>NC_044031.1:468502170-469200293 GCF_901765095.1 Microcaecilia unicolor
CATGGAAAGCAGCACCACAAAAAGCTATACAGAGAAATACAATGTATATAAGTACATAAGTATTGCCATACTGGGAAAGACCAAAGGTCCATCGAGCCCAGCATCCTGTTTCCAACAGTGGCCAATCCAGGTCACAAATACCTGGCAAAGATCCCAAATATGTACAAAACATTTTATACTGCTTATCCCAGAAATAGTGGATTTTCCCCAAGTCCATTTAATAACGGTCTATGGACTTTTACTTTAGGAAGCCATCCAAACCTTTTTTAAACTCCGCTAAGCTAACCGCCTTTACCACATTCTCTGGCAATGAATTCCAGAGTTTAATTACACGTTGAGTGAAGAAATTTTTTTTTCTCCAATTCATTTTCAATTTGCTACACTGTAGCTTCATCGCATGCCCCCTAGTCCTAGTATTTTTGGAAAGCGTGAACAGACGCTTCACATCTACCCGTTCAACTCCACTCATTTTATAGACCTCTATCATATCTCCCCTCAGCCGCCTTTTCTCCAAGCTGAAGAGGCCTAGCTGCTTTAGCCTTTCCTCATAGAGAAGTCTTCCCATCCCCTTTATCATTTTCATCGCCCTTCTCTGCTAATCGTATAGTACAAAATGAAAAGAGAGAAGAGATGCACATTTTCCAAAGATGACATTCTAATAGCTAAAAACTGAAAAAAAGCTTTATTTCTACCCTTATTGTCTGGACATTTTATTTTCTGATAGCATCTTTCTTTTTCCTGTTCCTCTTGGTGGTCATTTTCCAGGATCTTTATCCATTTATTCTCCCTCTTCCTGTATTCCTCTCTATATTTGCCATTGATGTCTCTTTTCATCCTCTATATTTCTCTCTTCTTGGCCCCTCTTTCTCCAGCTTTCTCACGCACCTATCCTCAGTCTTTTTACACCTCTCACCTACCAATTTTCCACTCACTCTTATCCCCTCCAAATTCACTCATATTCCCCCCCCCCCCCCCACCCCGGCTCTTATGCTTTCCTGACCTTTCATTCCCCCTTGACTTTCACATTCTTAGCTTTCCATTTCCACCCTCTTTACTCACTTCCTGTGGTTTCTGCCTTGCCTTCCTCCCTTTGCACCTGGGCCCTACCATCCTCTCTTCCCTAACACATGGACCCTGCCTAAGATTACCAGATGGTTCCAGGTCACAGAGGATAGGCTGAGCCAGTCCTAGATTTACTTTCCCAGAATACTGAAAAAAAAACAACTCAAAAATGAAATTGCAGCTCTAATGTAATCTTTAAACTATCATTAAAATCATTTATAGTATCTGAAGACTGGAAAATGGTTAATATAATATCAGTTCCAGAGGTGACCTGGAAACCTACAGACCAATGAACCTGACATGAGTGCTGAGCAAAATGATTGAAATAGTTTATAGTTATAGTGTATTTACACTTGCTATACCGCTCAAGTTGACTGGCAGAACTGGGTGGTTTACAAAACTAAAAAACAAAGTAAAATTCAGAAAGGAACTACAATATATTGATAAAAAAAGGCAGTATCACTCAGCAGTAACAGACACTCAGATAAAGGGTCAGGGGGTGGAAGAGGAAGGAGGGAAGAACAGCATAGAATGCGGGGTAGAAAAGAAGGGAACGGAAGGGAAACTTGTCAGTGCAGTATGATACCCAGGACTCTCTTCTACTTACTATTGAAATGCCTGTTTAAACAGCCAGGCTTTCAGGGCTTTTTTAAAAGTTCTTAAAAGATAGTTCAGACCTTAGAGACAGTGAACGTGAGTTCCACTGAGCGAGAGTTACAAAGAAAAATGCACAACGGCGAGCACTTTCAAGTTGCGCCAGTTTTGGATGGGGGAAGTAAAAGCCGATGATCATTTATTGAGCGGAGAAGTCGTGGCGGTGAATATGGAATTGTGAGAGCAGAAAGGTAATCCGGAAGACCAACTCTATGGGGGTCTTTTACTAAAGCTTAGCTTGAGTTATCTGCAGCAGGGCCCATTTTATTCCTATGGGCCCTGCTGAAGATAACTCGAGCTAAGAGTTAGTAAAAGACCCCCTATGAGCCTTGAAAACAAGTGTAAGAAGTTTAAACGTGATTCATTGTTCTATTGGGAGCCAATAAAAATTTTGAAACAGGGGAGGAACATGATATATACAGAAAGTAGCAGAGTTCTACGGTCTGCGCCCTGAAAATGACAGATACAAATCAAGGTAAGGTATACACAGAAAGTAGCACATATGAGTTTACCTTGTTGGGCAGACTGGATGGACCATGCAGGTCTTTTTCTGCCGTCATCTACTATGTTACTAGTATGGTCAAACTTTCATGTATAGTACAGACAGAGAGGGTAATACAGTATACAATCAGAGAAACCAAAAAGAAAAAAGCAACACTGGGCCTTCAAGAATGGGACAACAGGAGTACTTTATTAACCAAAGACCCGACACGGGCCGTGTTTCGGCGCCAAAAAAGGCGCCTGCCTCAGGGGTCAAATTTGTAAATATAGCAATCGTTCGGAATTGAGGTTGTCAGTGCCTTTAAAAAGCCTGGGTGACTTGCGTTGATTTCGCTATAGCGCGAAAAAAGCGGGCTCCGGCGAGGGAGCCTTCTCCTGCTTGGTCCAGAGAGATAAAATAATAAAGTACTCCTGTTGTCCCATTCTTGAAGGCCCAGTGTTGCTTTTTTCTTTTTGCAAACTTTCATGTATGACACATAAGTTTAATGGCTGTGCTTTGTATGGATGGAACATGTGGAGGGGCATTATCAACATGACATCTAAGTCGGACTTTGGATATTTTACGCTAAAAGTCTCAAATCCGAATAGGAAATATAGCCATTTTTGAAACAGTAAAACGTCTATCTTTTTTTTTTTTTAATGGCCACATGCTAGATTCAAGTTTCCAAGTTTATTTAGAATTTTCTATCCCGCCCTATGGCATGCTTCAGGGTGGTTTACAATCTAAAACATAAAAAAAGTCCAGGTGTAAAATGCACAAAATCAAGCCATTGGGATGTAGCAGAAGCCAGCAATCTTAGCAGACTGGACACACAGATATCCCAGGAGAGCAATGGGGCACCCTAGGGGGCACTGCAGTGGACTTCATATAAAAGTTCCCAGGAACACATTTCAGCGTTACTCCCTTTTCTTGACTGCTGAGCCCTCCAAAACCCACTGCCCCCAACTGTACACCACTACAGTAGACCTTATGGGTGAAGGGGTCACCTATATGTGGGTACAGTAGGTTTTTAGTGAGTTGTGGAGGGCTCACAGTTTCCAAAACAAGTGTGACAAGTAAAGTGAGATGTGGACTTGGGTCCCTTTCTCCACAGTGCACTGCACCAACCACTAGACTACCCCAGAGATCTGCTTGTTGCTGTAATATAAGTGGTTATAACATCTGAAGCTGTCATACAGGCTGGTAAGTATTATATTTATTCATATCTTTGGGGGGGTGGGAGGGGGTCAGTGACCACTGGGGGAGTAAGGGGGTAATCCCTGATTCCCTCTAGTGGTCATCTGGTCATTTAGGGCACCTTTTTGAGCCTTATTCATTCTAAAAACATTTCTAGATCAAGACGTTGACGTTTTAGCCCTAGATTGTTTCATTTTGTTGCATTATGGCTATAAAATGTCCTAATGTTAGGAACGCCCTAAGCCTGCCCTAATTCTGTCCCCGAAATGCTCCCGACACGTCCCCTTGTGATTTGGACATACTGCAGATGAATTGCATAGATAAACATTAAAAATAAAAAAACTGTAAGAGTTCCAACCTTTAATAGAAACTATTGGCTCACATCATGGGCTCCCCCAACCTCCAAAAAAAACCAACAGAGTACTCAGATCTAAATTCTTCTATCGCTAAGGAAGTAAATAACTCAATTATGTAACTAAACTTCTGACCGTCGACAAACAAGTTTAGTTACATAATTGAGTTATTTACTTCCTTAGTGATAGAAGAATTTAGATCTGAGTACTTTGGTGAAGAGATTGTTAATAATTTGACATCCTTCCTCTTGTTTTTTAACCACAGAGGTTTTCTTCCAATTAGATTGTTTTTGGAAGTTTTTACTCTGTTGGTTTTTTCGGAGGTTGGGGGAGCCCATGGTGTGAGCTAATACAGCGGTATCCTAAGTTATTGGTACCCTGGGCTTTTGAGGCTCACTTTATTTATTAAAGCTTATTTATATATTTGACACTGAGGTGCTCAGTCTAAAGATACAATATAGAGTGTTTGTGGAAGTAGTTTCTATTATAGATAAACATTAGCAAAATAGGTTTTGAAAATACCGATTTGGATGTTTTGAGAAGAAATTTGTCCAGATGCTGCTTTATGACACTTTCTGGATGTTTTTCTCTTTTGAAAATGAACTCCATAGACAAATATGGTTTAATGGGACAGAGTCAACATGGACTCAGCCAACGGAATTCTTGCTTCGCAAATCAGCTACATTTTTTGAAGGCATGAAAAAACATGTGGCTAAAGGTGAGCCAGTGTATCTGGACTTTCAGAAAGCTTTTGACAAAGTTCCTCATTAGAGTCTCCTGAGAAAATTAAAAAGCCATGGGATAGGAGGCAATGTTCTGTTACGGATTGGGAACTGGATAAAAAATAGAAAACAGAGAGTAGGGTTACATGACAAGTTCTTAAACTGGAGGAAGGTGAATAGGGGAATGCCACAGAGATCTGTACTGGGACCTTAGAAACATGACGGCAGATAAGGGCCAAATGGCCCATACAGGCCGCCTTTCCTCAGTAACCTCTAAGTCCTCCTTTCTTTAATAGACCCCACATGACTGTCCCATGCTTTCTTAAATTCAGACACAGTTCTTGTCTCCACAACATCCACCAGGAGGCCATTCCACGCTTCCACCACCCTTTCCATGAAAGAGTATTTTCTTTGATTACTTCTGAGCCTATTTCTCCCAAACTTCATCCTATGCTCTCTCATTCCAGAATTTTCCTTCATTTGAAAAAGGCTCACCTCCTGTACATTAATGCCACAGAGATATTTAAAAGTCTGTATCATATCCCTTCTCTCCCGCCTCTCTTCCAGAGTCTACATGTTGAAGTCCATAAGCCTGTTCATACATGCTTTATGACAGAGACCTTTGACCAATTTTATAGCCACCCTCTGAGCCAAGTCCATCCTGTTTATATCATTTTGTAGGTGCGGTCTCCAAAATTGAACACAGTATTCTAAATGGGGCCTCAACAGAAACTTTAATAAAGGCACTATCACCTCTCGTTTCCTGCTGGTCATCTCTCTCCTTATGCACTCAAGCATCCTTCTGGCTTTGACTGTCACCTTTTCTACCAGTTGGCCACCTTAAGATCATCAGATACAATCACCCCCTCCAAGTCCCGCTCTTCTTTCATACACAGAAGTACTTCACCCCCTATACTGTACTGTTCCCTTGGAGTTTTGCAACCCAAGTGCATGACCCTGCATTTTTTAGCATTAAATCTTAGTTGCCAATTAGGGGATCACGTGCTAATCGCAATGCACTAATGGAAAAATTAGCGCATGACCATTAATATTAAATATAGCAAAATCAGTCATTTTACCTCAGTGGCAAAAATGGCCTTAGCAAGCTGGAATGACCTGTGTAAGGGCACTCTAAAGCCACATTTTGCTGCTGTTTGTCAAGAGAGTCCTTTAGACTGTACTATCTGGAGACAGGAAAGTAATCTTGAATTCCTGAGAAAGGCAGGAGCTAATTCCAAATCTCTTTACCTCACAGTAGTCCATCCCTCAGCAGCTTGCTCTGCTAACATTTCATTCTCTCTCTGCTTAAGCAGAAAGCTCTCACAGGGAGATTTCAATTTGTACTGCCAGATAGGTTTTTATTCCCTTCTACTACCTATTCATTAATATGTGACTGCAGGGTCACCAAGGTCCCTAGTTTTCCAGTGAAACTTGGAAAACATCCTTGCTGAACAAATTGGTCAAATTAATTTATCTGTCAGATGTACCACTTACCCCGGCCTCTGTATAGTGGTATAATTATTGGGATTTTTCTAGTTGGTTCCCTGCAAAAAACCTATGAGAGAGTGGTTTTTAGGAAAAGCTTGTCTTTTTCTTTCCTTTTTTTCTGCCTCCCAGAAGCAGATGGAGAACCCAGGAGCTGACTGAGGGCTTGTGGAGGATGGATTACAAGCTTTATTCAGCCATAAGATACATTAAAAAATAGTTTAACCCATCCTTTCAGTGAAAAAAGAAATCACAGCAAGATTGAGCAGATCCGGTGATTAGCCAAATATCTAGGGAGATTGGAAGTATGACGTGTGCTATTGGAGATCCATGACCAGGCCAAGTGTCTGGGAAGAGAGAACTTGCAGCTGAAGGTGAGGCCTATGATCAACTGAAGGTCTAGGGAAGAGACATCTGGCAAGAAGTTGGAGTTAAGGGAGTTTGGCTACTTTTAGTTGACGCCTGTGTTTTGGGGAAAGCGCCAGATAAGTGTCCACTAGGTTAGAGGCAGCCTACAAGTGAGTGAGTGGAATATCATTACAGGTTTCTAGAAAAGAAAAAGAGGAGAGATACTATAGAGGACTTTAACCGAAGGATACCTTGTATGAGGAAATGCTGAGGAAAAAACAATAAAGAAAATGACTTCATGGATCAAGAATCCCACTCCTATTTTGTGTCTCTCAGTTTTCTTTTGACATTTTTTGGATGCGAAGTAACAAATAAAATGATGCCTTATGGCTTCGCCCAATAAATTATCTGGTCGATACTCAAAGCGATGCAAGCCCAGCTCAGTGGGCCAACCATCAGTGGCACATAACCAGGCAGTATCACTGAATATCATCTCTGAACATGACAAATGCCCCTCCGATGCCAACTTCCTCCCACCCGCTGAACATGACAAAACTCACTTCTGACCCCCCTCCCTCACCCTGAAACATCCACAACATCCTCCCCATCCTACCTGCCTGATCCCAGGTGGTCTGGAGGGGAAACAGGCAGGAGTGATATCCACTCACTCCTTCCTTTCATGGCTGCCTCTTTAAAATGGCAGCATCTGCAACTCACAATAGTGCCAACTTCTGGCATTTTCCCTCTCACATTCCAAGTGGACTTTGAGTCTTTTTAGACTGCTCCACAACTATTTGAAACACTTTTTTGAAAAGCTTTCTGGTAATCTTGTGTACTCATACGTATGATAAGACTCCTGAAGCAGGCACTATTGCTGAAACATGATGTCATGCCAAGCCTTTTATGAATAAATACTGTATTTGAGTTCCTTTATCTTCCTTGTGGTTTTTGGAAGTGTTTTGTTGGTCACTCTACTTCCTTGACTTTGTCTACTGTCCATAGTGTTTCAGGTTCCTCCACCTTGGTGGTTGATTCCTACGAGCACTTCAAAATGGCTAACATGACTTTTAGCAGTAGGTACTTTGGTAGCAACACTAAACTGCCGCTAGGGGAAGCAGCATCCATATTGAAGAGGCAGCCATGATGAGCAGAAGCAAGTGGGGTTTACACTTGATTCACATCTGCCATTCTTTCATCATATTTCAACTATTCTGAAATCAGGTTTTTTGCACTTCGCCAGTTACATTCTAAACCTTCTGAATTCAGAATCCCTGCAGATTCTTTACCATGCTCACATAACTCCACTCTTGGATTATTACAAAAGCATTATGCTAGTATTTCTCAAACTAACATGACATGTCTACAATCATTACAAGACACAGTCACATGATTTCCCTGATGGGTAAAACATAGGGACCACATTGTGCCTCTGTTATTGAGACGCCACTGGCTCACTGTACAATATAGAATATAAGTCCATAATCTGCTACTGAGGTAGACATAGGTGTCGCTGACACGTAGACATACTGCTTGCCCTGAGATTGGTAGCATGAAATGTTGCTACTATTTGGGATTCTGCCAGGTACTTGTGACATGGATTGGCCACTGTTAGAACAGGATACTGGGCTAGATGGATTATTGGTGTGACCCATTATGGATATTCTTATGTTCTACCTGTGGCTCACATTTCAATACTGAGCCAGAGAAGCTGCATGCTTTGTAAAGTGGCAGGCATAGACATTTTGCAGCCCTAAATATTTAGAGCTGCTGGCAATTTTAGAAACTTGGACATACAGCCCTTCCACCTAAATGTTTTTTTTAAGGTATAAGTAAATGTCATGCTTGCCATTTTACAATCTCTGGCAGAGGCTGCATGGGAAGGTTTGTACTGGCTCCAAAGCAGCAGTTCTTGTCCTGTAAAAGAAACCTTACATCAGATGGTATATAATGCTGAATGATGAACATACTGAGAACCAGACAGTATCACAGGAGGACCCACTGCATCTCAGAGGGGGAGGAGAAGGAGACAGGTGAGGGGTAAGAACTTTGGTATGTTATTAGAAATGGGAGAGGTAGCAGGTGTGGAGATGAAGGGGTTTCTGTTGACAGAGCTGGGAGGACTGAAATAGCAGTCAGATTCACAGACTCTCTCTCAGCTCTCTTGAAGTCAGCATCAACACAATCACAGGCACATGCTGCAGTGACACTTATTTGTGATTTAAAGGTGGTCTAAGAAGTCCTGATGTTCATCATGCATTGAGTATATGTCAGCATACTATCCGGAATCAGGGATGGACATCGCTGACACAGCACCACCCTTGACACTCCTCTGTATCACCTCTGCTGGCCCTATATGTTTTAGTGGTTTAAACTTTTTTTTCTGCCCTTTTGGTTTATATATTTTGGCTGCTTATACTTCTATTGTACTAGGATTGAGATGCTTAAAGCATGAATAGCACCTATAAAATGACTGCCATAGTAACAACATATTATACAAAACAAGATTTTCCTGTACAAAACACCAGTCAAACCCATAATAGCAAATAATTCAGTTTGCCCATATCTATTCAGCTGGATGTACAAAATCAAGTATTTTCACATCCCCAACTACTATAAATTCAGATTCCTATGAACATTCCAACCATTTTAATAATCTTTCATTAGTAGTTGTTCCACTGCATTGGACCTGCAATAGTAAAGCAGATTGTGTAACTTATTTTTGTTCTATTTTATCAAAACTTTCAATAAAGAAATTGAACTAAAAAAAGAAAAGAAAAAGAATTTCTGTGAGTTTCTTCAAAGTACACCTTTGTCAAGGGAGGAATGTTTAAATAAACAGATGTTTCAGATCTTAGAGCATGATTAGGTACATATATTTTCAATACCGATGGCAAGTAGTGAGCTGATTCATTTTTTAAAGCCTTATTAATCAAAAGCAGCACTTTGAACATAATTCACTGTTCAATAGGCAGCCAATATAAAATTGGTGTGATATGTTAAAACCGTGAACAACCAGAGATAAGCTTGCAATACATGAAGTTTGGATGCAGGAAGTCCTAAATATAAAGAATTACAATAGTCAAGTCCACTCAAAACAAGATTCTGTACTAGAGCACAAAAATCAGCCACTGGTAGATGAGATGTCAATTTTCCTAACATTCTAAGCTTAAAGAATGAAGTTTTTATAACCTGGCAAATTTGAGATGTAAAAGCCAAGTTAGAATTGATGATCACACTGTGAGCTTGAGTGGAAATATGCATCTCATGGTCATGCAAATATGAAGTAGGTAGAGTAGTTTCATCATAGATTTCCCCTACTAAAACGACTTCCATCTTATTTACACTCAACACTAACATATTTTCCTTCATCCCATCTGCAATCTCCGCATACAAAAAATGCATGCATATATAAATAAACAAGCAAAGAAATAAACTTCCAAAGATTTCTGGCAAACTGAGCATGAATTTCATCAATTTGGAATAGGTTTGTTTTCATTTCAAATCCTGGCACTTTCTGCTGTGGCCTTTGGTGAAAAATGACTGCTACTCCCTTGCCCCCTGAATGCTGCAATTAGTCATTGAGTAGCTAAAGAGGAGAAACGTAGGTGCCGATGAGCAAAGTAAACACGGGCACTAGAGGCCATCAGCACCACAGAATGTTCAGAGGGGTCTAACGAAGGTCTTAGTGCATATAGCATGTAAATGTAGTCAAGCTCATTTAAATAAAGTCATTTTCTATTCCTCCCCAATGATCAGAAAAGAGCATCTGAAACAAAGGTGCCTGACCACTGTAAAAAGTAATGCCAGGTCAGAGCAGACATTATGGTGTTGGAAGAGAGGATTTCTTATGATTCTCATGCCTCTCTCGTGATTTTTTTCTGCAAAATCTACCAGTTTTAATTGCTTTTGGAAGCAGAAGGAAGACAGTGCATGCCCTTGAGCACTGGTTGTGGGAAACCGCAGACCCGAATGTGAAGCATACATTGGCGTTCTTGTTCTGCATCTAAATTTAAAGCAGTCATGCTTACAAAAAATCCTGAAGCACACACTGGCATCTGTTACTTGCATCTACATATAAGAATCCAGAAAAAAAAATTAAATACGCTTACATTTAGGCTGCAGAAAACAGACGCCAATGTGTGCTTCACGTTCAGGTTTTACCAGGCACATGAGCACAGGGGCTGAGCTCACCACTGAACTCTTCTGCACATGTGCCAAGCACAATCCTCCTGCAAACTCCCTAACAGGGGCATAATCGAACGGGCCACCCAAGTTTTCATGAGGGCAACCTCGTAGGACGGCCCTGTAAAGGGGTGGGGCAACCCGTATTATCGAAACAAGAAGGGCGTCCACCTTTCATTTCGATAATACGGCCGGGAACACCCAAATCATGAAATTTAGGCTGACCTTAGAGATGGTCGTCCTTAGGTTGTTTTTGAGATCATCGTCCCCGGTTTTCGGCAATAATGGAAACCGAGGACGCCCATCTCAAAAACAACCAAATCCAAGCCATTTGGTCATGGGAGGAGCCAGCATTCATAGTGCACTGGTCCCCCTCACATGCCAGGACACCAACCGGGCACCCTAGGGGGCACTGCAGTGGACTTCAGAAAAAGGTCCCAGGTGCATAGCTCCCTTACCTTGGGTGCTGAGCCTCCAACCCCCCCCCCAAAACCCCAAACTCACAACTGTACACCACTATCATAGCCCATAGGGATGAAGGGGGGCACCTACATGTGGGTACAGTGGGTTTCTGGTGGGTTTTGGAGGGCTCACATTTACCACCACAAGTGTAACAGGTAGGGGGGATAAGCCTGGGTCCGCCTGCCTGAAGTACACTGCACCCACTACAACTGCTCCAGGTACCTGCATACTGCTGCGATGGACCTGAGTATGGCATTTGAGGCTGGCAAAAAAGTATTTTTAAAGATATTTTTTGAGGGTGGGAGGGGGTTAGTGATCACTGGGGGAGTAAGGGGAGGTAATCCCCGATTACCTCCGGTGGTCATCTGGTCAATTCGGCACCTTTTTAATGCTTGGTCGTGAAAGAAAAATGGACCAAGTAAAGTCGCCCAAGTGTTCGTCAGGGACGCCCTTCTTTTTTCCATTATCGGCTGAGGACGCCCATCTCCTAAGTCTGCCCCAGTCCCGCCTTCGCTACACTGCCAACATGCCCCCGTGAACTTTGGTAGTCCCCGCGATGGAAAGCAGTTGAAGACGCCCAAAATCGGCTTTCAATTATGCCGATTTGGCCGACCTTGCGAGAAGGATGCCCATCTCCCGATTTGTGTCAGAAGATGGGCGCCCTTCTCTTTTGAAAATTCAACTGTAAGGCTCAAAGCTGTGGGCACGTCTATATTTGCATCTCATTAGCTTTGAGCATTAGGGCATTGTTCTTCTCTGCTGTTCCAGCACTATTTTCATGGCACAATTCAGAATAGCACCAGAGTTTTGATCATCTGCCTTTTAGAAAGGTGGATTTGAGGAAGACTGAATAGGGAGAAAATGACATCTTAACCTATTAACTTGCTTAATTTTGCTGATGTTTTGTTTTTAGAAAAAGAACACATGTCAAGACAGTAAAGTGAGCTAGAGCATCCAGAGGTCCACACTTGCAAATTCCAGCAAAAATGCCCGAGCTTTGGATAAAAATCACAGCATAAGAACACAAGCTCTGTAAGCAGAGAGACAAAGCTTTAGCTTATTTTATTTTTCACTATTTTGATTTTTAAAGCCACTGTAAAACATCAAGCTTATTTTAGCTTTGGCAAACAAGTCATTGGATTTCTGCATTGAAATACTGGCAGGTCTGATGTTTGGGGAGTGCACACAGGGCTATAATTGCCCTGGTCCCCCATACCACAGAGGGCCCCAGACCTCTGAAAATAGAAAAAAGTGTAGCCTTTCAGCTAGTTTTGGGTCCCCCTCCCCCAATTTCAGCCCTGGGCCCCAGAATTTCTGGCACAATCATGACAGTGAAATGTGAAGGGAGTGAGAAAAAGAGAAAAGGAGAAAGATATGCAAACCAAGCTGTAGTCCCAAAGAAGGAATACATCTTCTGGCACCTCCTTACAAAGTCATTCCTCTGAACGCAAGAAGTCACTATCAAGAGGATATTTTAACAGTCTAAATACAGACTATTGGAGTCTATAGCATCTGATGCAGAAATTGACCACGATAACATATTTTTTTAGATTCTAAGGAAAAGGATCGTGCAAACATTAAATGTTTCATAAGGAACGACAGACAGACAGCTACAAGATGCAGATCAGCACCAAGGTCAGTTCTTCCCTGACGATCTATCTAACTAGCGATGACCGATTTCATCGCAAGATAAAGCGAGGGACCAGCCAGGCCTGGTGATCTGAAGCAGATTGTCCTGTGCTGTCCTATCCAGGAGCAAAAGGCCCGTGACTCAAGCAAGCTGCATTTAGAATGAGATAGAACAGCAAAGGCCGAACACGACATGAGAAATTGCAACAAATGGAGAGGATTTACCTTGAAAGACATCCTGTGTTCTCCGGGTTCAAAGCCAGTAAGAGTAGTTCTCTACATTTTCTGTCTGTTGGTTTCCTTCCCTCGTTTCATGTTGAAAAGTACAGCAGATAAGCCTGTTTCACAGAGCGAATGTACAGTCTGCGGGACCTGCAGGCAGCACAGCTCAGCCTTCTGCAGTGTCGGTAGCAGCTGTAACAGCGATGTTTCAACTCCTTCAATGAGCCAGATTCCCTCTCTATCCCTGCATCACTCTCTCACTCACTCACACACACACACACACACACACACACACACACACACACACACACACACACACACACACACACACACACACACACACACACACACACACACACACTTCATCAAGACATTCTGCAATCGATATAGTACACAAGCACCAATAGGTATAAACTGTAAGAGTGCACAAACTGGAGAGAGTGTATATCAGGGGGGGGGGGGGGGGGGGGTTGGGGGGGGGGAGGGTGCGTGTACAAAAATGTTTAAACTGCTTTTTCATCTACAAACCACTGGATCTTTGCAAGGTGAAAATTGGTGAAACTGATTTTCACCTTAAATTTATCACCTGCAGTAGATGCTTTTAACTCATGATTACAGCTGCACTTTTGGCTGAAATTGCATCCCTGGCCCCGATGCACACATTTACCACTCCAGCACAGGAAGAGCAGCATTTTTGGGCAGGGCAGAGACTACCAGCTCTCAGCACAGGGGTTCTCAACCCAGCCCTTGGGACACACCCGGCCAGTCAGCTTTTCAATAAATAGCCCAACTCAAAGCGCCATTTATAGAATAGTGCTCTTTTTTTTTCAGCACCAATTTTGTTCTCTCTGTGGATTAACTTGCATACATAAAGGAATTATTCAAGCCAATCAGCTTCTTCTCAGAGAAAGTTGTTTGTGACCCCTGTGGCAGGCGCTTTGGCGCCGAAACACGGACCGTGTCGGGTCCTTGATATGAATATTCTGAATAAACTGGTTTTTGATATTATCTCTCTATTGGTTTGCGCATTTGTCAGCCTCTACTTTTGCTGTTTTGCTTTGACTTTCCGTGGAGGCTCCTCCTGTCTTCTTGGATTTGCTGTGGGGCCCAGGGCAGCTGCTCTGTTTGCCCCCCTTAATGTTGGTCCTGCACACCCAATAGAAATTTACAAATATATACTTATCTGTGACAGTGTATACTTGGGAACTACAGCCAAATGTATATTATGCTCCTGAAACTAGGCCAGCCTTTGGCAAAAGAAATAACAATCTGTCTTCCCCAAACTATAGAATTGAATACTGCTATAATTTTCACCCTTAGATGTGCTGCAGGCTTATCTTGGGCAGGAGCAGAATTGTTCACAGTTCTGGCGAGCTTATTAGGATGGAGGTGAGCCAAGTGAATTCTCTCTGGAGCTATCAGGAAACCTGACTGATCTCTTTCTGTCCCAAAAGTAATCTCCTAAGTAATCTCCAGAGTTATCAGAAACTCTGACTGCACTCGGTCTGTTCCAAATGCCATTTGTCTTTCTTTTTCTTACAAGGGTCCGAGCAGAACTCCGTCCATATTCTCAGGTGATTCTTCTGGCCCAATCCTGGCATGCATTCTTATATCCAAAATGATGGAATCCAGGCCTAAACAAACAAAAAAAGTCCAGTAATAGGCGGTCGGTGGCCCAACTGTTTGGGGAGGGTAAAGGGGGCAAGGTTAGGGGTGGGGCCAGGGGTGGAGCTTAAATCCATAATTGTCTGATAACACACAGAAAAAATAAATAAATAAAAATAAAAGTCACAATTAATACCTTTTATTAAATTTAGATATTAGATATGTATCATATGTCAAAGAATAAAGTGGTTGCTCAAAGCATATACTAACCACAATCGCTCAACTGCAAAACACTATGCACAACTTTGTGCAAAAACACACTCAGAACCTTACTGTACCATAAATATTACACTGGGCAGAACCTAATACACCAATATACCACCCATACGGAAAATGCAGACCATCAACAATATGAAACAAGGATCATAATATCACAATTCTCATGTAGAGCCACAAAACATCCTAATTCATGTTTAATGTGGGATAAAATGCCATACATAAGTAAATAAATATAAACTTTTAATGTTGAGCACCTGATTCTCAAAGTGGACATATTCCAAACACTATAATGAAAATAGAATGATCTTTTCTACCTTTGTTGTCTGGTGACTTTGTTTTTCTGATCATGCTGGCCCAGTATCCGATTGTGCTGCTATCTGTCCTCTTAACTCCGTCTCCAGGGCTTCCTTTCCATTTATTTCTTTACTTTCTGCCTTTCTTCTTCATTTCTTGTCCTACATCCGTAAGTAAAAGCTGGGTCCTCCGCAGACTTGACTGTCCAGTGGATCCAGCTTCTGCCTATTTTCTTCATCCATGAGCAGTTTTTCTCTCTTCCTTTTCCCTCATCTCATCTCCTTCCTCACTCTTCCCTCCCCTCCATCCAGGTCCAGCATTTCTTCTCTCTCCCTTCCCTCTCCTCCATCCATGTCCAGCAACTCTCCTCTCCCCTGCCCCCCTCCAGCCATCCACACCCACCCAGTGATTCTCTTCGCTCCCCTGACCCCCCTCCAGCCATCCATACCCACCCATTGATTCTCTCCTCCCCCCTGCTCCCCCTCCAGCCATCCACACCCACCCACCCATTGATTCTCTCCTCTCCTCTCTGTTTCCGGGCAGATTTTCTAACAGGAGCTGCTCATCCAATCAGAGAGCTCTATTTGAATGCAGATTAACATACAGACACTCTAATGGGAATTTTTAGTCAAAACACTAGCTAAACCCTTGTTTTTGGATCAAACTTCACATTTTTGATCAGAGCCATGCCCTAACATTAAGGCTATAAACATTTCCAACAATTTTTACCCATAAATATGCAAATGAGAACCTCCCAAAAACAGACTAATTTGCATATGGCTTGAACAAATTTGAGTACATAGCACACCAATCCCACTTCCTAGCACCTAAATTCTGCAATTAGATTTAATGCAAATACTTTTAAAACTTATTTTTAGCACTTTTAAAATTTCAGGGGTCAGTGCAAGTCTCTTTGGTATGAAGTGCTCATGTGCAGGAATTCATCCTAGTTAAATATCTCCCTGGCAACCCAAGACACCTCCAGCCAACTCCCCTGCTCTGCTCTTCCAGCAGTAAGGTAATCAAATTACAACTGGTTATACACAAGGCTAGAGCTTTCACTGCAGCTGCTGCTATTTAAACCCCCCAGAGCAGCGGGAGAACTACTAACTACTACTATTTAGCATTTCTATAGAAACAGATGATCCATCCTGCTGTGGCTGGAGAGGCTTAGCCTCCCCAAGCCTCTTATACCGGGCGCCTATGAGTCCAGTGTTGATCCAGACACTCTCCCAGAGCAAGTTGGTGCCTGTAAACAGGGCACATTGGTGTTATCACATACCTGGGGGTAATAAATCTGTCTGGCAAGCTGCTTCACCCTCTTAGATGAAATGCAGATGTTCTTGTGCTAACAGTGTCCTTTGTCAACAAGTTGTGTCCATAGCTGCTAGAAAAACAGGAAGTGTCCAAGCAGCCATCTTACTGTTGTTCACACAGATGATTCAGGTTCAGACCTGTATGAAAACGTAGGCCTCAGCTGCACACAGGGTGACACACAGCTGGGACACCTGTACAATACCTAGATCTTTTCTTGGTTCTGATTCCTAATATTCTAACTGTGATTTGGATTATTCTTCCCAATGTGCATCACTTTGCATCTATCCACATTACATTTCATCTGCCATTTGGATGCCCAATCTTCCAACTTTCTAAGGTCTTCCTGCAATTTTTCACAATCCACATGCATTCTAACAACTCTGAATAGTTTTGTGTCATATGCAAATTTAATCACCTCACTCACTTCACTGTTCACCCTCCTCCACTGAAAGAATTGGCCATTTAACCCTGCCCTCTGTTTTCTATCCATCAAACAATTCTTAATCCACAACAGAACATTGCCTTCTATCCCATGACTCTTTAATTTTCTCAGGAGTCTCTCATGAGGGACTTTGTCAAACACTTTCTGAAAATCTAGATATACTACATCAACCGGTTCATCTTTATCCACATGCTTATTCACACCTTGAAAGAAATGAAGCAAATTGGTGAGGCAAGACTTCCCTTGGCTGAATCAGTGTTGACTCTGTCCCATTAAACCGTGTTTGTCTATGTGTTCAGTGATTTTATTCTTTATAATAGTTTCCACTATTTTGCATGGCACTGATGTCAGGCTTACCGGTCTATAATTTCATGGATCACTCCTGGATCCCCTTTAAAAAATAGGCGTTACATTGGCCAGCCTCCAATATTTAGGTACTATGGATGGTTTTAATGACAGGTTACAGATCACTAACAGCAGATCAGCAATTTCATATTTGAGTTCTTTGAGTACCCTAGGGTGTAAACCATCTGGTCCAGGTGATTTAATACTCTTTAATTTGTCGATTTGGCTCACTACATCTTAGAGATTCACATAGACTTCTTTCAGTTCCTCCGCATTGTCACTCTTGAAAACCATCTCTGGTACAGGTAGATCACTTACATCTTTTTCAGTAAAGTCTGAAGCAAAGAATTCATTCAGCTTCTCTGCTATGGTCCTGTCCTCCCTGAGTGCCCCTTTTTACTCCTTGATGATCTAACGGTCCCACAGACTTCCTCACAGCCTTTCTGCTTCTGATATATCTGTAAAAGTTATTACTATGGGTGTTCTCCTCTGAGGCAAGTTTCTCTTTGTATTCTCTTTTGGCCTTCTTTATCAATGCTTTGCATCTAACTTGCCAATGCTCCTTCATGGGCCTATCAACATGACAACATGATTACTCAAACTCAACCCTATACGTCACAAAGACCGAGTCACTTTTTTCTTACTCTCCTGTTTTCTTTCCTTTTATAAGATTTTCTCTTCTTTAAGTCTTTATATTTGTCTCTAAGTAATAAGCTGATGAGTTTACTTTTAAAATGCTATAGCAACCAAGAGATGCTGTTCTATGGCTAGCCAGTAGATGACACTAATAGTAGATGTATTTGATTCTCTACCTCCCATCACCCCTACATCCTTCTTTTCTCTATAAAGTAGGAGTGGGGGAGGGGGTTTGGGAGAGAGAGAGAGAGAGAGAGAGAGAGAGAGTTTACTGGGCAATTCCAGGAGCATGCACCAAAATTCCCTCCTTCAGTAGCAGCATAAGATGCTCATTACTGGCACACTGGGCTGGCCCACGCCCAGATTTTGTGATGCACGGAAATAAGGCTGACCAGTTCACTAAAAAGATGTAACTTTGTGTAAAATATGGATTCCAGTTTTTCTGATCACAAATTCTAAAGTGCAAATTTATGTTAATGGGAATGTCAGGCTTATTCTTTAATTGCCAATATACTCTATGCCCTTATGGACCCCTATGATTACGGTTTTGCACTCTGTTCTGGATGGGATCACGACCACGCTTTTGTTTTACAGCTTGAATGAGTGAATTCATTGCTGCACTGCTGCTCTCAGCAATCAGCAAGTCATCCTTAACTAAGTTAAAAATTAAGTCAGCTGTGTAGAAAGGATACGCTTCTATTGTTTGTAGGAATGAAGAATATGTACCCTTAGTGGAAAAGGAAAACAGTTTTCTGGCACATGCTATACACAATTTACAGTACAAAGAGAACATAGTGTAACTCATTAACAGAATTCCTGCTAAAGTCAATTCAAATACATTGAAGCTTCATTTTGGCCATATATACCAAGGGATTTCTTGTCCACACATAATAAAATTATTCTAATGGACATTATTGTACATTGACTAAATCTCTGTTTTTCAGGTGTTAAAAGGTCCCTTTGAGCTGCAAATCTAGGCAAGGTAAGAGCAAGGGGGAGGAGGAGGAGGAGGCAAACCTTTTAGGATGCATTCGTTTTTAAAAGGACCTGTGCCTGCAGAAGGCTTTGGGGACCAGGCATAGGCGGTCGGTGGCCCAACTGTTTGGGGAGGCTAAAGGAGGTGGGGTTAGGGGTGGGGCCAGGGGTGGAGCTTAAATCCATAATTGTCTGATAACACGCAGAAAAAAAAATAAAAATAAAAGTCACAATTAATACCTTTTATTAAATTTAGATATTAGATATGTATCATACAGTGGGGGAAATAAGTATTTGATCCCTTGCTGATTTTGTAAGTTTGCCCACTGACAAAGACATGAGCAGCCCATAATTGAAGGGTAGGTTATTGGTAACAGTGAGAGATAGCACATCACAAATTAAATCCGGAAAATCACATTGTGGAAAGTATATGAATTTATTTGCATTCTGCAGAGGGAAATAAGTATTTGATCCCCCACCAACCAGTAAGAGATCTGGCCCCTACAGACCAGGTAGATGCTCCAAATCAACTCGTTACCTGCATGACAGACAGCTGTCGGCAATGGTCACCTGTATGAAAGACACCTGTCCACAGACTCAGTGAATCAGTCAGACTCTAACCTCTACAAAATGGCCAAGAGCAAGGAGCTGTCTAAGGATGTCAGGGACAAGATCATACACCTGCACAAGGCTGGAATGGGCTACAAAACCATCAGTAAGACGCTGGGCGAGAAGGAGACAACTGTTGGTGCCATAGTAAGAAAATGGAAGAAGTACAAAATGACTGTCAATCGACAAAGATCTGGGGCTCCACGCAAAATCTCACCTCGTGGGGTATCCTTGATCATGAGGAAGGTTAGAAATCAGCCTACAACTACAAGGGGGGAACTTGTCAATGATCTCAAGGCAGCTGGGACCACTGTCACCACGAAAACCATTGGTAACACATTACGACATAACGGATTGCAATCCTGCAGTGCCCGCAAGGTCCCCCTGCTCCGGAAGGCACATGTGACGGCCCGTCTGAAGTTTGCCAGTGAACACCTGGATGATGCCGAGAGTGATTGGAAGAAGGTGCTGTGGTCAGATGAGACAAAAATTGAGCTCTTTGGCATGAACTCAACTCGCCGTGTTTGGAGGAAGAGAAATGCTGCCTATGACCCAAAGAACACCGTCCCCACTGTCAAGCATGGAGGTGGAAATGTTATGTTTTGGGGGTGTTTCTCTGCTAAGGGCACAGGACTACTTCACCGCATCAATGGGAGAATGGATGGGGCCATGTACCGTACAATTCTGAGTGACAACCTCCTTCCCTCCGCCAGGGCCTTAAAAATGGGTCGTGGCTGGGTCTTCCAGCACGACAATGACCCAAAACATACAGCCAAGGCAACAAAGGAGTGGCTCAGGAAGAAGCACATTAGGGTCATGGAGTGGCCTAGCCAGTCACCAGACCTTAATCCCATTGAAAACTTATGGAGGGAGCTGAAGCTGCGAGTTGCCAAGCGACAGCCCAGAACTCTTAATGATTTAGAGATGATCTGCAAAGAGGAGTGGACCAAAATTCCTCCTGACATGTGTGCAAACCTCATCATCAACTACAGAAGACGTCTGACCGCTGTGCTTGCCAACAAGGGTTTTGCCACCAAGTATTAGGTCTTGTTTGCCAGAGGGATCAAATACTTATTTCCCTCTGCAGAATGCAAATAAATTCATATACTTTCCACAATGTGATTTTCCGGATTTAATTTGTGATGTGCTATCTCTCACTGTTACCAATAACCTACCCTTCAATTATGGGCTGCTCATGTCTTTGTCAGTGGGCAAACTTACAAAATCAGCAAGGGATCAAATACTTATTTCCCCCACTGTATGTCAAAGAATAAAGTGGTTGCTCAAAGCATATTCTAACCACAATCGCTCAACTGCGAAACACTATGCACAACTTTGTGCAAAAACACACTCAGAACCTTACTGTACCATAAATATTACACTGGGCAGACCTAATACACCAATATACCACCCATACGGAAAATGCAGACCATCAACAATATGAAACAAGGGATCATATCATCACAATTCTCATGTAGAGCCACAAAACACCCTAATTCATGTTTAATGTGGGATAAAATGCCATAAATAAGTAAATAAATATAAACTTTTAATGTTGAGCACCTGATTCTCAAAGTGGACATATTCCAAACACTATAATGAAAATAAAATGATCTTTTCTACCTTTGTTGTTTGGTGACTTTTTCTGATCATGCTGGCCCAGTATCCATTCTGTTGCTATCTGTCCTCAGTGCAGGTCAGGAAGTCATCCTCGTTAAATATCTCCCTGGCAACCCAGGACACCTCCAGCCAACCCCCCCTGCTTTCCCAGCAGTAAGGTAAACAAACCATAAACCAATTTCTACAACTGCTAGAGGGCTTTCACTGCAGCTCCTGCTGTGAGGATGGAGGTAAATCAACAATTTAATCCCCTCAGAGCAGCTGGACTCCACAGCTGATCCATTCTGCTGCAGCAGGGGGGAGGCTTAGCCTCTCCAAGCCTTTTATATCGGGCGCCTATGGGACCAGGCATATTCCCTTCCCAGATAAGAGACTAAAGAATCTTAATGTAAAAGGATTAGCTTGAAAGTTCTATAAGAAAGGTGATATATATATATATATATATATATATATATATATATATATATATATATATATATATATATATATATATATAATTTTGGGCTTCATGGTATTGTAATGAAGTTGCCTTATAGAATTTAACTCCCTGAATTGAAAATCTAGCCTTGTGGCCCTCCCATCTTTCCCCTCACTCACTCACCCCTCCCTTTCTCTACTTTTCTTACATAGAGCTCTAGGTAGTAACCTATCTGCAATATTTAGCTGTGGGATGCAAATGAGCTCTTTAAATAAGGATGTAATTAAGCCAGCTTTGCACAAAATTTCTTACATATTGTCACAACTAGGAACATGGGCTTTGACAATGCATGACATTCTTTTAATGCCCCCTTTGTATGGCAGCTCCAGAAAATTAAAGAGTCCACTAGCCTCCTGGACCCCTTTCCCCTGGGGAACCTCTGATCCCTGGTTGCACAGTGTGCCCGATGCCTCCCTCCTTGACAAGGGGCTAAAATGTTCCAAAGACACCCCCCTCCCAAAGCTCTGCCCCTTAAATAAATTACTCTGAATGTTGACCCCTCTGGGATCCCAACTCATCTGAGTTGATCTAGGAATGGGGGTGTAGGAGTGTGATGGGGCAGGACCAATTCCTACTTGCTCCTGCCAAGATGATTCTCTCTTTCAAAATGGAACCATCTGACCTCTAGTGGTAGTCTCATAGTACTACCATTATGAGTAACTGCTAAAACTGAGCATGTGCCAAAGTACATTTTGTTCAAAAAGTGCCTGAGTTTGGTCGTTTTTCTCATTCCAAGCATTTTGCACTATTTCTTGTGCAATGTGCACTTTTGCAAAGTCATTTTGTATGTTAGTATAAGGCCCATAATTTGTCTGGCCAGAAAAAAATTTGCTGATTATCCCAATTAAAGCAGTCCCAGTCTTCAGTTTAACTCCTACCTTGCTTCAAGTAGTTATTGCTGTTTGTTTTTTTCTAATTCCTTCCGCCTACCCTTCAGGCATGGAAAACTTCTTAACCAGATGTGGAAAGATAGTTGGGTGGAGACTAGAAGCTGCTTTTCAGGTGCACATTTGTCTCCAGATAATAGGAAAAATCCCTCACCCACTCCATGCGTTGTTTTCTTAATTTAACTTCTAAGATACCTCAGTTCTTTTCTCTCAATTATAGCCCCTATCATAGCTTTGCCATGTCAGCTCAGAGTCTCTTGTATGTTGTGTGTCTTCTCCGTAGTTGCTAAGTTACCAAGTTCCAGGAGAGACTATTTGGCCAGTCCTGGTTTTGAACTTACATTAAAGACCGGTGAGCCTGACATCAGTGCCAGGCAAAATAGTAGAGATTATTATAATAAACAAAATTACAGAGCATATACAAAGGCATGGATTAAGGAGTCAAAGAGGGGCATAATTGAATGGGGCCGGCCATCTCTATGAGCGGCCATCTCCTGGGCTGGCTCCGTATATGAGCGGAGCCAACCGTATTTTCGAAAAAGATGGCCGGCCCCATTTTTTTTTTCGATAATACGGTTGGGGCCGGCCAAATCTCGACATAAATGTTGAGATCGTCGGGTTTGAGATGGCTGGCTTCGGTTTTCACCCATAATGGAAACTGAAGCCAGCCATCTCAGACCCGGCCAAATCCAAGCCACTTGGTCGTGGGAGGGGCCAGCATTCATAGTGCACTGGCCCCCCTGACATGCCAGGACACCAACCGGACACCCTAGGGGGCACTGCAGTGGACTTTAAAAATAGCTCCCAGGTGCATAGCTCCCTTACCTTGTGTGCTGAGTCCCACAAATCCCCCCCAAAACCCACTCCCCACAACTGTGGACCACTACCATAGCACTTAGGGATGAAGGGGGGCACCTAGATGTGGGTACAGTGGGTTTTGGGGGGTTTGGAGAGCTCAATATTTACCACCACAAGTATAACAGGTAGGGGGGGATAGGCCTGGGTCCACCTACCTGAAGTGCACTGCACCCACTAAAACTGCTCCCACTAATACTGCTGAGCTGGGTATGACATTTGAGGCTGGCATAGAGGCTGGCAAAAAATATTTAAAAAAAAATTTTTTTGGGGTGGGAGTTCATTGGTGACCACTGGGGGAGTAAGGGGAAGTCATCCCTGATTTTGTCCGGTGGTTGTTTGGTCAGTTCGGGCTCCTTTTTGAAGCTTGGTCATGAAAAAAAAGGGACCAAGTAAAGCCGGTGAAATGCTCGTCAAGGCCAGCTTTCTTTTTTCCATTATCAGGCGAAGCCGGCCACCTCGTACCACGCCCCCGTCTCACCCCCACCCCGCCTTCGCTACCCTACCGACATGCCCCCTTGAAGTTTAGCTGGCTCCGCGACAGAAAGCAGTTGGCGCCAGCCAAAATCGGCTTTTGACTATACCGATTTGGCCGACTTCAGGAGATCGCCAGCCATCTCCCAATTTGTGTCAGAAGATGGCCGGCGATCTCCTTTGAAAATAAGCTGGAAAGCCAACATGGATTTAGTGAAGAGAAATCTTGCCTCACCAATCTACTATGGGGCCCTTTTACTAAGCCGCATTGGCGCCAATGTGCGCACAACGTGTGTTAATTCAGAGTTAGCGCCCGGTTACCGCGTAGCCTGGGTATTAATTTTATCTTTTAAGCACGTCCATTACATGCATCGGAAAATATATTTTATTTTCCGGTGCATGGCAAAAACCAACATTTTAAGCGTGTTGATGATTATCACCCAGTTAATGTGTGAGACCTTACCACTAAATGAATGGGTGGTGGTAAGGTCTCCAACCCAAAATGGAAGCACACCAATTTTAATTTTGCCACACATCCATTGTCGGCAAAAAACAAAAAGTCATTTTTTACAGGTGCACTGAAAAATGGATCTGTGCACATCCAAAACACGCGCCTACATTAACACAGCCCATTTTTCAGTGCACCCTAGTAAAAGGACCCCTCTATTTCTTTGAAGGGGTGAATAAGCATGTGGATAAAGGTGAGCCAGTCAAAATTGTGTATCTAGATTTTCAAAAGGCATTATTGTTGATTAGGAACTGGTTAAAAGATAGAAAACAAAGAGTAGAATAAATAGTGTTCTCGACAGAGAAGGGTAGATAATGCAGTTCCCCAGGGGCCTGTGCTTTTTAACATATTTCTAAATTATCTAGAAATAGGAATAACTAATGAGGTAATTAAATTTTCTGATGACAAAGTTATTCAAAGATGTCAAATCGCAAGAGGATTGTGAAAAATTGCAAGATGACCTTACAAGACTGGGAGACTGGGCATCCAAATGGCAGATGACGTATACTCCCGAATTCTATAAATGGTGCTATAAATTGCACATATTTGTGTGTGCCTAATTTGCATGCACAATTTAATTGAATAACGAGCCACTTAGCGCTGATAATTTGGCCCTATCAATTATTGATGCTAATTGGCATTAATTATATGATGCATTTTACTTCCCGTTAATATATTATGAACATGTTCATGCTTTTCTAATTGTTATGTAAGCCACATTGAACCTGAGTTCTGCTTGGGCTAATGTGGGATATATATGTCATTAATAATAATAAAAATTTACACACTTAAATTTATGTGGCCATATCCACGCATAAAGTTTCCGCATGGATCCAAAAAGTGGGCATGGCTATGGGAGGGTCATGGGCATATAGGGGGTGTTCCTACAATTTATGTGTGGTTATAGAATAAAGGGGATCCACCCCTAATTTAGGTGCAGGGATTTACACCAGGGTTTTGTTGGTGTATATGGTTGCACCTAAAAGTAGTCATGATTCCTGGTACTAAGTGCTATTCTATAAATAGCGTCTAACTTTGAACACCATTTATATAATAACGCTAAGTGCTATTTTTTTCAGCTCCAATTTTTAGACTTTTATTAAATTTAGTCCTTATTGTGAGCAAGTGCAATGTGATGCATGTTAAAAGAGGAATCCAAATTATAGCTATGTGATGCAAGTTTCCACATTAGGAGTCACTGCCTAGGAAAAGGATCTAGATGTCATCGTTGATGGTAATTTGAAATCTCAGTGTGCAGTAGCAGCTAAGAAAGCAAATAGAATGTTAGGTATTATTAGGAAAGGAATGGAAAACAAAAGTGAGGACGTTATAATGCCTTTGTATCGGTCCATGGTGCGACCGCACCTGGAATATTGTGTTCAATTCTGGTCGCCACATCTCAAAAAAGATATAGTGGAATTAGAAAAGGTACAGAGAAGGGCAACGAAAATGATAGAGGGGATGGGACGATTTCCCTATGAGGAAAGGCTGAAGTGTCTAGGGCTCTTCAGCTTGGAGAAGAGACGGCTGAGGGGAGATATGCTAGAGACCTATAAAATAATGAGTGGAGTGGAATGGGTAGACGTGAATCATTTGTTTACTCTTTCCAAAATACTAGGACTAGGGGGCATGCGATGAAGCTACAAAGTAGTAAATTTAATATGAATCGGAGAAACATTTTCTTCACTTAACGTGTAATTAAGCTCTGGAATTCATTGCCAGAGAATGTGGTAAAGGTGGTTAGCTTATTGGGGTTTAAAAAGGGTCTGGACGGCTTCCTAAACGAAAAGTCCATAGACCATTATTAAACTGACTTGGGAAAATCCACTGCTTATTTCTGGGATAAGCATCATAGAATGTATTGAGCTTTTCTGGGATCTTGCAAGGTATTTGCGACCTTGATTGGCCACTGTTGGAAACAGGATACTGGGTTTGATGGACCTTTGGTCTGTCCTAGTGTGGCAATACTTACGTACTTATGTACTAATGTGACTTCTTTTGTGAACCAAATCATAAATATATGTGCAACTTAATTAAAAGAAGACTAATAAGTTGCTATGTCTATAGAGCAATATATCATGCAAAAACTTTATATGCCCCATTCCAAAAAATAATTACAACTCTTCACAACAAAATGAATATATCACAAAGATCACTTAGCTGTGGCATCCTTTACACAGACTGCAGAGAAAATGCTGTTGAAAAAATGACTTGATGAAGAAATAAATATATATCACAGAACTGGAAAATGTTGGCACATTCAGACTGATGCTAGACTTCTGCATGAAGGTAGCTCTGCCCTCATTATTGAATATCTCTCTTTTAAATAGTAGTAATAAACAATATTAAGTGCGTTTTTATAATATGTTTAATGTGGAATATGTCATAAATAGATAGATAGATAGATAGATAGATAGATAGATAGATAGATAGATAGATAGATAGATAGATAGATAGATAGAAACTCTGAATGTTGAGCACCTGATTCTCATAGCATGGGAGAAAAAAAACCTCTGCATGAATATAACACATGCTGGGATGTCCCTATAACCAGCTCCTCCAAATGACACACTGATTACAGTTGATAGCAAATTACTACTCTACCTATGAAAAGTTATTCCATTATTGTACTTCCTCTGTATACATCCGTTCCTGCACAAGCTGGCATGTTTGAAAATATGTGAGATTAAGTAAAAATGCTACCAGCAATAAAGAATGACAACATAGATGCAGCAGCTCATAGGTTTGTTTGCTTTGTTTTGAGTGTATGCAGAACGACAGCTGCTCAGGGGAGGGGAACCACAGATATCATGCCATCTCCTGTTCTCAATCAAACCTTCTCAGCCTACATGAACATGACATCACACAGAAAGAAGCAGGCCTGAAAACCTGGAAAATGTTTTTTTTTTTTTTTTTTTTGCAAAGCTTCATGTATTGTAGTTTCACATGAAGGTCACAATGGTTTACAAAAAAAACAAGCAACACCAGACCCCTGACACCCTAAATAGCATACCAAGCATTAATCCCACAACTCTTCTACGAACAGCAGATAACTACAGACATCTGCTCCCCTCATAAAGTGCTTAGATAGACCCTTAAACACAGTCAAATTCTTTGACAAACCACCAGGTCTTCACAGTTTCCCAGAAAATTAAAATTAAAAAATGTAAAATAACGCCAAATAACACACTGCTTCAAGTCAAAACAGCTACAGAAAGTAAAAGAACTCATTGACCATGGGAACTTGACAAAACTGGAAGATAGGTCAAAGATTTGGAAATAGTAATGTATTAAAAACATATTAAAAAGCATAAATCCAGTATCTGGAAAGAAAAGGCTATTAGTACACTTTGGCATAATGGAAAAAGCGGGTCTGAGGGAGAGACAGTATAAAAGAAGTGGGGTCTCAGGAATTAAGAGTTACATGCTCAACTACCCAGAATGCCAGAGTGCCAAGAGCAGAGATGACACAGCTGACATGCAGAGACCAGTGAAACAGCTGTGTCAAGCACCTAAGAGGAGACAAGCTTGAATAACGCATGGCGACAGCAGTGGTTTACTATATTCCAAGTTGAGGAGTAGCTTAATAGTTGGGGCAGTGGGCTGAGAACCAGGGAAACCAGCATTCAAATCCCACTGCTGCTCATTGTGATCTTGGGCAAGTCACTTAACCCTCCATTGCCTCAGGTACAAACTTAAAGGGAATTCTATAAAGTAGTGACTAAAGGAAGGTGCCATTATTCGCCAGTTAGGTGCCTTTGGGGTCCTTTTACTAAGGTGAGCTGAAAAATGGCCTGCGGTAGTGTAGACGCGTGTTTTGGGCGTGCACAGAATTATTTTTTAGCACACCTACAAAAAAATGCTTTTTTTTGCCGAAAATAGACGTGCAGTAAAATGAAAATTGCCATGCAGCCATTTTGGGTCTGAGAACTTTCCACAAGCCATTGACCTAGTGGTAAGGTCTCACGCGGTAACTGGGTGATAATGGTCTACATGCATCAAATTCCACTTGACGCAGAAAATAAAAAATATTTTTCAGACACGCATAGTGGATGTGCGCCAAAATTGAATTTACCGCAAGGGCCATGTGGTAACAGGGTGGTAACTCCAATTTGGCATGCATTGGGTGCACATATGTACCTATCCTGCTTATTTTCGAAAGAGAAAGGCAGCCACCTTCCGACACAAATCGAGAGATGGCCGGCCTTCTCCTAAGCCCGGCCAAATCGGTATAATCGAAAGCTGATTTTGGCCAGCTTCAATTGCTTTCCGTCGCAGAGCTGGCCAAAGTTCAAGGGGGTGTGTCGGCAGTGTACTGAAGGCGGGACGGGGGCGTGGTTAAGAGATGGCCAGCCTCGGCCGATAATGAAAAAAAGAAGGCTGGCTCTGACGAGCATTTGGCCAACTTTACTTGGTCCTTTTTTGTTCATGACCAAGCCTTGAAAAGGTGCCCGAACTGACCAGATGACCCCCTCCCACCCTAAAAAAAACTTTAAAAACATTTTTTTGCCAGCCTCTATGCCAGCCTCAAATGTCATACCCGGCTCCATGACAGGTCCCTGGAGCAGTTTTAGTGGGTACTGCAGGTCTTCTCCCACTGTCGGTAACCCCAGGCTCAGACCCTCCATCTTCTCCTCCAGTTCCCTTCTCCATGTCTGTGTTCAGGGCCATCTTCCTCCTGTACCTAACTGTGGCTCCTTCTTGGCTCTTCTTCCTCCTAAACTCTCTGCCACAGCCCTCTTCTTCTTACTCCCATCCTCCATGAATTTTTCCTGCTTTCTCATCTTCCTTTTCTTCTCCTTCATGCAGTGGCGTACCAAGGGGGAGCGGTGGGGGCGGTTCGCCCCAGGTGCACGCTGCTGGGGGGTGCCGCGGCGCACGCCTGCTCTGAGTTCGCTTTCGTGCGTTCGCTGCAGCTCCCTCTGCCCTGGAACAGGTTACTTCCTGTTCCGAGTCAGAGGGAGCTGCAGCGAATGCGCAAAGTCAGGGAACTCTGAGCAGGCGCGCGCTGCGGCACCCCCCCCAGTGGCATGCACCCGGGGGGGGGGGGGGGTTCCGTGCTGCATCAGGGGGGGTCTGCACTGCATCGGGGGGAGTGCTGCACCCGGAGGGCGGGGCGCCGCCCCGGGTGTCTGCCCCCCTAGGAACGCCACTGCCTTCATGGCCCCTTTTTGGGTCCTCTCCCTCTTCCTATTCCAGTACCTGCTGTTAGGAACAGGAATTACCACCACAGTCCAAGATAGAGCTCTAGTACTGCCCATTGAGGGGTAATATAGAAATGCTAAATAGTAGTAGTAGTAGTAGTAGTACTAGAGGTTGTAACAGCAGGCTGAGATCCAGGGAAGCCAGAACATAAGTGTTGCCATACTGGGACAGACCGAAGATCCATCAAGCCTGTATCCTGTTTCCAACAGTGGCCAATCCAGGTCACAAGTACCTGGCAAGATCCCAAAACAGTTAAATAAATTTTATGCTGCTTATCCTGGAAATAAACAGTGGATTTTCCCCATCCTTCTTAATAATGGTTTATGGACTTTTCTTTTAGGAAGTCATCCAAACCTTTTGAAAGCCCTGCTAAGATAACTGCTTTTACCACATTCTTTGGCAACAAATTCCAGAGTTTAATTACGAGTTGAGTGAAGAAATATTTTCTCAGATTTGTTTTAAATTTACTACTTAGTAACTTCATTGCATGCCCCCTAGTCCTAGTATTTTTGGAAAGAGTAAACAAGTGATTCACATCCATCCATTCCATTCCAATCATTATTTTATAGACCTCAAATCCCGCTCATTTTATTTTATTTGTTACATTTGTATCCCACATTTTCCCACCTATTTGTAGGCTCAATGTGGTTTACATAGTACCGGAGAGGCCTTTGCAGGCTCCGGTGTGAACAAATGCAGGGCGATGTTGTGGTAAGATCAAGTTCATGTGGCACAGCCACATTAGGGAATCGGAGAATGGAAGAGTTGTGTTATGTCCATTACGTGCTTTAGTTTGGTTGTCACCTTGTGACCCTGAGGAAATCACTTAACCCTTCATTGCCTCAGGTACAACCTTAGATTGCAAATCCTCTAGGGACAGGGAAATATCTACTGTGCCTGAATGTCACTCACCTTAAATTGCTACTCAAAAGGTGTGACCTAAATTCAGATAATAATAATAATAATAATAACAATAAAAATCAGCTCCAGCCAGTCATCCAGGTATGGTGAAAATGGGAATATCATTATTACACCCAGCACACTTCTAAGAAACCACAGTCCCCCACCAGCACTGCACAAAAAGGATATTGCTACCAAGGAGCCACAGCCCTTGCCAAAACTGTAGGTAGTGCTCAGGGCTACAACCCCCTCTCCCCACCACACACACACACCTCTCCCCACCACACACACACACACACACACACACACACACACACACACTTCCTGCACTGTCTTAGGCACTAGAAACACCTCCTCTGGGCTTCTCTGAACAGGCAAATAAACACCGTAACCAAAAATAATTTCGTCCTCCAAAAATAAGAGGAATTAATTGACTTTTTAAAACGTTGCGCTAGTTCAAGTTGTAAATTTAAAAATGGTATATTGGTGTAACTTTTTTTTTTTTGGAGCTTTCAGCCAGTCTCTGGCAGTACATGTTATATTTCTGCTTTGCAATGAGAGGGATCATTTGACATGGGGACAGATGTTTGTGGTAATCCATGCTTTTTTCATTTATTGCTGATCTTTCCGGCTCTATCTGCAGGAGTTGGGATACGGACCCAGGACAGACAGAAAATACAATTGCCCTATTGTCTTGTTTGGGCAGGTAGAAGATGCACTTCCTAGTGACAAAAAGTTGGGGGATAGGATTTCTGTGAAAGAAGATAATCGGGTTTTAACACTCCATTGAAAGCCATTAACCCATATCCTCTATATTTCTTTGGCTGCTCAGAGTGCATAATGCCCGTCTAAAGGTTCCACGTTTAAATCCGATCTCATATCATAAACACACAGAGCGTGCAGGAAAGAGGAGTCTCCCCTTCTCTGTCCGTGCACCACTCCCTTCACAGACACACCTCGGAGCCTTCCTTCAACTGGCTGCTGGCCAGGGCACTTTTCTCCATCCCTGTCTGGAGAGGGCGGGAAGGTGCAGCAGGAACCCCCAGCACTGCCTGGGCTCCGTGTGCTCCTCTCAGTCCCTCCCGGCTCAGGCTTTCTGATCCTTCCTTCCTTCCCAGCATCGACGAGGAGATCTGCTCTTTCTGGATCTCTGATCGGGGCATCTGTGTGGGATGAGCAACGGGACCCCCCTTCCTACGCTGCTCCTCTTGCTGGCTTTGGCTGCCGGTGCCAGGGGCTCGGTGGTTGGCAGCGGCTTCAGCCTGCACCCTCCTTACTTCAACCTGGCATCGGGAGCGGGGATCCGGGCCACGGCCACCTGCGGCCAGGACCGGGAGGAACTGCCGCAACCCAGGCGGGACCTGTACTGCAAGCTGGTGGGAGGACCCGCTGCCCCCAGCTCCGGCCACACCATCCAGGTAGGACGGGAGGGGAGGCTGTCATAGAGCCAATGAACAAGCCACGGCCCCTGCCAGAACTATACATAGTGCTCAAGGGCTACAAACCCCCCCTATACCCCAGAGATGAAGTTCCCGGCACTGTTACCCACTGTCAGCAGCAGTAGAAATCCCTCCTCACCGAGAGGGCAGGGCTTCTCTGAACCTCCTCAGGCTAAATAAACACAGCCACATAAACTAAACCCTCCAAAAAAGTAAGAGGTGTCAGTTCTGGGGGTGCTTGAGCACCCCTAATATTGAGCAAATTCTTTGCCCGAGGAGAGGGGTGGTTTTCGTTGGGTTTAGCAGCCCTGATCCTTTTGAAATGTTGGCTCCTGTGGAGGACTTGGTTGACTTTTAAAAGAGTTACGCTAGTTCAAACTGGAAACTGTAAAGGATGTTTTTGAAAACCAAAATAATAAAGAGAATACTTTTCTGCCCTCCTAATCAGACGAATCATTGGGCACAGTAAAAAATCTGCTGCTGTATCTCCAGCCTCAGCAGACTTACTTTTACTCTGGGGTTTACCTTGGCTCAGCAGGGGTTTAACGGGTAACAAGTAATACACCCAAAACATTATAATCTATTGCTGAATGAACCAACTCAGATAATAAAAGCACACTATGCAGTTAATAGCATATGTTTATCATAGCAATCTTACAGTCCAACTATCCAGGGATCACTTAGAACAAAACAAAAAAAAAAATCCCTGTTATTGGAAGCATATTCCAGGACTAGCCTAAAATCTCCCTGCTGAAACTGGGTAACTTGACAACAATGTAAATATGAGAAACAAATGTTGTGAGTTTTGCCATGACTGAGTAAGTAACGCTGATTAAGTCCTCTCATAGTCAATCCCTATACTGAAAAAAAGGGGAAAAAAAGCATTCTTTTTTTTAATCATGGTGGGGTAGGGATGTTTCTGTCCATAGATCTAGCTTTAACAAGGAAGTGTCACAGTGTCTGTCTTTTTACTTTCATGTGTGCTGGGATAATTCATTATGTTCGTCTCCCACTGCTAGCTGTTTGCTAGTTTCCTCCTGCTCAGTCCTGCCCTCTATTTCTCTCCTGGACTGGTCAGTTCTGTGTAAAGCCTCTCCTCTCTCCCCTCCCCTAAGAAAAAGGGGAGGGGTTTTGCTAACTCTTTTCTGTATGTATAGCAGTGAGCTGCTGCTACAGTTTACATGTATGACAGATGCTTTCTCTGCCTTTGGCCCTGGCAGAATAATCACAGGAGCTTATTTCTGTTTACTCACATTATGAGTAAACCTAAAACCTGCCATTTCTTTCTCTATAATATCACCAAAATTCATCCCTTCCTTTCCGAGCACACTACCAAAGTCCTTATCCACACTCTTATCACCTCTCGCTTAGACTATTGCAACTTGCTTCTGGCAGGTCTCCCACTTAGCCATCTCTCTCCCCTTCAATCTGTTCAAACTTCTGCTGCACAACTAATATTCCGCCAGGGTCGCTATGCTCATATTAACCCTCTCCTCAAGTCACTTCACTGGCTCCTTATCCATTTCTGAATACAGTTCAAACTCCTCTTATTGACTTACAAATGCATTCACTCTGCAGCTCCTCAGTACCTCTTCACTCTTATCTGTCCTTACACTCCTCCTCGGGAACTCCGTTCACTGGGTAAATCTCTCTTATCTGCACCCTGCCCTGCTAACTCCAGACTCTGTTCCTTTTATCTTGCACCATATGTCTGGAATAGACTTCCTGAGACAGTATGTCATGCTCCATCTCTGGCCATCTTCAAATCTAGGCTAAAAGCCCACCTTTTTGTTGCTGCTTTTAACTCCTAACCCTTACTTACTTGTTCAGTACCCATTTTATTTTATCCTTCCCATCTTAGTAATTCCAGTGGCGTTCCTAGGGGGCGGACACCCGGGGCAGCACCCCGCCCCCTGGGTGCAGCGCCCCCCCCCCCCCCGATGCAGCACGGACCCACCCCTGGCGAAAGACCCCCCCGTGAAAGAGCCCCCCCCGGGTGCATGCCGCTGGGGGGGGGGGTGCCGCAGCGCACGCCTGCTGCGAGTTTACTAACTTTGCTCGTTCGCTGCAGCTCCCTCTGCCCCGGAACAGGAAGTAACCTGTTCCGGGGCAGAGGGAGCTGCAGCGAACGAGAGAAGTTGGTACGCCACTGAGTAATTCCCTTATCCCTTGTTTGTCCTGCTTGTCTGTCCTAATTAGATTGTAAGCTCTGTCGAGCAGGGACTGTCTCTTCATGTCCAGTGTACAGCGCTGTGTACATCTAGTAGCGCTATAGAAATGTAAGTAGTAGGTAGTATGAGGAGAGCCAGCTTCCATCCAGACTGGATGGCTGTCTTGCTGTGATCTCACAAATTGCTGAGGGGAGTTAGGGCACCTCTTTTTCTTACACATAGAAAGTCTCATTCAGTCAAAAGGGAATGAATGAGACTTTCTATATGTAAGACTATTTCGTTAGAGAGTTTTTGGAGGCGCCTCTCGGATGTGGATTTTTTTTCCTTCCCGGGTTTGAAGCTAAGTACTCTCTTTGTCATTGGTTTTTTTTTACATTTAGTTTTCCCTTTTGGAAATATATTTTTCATTCTTCCGACATATATTATAATTACAATCTTTTAGGCTTATTTGATATTATCTGTGCCTATAGTCAATTGATTACTGATATATTATAGCCCCACTCCGTTTTTTTTACTACAGATTGGTTTTGTTATTTCACTCTGTAGGTTTTTCGGAGGTGGTGATTGGCCCATGATTGAAGCCTTAACAGGTGTGTCCACCGAGTTGGTACCCTTGGCTATTCAGGCCCTTTATTTAAATCACTTTTGATATATTCTTTGATCATAGCACAGATAATTCTTATAACGAATTAGAGCTAATTTTCTTTAGTTTCTTATCTTTTTGGCTCTAAGCAGATGTTAATTTTTTTGAATTTTGGGCCAATATAAATGCCTGATTTCTGCTGCTGCAGCAGCTCCTTGACTACCTTTCCCACCCGCAATTTATCAACAGAGGTTTTACTTTAAGTGTTAACCGGCAGTGGCGTACCAAGGGGGGGGGGGCGGTCCGCTCCGGGTGCATGCCGCTGGGGGGGTGCCGCGCGCCTGTCGGCTCTTCGTTTTCATGCTCCCTTTGCCCCAGAACAGGTTACTTCCTGTTCCGGGGCAGAGGGAGCATGAAAACAAAGAGCCGGCAGGCGCGCAGCACCCCCCCCAGCGGCGTGCACCCGGGGGGGGTTCTTTCATCGGGGGATCGGGGGTTCTTTCGCCGGGGGGGGGTGTCATGCTGTTCCAGGGGGGGCGCATCAGCGATCCACCCTGGGTGTCAGCCCCCCTAGGAACGCCACTGCTAACCAGTCATTTTCAGCATGTTAAGTGTTGCTGAGCTTCTGGTGGGTTAAATCGCTTTGAATGTCAAACCCTTTATTTTCTATTTTGTGATTAGAAAATGTCAGTTTTTTGGAATGTACGTCTGCCAGAGCTGATCAGAGCTCAGGGGTATTCGATTGATATTTTTTCAACTTAGGGGTTCCTTGGCTTGAAGAAGTTGGGAAACACTAATCTAATAGATATGTACTCACAACAGCAGCTGGGGGAAAGGTGCCCCTCTCTTAGAAAAAGGTTAGCTGTTAACAGTCTGTGACCCTCAAGCAGGATCTTTTTGGGTTCTTTGCAGGAGCTAGAACATGGACCCAGGACAGACAGAAAACACAACTGTCTAAGGCTGCATCTTGAGGAAACAGGATGTAGGCCAGGAGATATATTTTCTAGTATTAGAAATCTGGGATGGGGATGGGATTACCATGGGCAGAGGTATCTCCAACTCTCATGCCTCTACTCCCCAGCACCTCACCCTTTCTTCCTTTCATTGTAACCCCATACAAGGAGACCACACCAAGAGCTGAATCAACCAAAGTCGCCATTTACTTGGTTTACTCAGACCTGAGTCTTAACATCAATCAACACTGCAATGGTCCCAATGCAGTGCTCACCCTCCCCACCCCATTCCTAGCATCTGGGCAGCCCCCGACATAGCTCCACCACCTGCTGCCTTCAACCACCGGGTTTCAGATGCTATATTCTCCCTTCCATTTCCATACAACAGAGTCCCCCAGCAAATGTGTATGTCCAGATGACTGCTCACCTCCCACCACCTCCCAGGTTGCCCATTGCACCAGACAACACCTCACCCTTTATTTATTCCCTTAACAGCAACCTGAGCAACAGTCTTAGGCTTAGGTTTCCATAATATACCTAACAGAGGGGTTGGGAGGGTGGGAAGCTCACAGGCTCCTGAAGAAATGTTCTCCACAACTTGCAGGTCTTTCCACTGGGTCCTGTGTACTACCCCACCTCTCCCCTGTGCACCCAATTCCTCTTGCTCCTTCCCTCATTCAACTGTAAATTTCTCATGCCATTGGTTCTCCCTGTCCTAAACTTCCCCCTCCCCATCACATACCCATGTGTAACACTGCATAAGAACCAATGTCCCCACACCATGTTAATGTCGGCTGGGGGGATATGGCCCTCCCAACCTTTTAATTCTATGAGATGATCATATTTTAACTCTCCAGTGAACGTTATTGACCCACATTCATTTTTGGGCTGTTCAGAATATAAAATGTTTCTCTAATGGCTCTAAGGACATCATTCTGAAGCTCTGAGAAGAACGTAGGGCTTTTGAAAATCTTCTGAGGACCATTACCTCTAACTATAGCTAGAGTGAGCTCCTGAGGAATTTTAGTTTCTGGAAAGACATTAAAAATTGAACTGTGTGCAAATATACCATGTCCCAAGCAGTGTGGAGAGGATCTCGTACACACTTGTAAAGACCTCATCTCATGCATTTTGAGAGGCCAGAGCAACAGTGCTGAGCAGCTACAGGGTTTCCCAGGTGCAGCAGCTGAAGAATGCAGGAACGAGTCACTAGTGGTGGTGCTGAGGCTGCAGAGTTACCCAGGTCCCACCACTGAAGAATGCAGGAAGAAGTGTGAAGAAAGTACTGAGAGGTGGCTGCATTCCCCAGGCCCTGCCCAACAAATAAATTAAAAGATGGCCTGGATCATATAGCAGGAGTTAGGTAGAGGAAATGAGGTATGGGGAGTAATGGCTGTGAAAGGGGGGTGCGACTAAAACCAGACAGTACTACTACTACTATTACTACTACTATTTAGCATTTCTATAGCGCTACAAGGCATACGCAGCGCTGCACAAACATAGAAGAAAGACAGCCCCTGCTCAAAGAGCTTACAATCTAATAGACAAAAAAAAAATAAAGTAAACACTTTCTGGTGGGAAGGGGGGTGCTGATTGAATGTAGACGTGAGACATATGGACACAGATGACTGAGTTAATGAGAGAAGGGGGAAGGTCTGCTGGGAGAGGGGGAGATGGTAAATATCCATGGACGTTTACAGAGTTGCTTGAGGGCAAGAGAAGTTGTCTCTTTGGGATAGTTCACTCTTGGGACTGTGTAAAAGCAGAAACTAAGTGAGAGTCCTTGACAATGTATTTATTTATTTATTTAGATTTTGCTCACACCTTTTTCATTAGTAGCTCAAGGTGAGTTACATTCAGGTACACTGGGTATTTCTCTGTCCCAGGAGTGCTCACAATCTAATTGTGTACCCGAGGCAGTGGAGGGTTAAGTGACTTGCCCAAGCTCACAAGGAGCAGCAGTGTATGAACTGTATAACTTAAATTCAGAGGGAATTATATTCATCTTAGCCTAAAATCACTGGTGACTGACTCAGTGGATTCCCCAGATGGGTTCCCATTTATGTTGGTCTTCCTGACATTTCTCTTCATAAACTGCAGACAGTACAGAATACTGCTATTTGCATTCTCTCTCATGCTCGTCGCTACGATCATGTTACACCATTTATGAAAGAATATCACTGGCTTCCTATAAAGTATCAGATCATTCATAAGATTCTGACCATCACTTTTAAGGCTCTCTGGTTGGGCTGTACATCATACTTGGCTAGTCTCATTGCACTGTACTACCCTACACGGAAGCTCTGCTTGCTTTTGACTCCCGACTCACTGTACCATCTGTTCACTGTACTCGTTTCAGCTCCACACGTGCTTCTGCTTTTTTTTTTTTGGTTTGCCTCCATTTCTCTGGAATTCTTTACACCCTGCTTTGAAAGTTGAAATCTTGCTTCCTTGCTTCCGCTGTCTCCTTAAAGCCTATTTGTTTTCCCAAGCGTTTCCTTAAACTCCTAATTGCAGCATCATTTCTGGGTAACAGGTATTGGTTGTCGGTTCTGTTGTCTCTGTTCCCCTGCCCGTTTTTAATCTTTTCTTTTTTTCCTTTCTGCTTTATCTGCTTTATGTTCTCTGACCTATTGACATTCTCTTTATTTAATATTGTACACCACTTTGATTTGTAGTGAAAGGTAGTATTTCAAGTTCCCATTAAACATAAACCAGTTTAAGGTCCTTATTGATCTTCCCGCAGTATGACAGACTCTCAGTGGGTCATGTGGCAGGTGTTTGCGTTTAGAAGCTCTATTCATGATATTGACACATGCACATTTCAACATATAAATGTACATGTGGAGTGGAGGACTGGCCTAGTGGTTAGAGCACCGGTCTTGAAATCTAGAAGTGGCCGGTTCAAATCCCACTGCTGCTCCTTGTGATCTTGGGCAAGTCACTTAACCCTCCATTGCCTCAGGTACAAACTTAGATTGTGAGCCCTCCTGGGACAGAGAAATATCCAGAGTACCTGAATGTAACTCATCTAGAGCTACTACTGAAAAAGGTGTGAGCAAAATCTAAACAATAAATAAATAAATAATGGAGCTGTCTTCCAACCACAATCCAATCTGAGTCAAACTACTTGAAGCTATGCAAAAAACTGAAGACCCTACTACTCAATTAACTTCTTCTGCCTCCCTATCCTTCAAGCTGACTATCTATGCTTGCTGATCTGTAACCTCTGCCCATTCTCCACCCCTCCCTTTCCCTAGTTCTCCCTGTTCGAACTGTCCTCTTACGTAGACCACCTTGAACCTCCAGCTGGGATCTGTGTGGTATAGAAGCTACAGATTAGATAAATGTATACCCTGAACAGATGTAGACAGCCAATTTCAGAAAGGCAGAATCTACACATGTAAATCTATGCTATAAGAGCAGTTCATTAATGGGCTCTTACATTTATGCACATATTACATATGTAAATATACAGAATACTTACATTAACACTCTCATATGCACACATATGCATTTAATGCACATTACATGCCAATATTCCGCCTATGCACTACTCTGTAACAGCGCCTAAACGGCACCGTGGGTAAATGCAAAGGGAGGGGGGCACACAGGGGCAGAGCACGGGGAGGGGGTTCCCAGTTCCCACCTACACACATAAGGCCAGATTCAGTAAATGGCACCTAAATATGGGCACCAAAGAAAATCAGTGCCTACGCTATTCTATAAAGGGCATTCTGGAATCAGTGCTCTTTATAGAATACCGTTGGTTACCAGATTCTGTACCCAACTTTGGGCACAAGGACTTATGCCGCTGAAACCAGGTGTAAATCCTGGTGCACAACTGTGGTATTCTATAATACTGTGCACGATTGTCCAGAATGCAATTCTTGTGCCTACAGGGGTATAGGTATTCGCATATTCCATGGAGGGAACTGAGTGGGGATGGGATGTCTATTATTGCTAGAGAGGCCCTAGTGTGAGTTCTGGAGGAGATAGATATATTACAGGAGGTTGATGGTTTGTTACTTAGGATGGGTCCTTCAAATGATTTAGGGGCCCTTTTACAAAGTAGCGGTAAGCCCACCACGGGCTTACCTTGTGGCAATCAGAAACTACCGCCGGCCCAATGTGGGCACCGATGGTAGTTCCACCCCCCAGAGCGCAGCACTTCCAGCGCTAGCAGAAATATTTCTGCAGGGGGTTACCCGGCAGTAATCGGGCAGTGGGTTAGCGCAGGAGCCCCTACCACCTCCTCAGTGGGTGGCGGTAAGTGCTCCCCCCTGCATGGTCATGCGGTAAGTGCAGCTTAGTAAAAGGTCCCCTTACTGGCGTATTGTCTGCCTATTCTTGCTTGGGAGAAGTGGGAACAGTTGGCTGAGAGGATTATGTATTTGAAACTGGTTTGTAGACTCCTGGTTTTGGGGGATCTAAATGTGCATTTTGAAGATCCTCTTGATAGCAGAGCATCTTTTTCAAATTCTGTGTTGGCTTCAGGGGGCCTTTCACAGATTGTTTTTGGAACCCATATGTCAGGGGGGTCATTTATTGTATCCAGTTGTTGTTTCTGATGCCCAGAAGATTCTAGTTAGATGAGGAGTCTTAAAAATCTGTTGGTCAGATACATTTTGGGGTTGTATTTTATCTGTTGTGTGAGAATAATGATCCTGATAGGAGGTTGACTGGAGAGTGTGGAAGGAAGTGAGGGGGAAAAATAGATGTTATTAGGCTGTACAATTCATGTACAGGAGGGTAAGATGTAAGGAGTGGTTCTGTAAAGAATTGTAGGATCATAGACAAAAATGTTCAGGTTCTAGAAAGGATATGGAAGACATCTAGGTCATTAACCGACAGGAAGAGATGGCAAAACAATGCAAATGTGTATTTGAGAAAATTACAAGAGACCAAGAGGCTCATTTTCAAAGCACTTAGACTAAGTGTAGTTTGTTTTTTTTTTCTAGCCACATTAATACTTGCTAAATATAAGACTAGGTAGCTAGTTTGGGCATTTATAGGTAGGTCCTTGCTGGTACAGGGGGCAGCAGGGCCAAAAGCCTGATTTGTTCACGCCGGTTCTCCTTATTGCTGCGGTGTCTTGATGTCATCCTTTTTCGCCAGTTTCAGAGCACAAAATCGCGGGGGAGCTTTGGCCAGCTTAGCTCGCTTCCAGCAGGTCGGTGGGCCGGTGGTCAGCCCAATCGTGCCATCCCTGCCCTTGAGGCCTGTCCCACTGTTCGCGTGATCCCTCGGGTGATACGTCGGCGCTTGTCCGTTGATCACCTCCTCCTCGCCGGGCTTGAGCCTGTTCCATAGTTCACTGCTTGTCTGCTGTGACTGCCTCTCCCTCGTTCTTCCTCCTTCCTGTCGGAAAGTCTGCTGCCTTCGCAGCCTTGGCCCAAATGATCTTCAGGCAGGTGTGTTGGAGTCGCTCCCCTGCTGACACTGCTGGCTCTTCCTCTCCTGCCGGTCTGTTGGAGGAGCAGTGGTGGAGAACCTTGTCTAGAAGGACCCCGACGGTTGGTGCGGCGGAGGAGGACCATTTGAACCGCCATCTTGGATCCTGCCCATTAACTCTGGTGATCATTGCCGCAAGCTACTGCTGTCTCTTCAGTGCCTTGTCTGTGCTACCTGGACATTGCTGCAGTTCCCGTTTGGATCGCCTTGCCGGACCTGATCGAGCCACTCTGTTTCACCTGGTTCTTCATCATCCCTCTTGGCTCACCTGGATTTCTGCCATCCATCTTAGTTCCTTTCCCTTCTTACCCTGTTCCTTTGCTCTTCCTAATGTATTGTAAATGTACCTGACTTCACTATGCACTGTATTGTATTTATTTAATAGTTCATTGTAAGCCGCTTTGGGGCTGCAAAACTGTGGCAAAAGGCGGGGTATAAATGGCCTAAAATAAATAAATAGATACTGATTTTTTTTTCTTTTAGAAGAAAATCTGTGGTTTGAAAGGCTCTCTGTCACCATCTGTGAGAGACTGTGGACCTTAATCTAGAGCAGGTTTTTTATTCCATTTATAAGGTTACTGAAGATATAGTACATAAATTTATATTATCTTTAAAAGTGACTCATATGCTGCAGGAGCCAGCTTCTATTTTGTTTTGTTTAAAAATGCTCTGAACATATGACTCAAAGGTTCGCATCATTGAACGCCTCACTGTTTCAGAGTGAGGTGCTCTTTATTTTAAAAGAAGCAGTAGTCACTCCCATTATTGAAAAGGAGGGCTTGTGTGAGGGTGTATGTGAAAATTTCAGACCCTTATCAAATTTTCCTATGATTGCAAAATTGTTAGACAAAGGAAATTGTGACTCAGATTAGTAGGTTTTTTTTTGGAAGAGAATGATGTATTAGATTTTGGCTTAGCAGCCTTTAAGAGAGTCTCTGGTACAGAGTCTATGTACAAGCTAGCACATTTGCTTATTTCCGATCTGACGAAGAAGGGCAACCTTCGAAAGCTAATCAAGAAATGTATTAAATTATGTCCAATAAAAAAGGTATCATCTTATTTTCTTTTCCATGTTTTATTTTGTTTGATTTCTATTGATAACCTTAAGAGTGGACTAACACGGCTACCACACTCCTCTACTTAAGAGTCTATGTTGAAAGCATTGCTAGAAGAGATTTATTGGACAGACTAAGGAAAAAAGGTTCTGATATTCTCTATAGACCTTAGGGGGTCTTTTGCCAAGGAGAGAGATGTTACAATGTAAGAGGTAAGTGATAGATAAACAACTTCTAAATAACCAATAAATAATTCAGCCTTCATTGAACCAGGGTGTATGTACAGCATCCCCAACATTTTGGGACATCCCTTTCCCCTGTGGAGATTCTTCTCATTTCTCAACAGGCAGGCCTTCCTGTCTTTTCATGTATTCATATTATGCCAGACATATCTTGTGCCAGGAGAGGCTTCTCTCTAGCCTCTTTGTGAAACAGATTGTTAAACCCCTTCTGCTTCTGACAGAAGTTCCACAGTTGAATGTTTGTGCCTTCTTGAGCTGATAACTGGTCCATCTCCATCAGTGAGAACAGCAATGTCATCCACTGCAAAATACTTGCTGGAACTTTAATTAAACAGATCAAATACATTTTTTATTGCAGCTTTGGTAAAATAATGTCCTTTTAGTTCTTTTCAGTGCTGGGAAATAAAGGCGAATAGACAAAAATTATAAGGTGATATATGGGTCCTTTTAATAAGGTGTGCTGAAAAATGGCCTGCGGAAGTGTAGGCGTGGGTTTTGGCTAATTGACATTTAGGTCCTTTATTGTCTTCCTCCCAACAATCATTATATTTCATTACATTACATTATTGCTTATATTCGCTATAGTCCTTAGAGTTCAATGTAGATTACAAAAAAGATTAAACAGACAGACCCTGCAGTCAAACAAAAATATAAAAAAAATACATTGCTATAATGACCAGCCTGAAAATAGCTTAACACAGCTTTAAGATAAAAAAATTTTTTTTGAACAAAAATGTTTTTACTAATTTCTAAATTCAAGGTAGTTACGAATTTGTCTCACATACTGTGGGATTGAATTCCAAATAGCAGGTGCTTGATATAAAAGGCTAGCGAAAAAAATAATTTTATACTTCAGCTTACTAGGATTGGGAAAATGAAGTCATAAACTATCTTGGAGACGTCTGTTTGTACTAGTGATTTGTATCCAACAAACACGTTGGAGCTAACCCATGGAGAATCTTATAGACCATTGTGCAAACCTTAAATGGAACACATGCCTCCACCGGCAACCAATGAAGGACCAGCAGTAGAGGGGAAACCCTATCACTTTTACGAGCTGAAATATTAAATGTGCTGCTGTATTCTGAATGGTTTGAATTTTTTTAGAAGATTCTTTTCACAACCGCATATATGCTATTGCTGTAGGCTAAAGTTGACAAGAGTAAACTTTGCACAGCCAGTCAAAATATGTGGGTGTCAAGCAAATTGCAAATTCTTCTAAGTTTCTTCAGTAGAAGGAAGGATTTCCTAATAAGTGAATTTATTGCCCTGACATCACCTCTCCAAGAATAACCTGGGTGAATGGACTAAAACTGCACATCTCTCCCTGCTGGTGGAAGTACTTTCTGTTTTTTCTTGGAGTTTGTATAGTTGTCATGATCTATTGTTTTTGCTTTGGCTTCAGCTGCTCTTTGTTGTCCCCCCCCCCCCCCCTCACTGAAGCTGCTGTCTTGGTATGGCTGTGATGAATGGCTTGGGTTTTTAATGATGATTTGTAGTCTTTCTTTTCTTTTAATAGAGTTCTTTCATGTTACTTGTGTTTATACACACACTGTTAACCGATTTGACTTGCTGTGTAATTAATGTTGGTATAGAAAATTCAATAAACGATAATAGTTGGGATCCACCCTGAAGCTGTGCTCCTGTCCTCAAGTTCAAACAGAACAGAAAGATCAGATCAAGAGATGACGTTGTTTCTAAATACAAGTGACTCAGGTTATATTAAAACAACAAAGAGGCTGGTGGTACCTCATAGACAACCAGACTGTTGTCATCTTTGCTGCTATTGACTACTCTGGAAGTTTTCATAGATGACATTACAGTAGTGGTGTGAAAGGAAAGAGGAAGGGAAAGTTGATGGTGTCTCCAGATTGAGAAGGAGGTGACAGAGAAGCAGCAAAATTAAGTAGTTAAAAACCTACGTCCATTTTTGTCAGTTCTGTAGTAGCTGATCATTTTAACTTCAGATTTTTGGTACTCCTGGATGGTCCTGAATTTTCTTTTTAGTATCCCAATCATAAGGTTATTAATGCAGTGTTCTAGTTCCAAAAAATATCCCTTCAGAGAGGGATTGCCTTGCTCTTATTTTTGGTGTGTGATCTCATGTATCTGTTGATATATTCTTCTAACTTCTGGTCTGCCAAAGCTTCTTCCTTATTGTCCACGTCATACCAGATCAGGTGAGTGGGTTATATACCCCTGCCAGGAGATGGAACCAGAAACAAAATGCTCAGCGCTGACTTCACTCCCCCTTATAGGTGGCTGGTGCTGCCTTCAGCTCCTCAGTGCAGCATTTCTTTAGATCTTGGGGCACAGATCAGTCTTCTTGGGTAATTTTCAAGGAAAGGTTATCTCTGTGTCTAATATCTCCCCCTTCTGAGCATAGTGTTTCACTTCTGACAGAATCAGACTTTCTCTGTTCTGATGGTAAAGAATTCAGGTGATGTAGGTACGAAAGCTGTTGTTTTAGATGGATTTTAAGGATTTATTTATTGCATTTGTATTCCACATTTACCCACCTTTTGGTAGGTTCAATGTGGCTTACACGGTTCATTGGGGAGACGGTTACAGAGTATAGAGCAAGGTTACAATTCATGAAAGACAGTGAGAGTCTGAAGTAAATTCCTTGCAATTAGTATTGAACCAGGTTAGGTCCTTGGAAGGATCAATGAAATTTACATGATTCATTGGTAAGTTGGTTGCAGAATGCATCGAACAAGGTTACAATTCAAGGGAGATAGGGAGAGTCTGTGGTAAATTAGTAATGAACAAGGTTAGAAACTGTGTGAGTCAATGAGATTACGATATATGTATGTATATATATCGATATCTATCTATATACTGTACATATGCATATATATATATGCTGTTAAAAAACAGTACAAAACTTGTTGTCTGCATAACTCTGTCAAAACTTGACCAATTTCAATAACATTTGGGATATATTGCTCTGAATAAATTTGCAATAAACCTACATTCATGTTGGCTACCTCATGTGAACAGCATCAAACCATTTTGCTTTAAACATAAACATTTGCCATGGTTTTCAGTCAGGAGGATCTGATCCTTATTAAAAATTTGTATCTGGAGAAAGGTGCAAGAGTTTCCAGAAAAGAGGTGGCAGGCGGTAAGCTTAGAATATGTTTTGAAGGAATTGCAAGAAATGGGCTCAACTGATCGCAAGTCAGGATCAGTTCATACGATTAGTTTGCACTGAAGAAAACATTGTGACAGTTGAAGAACTTGTGCTGAGTCAAGAGGATGCACCTAAATCTCACAAGCCCACTCATTAAATTAGTCAAGTAACTGGCATTTCTCAGTTAATGGTGTTTCGAATCATCCACGGTGATCTTGACCTACAGCGTCTTAACTGGAGGCAAGTGTTACAGCTAACCAAGGGCAACCACATTGCTGGTATGACACAGACCAAGCAACTCCTTCGCAAGTTTCTCCCACATGCTGTCAATTTCTTTTGGTTTACACATGAGAAACGTTTCACGGTTGAGCCACTTATCAACACCCAAAATGACTGACTTTATACACAGACTACAGTGAAGAAGCGCAATATTGCTGCCGACCATCTAATGCGTACTCACATGACATTCAGCAAATCAGTCATGGTCTCTGTTGGAGTGTCCAAAACGGGATGCACAGAGATTTTCTTCATTGACCCAGGTGCAAACATTAATGGTGAGTACTATTGTGAAGTTTTACTATCCCAACAACTGGTCCTGTCCATTTAGCGTATTGCTGGCAATGTTTATATGTTTCAGTAAGAAGTGTGTCTGCTCATCGTGCTTGTGAAACCAGCTGCTGCAGAGACTGACTCTGGATTTCATCTCAACAGCTAAAAGCCATTATTGTGCTTGGACATCTTTTGAACAACCTGCTGCTTAATCTGATCTGTTTCTAGGAGTATTACTTTGGACTTGACTTTCTATCAAAGAGTATACTATTGTGACCCCTGAGGTAGGTGCTTTTCTGAAATGAAACACGGCCCGTCCCAGGTCTTTGATATTAAAGAACTCTACATTGCTCCAGTCTTGAGAGCCTCTTTGTGGGTTTTTTTGCTGATCAGTGGAGAAAACAACTCCAAGCATGTGTGCATGCCAATGGGGGCCATTTTGAACATCTGCTATAGGCTTTTTGCAAATTTATTCAGGATGATGTATTCCAAATTTTATTGAAACTGGTTAAGTCTTGACAGAGTTATGCAGAAAACAAACTTTGTATAGTTTTTTTTTTTGAAACACAGTATATGTATCAGGCCTTGACAAATTTTCTCAGGATCTAGGAGCCAGCCCTAAAATCTAGGAGCCAGACTTGGTATGACTGGAATTTATTTATTTATTTGTGACATTTATATCCCACATTATCCCAAACAAGTTTGAGTTCAATGTGGCTTACAATAAACAGTATAGGATACATAACAAAGAATAATGCATAAGCAAGTAATTTGTTGTAAGAATCTAATTTTGCAATACAGTATCATAAACATACTGGGATAGCTATGGATGTTTAACATTTAGAAAATCTATTATGAACGAGAAATTGTACATGAAGCGAAGAGAAGGTTAATGGTAAATAGAGTAATAACCAATTCAACTAATAATTAGTTGTTTGAGATATGGTTGTTCTTTGTGAGGGGTTTGAATAGGAATGATTTGAGAATTTTGCGGAATCTAGTATATTCCTGTATATTTCTTATTTTGAGTGGTAAGGAATTCCACCATTTGGTTCCTAGGTAAGTTAAGTCTGCTGAGTGGACAGTTTTGTAGATCACTTTTTTGCAATTTGGGAGGTGTAGTCTGAGATAGATTCTTGCCTCATATTTAGCATTTCTTTGAGGTAAGCTTATTAATGGAACCATATAATCTGGAGCTGTGCCATTTAGGATTTGAAAGATAAAGGTACATAATTTGAAAGTGATTCTCGCTTTGATGGGAAGCCAGTGTAATTCAATAAGTAAAGGGGAGGCACTTTCAAAATGAAAGATTTTGTATATGAACTTGGCTGCAGTGTTTTGAGCTGTTTGGAGTTTATTCAAAAGGTTCTCTTTACAGCCAGCATATATGGCATTACAATAATCGAATGTTAATGATTATACCAATAGTCTAAATGTTTCTGATGAGAAATAGGATCTGATCCTTTTTAGTTTCCAAAGAGACCTGAAAGATTTTGTGATTACTGAGGAAACTTGAGTATCAAATGTTAAATGTTTGTCTATAATTATACCTAGAATTTTCAGATTAATATCAATGGGGAATAAAGTGTTGTCAATTGTGACACTGTTGTAGTCGTGTAGTAGCTTTAGATTGGATTCTGAGGCCCAGGTTTCCATCAAATTTAAGCCAAGTTTTGCCTTTTGCAGTGGCGTAGGAAGGGGGGTGGGGCGGTCCGCTTCGGGTGCACGCTGCTGGGGGGGTGTCGGCTCCGCTGGTTCACTGCTTTCTCTGCCCAGAACAGGTCCTGTTCCAGGGCAGAGAGAGCAGGGAACCAGCGAAGCCGACGCAGCTCCCAGCGACGTGCAGTCGGGGCGGAGCGGCCCTCCCGCCCGCCCTCTTTGGTAAGAATGCGCTCGGGGGGGCACGTGCCGAGGGGGGTGTGTGTGTGCGCCGAGGGGGGTGCGCCGTGCGAACTGCCCCGGGTGTCAGCCACCCTCGCTACGGCACTGGCCTTTTGTAATATGTCTTGAATGTTCCTTTTGAAGGTTATGTATATGGTAACATCGTCAGCACTTGTGAATGTTTTGAATCCTGCTATTTCTAGTCTGTTACCTAGTGGTGACATCATTACATTAAACAGAATGGGAAATAGTGGAGAGCCTTGAGGGACGCCACAGTCCGGGGACCAAGGAGAGGATAAGGTTCCATTCATTTTCACTTTGTAAGATCTTGATTTCAGGAATCCTTGAAACCATTTGTGGACTGTTCCACATTTGCCAAATTATTTACTTACGCTCATTTATATATCAAGGAACATGGAACTGCTGGACCATAGGGGTGGAGAAGAAGGGAGAGGGAGGAGAGATGCTTAGCATAATGAAACAATATGTGAGAGACCATAGGGGTTCTCAAGTTGAGTGAGATGAGGATGGTTTGCACAGAAGGTAGAAGTGTAGTAATGGGAGTGGATGAAAGAGAACAGAATAGGAAGCCAGGCAAGGAATGAGACATAAGAGATAGGGGGTGAGAAGAGGAAATGGAAAGTTGATAGGCGAGTGAAATATAAGTGGAGGACTACAAAGTGGGTGAAATTTGAGTGGGCAGTCAGAAAATATATAAAGAGGTGGATGTAGTGAGGGAGCTCAACTTTAATTGCAAGGGATTATCTTATTCTACACTTCCTTAATTACAAAAATATCAAATTCAAATCCACTCTAACTCAAGTTTTCTCTCATTTAGGCACTAAATGATGGAATTCTATCCCAAGGGGAAATAAGACAACTCAATAACTATCTGACCTTACGCAAAGGCTTTTCTTTTCAATAAATTCCTTCATTAGATGTTGAAGTCGGTTATAGCCAAGATCGTTCTCCTCGCCACAACTTTTTCAATAATGTTCATTGAACTCTTACAGTTTTCATAACATATATTATATATTAACTTGCACTATTTATTACTTATGTAAGCTACATAGAGCTGAATAATTGTATTTGCATAATGTGGGATACAACTATCAAATAAACAAAAATAAACACATAATGTGCTCAACATGATTTAAGCAAGGCTGTTTGTTATAGTAGTAGGGAAGGAGCGGAAAAGAGGCTATTTCTCTCCTCATCGCCTACCCACCTACAGCGAATGTGGCAATGGAGAGAGGCTTTAGGCTGTGGTTCTGGGGGCAATAGGGGAGAGGCTAGAACTGTAGCTGTTAAGGATGGATGAGGGGTGCACCTACCTACCCATCTTCCCCCAAAAGCCTTAGCCTTTCTCCATTGCACTGTAAGTTATTACTAATTAATGTAAGCTAATCTTTTGATAACATACTGTTAAATGTAAACCATTTAGAACTTGTCGGTAAAACGGGTTATAAATGCAAAATTAAATTGAATTAAATTGCCTATGTGCCCCTAGCAACTACAGTTGTAATCTCTCCCCATTGCTCATCCATCCCATCCCAACAGCTGCAGCCTGAAGCCTTCCCAGCCATCCCAGAATCAGCCCTGGAGTCACATCCCTGCACCCAATGGTAGCCTTGCAGCTTCTCTTCTTTCCTGTACCCCCATCCCCCACAGTAACCTCTCTCTCAGTTCTTCTCTCCATCCTCTCCCCTCCCCCCTCGACAAAGAACTAGACTCTTAAAAATTTTTAATTGAACCTACCAAAAGGGCCGCTGGAGAATACTCTTTATGGAATGCTTCTGCTCCTGCTAGCACTCTAAATATCTCATGATTAACAGGGATCTGTGTGGGCCACCTTTCTAGGGTCTGCACCCTGTAAACTTTCTCTCTGTCTCCCAGCAAGCCCCTCTCCAAGTCTTTCTCCATCCCTGTTCCCAGCATATATAATTCCTCATAGCTTCCCCTCAGCCTCCCCCAGCACACATACATCCCCATAGCTATCTCTCAGTCTCCCCCTCCTTCAGCACACACACACATACCTAATAGTTCTCTCTCAATCACCACCTCCCCCTTAAAACCTCCTTGTAGCAACCCCTCACACACACTTGTAGTTGTCTCCCATGACCACATCCTTTAACGGAACTCCTCCATACATCTCTCTAGTTTTATTTTTCTTCTATTTGCACATACAATCTCCTCAGCTCCTGCACCCCAGCACACAGACACCTAGCCACCCCCCACCCCCATTGTACACAGACACCAAGCTCTCCTCCACCCAGTTCCACGTGGACATCCAGTTCACCACCCTTCCCTCCTCTGCAGTACACAGACACCCCCTGCTGCACATAGACATCCAGCTCCCCCTCTCCCTCCCCCTCACTGCATACGGACACTCAGCTCTCCCTTTCCCTTCCCCAGCTGCAGACACCCAGGCCTTCCTTCCTCCAGCTGCTGACATGCAGCTCTCCCTCCCCCCTACTGCAGATAGACACTCAGCTCTCCATCCCTCACTCTAGTTGAATACAGACGCCCAGCCCTCTCCCCTAGCTGCACACAGACAACCAACCCTTGCCACTCCCACCCCCACCCGTGGCCCACTGAAACTCAACTTTCCCTCCACACTCACAGAAACCCAATCCCTCTTCCACCCACCTGTACCACACAGAAACTCAGCTGTCATCTCCCACACACACACACACACACTGCACATAGACCCCCAACCCTCGCCATCCCCACTTGAGGTCCACTGAAACCCAGAACTTTTCCCCCATCAGCAGCCCACAGAAACCCAGTTCCCTTTCCACCTACCCTTGGCACACAGAAACCCAGCTGTTCCCTCTTCCCTCACCAGCAGCATACAGAAACCCAGCTCTTTTCCTCTCTACTCACCTAGCACACAGAAACTTTGCTTTCCCATCCCTCTACCACTCCCCACCTACAACACAAAGAAACCCAGCTTTCCCCACCTCCCTCCCCAGTCCGCAGCCCCACCCCTGATGGTTAAGATTTTACATTCAATACTAGGCAGCAGAAGAGGAGGATGAGGCCTATTGTTCAGCCATTCTCCATTTATGTTGCATGTGATCAGCACCGGGCCAGGGACTGGAGGACCATGCGTGCCTTCGTGTAAGCATCAGAAATGCCACAGGGGATGGAAGATTAAAGGGCCTGCTGCCGGTGCTGCCTGGTTTTTACAGCGCTGAAAGAGCTGCTATGAGTTCAGGTCACAAAACCTAGGTACCAGATTGGGGTTTGTCAATCCTGATATATATAATCATCCCAGCTCAAGCTCTGCCCAGGTTCTGCCCCAGACCGGCCCAGGACTAACCAGTCAGTGCCTGGGTGGTCACAGACAATATTCAGTAGCACTATCCTCTAAAGTGCCACTGAATATTGCCAGATGGCCAACACAGCAGGGTTTAAAGGAATCATTTCAAAGACAGTAATGTTCTATGTTGCAGCCAACCATGTTGCTTGGAATCTAACTGCACATATATAATACATTTTGAAATATATGTTAGTGATTTCTATTTCAGATAGGAACCTAATTCATTAAAAGTGGCTAGGAACCAAATTTAAGAGTGAGTCTGAGACAGATTGCTTTTCCTTTTTAATGGATCACTTCAAAGCAAACTCAGAGGGGTGAAACCTTGCTTACATTTTAACCCAGGTGGTTTATAATAACTTGTGAATGCTTGTATATTTACTTTAAAAAGTAATCTAAGCTAAAGGTCTTGCAGTATCACCCCTGACACATACAGGAATTTGGGGCAAGGGAGGAATATTGATGCCAGGCCCTCCTTGGAATGATAGCACTGCACAAGTGACAGAACCATTGTTAAAATGTATATTTCTTATATGCAATGGAACTCCTGGACAGAAGATTTTGATGGAAGACTTCTGGCACTAAGATATGCCAGTACTAAAATACTGCTGCAGAATCCGAGTAGGGCAGACTGAGTGCCACTGAGTGCCCGGCTCCTCTATTTCTTGTGCATTGACATTCTTGAACAGACTCCAAGTATCTGTAGATCAGAGACCCCCCAAGGGGGAGCATTTTTCAAGCGAGAGATTTTGACCCCACCTTCCAACCCAGCTGATGTCCTGCCCCCACTCTGCCCCCCCCCCCCGGCAACACTTTTCTGTCCGCTTAGAATGGTATAAGTGGGAAGGAGCCTCTCCCTTTTGCTTAAACCATATTAAATATCAACTCAAATGAGTAAAATGATCATATCTGCAGATGACACGAAATTATTCTAAAGTTGGTAAATCATACAGTATATGGATTGGGAGAAATTGCAGGAGGGCCTTGCAAGAATGGGAGACTGGGCATCCAAATGGAAGATGAAATTTAATATGCAAAGTGATGCACACAGGGAAGACTAACCCAAATTATAGATACATTATGCTAGGTTCCACATTAGGAGTCACAACCCATGAAACAGATCTAGGCATCATGGTGAAATTCTCTGCTCAGTGTATTCCAGCAGCCAAGAAAGCAAATAAAATGTTTAGAGTTGTTAGGAAAGGAGTAGAGAATAAAATAAAGAATATCATAATGCTTCTGTATTGCTCCATGGTGAAACCACACCTTGAGTAGATGTGCCAACTTTGAGTAGATGTGCCATTCTGGTCACCGTATCTCAAAAAAGATATGGCCACATTTAGAAACAGGCTAGATGAACGTCTTCGTGAAAACTTGGGCGCCCCGTTCGATTATCCCCCTCTTTGTGTACCTAAAGAGTCAATACCCCTTGCTTCTAGGGTATTACCTCTTCTGCCATTTAAGAAAAATACTGTAGAAGGAGATGTGGATCCCATGTCACCTATTTCTACTACTACTACTTAACATTTCTAAAGCGCTACTAGGGTTACACAGCACTGTACAATTTAACATAAAAGGACAGGCCCTGCTCAAAGAGCTTACAATCTAAAGGACAAGTGAGTAGTCAAATCTAAAGGACAAGTGAGTAGTCAATTCGATAGGGGCAGTCAAGTTGGGGCAGTCTGGATATCCTGAAGGTAAGAGTTAGGTGCCGAAGGCAGCATTGAAGAGGTGGGCTTTAAGCAGAGACTTGAAGATGGGTAGGGAGGGGGCTTGACGTAAGGGCTCAGGAAGGTTGTTCCAGGCATAGGGTGAGGTGAGGCAGAATGGGCGGAGCCTGGAGTTGGCAGTGGTGGAGAAGGGTACTGAGAGGAGGGATTTGTCCTGTGAATGGAGGTTTCGGATGGGAACATAAGGGGAGATGAGGGTAGAGAGGTAGTGAGGGGCAGCAGATTGAGTACATTTGTAGGTAAGAAGGAGAAGCTTGAACTGAATGCGGTATCGGATTGGAAGCCAGTGGAGTGACCTGAGAAGAGGGGTGATATGAGTATAGTTTAAATTTAGCAGCCTTTCTTGAATAATCTAAAGAAGAACCTGTGATTCCAGCCAGCTACCACGGCATTAGATTATGATAGAGACCGGCTTTTTAAGCTTTATTTTTGACATAGGGACACTAAGGTTTGTACATTGAAAGTACATATGTTCCCATATGTGGCCAAAGTTACTCAGAGGCGTTGTAAACAATTTCTTCTTATCAGACCCAGGGTTGTGGCTCCAGGAGCTCTTTTCTTGTTGAAATTCCCCTGTAAATGTACGGTTAAATATAAGAATGTGAATTATATTTTCTTTGAACCTTCAAAATTGGTGATATTTCTGAGTAACAAGACAGTGGACCAGGGTCAAGATACGGTCCCTCATTCTTCTGGGGACTCTGGTATTTAAATCTGAACCTCTATCTCTGTTTGATTGATTAGAATATATCTGCACTCTAGGGAATTATTCCTTATTAATGTTGAATGTTCAGTTCTATTATACGATTTGATCTCTTGCCTTTCTCCAATAATTGTGGACTTTAGGAATGGCATGTTTTCAGATTCCTCTTTTTGTTATTTCTGACTTATGTTAATTGCTGTAATATTGTCCTTTTGCCTATTTCTAGATGTTGTCTTGAATTACATATTTTGGAAATTTAATTTAAAAATATCTCTGTTAAACGGAGTTAATGCTAATTGATATGTATTATTGCCATAATACAGCTTACTAAATAGGCCTCTTGGTGGTGGTGGTGGGGGGGGGGGGGGGGGGGAGTTATCAACAAAAGCTACCATTAAGACATGTTATTTTACTGTTCAACCCAGTTATTAGTAACTAGGTCTCATTGTATAGAATGGGACCTGTGCTAAAACAGCATGAGTTAATTGTAAAATAACACATTGTAATGGTAGCCCACATTGATAACTAATGCCCCTTAGTTTGTAGACTTCTAGCATTATAGTTTCTAAGAACCTCTTGCTTATTTTTGGCAGTTGATTCAGGTGATTTTGAAACATTTATATTTGTTTGCGCTTCAGCTCAAACCCCCCCCCCCCCCCCCCCCCACAACTGTCTCTGGATATTCTGACTTTCTTGATTTAATATTGCCCCTAGAAAATACCTCACTCTGAATCAAGCTCTCCTGAGCAACTGTAGACTTTTCCCCATGACCTAATTTAAAAGTTGCTCTATGTCTTATGTAAAAACATAATTTTTTTTTCAGTTTCCATGATAAGCATATAATGTAGTACAACCACTGGAGAAGAAAAGTCTAGAACTGCACAGTCACATAACAGCATGTTTCATTACTCACTACTGAAGCTCCATGTGTGTGTGTCTTTTGGTTGCTATGTTAAGATAGTGGAATGGGGGTGGGAGGGTTGGGTGTTGTATTTGTTTGTATTTATGTTTGAACAGGATGAGGCAGTGTGTGCCTGTTTAGGACGAGTGTGTGATGGCAGGTGGATGTATGTGGATGTGACTGGATGGGGGGGGGGGGGGGAATGGGAGGCTTACAGGGCATATGGTTGAGAGTATAAGGGTGTACGACTGGGTCATAGTTGACTGGGTAGAGGTGCGTGCAAAATGGCAGGGTGGTACATAAGAACACACATAAGAATGTAAGAATAGTCATACTGGGACAGACCAATGGTCCATGTAGCCCACTATCCTGTTTCTAACAGTGGCCAATCCAGGTCACAAGTATCTGGCAGAAATCCAAAGAGTAGCAACATTCCATGCTACCAATCCCAGGGCAAGCAGTGGCTTCCCTATGTCTGTCTCAATAGCAGTCTATGGACTTTTCTTCCAAGAACTTGTTCAAACTTTTTTTAAACCCAGATAAGCTAACCACTGACACCACATCCTCTGGCAATGAGTTCCAGAGCTTACTATTTATTGAGTGAAAACATACGTCCTCCTATGTGTTTTAAAAGTATTTCCATATAAGAGTGTCCCCTAGTCTTTGAATTAATTGAAAAAGTAAAAATTGGATTCACTTTTACCTGTTCTACACCACTCAGGATTTTGTAGATCTCAATCATATCTCCCCTCACCTCAACCATCTCTTCTCCAAGCTGAAGAACCCAAACCTCTTTAGCCTTTCCTCATATGATAACAGTTCCATCCCTTTTATTATTTAGGTCACTCGTCTTTGAACCTTTTCTAATTCCACTTTATCTTTTTTCAGCTACAGTGATCATAATTGAATGCAATACTCAAGGGGGTCCTTTTACCAAGCTGCAGGAAAAAGGGCCCTGAGCTAGCTGTGGGGGCCATTTTTCCCTCGTGCTGGGGCCCTTTTTACCGCAGCGGGTAAAAAGCCCCCAGACAAACATGGCCTTACGTTAGGAGAACTCTTACCACATGATAATGTGGTGGGGAGCCCTTACCGCCACCCATTGAGGTGGCAATAAGGGCTCCTGCGGTAACCCTGCAGTGGGCACTGCCGATTACCGCTGGGTTACTGCTGTGCAAGCCATTTTCGGGTTTCTCCCCCCCCCCCCCCCGGAAATGGTGTGCTCTCAGGGCAGAACTACCGCTAGTGGCCACGTTGGGCCAGTGGTTGTCCCGATTTAGCATTTGGTAAGTCCGTGTTATGTTTACCGATGCTTTGTAAAGGACCCTTAAGGTGAGGCCTGCTATTCTTGGTCTTATTTACCATCGTTTTCTTTATAATTCCTAGCATCCTGTTTGCATTTTTGGCCACCACCACCACACACTGGGGCAAAAGATTTCAGTGTATTGTCTGCAATGACACCTAGATCCTGTTCTTGGGTGCTGACTCCCAAGGTAGACCCTAGCATCAGGTAGCTATGATTTAGATTATTCTTCCCAATGCGCATCACTCTTCATTTGTCCACATTAAATTTCATCTGCCATTTGGATGCCCAGTCTTCCAATTTCACAAGGTCTTCCTGCAATTTTTCACAATCTGCATGTGTTTTGACAATTTTAAATAGTTTTGTGTTTCTGGGTGGTGAGGTGAGTACGTATGTAGCAGAGAATGTGGGTGTGTGGTAGAGTAAAGGTGAGGAGAGCACACTGTTCCTTCCCTTCTCATTCTTTATATCCTCACCTCTCCATTTCCATCACCCTCTTCTGTCTACTTCCTCCTTCACAGTCCCATTTCCGCTTCTATGGTAGTGGGGCTTTAGCTGTGACATCAGTGCCCCAGGTTGAATAGACAGAATGGCAGGAAAAAACCCAAGTACTCGACTGGCTGCTATAAACAACTGTAAATCGCAGACTTTATAAAGCAATGCTATTATATTTATTTATTTATTTATTGCATTTGTATCCCACATTTTCCCACCTCTTTGCAGGCTCAATGTGGCTTACAATACATCATGGATACTGGACATAAGAAGAGAATAGACGTTTGGTATTACAGAAGGATTTTGGGTTACATGATAATGAAAAACATGATAGTAACATAACAAGAGAACATTTTAAGACTATTTTGGATACTTGTGGGGGAGTTCCCATGTGTTAATCTTTGTGGTATGTCCTGTTAAAGAGATGGGTCTTCAGTAGTTTGCGAAAGTTGGTTAGATCATAGATCGTTTTTAGGTTGCGCGGCAGCACATTCCAGATTTGTGTGCTCATATATGAAAAGGTTGATGCGTGCATTAGTTTGTATTTTAGACCTTTACAGTTGGGGAAATGAAGATTAAGGAATGTGCGAGATGATTTTTTAGCATTCCTGGGTGGTAAGTCTATCAAGTCTGACATGTAGGCTGGGGCTTCGCCGTGAATGATTTTGTGAACTAGGGTACATATTTTGCCCACTATCGCATCACATTTACTATCTATATGTAAGGTAAAGGACCATTAGATTTGAGTTTCCTTTGCTTCTATGGGAATCAATCCATGATTGAACCAGGATTTCATCACCGTATATCATCATCGGTCCACTTAAATCTTCACATTAAGTGTTTATATGTCTTTTAAACCATTAAAAAAAACTCATTTTATGATATTACTTTTTAAAAACTTTGTCATTAATACTCAACAATTACTTATCTTGTATAATATGGGGGGGGGGGGGGGGGGGGGGAAGGGTAATGTGCTGCCACCCATTTATGTTTCACCTCTAGCTGTTTCAAGGCTTTACCCCTACATATACAACAGAATATCAAATTCAAAACCAAGCACTTTTTACTCTCATAAGTCATGCTAAAATCATAGATAATGCTTTAAAAACTATAGTTCAACATTATATCTCACTTAAAGGTCTGACATAAAAACCTCTATCTACCAGCCATCAGTAAATACTTGGTCTAAATGTAATTGTTCCATAATAGAAGCAATATTTCACACCCTTGGTGGAGATGGGTAGATGAAGAAGGTAATCCTAGTTACTGTTCACAGGTGACCTCTGGGGACCAGACTTGGGGTCCAAATTACCATGCTCTAAAGGGAGCTATAGCCTGCGACTCATGGCTAAAGACAGACACTGCAGTAGCTGTTGGGAGGGAATATAAAGTAGGTGGGGAAACTGGGTAGTTGTAAATAACAGTCATGGCATGGTAGCCCAAAATAAACAAACAAAAAAAAAGCCAAAGGATCTTACACAAAAGAGCAGCAAATAAAAGCCAAAGAGGTGGAAGTCACCAAACCCACAAGTTCAAAGACCACAAGTTCCAATTGCAGTTGAGATGTTCCAAAATATTTATTCACAAATAGTGAATACAGGCAAGACCTGACATGGGCTATGTTTTGGCAAGTTAGCCTTCATCAGGGGTCCTGTATGAGTGCTGAGCGCTAAGCCTGAATGCTCTCCATTATAATAGGCAGAAGAAAACTTTGTCCAAAGGTCCTCAAACCATTCTCAGTACGTCACATACAAAAGCGAGTTCTCAAGTATTCATGGTGTATCAAAAAATATACTCCTTTAAAGTCTATATTTTGAAGAAAGTAAACGTACTGATCCCCTGGAAGCAGCTATATCCAGAACAGTATCACAGGGAAAGAGATCTCATTAGTTCTTTAGCATATGTGATGTCATTTGTTTCATCACATCAGCACAGACCAAACAGATCTAGGGGCCCTTATACTAAGTTGCGCTGAAAAATGGCCTGCGCTGGTATAGAAGCATGTATTGAACTCGCACAGGTCCATTTTTCAGTGCACCTGCAAAAAAGGCCTTTTTTTTTTTGCTGAAAATGGATGTGCAGCAAAATTAAAATCCAGAGAGACAAAGTGGGGTTCACACTCTCCACAGCAATCGAACACAACAGAAATAGGGTGGAGAGGGCCCAATGTCAAGAGATCAGTCACCAAACTGATCTCTTGACATTGGGCCCTCTCCACCCTATTTCTGTTGTGCAAAATTAAAATCAGCACGCGTCCATTTTGGGTCTGAGACCTTACCGCCACCCATTGACTTAGTGATAAGGTCTCACGCCTTAGCTGGGTGGTAATTGTCAGCGCATGCACTCTGCCGATTACCGCCCGGTTAGTGTCATACAGTAGAAAATAGAAATTATTTTCTGCTGCATGTTTTGGACGCGTGTAGAAATTAGAATTAACGCCCGGGGCACGCAGTAGCTGGACAGTAGTTCTGATTTGACGTGCATTGTAAGCACATAGATGCCTACGCGTCTTAGTAAAAGGACCCCCTAGTGAGTGTCAATTGAGATAACTCTTGCTTATGTGGCTGCTTCCAAGGTTTCAGGGACCGTCTGCTGGGGATGTTTAAAAGCAATTTAAAAAATAATGGCAGAACCTGTTGGACTTTGGATTGATCCAGGTTATCAGAGATTGCTGCATGCACTTTTGAAATACTGCACAGTATACAACGGTACGGCTTTCTTCTGCTTATCACTGACAAAGCATATAAAGATAATAAGTACCGGAGAAGGCAAATACTGCTAACACAATTCTATCAAAGTGTAATAAATGTCATAACAAAGGTCAGCAGAGGAGGAAAATAATTTGCATTTCTGCAAGTCAGAGTGAAGAAAGAGCTTCTGGTAACCAAGGGAAGCATAATTATTTGTCCTTAATAAGTAATTAGCTCCTTCAGTTTTCTTGGTTGCAAGCTATCATCTTCAGAGCCAGAACAGAAAGCTTAGTCATCTCAAAGAATCATGAATCAAAAATAAATAAGTAAATAACTACATAGCTCCCTAGTTAACATAGAAACACAGCTTGACAATTATACAGCCTATCCAGCCTGCCCAACCATACCATCTGCTCAGCACTACAATTCTTCCTCTCCTTCAGAGAGCCTCCGTGCTTGTCCCATGTTTTCTATTACTCAGAGACTGTCCTTGTATCCACCATCTCCAACTGTTTATATAGATTCTCTGTTTTTTTTGGCTGTTGTAACCTCAGCTGAAGGGCTTTTAGATCAAACTCTTGATATGTTATGAAACAATGGCATGTTATTAAAGGCTAATTTGGGAGCAGCATCATTACTTGCTGTCTGAACATATCCATGCAGTTATTGGAAAAGTAAAGGGGACTTGATATACTGCCTTTCTGAGGTTTTTGCAACTATATTCAAAGTGGTTTACATATATTCAGGTACTTATTTTGTACCAGGGGCAATGGAGGGTTAAATGACTTGCCCAGAGTCACAAGGAGCTGCAGTGGGAATTGAACTCAGTTCTCCAGGATCAAAGTCCACTGCACTAACCATTGGGCTACTCCTCCACTAGTAACATGCCACCTAGATGCCTGCCCTTGCAGATCAGCAATGCGGCCAGGCAGGCTTCTGTTTCTGTGAGTCTGACGTCCTGCACCAGGACGTCAGACTCATAGAAACAGAAGCCTGCACAGCTGATCTGCAAGGGCAGGCTTCTACATGGAATGTTGCTAGTAGGATAGCAACATTCCATGTAGAATCTCAAATAGTAGCAACAGAATCTCAATAGTAGCAACATTCCATCTAGAATCTACAAATAGTTTCAACATTCCATGTAGAATCTCAAATAGGGAAATGGGACTTGATATACTGCCTTTCTGAGGTTTTTGCAACTACATTCAAAGTGGTTTATATATATTCAGGTACTCATTTTGTACCAGGGGCAATGGAGGGTTAAGTGACTTGCCCAGAGTCACAAGGAACTGCAGTGGGAATTGAACTCAGTTCTGCAGGATCAAAGTCCACTGCACTAACCACTAGGCTACTCCTCCATACAGTTATAGGAATTATATTTTGTATTTAGGGTTTTTAATTTGTTAAAAAGTTGCACTTACATGCTGGTTGACCATTGAAGGGGCTGATTAAACAAACATTTTCAGCTAATTGTTATATTTATTTATTTAGATTTTTTAAACCAATTTTATGAAGTGATTCACCCAATGCAGTGTAGAGCAGGTACAGTTTGCCTTAAAAATTACAGTTTTAACAGAATAACAATAGTAAAATGACCAGGATCAAGGATAATCAGGATCAAGGCTGGAGTGGGCTTTGACAGGACCTCCAGTAGCTGAGAAGTAGGACCAGTGCCAGACCGACTTCTATGGTCTGTGCCCCTAAATTAACAAGGAGAGACAGAGATTAAGTATACCAGCATTTAATCTTGAAGAAGTGGAACCTATGCAGAGTGCCAGATTCAACTCTGGCCACCTTGTTGGGCAGATTGGATGGACCGTGCCAGGTCTTTATCTTCCAGCATTTACTATGTTACTGTGTTATCAACTATAAGCATCAATACAGTCAATGAGGTAAACTTGGAGATATGCAAATTGAATCCAAATAATAGGATTGACATGATATCATGTCAGAAATGTATGTATTAAAACAGCACAGTAGAGCATTCATTTAACAGAAATACGATAAATGTCAGCAGGGTACAAATGATGTATTTTAATAGACAGCATGGAAGCATATTTAAGGATATGCACACAATTATAGTAATTATGTTTTACATTTAAGTTTTTATTTTTTTAAAAGGCAGTGGTTGACCATTGACGGGTGATGAAACCAACAATTTTCAGCTAAAGTTTATCTAGATCTATATATGTCCATCTGTATATCTATATTGATATCTATAATAGAGCTGTACTGAATAGCATATTTTACTATTTGGACAAGTACAAATAATGAAAAGTATTATTCAGCTAAATACGAATATGGAATACGAAAAATGGGCATTGAGCTTTATCATAAATAATAAAATAAGCAATGTGAAATCACAGATAAGTGTTTATTTCAATAGGATTTAGCATAGTAGAGCCCCGGATTATTCGTATTTGAATTTAAATCACTATTCAGCCAAATATGAATAATGTATTTAGGGCACTATTCGGGGCTGAATCAAATCGAATACAAATATTTGGTAACCCCTAATCTATAATATAAATAATTGAAATTTAGCAGCCCATTTATATTTTTAGTTTTGCACGGTTTGTGTTCATTTTTCCCTACTACAACTCCTCCCGTCACTCGATGAACCTGTGTAGTCTTATTGTTGTTCTTTAATGGAACTGTGGTTAATTCGCCCATTAATAGGGCACTTTGGAAAGAATCATTTTGATGTGATCGATTGCATGTCTATCTACTGACTGGCTCTTATCTCTCTCTCTTCCAGGGCCAGTTCTGTGATTATTGTGACTCTAGTGACCCTAACAAAGCCCACCCAGTTACCAATGCTATTGATGGAACAGAAAGGTGGTGGCAGAGCCCTCCTCTGTCATTAGGCCTGCAGTACAATGAAGTTAATGTCACTATAGATTTAGGGCAGGTGAGTAAAGTTTATTACTATTATTATTCTTAATAATATTAGTGTCAAAAATTTACAAGTGTATATTTTTTGGCTCAGCGTTTTCTTCATCCTTCCCATTAAAGGTTTCCAGCAGAACTGAATTGACTACTACTTTGGTCTATGATATAATGAATCACAACAACGCTTCCCCTCCCCCTAACATTTAATCTTCCTTCTGTCTACCCTGGATCTATCTAGAGCACAGTGCATATGCAACCTGAGTCTAGTCATCCGGTGGCACTATTGAGCTGCAACTCCCTGTCCTGCCTTCACAGGCTTGGCTGGCTTGAAAAGCAACTGGGTCCATGAACTGAACCCAAATCTCCTATGTGTCAGCAGGTGCCAATGTACTTCAGCTGGGGATGGATTTCCACTGTTCCTTGCAGCTGCTGAAGGAGCATTAGGAGTTGTTGTGAGCACTTACATGAGCACCAGGAACCAGCTGTGTCATTAGGGAGGGATCCCAGTTTGGCTGCCTCAGACTACTTGGGCGACAGGCCTATCTCTCTATAGAGCCTGAAGTGAGGATTCTGCAGCAGGTTCAGCAGAATTCAATGGTCTGTTTGCACGCTTTGCTGTCTTTAGTAACCATTCAGTAATGTGCTTTATTGTACTGTTCTTATAGACTGTTTACTGCTTGGAAACCTTTAGTAAGATGAGAGTATGTGATGTTTTCAAGACAAGATCAACCAAGGACATGCATTTTACTTTGAATGTGCTACTGTGGCGATACTTTGTTGTGTCTTTGTTGAATGCTGTATTACTGGATTCTCTAGCCCATTTATGTGTTGTTATCATCAGTGACTGAGATACCTTGTATTGACGCTTGAGGCAGGCACAGTGAGCGCCGAAACGCAGGACTTCGTCGAGTCTTTGGACTTTATATTTAACTGCTGTTTAGCTACACATCTGATCTACCCCCTACTTTTCTCTTTTTCTTTATACACTGGGTGGTGTTGTTAGGGGGATACTTCTGTTTGGTTTGTTTTCAAGGAGACCAAGGTTCCATTTTCAAGCCTTGCTTGGTCATTGAACACTGGCCTCTGGCTGTCACTGCAATTGCTGGCTAGATAGGAGATGATTAAAAACAGGGGAAATCCCAGATATTTGTAAATGAAGACTCTCAATATTGTAGCTAACAGAAAAACCACAAAGGAATGGGAGGAGAAAACTTTTGACACCCCACCTTCCCCCAAAAACATTTTATTTGAAAATAAATAACTTTAATAAAATAGTTTGAGTCAGATCCATGTGTTCAAGGCTTGTGCTGTTAATGTAACATATGTTTTCCTCTGCTGTCTGATAGTCTATAAACCCTGGACAAAAAACACTAGAAAAAAATGAAAATGTAACACAAGTACAAATTTTGTGATTTTCCAACCTTTTACTGTTCAGAGTTTCTGTGAAAGAGACTCACTTTTGCCTATAATGTGTTTGCCTCTGTTTTGTTTCCTGCAGTTCTCCATCTCTTGTGGTTTTATCCTGTGTGTGCTGAATTCATTTTCATGCAATCCATCCTCTCTGATACTAAGAGGACTATGGGTGGGGTGGGGTGGGGTGGGGTGGGGGGGGGGGGGTGCCGCAGTAAGTTCATCAACTATAAGGAAGATTAGTGACGCTCCAGCCCCTAAACCAAGTCACTCTAGGGAAACTCTGCAGGAAATGCACTGAAAATACATTCTCTAAATTTTACAGGAAATGCACTAAAAATACATTCTCCAAATTTTATGGAACATTTACACACAATTTACTAGGAGTCCTTTTCATTAGGATTTGATCTTTTGAGCCATCTGCTACGTATAGAAATCTCTGGTTGCCAAATTCCTGAGCCACACAGATAGCCAACTACTTGACGTTTGTTTCTCATGTTGGCAGAAGGAATTTTGAAGCAGTTTTAGAGAGATTGGACCCTGTCCTGTAGAGAGTTACTTAGCATTTGTACATCATCCAGGTGAAGCCAAACAAGCTGATCGGGTTCTGGTGGCGCCCCATTACTTTCATGGAGTTGTGGTTCTGATTGAAACACAGGACTACATGTAACCTCTTCTTGGTGCAGATGATCAAAAGCCCTGTGCTGTTCCAAACAGCGCTCTAAAATTAGCAACGGAACAGCGTGGGGTAAAATGCCCCTATGATCAAAGCTAATCGCAGGCAAATTTATACACACTATTAGCTCTGATCATAGGGGTACTTCTGTGGGAGGATTGTGTCTGGGCATACACCCAAGGCACAATTCTCCTGCAGAAGATGCTTGATAGCTCTGGGCTGTCAAAACAAAAAAAGCCCAGACCTGTCAAACAGCAGAAGAGGTTTGACAGATCTGGGATTTTCTACCAGACTTGTCAAACCTAAGCCTGCCCCTCCAAACACAGAGCCTGGAGGTCCAGTGATCCTCCAGGCCCCCCACCCACCAAACACTAAAAAGACCCTGGTGGTCCAGTGGGGCTGCTAGCTTCCACCCCCAACATTGAAGAGACCCTGGTAGTCTACTGGGACTGCTAGCCCTCCTCACCGGCACCGGTACCCCCCCCCCCCCCCATGGCCTACCTAAAAGTTGGGAGGAGGGCGGGACTAGCACTCCCTCCCTCTTCTACAGGCATCGTCTCAAAATAGCGACGCCTTGCCCTGGCCGGTGCATCTTAGGATGCACTGGATGGGGTTTAAGTTAAGCCCCACACAGCGCATCTTAGGATTCACTGGGCAGGGTGCTGCCAATTTGAGGAGGTGCCCTAAGAGGAGGGAGGGAGTGCTAGTCCCTCCCTCCTCCAACTATGAGGTAGGCTGGAGGGGGGTCTGACCCAGAATGGCTATTCTTATGTTCTTATGTTAGTACAATGACCAAATATAAACATAAGTACAATCAATGAGATAAACTATGAAATGGCACAATGAAACCTAGGGATCGGACAGAATCAGAAATGTACATGTTTTATCACACTATTTCCAGAGAGGTGAAATGACAGTGACTATAAGTTTATTAAAGGCTTATACCCCACCCATCAAATAATATCTGAGTGGCTTACAATAGAAAAACACGAGAGGATAGGGAGTGTGATAACAACTGACTGTGAGGGAAAAGGGAAGGATAAGAAAGCTGAGGGGGTGGGGGCGAGCACAAAGGAGAGGGGAGAATTGTGATATCCAGGATGCTACCGCTCCAATTATGAGGAGAAAATAGGAGAAGATTCAACTATGTGTATCTGTGAATTGAAAGGTTTTTAGGTCGGTTTTTAATTTAGAGAGGGAGGATGATAGACGCAAATGAGCTAATAGTTTATTCCAAAGTTTGGGACCTTGAACAGAGAAAATAGAATGTTGTGTAGTATCAGATCTCATTTCTTGAAAGGATGGGACTATATTTTGATTCTGGTGGGCGGATCTGAGTGTATGGGAGGGACTTGGGGAAAATCCACTGCTTATTTCTAGGATAAGCAGCATAAAATGTATTGTACTTTTTTGGGATCTTGCCAGGCACTTGTGACCTGGATTGGCCACTGTTGGAAACCTTTGGTCTGTCCCAGTATGGCAATATTTATGTACTTATGTATTTATTTCTACATTGCATTAGTGGCCACAAGGTAGTGTATATTGTGTTATACTTTTGAACTCCCCAACCTCATCCATGTTATCCTCTTCCTACCACCTCCATTTGAGAACAGCTATATGGGGGGGGGGGGGGGGGGGGGAGGGAGGGAGGGGAAGAGGGAGGAGGAGGGGGGGGGAGGAGAAGCCTGTACAGCTCTGGGGTGGAGAAGCCACAAAAGCAGAGTTGAGGATTCAAGGCAGGTAAGGACAGCAGGGACAGAGCAACTAAGGGCACTGGTGTTTTTTCTGTGTTTCCCCAAGATACACTATTTCACAAATATATATAATTGTGAGGAAAAACATGTATATATAACACGTAATTTCTTTTTCGTTTCCCACTCAAATAATAAAACCATTTTGTTTGCAACATGATCTGGCAGCAATAATTGCTCTACAGTGTTTGAAGCAATCTATTGTTTATGAAAGAGTGTGGGAGGGGGCAGAGATTTTCATGAACGGTTGATGTAATCTTGTTTTATGTGGAAAATCTTGTATTCCCTGACCTAGAGGCAGGAAAGGGGAATCCAACCCCTGGTTTCAATTACCTATGAAACAAAGGTTTTCTTGGAAAGTACAACTATCTAATGCCAGGAAGTATGTTCTGCATTGATGTTATTTTATCAATGTTTATTCATTAAAATCTAAACACAGGCCCTAATCTGTCAGCTCTAACAGAGAGCCTGGGCTACAACAGTCTTATTTATAACAGAGATCTCGAGTGACTCTATTAAAGTACTGGATTATGACTTGTAAATACCCCCACAGTGTCTAGAACAAGAGAGGGAGGGATAGTAGAAGGCAAGCACGTAGCCAGACCTCAGATTTTGGGAGTTCCTGAGCCCAAGGGGGGGGGGGCACAAAGTTTTGCTCCACTCGTACCCACACCACACGCACATACCTGAGCTGGCAGGGGTCCCCAAGCCTCACCAGTGGAAACCACCTCCCCACAAAGCCAGGCAGTTGGTGGCACTTCTCCTGGGCCACCATCACTGCACCGGCCAAACACCCCTCCCCCCCCCCCCCCCACTGTGCACATGCTTGTGTTTTTGTGAAACTGAACATGCATGAGGGAAGCCCTCCCGCAGTATATGCACACTAACCAAGCATGCACAGGGGGCGGGCCTCCCTCATGCTCAGTTTCACAGAAACCAAGCATGTGAGGGGAGGGGAGTGGGGTCGACTGGTTCAGAGGCGGTCTAGGAAAAGTGCTGCTAACTGCATGGCTTTACAAGGAGGGGACCCTTTGGCCAGCCAAAGCAGCGTACTGTGCCTCAATTTTGTGGGATCCTGAACCTAAATTGAGGGCCCAGGCCCCCAAGCCACTGGTAGAAGGCACCTGTTGGAGGAAACTGTGAATGGTATAAAACGCTAGTTCTGTTTGAATTCTTTCTTTTGTACCTCCTTTCCCAGCCATTGTACAGCAGAGTGAGGGGAAGGGTCTTTGTATCCGATAACCCCCACCATTATAATAATTTGAGAAGGGGATCAAGGATGTTGACTAGCCCAGCCGGAGTGCCATAAGGAATAAAGAAGTGCTTAAGTAACTGAGTTGCTGAGGTTTCTGCATTTGCTGGGGGGTGTAAGCTGGAATGGAGAAGCAGGCCCAACGCTACTTCTAAGGAGAAAGGAGAGGTGCAATTGGAGAAATAGAAGAAACAACGGGGGATCTGGTTCTGAGAAGCAGGAGGGGACACAATGGATTTCCCTGGGATCTACAGAGAGAGGATACAACAATGGTGTTCTAATCTGACGTAAACTAAAGTTGAAGATGTACCTGAATAAAAGAAATAAAGAGGGGTTTCTAAAGAGTGGAGAGTCCTGAAGGAAGAAACATGAGACTTTTGCTGTTAGTTTTTCTCTTCTGCCTATAGCTTTGCTATGACTGTGGGTTTTGTCCCTTTTGTTTAAAGACTATATTTTTAAGTAAACATTTTGGCTCAGAACCTCAGTTCTGGCCTGAACTAAGCTTTGAGTATTGGTGGAGAGTGTGGATTGTTTTTGCCAACTACTCTCTAGTGATTATTGATCCTGATCTCGATCCACCAATAAACTTATTCTGTTTATAGTAAAGTAACTTACCTAAGACTAATTCATGCAGGAAGAAGTTACACATATACTACCTAATTCTATAAAAATCACCAAAACTTCTGTGTGCAAATTTGGGCAGGCGTCCAATTTGTGTGCGTAATGTAATTGAATAACGAGCCAATTAGTGCCAACAATTGGCTTTTTAACAAGCAGTTATTGGCACTAGTTGAAATCAATACATGTATGCACGTAAATTTAGATGCATTATCCGCGCCTATATTTTACATGTGTTTCGGAAAGGGGGTATGGGAATGGGAAGGCCATGGGTGTTTCAGGGTGGGGCACGGACATGGATTTGAGTTACTTGCAGAATTATAGAATACTAGTAAAAAAGGCCCATTTCTGTAGGTAAGGAAGCGGGCCTTAGGCAGGCAATTCCCCCCCCCCCCTCCGTGCTATGGCCCCCTCGAACCCCCCCTTCCGCGAACCTGTCGTCCCCCCCCCCTGTGCTGGCAAAAACTGCCCCCCCCCGCCGCCGTTGTTGTGCTACCTGTGCTTACAGCCGAAGTGTTGTTCTTCCCTTCGCGTAAGTTCCTCAATCATCTTGTCTGGAAGTTCCTCTGCGTGCATCTGACGTCAGACGCACGGAGTTAAACTTTCAGAGAAGATGATTGAGGAACCCACCCGAAGGACAGAACAACATTTTGTCTGTCAGCACAGGTAGTGCACAACAGTGGCGTGGGGGGGGGGCGGTTTTTGGCGTTCCGGGGGGGGGGGGATCGACAGGTTCGCGGAAAGGGGGGGGTTGAGGGGGCCGTAGCGTGGGGGGGTGTCAGATGATTCCGAGGCAGTAGGAGGAGTAGGGAAACACGCTGCGAGTGTTTCCCTACTCCTCCCCTTGCCTTGGAATCAGGTGTCTTGACGTCAGTGACGTCCGTATGTGTCTGCCTCGCAGAACACCTGCAGCCAGGGAGCCACGGTCCCAAGCACAGAATGTTGGAGGTGAGAATTATTATATAGGAAGGGGGCTCTGCGCATAAATTTCGGTGGGGACATTTGCACCACATTTTCGTTGGTACGAATGGACGCACCTAAATTTACATGCAACCCCCACGCTTAAGCGCTATTCTATAAACCATGCTGATTTTTTAGGTGAAGTTTATAGAATTCACCCTATAAGGTTTTCCTTTTAGACAAGAAAATAGGCCAAAATTTTGCATACATTAAACACTGATCAGATGAGTTAAATTACATCTACCCCTGGGCTTCCATTAGCAACTGGTTATAAAGTTGGTTAATCAACATGTGCCCTGCCTATTACCACTCTAATATCCATGTCATTATGAATTTAATTTTGTGTAATATTCTGCTCTATTGTGAAGGAGAGGAAATTTGATGGAGAGGAACGTGGGAGATTGGGTGTTGGGAGAGTAGCATTGGGCCTGGAGATGTAGGTGGGGGCGGGGAGAGATTAGTGAAAAGTATACACTGGTGCTAATGTGAGAGCAGGTGTTACTTACTGGGAAGAAAGTGAGGACTATGTTTTTTTTTTAATGGCAGTAAATGTGTATTATCGAAATGTATGTATTTGATTCAAAAGGTAAAGGTACCAAGCGATAATACCTACACTGCAAAACACCAATAAATACTGAATTCTTGTGCCCCCCAAAGAACCCTTAATTAGCTAGAAAATAAACTCTTAGATTTACAATATATTAACACTTAAAAAAATAATCTTACTGATACTTCAAGCACCAGCTGGTGGGGACTTACGAATGCTACCTTGGACTCTTCTACTACTAATATTATATATACCCCTAAAGTACACACATTGCAGTACAGATACATATAGCAGACAGTCACTGCTCCATGGCGCTTACAACCTGGTCAATTCAAGATAAATAAGTGATTTGAGGTGGGGGTGGAGGGGTGGCAAGAAGAGTTTAATATAGAAGTCTTGCTCCAAGATGGCTGGTGGACGGATGCAAAGACTAAGTTCCTTGCTTGAAAATGCAGAACAGGAAAGTACAAGGGACTTGTGTGTTTATAGCTCATACTTACCTCCCAATACAACACGAAAAAATTTATCACTATTAACACACCTAAACTAAATCTGCCAATCTCAGAAACTTTATAAATCCTTGGAGTCACTATTGACCGCCACCTAACACTTGAGACTCACACGAACAACACAACCAAAAAGATGTTCTACTCCATGTGGAAACTGAAAAGAATAAGACCATTCTTTCCAAGATCTGTCTTCCGCAGCCTAGTGCAATCACTCGTACTAAGTCATCTGGACTACTGCAACTCACTATACGCAGGCTGCAAAGAGCAAATACTGAGGAAACTTCAAACAGCCCAGAATACAGCAGCCAGACTCATCTTCGAAAAACCAAAATACGAAAGTGCAAAACCCTTACGTGAGAAACTACACTGGCTCCCACTCAAGGAATGTATCACTTTTAAAATATGCACCTTAGTTCATAAAATCATTCACGGTGAAGCCCCTGCATACATGTCTGATTTAATAGACCTGCCACCCAGAAACGCTAAAAGATCATCCCGAACTCTCCTCAATCTCCACTTCCCTAAGTGCAAAGGCATAAAATACAAAGTACTGCACGCATCAACCTTCTCTTATATGAGCACGCAATTCTGGAATACACTACCACGCAACCTGAAAACGATCTACGAATTAACCGACTTACGCAAACTATTGAAGACTCATCTCTTTGATAAAACTTATTGCAAGGATCAAAATACATGAAGTCCATACACACTAATAGAAATGCATCAATACACTCTCTTCTGAATTCTCTTCCCCCATATTTTCACCACACTTAAAACTCTACCCACAGATAAAATTGTTATACCCGAATGTTCCTTACTATTGTTCTATCGCCCTATAATTTTCCCATTGTTACATTCCACTGTTCTATTCCCCTAATGATGTTTTGACTTTGTCTTCTCATAAACCTTCACAATGTAACCCATAATCGAATTGTAACAAATTGTATTTCCATCATTCACAATGTATTGTAAGCCACACTGAGCCCGCAAATAGGTGGGAAAATGTGGGATACAAATGCAATAAAATAAATAAATAAATAAGTAAATAGCTCAGAGCCTCCTTGAACTTTTCAGTTAATGTAGGTGGCCATCGATCGTTTGCTAGTATCTCTTCTGGTGCTACATGTTCTGGTAAAGAAGTGCTTGGTAGTGGAACAGCTGCCCTCAGGAAGCCAGAGATCTCACTTAGTCCAAGCCCTCCAAAGCAGCAAAACAACAACAGAACCAGCAGGTTTGAGAAGATGAAAGTGACCTCCCTGTCACTATCCCTTCCCTTCAGCAACCTCAAAGAGGATTTGCTAGACCTCCACACCACATTTACATGCAGTGGGCGGGGAGAGTGGTTATTATATGCAACCAGAGAGGGAGCAGGGTACATGCAGATTTATCAATGGTTCACTCAACTCAGACCACCTGTGTCACTGTGAACTGTTACCTCATTAGTGGATCAAGCCCCATGTGCCTTGTAGACCGTGTCCTAGGATGACATCAGGGATGCCTGTTTATTTGAGTGAGCACAGGATGGAGTTACAAGAACATGGAGTTAAGCCAGGAGTTCTCAACCCAGTCCTCAGGACACACCCAGCCTGTCAGGTTTTCAGTATATCCACAATGAATAGGCATGAGGTACATTTGTTTGCACTACTTCCATTGTATGCAAGTCTTATCTCATGCCTATTCATTGTGGATATACTGAAAACCTGACAGGCTGGGTGTGTCCTGAAGACTGGGTTGAAACCCCCTGGGTTATAGAAGTTAGATAAGCAACTGAGTTGCAGTGGTGCAACTAAAGATATAAAATGTATAACTGTAGAACAGGGTGCCTACATTTACATGCCATTAGTGTGCATAGATGTACAGAATACTGGAACTTTCACAAGTAAGTGTACATTTACACATGTTAGTGGCAGCAAAATGACTAAACACTGTTCTGCAAGGGTGCACGTAAGTGGCATAGCTAGTAAATGCAAGGGGGGGAGTGCTGACACAGACGGGACTCCCAGTTACATGCGCAACTTACAGAAGACTGTAAGCTACGCATGCCCTTGCCACACCCAGGTCTATGGCTGGTGTAACTGCAGAGGCTTAAATGTAAGGCGCCCCAATATTGGGTAACACTAGTGTTCTATAACTGAATCTGGGCATCCAGATGCCATCATAGAATAGGTCGAAACTGCATGGCATCGGAGCACCTAAAAGGAGGTGCCCACTTAGAGAACAGCCCCCAAAGAGGAGGAAATGTCACAGATTATGGAAAGGAAATGCATTAGTAGCAATTGCCTCTGGCTGCAGTGTGTGTGGGGAAGTAGAAGCTGTGGATGGAGAGGCTGCAAGCTGTGAGTGACTGCAGGAAGGCTTCAGCTTACAGGGACAGCAGCCTGGCTTGCCTGGTACTACAGCTTGATTTTCAGTCACGGGTTGTAGAGCACTGATCTGCAATGGCTAATTGTGTTTCTAAGATCATACTGAATCGTGCAGTGAGAAAAATGTGAGGTATCTTTTTTAAACTCCAAAAGTACTCATTAGCATCTCTAGGAAATGAAAACCATCTACAGCCAATGTTTCATAGATAAGTGGAAACAGGGGTTGGATCCCCCTTCCTGCCTCCAGCATAAATACAATTATATCAACAGCTCATGGCAAAACCTCCCCCTCTCCCTCACTACTTAATAAAAATTGGATTGATTCATACACTGCAGTACCATTATTGCTTCTGGATCATGCTGCCAACAAAATGGTTTTATTATTTGAGTGGAAAAAAGATGTTACATGTTTCTGAAAGATTTTTTTTTTCCTCCTGCTTATGTAACAAGTTAAAAAGAAAGAAGAATTAAAAAAGACATCATATAGTTTGAGGCACAGTTGCTGTTAAACTGAAAATACAAAAAGTCTTTTTCTAAATAGCGTTATGCTAGCTCATATGATTCCGTGGGGCAGGAGCATTGCTAGATATGAACTCATGGGGCCCACGCATTGGGTCCATTCACCAAATCTCCCCTTCTCCTGTGCCACCTGCCTCTGTTTATCCTGGCATTTGCTCTTGCTCTTCTTCTTATCCACCTAAGTGCGCCAACGAATGCCTGCCATTGACACCTATGCATGGACACATCAATTCTGACCTTAGGCAGGAATTGTATAACAGAACCTTGGTGCCAAGATTCCATTATTCAATTGATGCTAAGTGCATGACACTGGGGCACCTACACTGAGCTGCCAGTTTATACAATTGCCCTTAAAGTAAGTGGTTGAAAAATGATCTGATAAATTAAATGGAGCATAGGTTAGGCTTGTCGTGCTAGACATTGAGAAAAAAAAGCATAAACTTAGATTTGGAAGGAACAGTTGTTATGAACTTGCATCGAAGGCAAGCAGGTGGTTAGGCTGGCATATATGGAAATGACAAAAAAAAATCCCAAGTGATCAAAATCTATTTCCCAGTCAATCATGTTCTCAGTCTAAAGAGTCTAAGCTAGGATCTTTAGACTTCTTTTCAAATATATGTACACAGTGTCTGAAAAAAAAAATCAGGACCCCCAACGTTTTTTAAAATTATTACTAGTATTGACAGGTGTTACTGCAAGATGCTGTAAAAACCGGATGATCCCTATTTTCCTTTGTTTTAATGCTGAGAGGAAGTGCTGTCACTACATTTGACTCCCGTGGAGGGGCATAATCGAACGGAAATGCCTATCTCCATGGGCGTTTATCTCCGAGAAAGGGTCCATGAAGGGGCGGGCCGAACCGTATTTTCGAAAAAAAAATGGACGTCTTTTTTTGTTTCGAAAATACGGTTTGTACGGACCAAATGCCATGGATTTGTTTGTTTCTGAGCTGGGCATTTTGTTTTTTTAGCGATAATGGAAACTAAAACTGGCCAGCTCAAAAACGTCCCAATCCGAGCCATTTTGGTCATGGGAGGGGTCAGGATTCGTAGTACACTGGCCCCCCTGACATGCCAGGACACCAACTGGGCACCCTAGAGGTCAGTGCGGTGGACTTCAGAAACAGCTCCCACATGCATAGCTACCTTACCACGGGTGCTGAGCCCCATCCCCCTCCCCCAAAACCCACTACCCACAAATGTACAACACTACCGTAGCTCTTAGAGGTGAAGGGGGCACCTACATGTGGGTACAGTGGGTTTTGAAGGCCTCCCATTTACCAGCACAAGTGTTACAGGTAGGGGAGATGGGCCTGGGTCCGCCTGCCTGAAGTGCACTGCGGTACCCACTAAAAGTGCTCCAGGCCTCTAGGACTTGTTGCTGCTGTAGAACCTTGGCACACCAGTTGACACCTGAAGACTAATGTCTCCGAAAACGTCCTTTATTGCAATAAGCACGTTTACTCACAGTTAACTGCAGATCAGAGGTTGTGCCCCACTGGCAAAGAGCCTCCCTGGTACTGAGATTAGCAGTAGGTCAGAGCTGGCAGAATGCTGTACAATGCCCACTTTCAGTAACATGAGTAACACATGAAAGGAAGCTAAAACTGGCTTACAAAAATGGCCACTACCTCATGGACTACCGGAAACAAAACAGGGCACACTCTGACCCAGTAAGCAGAGGGAAAAGCACCATGGGAGTAGAGCCTACAAACTACCAACATCGTGAGCATTTAACACAAGCTAGTGGAATCATGGAGCCCAATACCCTACACCCACCACATTGCATTGCTGATGTGACTCTGCAGTGCGCATAACAGAGAAGGTGTCACACTCACCCGAGAGCCACATCAGAACCAGGGAAAGGCTGTCAGAGGATAGAACACATTCTGCTGTCATGGAGGTTGGTACAGCATTTGAGGCTGGCATACAAGCTGGGAAAAAAAAGTTTGTAAAGTGGGTTTTTTTTGGTGGGAGGGGGTTAGTGACCACTGGGGGAGTCAGGGGAGGTGATCCCCGATTCCCTCTGGTGGTCATCTGGTCAGTTGGGGCACTTTTTTGGGACTTGGACCTGAAAAAAAAGGGTCCAAATAAAGCGGACCAAATTCTCGTCCAAAACGCCCTTCTTGTTTCGATTATCAGCTAAAGATGCCCATCTCTCCTCGGCCGATAACCACGCCCCAGTCCCGCCTTCACCACGCCTCCGACATGCCCCCGTCCACTTTGTTCGTTCCTGCGACGGAGTTGAAAACGACCAAAATCGGCTTTCGATTATACCGATTTGTTCATCCAAGGGAGAAAGACGCCCATCTCCCGATTTGGGTCGAAATATGGGCGTCTTTCTCTTTCGAAAATAAGCTGGATAGTGTCTGCACCTGTTTCTGTTCTCATAACAGCCAATAAAAGAACTTCTTGTTCGAAGACACTTCTGGCTGCACTCTGGTTCCTTTTGATCATCTCAACTGTCTTCTGTTGTGTCTCGAGGTGTGGAGTTTTGTCCCTCTTCTCTGTTTTCCCTATTTCCAAAATGACATCATTCAGGAAGTGACCATTAAGATCCATTTTAGCAAAAAGGTGTGCAGTGGTGTCAAAAAGGCTTTGTGAATGTGTCAAGGTTGCAGGAGGACACTTTGAATACAAATTTTGAATTAACTTAGAAAAAACCCATTCTACTGATGTATTTTCAGAGGTTATTCTAAGGGATCCTTTAACCAAGCAGCGCTAAAAGTAGCCTACAGTAGCCCCAATGCGGGTCTCTCCTGCACGCTGAGGCCACTTTAGGACTGCCAGTAAAAGGCAGATTTTTCTATTTTTCCAATAATGGCCATGCGCTAATTTCCCCATTACCACGTGGTCATTAGCATGTGAGCTCTTACTGCCACCTACTTTGTAAGTGGTAAGGCTCATGTGCTAATCCTGCACTAATCAGTTAGCGGGCAGCAATGCCCACATGCTAACCAGTTGGCATAGCTGCGACCCCTCTATGCCCTTAAACACGCCCCCAGCGCTAAAAAATAAATTTAATTTTTTAGCACATGGGTGGTTTGCAACAATCCTGAAATTACTATGGGATGCCTGAGTGTACCCCGTGGTAGTGCATTTTAACCTGCAGTAAGCATGCGTTAGTGCTTACCACAGCTTAGTGTAAGGATCCCTAAATGTTTATATAAGAACATAAGAGTAGCCATACTGGGTCAGACCAATGGTCCATCTAGCCCAATATCCTGTTTTCCAAACAGTGGCCAAGCCTGGTCACAAGTACCTGGCAGAAACCCAAATCGTGGCAACACTCCATACTACAAATCCCAGGGCAAGCAGTTGCTTCCCATGTCTGTCTCAATAGCAGACTATGGAGTTTTCATCCAGGAATTGGTCCAAACATTTTTAAAACCCAGATACGCTAACCACTGTTACCACATCAACTATTCGTTGAGTGAAAAAAATATTTCCTCCTATTTGTTTTTAAAGTATTTCCATGAAACTTCCTCGAGTGTCTCCTAGTCTTGGTACTTTTGGAACGAGTATTTTAAAACTATGTAAGGGGTCCCGTTTTTTTCTGGACACTATCTCCCTGATATTCAAAACTAGTTAACTGGCCAGGAACAGCTCCTGGCTGGTTAAATAGTGTTTAAGCACCTAACCATGGATATTCAGCAGGAGATAACTGGACCTCCCCAAACGTGGCACACACAGGTTGCATGTAAAAGTCAAAGCACTTTATTTATGTACATAAGGGAAATAATCAGCTCTGTTTCCTGACAGGCTTGGTACTTCTAACAAAGTCTCTTCCAGCACAGTCTCGGTTTCAGTAGCCTGTCCCTGATATGGCTACACACTTCGATATGCAATAACACTGTCTAGCGTAATCACAGTTCCAGTAGCCAGGGGATAATTGGCCTACCTCTCTCACAATTCCTGAAATCCCTGGAGACCTAGACTAGAGGCTTCATACAACACAGGGTGCAAGTGTCTGAACTAGGGCCATTCCTCTTCCCTGGAACTCCCCTTAAGTACTGCAACTGAGCCAGAACACCTTGGGAGGAGCCTTGCTCCCGGGCCTCCCAGTTCTGTTATGCCAGAGGGCTTTTTAATTCCTGCTCTCTGCTTCAGCCCTGCCCTCCTGGCCAGAAAGGATAAAATACCTATTAAGTAGCTCAGATTTAGTGAGAGAGTGTTCCTAAGGAAACCCAATTGTATGCCTCACAAAGGCACAGAGTTCTTTTTGCCCCTGGACAAAAAATGCAGTCAGACATTCTTGACCTCTAACTTTGGTTGGGTTGGAACGTAAAAAATAGTATCTCTGTTACTTCCTGAAGAGTAGGATTGTGTCTAGAATTTGTTTTCAGAGTTGGTTTCTGAGTTTCAGAGTCTAACTGAGGCACTGAAAGAATTCTCTTGTAAATTATTACATGGAGCATATATGATACCAACCAAGCTAAGGAAATATGGGCACATATGAGATATGTGTTTCTCTACAATCCAGAAGTCCCCCATCTACCTCCCATCTTCTCTCCTCCCATCTCTGATGGTTTGGCCTAGACCCTTGCTTGTTTAAGACACTGCAAGTTATCACAAATGTTTCCACTGCCACTTCCCTGAGCAGAACAACTTGGATTATATGTTAGTAAATGACGGCAGATAAAGACCTGTACGGCCCATCCCATCTGCCCAACAAGATAAACGTATTATATATAGTATGTGATACTTTATATGTTTACCCGAGTTTGATTTGTCCTTTCCATTCTCAGGGTACAGACTGTAAAAGTCTGCCCAGCACTGTTCTTGTACTAAACTTTCTGAAGTTAACGTCGAAGCCCCTTAAAATTTACATTCCAGCCCATCCATATCTATTCAGTCACGATTAAGGCACAGACTGTAGAAATCTGCCCAGCACTGGTTTTGCTTCCCAATTACTGGTGTTACCACCAAATCTCTACTAAGATTCTGTGGATCCATTCTTTCTAAACAGCATTCCTTTGTGTTTATGCCACGCATGTTTGAATTCCATTACTGTTTTCATCTCCACCACCTCCCGCGGTAGGGCATTCCATGTATCCACCACCCTCTCCGTGAAAAAATATTTCCTGACATTAGTCCTGAGTCTGCCCCCCTTCAACCTCAATTTGTGTCCTCTAGTTCTACCGCCTTCCCGTCTCCAGAAAAGGTTTGTTTGCAGATTAATACTTTTCAAATATTTGAACATCTGTATCACATCTGTATCATGTCACCCCTGTTTCTCCTTTCCTCCAAGGGATACAAGTACAGGTCGGCAAGTCTCTTCTCGTATAGTTTGCAACGCAAATCCCGTACCATTTTTGTAGCTTTTCTTTGCACCGCTTCCAGTTATTCAGTAGATTTCACCTTCCAAACTGAATTGGAAAGTCTCCCTTCTGCAGTGGTCAGATCCCTGAATTCCTTAGCTCTAGCTTTCCCTTCTTGAACTGCACCATTTCCCTGTACTTGAGATCCACTTTTGCAGCTGTAATTAATTATCAGTGCAGTGCCTCCTGGGTACGATTTCAAACCCTATATAATGTTTTTCACTGGACCAGTTTCAAAGTTTCCAAGCATTAAGGTGATGACTGAGTAGTTCTATGATCTTTAATAAGGGCCATTTGAATTTCAGCACCAGGAACTTACATGTATTTACTCCTAGGTGCCTTTCATTCTGACACCTGCATGTTTTTTTGTTTTTTTTTCTGGTTGTGTCCTGGTCTGAACCGTGTATCGCACAGACTGCTTCAGGCTGACAGGGATGCTGCCAGCTCTCCTAAGAACAGTTCCAGCTGCTGTTCCTTGGCCTATGAAGCACCATGAGAGTGGTACACTCTTCTGCTTTCTTCCTAAGGGCTGGGAGTGCACCTTCCACAGTTACTGAAATAGCACAGGGAGGCCCCAAAAGGGCAGTAATCTGAGCCAGAAATGAAAATGAGAGGGCTCGCATGTGGCAGCTTGGAAGGTGAACCGCAAACCAATCAGAGCAAGAGTTTATTTACACTTCATAAAAGCGTGCAAAGTGAACTGAAACCTCATAAACCAGATTTTAGTGGAGGCAGACTACACGAGGCGAGATGAAAACCTGAGTCTGACTTCCCCATTTGTGCAGATGGCTGCGATCCAGCGTTTTGATGTGAAATGTTTTGCACATGCTGGCGGCATACATTACATGGCACACCAGTGCTCTCCCATAAAGGAGCATGGTGGCATGTTTTAGCCTGTTCCATGAAACTGAGAAGGAGCACATTAATTCAATAGCAGCTAGTGAGTGCAGGGAGAGAGGCCTGCTACATTCATTTTTTATTCTTTTAGGACTAAATGCCTTTTAGAGCCATGTGTACAAACTCTGGTTGAAAAAAAGAATAGCTCCTTCAGTTTTGTTTTACAGAAGGGTGCATGTCCTTTAGTTAAATACTGGCTAAATATCAAGGAGTCACTATTTAAAAGGGTTTAACTGGGCAAGGGAGACACCTGCCCGGTTAAACCCTTCTGAGTTAACCAATCCCAGATATTCAGCTGCACTTGACCAGGTAGTGCCCCTGAATACCCCTCTAACCAGGGGCGGACTGGGGGTGGTCTGGGTCCCCGGGTGCTGAGGGTGGTCTGGGCCCTCCGCCCGGCTGCTGCCCGACACCCCCTGCTGCCCCTGCCATTGCAGCCGAAGCCCCCGCTGCCCTGGTCCTGCCTGAAGGGTCCTGGTAGTCTGGTGGCCTATGCGGGGGGGGGGCATGTTCTTTCCTGCCCGCTGCACCGCCACTATTCCCCCACCTGCCAGCGCTGCCGTATTTTCAAAATGGCGGCCGAGACTTCCCACGGTAGTTTCTAGTGGCAGCCCAGTGGGCCGGGCAAGAAAGAACATGCCCCCCCGCTGAGGTCACTAGATCTCCAGTGGTGTGCCGGGCATCTGTGCAGAGCCTTTGGGCCCCCTAGAGCCCCTGGGTCCTTGGGCACTGCCCTGTTGCCCGAATGGTCAGTCCGCTCCTGCCGCTAACTGGCCATCCTTTAACCAGTTATGTTAGGGTGGAATGGAAACTTAGTCGGTTAGCAGTGCTATTCAGTCCAGTAGCTAGCTAAAGGAGTGCATAACGTTAGGACAGAAGAAAGGCTGTTCCAACTTGATGTGCTCAGTTAACCGGGTACTGGTCTGGAGTGGAGGAGTAGCCTAATGGTTAGTGAAGTAGACTTTAATCCTGGCAACCTGGGTTTGATTCCCACTGCAGGTCCTTGTAACCTTGGGCAAGTCATTTAACCCTCCATTTCCCCAGGTATATACTGTATATATATGTTTCCTGCAGAAAAGCATCTAAAGCAATTAATGAAGCAAAGAAAAAAAAAGCTTTTGACTTGTAACCACTCGCCCCACCTCCCCTCCTCCCCTCTTTCCTCTACACATTAATTGATTTGCTTGCTTTATTTTTGTCTATTAGATTGTAAGCTCTTTGAGCAGGGACTGTCTTTCTTCTATGTTTGTGCAGCGCTGCGTACACTTTGTAGTGCTATAGAAATGCTCAATAGTAGTAGTAGTAGTAGTACATGCTAACTGGTTTATGCTTCCACACACATTCTCATCTATGACACCCCTCTGCCAAAAAAATAATAGTGCACGATTATTGTGCAGTAGTGACAAAACTAATACAGGACATGGTGTTAACCCATTTTTTTAAGCCAGCCTTAGCGCTTAATGCAGCTTAGCTGTTAGGATACACTTTTGATTGAGCATTGAAATGTTACATTTCACAACAGCTTAGAGCAGATCATTTCTCTCAAAGAAGTAAATTCAGCTAGTGGACCTGAGGTTTAAGGATTTACACCTCAACGTTCATAACATGGAATGATACAATACTAAGGAATGTGAAAAAGAACGTTTTCTTTTTATTTATTTATTTATTACATTTTTATCCCCATTTTCCCGCATAGCAGTAGGCTCAATGTGGCTTACAGGTTCTGGAGAGGAAAGTACCAACTCCGGGAATATATACAGAGTGGAAAACAGAGTAACAGTAGGTGCAAGGAAGCTGATAAGGTTCCGGAAAAAAGAATACAACTCTGGGACGAATATATAGTAGCATACAGAGAGAAGTAATCCCAATGAGGCTGATAAGTCTCCAGAGATGGGACTACAGCTTCTAGTAAGCAATGCAGAAAAGTAGAGCAATGAAACCTCCCCACAGCCAATGTCCAAATCAAAGTCCACTCAGCAATCTTCTAAAAACATGGGTCGTGTTCCATGTCTTTAGAAGATCACTGAACAAACAGTTGATGTTTTCTGGGCAAAAGAAGGGCTCAGAAGCCCCAAATGCTGAAAATGAAAAAAACTGAACAAAATTATTAAAAAAAAAAAAAAAAAAAAAGAAGAATATGAAGAAAAAATATCTCGAAAAAGGGAAGGCACCAAAAGGCAAAAGTTCACACTGAGGAGAGATCAGAAAACCAAGCTCTCTGCTCCATGGAAAACGTTAGATTGCTTATGAAGCAATATTTAGCCAACAAAAGTTTCTAGCTGGTATTTTTCAATTTACTGTATTTAAGCAAACAGTTTTCTTTTTTTTATGTGATTCATTATCCAGCTATTGCTGAGCATGTAAAGAGTATGATTTAGTTTCCTGGGTTGAAGCCAACTTAGCAGAATGTGGTGCTGGTCCCACTGATGTTGGCAGGGCTTGCTGGTTTGATTCTTCTGTCTGTTGAGGCTGCAGGCTTTGCACCTGAAAAGGGTGGGCAAGGGACAATGATTGCTTGTTGCAAGGGCAGTCTTGCTGATTGGAGAGGACACTGATCACTCTTGAAAGCGACTTTGCTGGAAGCTTTTCACCATGGTACATGTGTGGTTTGGATAGCCTTTGAAAATATATACCTATTCTGTGTTTTGCAACAATACACATATATTTAAAAAAAAAATCCCCAATTGGCATTTACTACTGCATTGAGTGTCACATAACCCCCCAGGTAACTGCTTATGTGGATGTGGCATTTACATAAACCCCGGGATTCTATATATCACACCTTAATTTTCGTGTGGAAATTGAAGTGTATTCTGTTATAATGCATGTAACTTAATTGTTTAACTAGATAATCAGTGCTGTTAAATGGATGTTAACAAGCAATTATCAACAATAATTTGCATTAAATAAGATTTACGCACACAACTCACAAAGTGTATTCTGTAATGTGGTGCACATAAATTCTAAGTCGCATAGTTGAAAAGTGGGCGTGGCCATAGGTGGGGCAAGGTGTTTCTAAAATCTATGCATGTTGTTATAGTATATACCCGCTCTGCACCTAATTTAGGCATCAAGATTTACGCCAAGTAAAACGGCATAAATACATGACTATATTTGGTCACATGGAGAGGCGCTCGACATAATTCTATATATATATCACATGGAAATGTAAGCCTATTCTATAAAAATTAGGCGTACTTTATAGAATACGCCTAGGCATATTTTTTTTTGCGCAGACTTTTCAGGTGCCATATATAGAAACTAGTCCATAGGGGTGAATTCTAAATATGGTGCCAAAAAAGTGCTATTCTATAAGCTGTGCTTAAATTTAAGCACAGTTTATAGAATAGCACTTAAGCTCAGGAATTGTGCCTAATTTTAGGCACGGCCATTTGCACCAACTGAAATATGGTGCAAATGTATGCACCTAAATTGGGTACATATCCCCTCCTTATTCTATAACAATGCAATTAAATGCTAGGAATGCCTCTTTTCTACCCCTGACCCTCTCATTTCTGTGCCCCCTTTTTTTACTCATGCGTAAAATTTAGGTATGGATCCTGCATCTAAATTTATGCATGCAAATTCTAATTAAATCTAATTAGTAACAGTAATTGCTTGTTAAAAGCCAATTATTGATACTAATTAGCTCATTATTCAATTAAATTACACATATAAATTAGGCACTCACCCAAATTTGCACATGCATTTTTGGTGACTTTATAGAATTAGGGAAATAGGGGGTATTTCTGGATTGGTCACCTAAAGTGAGGCACTAGGATGATGCGTGCTAAGTGCAAATTCTATAATGGCTTAAGTCCATATTTATACACCTAACTTTAGGTGCGAGCTCTTATACTAGCTCAATAGCTGGCATAAATGCTCGTGCCTAACTGTAGGCAGTTAGACGTGTAAATGTTAGGATTCTATAACTCGTGTATGTAACTGACCCTCCCATGGCCCTCCCAGGTCCATGACCCCTTGAAGTTGTGCACTCTGGAATTTCAGCGTGTAACTTCTAGAATACTGACTAAAGGCAGTTACACATGTAACTGATAATTGCTGCCAATTAGCACAAATTGAGGCCAATTATAGCCTGTTATTGCCAATAACACCAAGTATCGGTTCATTATTCAATTAAGCTACACGTGCAGCTGACTTATTCTATCATTTGCAAGCAAGTCGCAAATTTGGGCACACAACTTTCTAGAATTAGGAGGATGCTGTATATCTGGAGTTCAGACTACCTCAAAATGCGAAATGTTGGAGTTTGGAGCTTAATTGGCATACCTCAGACAAATACATTGGTGGCAGATACACGTTGTCAGTAGCAAAATTGATGCTTAGCCATATAAGTAGTGCATTTTATATGTGAAGATCCCTCAAGAGATGACACTCTCTTTTTCAATGTGCACATTTGTAAAATTCTTATTCTTATATTCCTGTTGCCAAAAATACATATATTTTCCATGACACTATAAGGATTCTGCGGCCATTGTAGGAAGCAGAATACTGGGCTAGATGGATCATTGGTCTGTCCCAGTATGATTATTCTTATGTTCTAATTAGTGCCAATAACAGGCTGCTAACAATCAATTATTGGTGCAAATTGGCAACAATTTGCATTTGCGCTTTTGTCTTCCTAGTCAGTATTCTATAAAGATGCGTGTGCAAATTTTTAATTGAAGATCTGAAAAGGGGGCTGGCCATAGGAAGGACATGAGTGAGTCAGGAGCATTCCTAGAATTTGCGCACAGTGTTATAGAATACAGCAGATCCACGCCTCATTTAGGAGTGAGGATTTACACCAAGTGTAAATCCTCACACCTAAAAGATCCCAGCGCTAAGAGCTATACTATAAACAGCACCTAACTCAGAGTACATCTTAAAGAATGGTGCTTAGCGCTCATTTTTTTTGTTAGCCCTGTATGGAGAGAAGAAGTATCTGAGGGGCCCTTTTACGAAGTGGCAGTAAACCCAGCATGGGCTTACTGCCCACTAAAAGGGAAGTACCACAGGGCTACCGCAGCAGCCCGGTAGTGGTTTCCTCCCTCAGCATGCACCATTTCTAGTGCTGCGAAAATATTTCAATTTTTGTAGCACCGGTGTGTGCCTGGCAGTAAGCAGGCAGTGCTATGTGCTGCCCGGTTACCACCGGATTATTGTGGGAGCCCTTACTGCCACCTCAATGGGTGGCAGTAATTGCTCCCTCCTGAAATGGCAGCATGGCAAGAGCTTCACTTGCTACATGGCCATTTCTTGAAAAAAACTCACTGCAGTAAAAGGAGGTCTCTGTGCACGTCAAAAACACACACCGATGCCAGCACAGGCCCCCTTTTGCCGCAGCTTCGTAAACAGACCCCTTAGTGATTAGATCAGTGTGTTAAGAATAGCAAATTGACAGTTCAAATCCCACTGACACTGCTTGTGACCTTGAGCCATTCGCTTACTGTAGTTCTCTTTACTTCCAGTACAAACTTAGGGGCTCATTTTCGAAACAGAAAAACATCACAAAAAATGGCATAACAGGCATATATATATATATATATATATATATATATATATATATCCTGCAGAAAAGCATCTAAAGCAATTAATGAAGCAAAGAAAAAGCGTTCAAGTCCACTAGTTGCCAAAAAGAATACATTCCCGGAGGGGGGGGGGGGTCATGGGTGTGACATGGGCGGTGTTACTTGATGAGTGTTTGGCTGGCAATTACAGATAGCAAAACAACTTTCTGGGGGCAGAAAGAAAAACGTCCAGAATTAGACATGCTTTTAAAGCTTCTAGGGCATGGGCCTATGCGGGAACAGGAAGTTGGTGCAGAGAGAATGCTTCCAGGCAGGCTGCCGACAGCGTGCTTACATAGTTAATGCTGCTGGCAGCCCTGAACCTGTCCAGACACCTTGAAGACTACAGACTGGAGGAGGGGTAGGGGAGAGGAGGAGAGGAGAGGACAGGACAGGACATGACACTGGATTGCACTGGGAGGGGGGAGGAGAAGGGGAGGGGAACACTGGACCATACTGAGTGGTGAGGAGGAAGGATGGATGAGGCTAGAGGGTTTTGGGGGGGGGGAGAAGCAGGAGATGGATGAGGCTAGGGTATGGGGGGGAGAAGCAGGAGATGGATAGGACTGGGGGGGTATGGGTAGAGGGGAAGGGAACAGAGCAGAAGATGGATGGGGCTAGAAGGTGTGGATGGAGGGGAGAGGCAGAGGAACAGAGCAGGGAATTATGGATCAGAGAGATGAAGTGGGAATTTGAGGGGCTAGTGAATATTTGGCAGTTTTAGATATGTGGGGGTATATTGATGGGTTGAGATAATGAGTGAGGATGTGAAATGAGGGGTAAGATAAAAAGAACAAGAAAAGGGGATGATGTGAGGAAAGGTTGAGACATAATGTCAATGACCTAGAAGACTGGAGAGAGGATGAGAGGCATTGAAAAGGGGGTTACTGGGGAAGGGGTATGAGAGAAGGGGATGAGGTAGATGAGGAGTGAAACAGAGACTAAAGACTAAAGGGTGAAAGAAGAGTGTGACAAAAACATTAAGTGAATGATATGTAGAGAAGGGAAGGAAGAAGACAAGAGGCAAGAGAAGAAATGGAAAAGCCAACCTGGAAAAGAATTTAGGAGATGACTGACACATGGAAAGTGGAAAAGAGACTGGAACCAGCCCAATTAGAAAAAAAAAATGCTCAGACAAGAAAGGTATAAAAGAAAACATTTTTATTTAATGCTTTTTAAGGACTAAGATGTGCCTGCTTTGTGAAATGTGCATTTTTTTCTATTTTTGTATTTTGCAGAGTGCAGGAAAAATACATTTCTGTTCCTTTTTTTACCAGTATTTGCACTGCTTAAAGAGTCCGATTTTCTTGAGGGAATCTCTATTTTAGTTTTTGTGACTCCTATTTTGTGTCATGTGAGGTTCTGTCTATGTTAATCTAGTGCATGTGTGTTGTTGTTTTTTAAAAATAACCATTATGAATATTTATGAGACGTATGTATGCAAATGAATATGCTAATGTGCCAAGCCACACCCTTTGTCTCCCCAAATGAAATGGTCAAACTACGCCCATGATTTTACAGGCTTAAAACACACTGTTTCTTCAAACTTGGGTCTCGGCAGGAGTGGGCATCCAAAGACCATGTTCTCCTCAATACCACCTCTTTTATCAACTTCTGGCCCTGCCCAATAGGGCTGGTCCTTCCCAAGTCCACCCACCAAGCTGGTAAGCCCAACCCTTGTTGTCTTAGTGACCTCCCTGAAAACTCACTGCCCTAAAGCAGGGACATTTTTCAGGGGAGTCACATATCTATATCCAAAAATCTTTTTAATCAATATTAACTCTTATTAGTTATCTTATAAAATTTGTAATTTTTAATTCATAAATTTTTACATTTTTAAACTGTGCTCAGAAAATACAAGTAGTGCCCTTTGCTGGGAAACCAAGGCAGCCAGATTTTCTTTCATTGCACGCCAGCAGTCCTTTTCAATTGCACTGTGTATATTTATATATCCAATCTATAACAGTAAACAGATGTATTTATATAATGACATCCTGGAACTTCGTTGCTTCAGGTTAGCCCAACACTATTTCATTCACCGCCATTTATTCTTTTCAACCAGTGCTTATAAATTCCTACTATCCCAACACAGATCCATGTTTCACCAGTGATGGCTTCTTCAGGGGAATCAGTGGAGATCTTTTGCTGGGGTTGGTGTCACCAATAACTTTATTCTGGCCAGCAATTAATATTAATTGGTATTACACATAGCAATCAACAAGCAAACACTTTGATGGGGAGAATAAATATATAACATAACATTAAGTTGGCAGTTTTCACAGTAGAAATAACAACAAAGAAAATGTAATTGTAAGGGACTCACTAAAAGGAGGTATGAGCCCACTTCAGCTTATAAAGGCAAGTTCTGGAGTATTTGGGAGTAAAGCCAGAAATACAGGCATTGCTGTTTGCTGTGGGATTCAAAGCAACTGTAAGCCACTTCAAACCAAAACTTGTTTTTGAATAACAGTGGGATACAAGAATGCATGCATAAATAAATAAATATAAAATCTGGAGCGAATTCCTTTAAACCATGCTAGTGGAATTCACAGGAAGTTGCTGGACTGACTCTACCTCTGCCAGCAGTGACAGGGTTAACTTCCATGTGGGCTGTTTTGAATTCTGGAATGCTGTTGATGCAATGGCATGTGCCAGTTGGGAGTTAGAAGCAGAAGATTGAAAGGGAGCCAAGGGAGAGAGTAGAGGTCAGGAAGCTTGTCTGCAGCTACCCACAGGTTTGAGCTCTTGATTCCCGGAGAGGCCACCAACAGGAGGATTTCAAAAGAGGAGAAGAATGGCGTTTCTACCAGTCTTATATAGCAAGTAAGAGAAAGATAATTGTCTGTCCTGCTGACAAAGGTTTCTCTGGGTTTAGAATTGAGCTGTGCCTCTGCCAGCAGCTCAGGAGAGACTTAGAAGAAAAGACACCAGGAAGAATCTTTATCAAGGACAGGAAGTGATCTTTCTATATTTCACTCAGTGCTTAAAAGGGAATGAACTGTATTTGAGGCCATTCAGCACAGAAAGGGCTACTGTCCCATTGGGGCTCCAAAAAAATTTGTTTCCAGCAAAGATTATACAGAGATCACAAGTTTCTTACCTCAGTTAAAAGATTTATTCACTTTACCCACCAGGAGGGTATTCCAAGCATCCACTACCCTCTCTGTGAAAAAACATTTCCTAATGTTATTCCTAACATTACTTTCCTGCAACCTCAATTCATGTCCTCTAGTTCTACCACTTTTCTACTTCTGAAAAGGATTTGTTTGTATATTAATACATTTTAAGTATTTAAACATCTATACCATATCTCCGCTGCCCTTTATTTCCTTTAGGCCGGATATACATATTCAGGTCTTCAAGTCTCCTCTCATTCATCTTTTGGTGCAAACACTTTCCCATTTTTGTCACCTTCCTCTGAACTTCTTGAAGTCTTTTTATATCCTTAACAAGATATGGCTTCCAAAACTGAACCAATGACTTGTACAGAGGCATTAATATGTCCTCTCTTCTGCTGGTTATGCCTCTTTCTGTGCAGCCTAGCCTTCCTCTGGCTTTGGCCACCGCCTTGAGATCCTCAAATACTATCACCCCAGTTCCTCTCACTCCCTATCACACACAGCTCCTTTGGATTTCTATATCCCACGTGCATCACTCTGCAGATCTTTGAATTAAATTTTAACTGCCAAACATTAGACCATTCCTCTAATTTTTGTAGACCACTTCTCATGGTGTCTTTTTTCCCAGGGTGTCTACTCTATTGCAAATCGTTGTGTCATTTGCAAAAAGGCAAACTTTACCTTCTAACCCTTTGGCAATGTTGCTCGAATATATTGAAAAGAATCGTCTTCAGTACTGATCCCTGAAGCACTCCACTAGTCACTTTTCTTTCTTCTGAGTGAATTCCATTTACCACTGCCTTCAGTCAACCATTTTCTAATCCAGTTCACTACTTTGGGTCCTAATTTCAGCCCGCTCAGTTTATTCATGAGCTTTCTATGAGGAACTGTATCAAAGATTTTGTTGAAATCCAAGTAGACCACATGTAGCATATGTCCTCGATCCAGTTCTGTAGTCACCCAAAGAAATCAATTGGATTCAATTGGCATGATTTTTTATTGGTAAAGTCATATTGCCTTAGATCTTGCAACCTGTTGAATTCTAGGAAGTTCACTATCCTTTCCTTCAGCAGTATCTCCATTAATTTTCCAACCTCTGAAGTGAAGCTTACCAGTCTGTAGTTTCCCACTTCTCTGTCACCATTTTTGTGAAGAGGGACCATATTTGCTTTTTTCCAACCTTGCAGAGCTTCTTCTGTCTTAGACCTACAAGGATTTATTAAAATCTTTAAGAGGACCCACCAGAAACTCTCATCCAACCCCAGGGTTTTGTCCATGTTCAGTTTTTCAAGTTGTTTTAAGTACATAAGTATTGCCATACTGGGACAGATCGAAGGTCCATCAAGCCCAGCATCCTGTTTCCAACAGTGGCCAATCCAGGTCACAAATACCTGGCAAGATCCCAAAACAGTACTATACATTTAATGCTGCTTATTCACATAAGCAGTGGATTTTCCCCAAGTCCATTTTAATAATGGTCTATGGACTTTGCCTTTAGGAAGCCATCCAAACCTTTTCTAAACCCCGCTAAGTTAACTGCTTTTACTACATTATCTGGCAACACTTTCTTCCATGAACAGTGTGGTATCTATTCCATTCTCAAAAGTACCTTTGTCAGCTGACTGTGGTCTTTCTCCAGGATTTTCTTCCATGCACAAAGAACAGAAGTATTGTTTATCATGTCCATTTTTAACTTATCACTCCCCGTATATCAATTCTTTGCATCTTTCAGCCTTACAATTCCATTTCTAGCCTTCCTCCTTTCTTGAAAAAAAGGTCTTGTCACCTACCTTTAGATCTATAGTCATTTTTTATTCTGCCTGTTCGTTTTGCCAAATAAAGGCCCAGCGCTGAGAAAAACATTTCTTTTCAAACTTTTAATACTTTATTGCACATCCTTCTTAAAAGTATCAAGATCGGTCTGTGATACCTTTAAGAAGGATGTGCAATAAAGTATTATAAGTTTGAAAAGAAATGTTTTTCTCAGCGCTGGGCCTTTATTTGGAATACTATTCAGCATCCCCCACTATACAGATCACCTCTACTGAATTCAATTAGATTGTACTTTTTGCCAGCCATATTTCTCTCTTTGCTTCTTTAAATTTTATCTGATATTTTTTTTTCTGTGTTCCTCTTATTGCATTTTCCTGTATTTCTTGAATGTTACCTCTTTTTGCCTTATTTTTTGCAGTCGCTTGTTTGGGAAACCAATTTGGTTTCCTTTTCCTCTTGCTTTTGTTTACTTTCCTTACATAAAGATCTGTTTCCAATTTTATAGCTTCTTTCAGCTTGGACCACTGTCTTCCAATTCTCCTACGTCCTCCCATCCATCAACAACAACAACAACAACAATCATTTCTAAAGCGCTACTAGGGTTACGCAGCGCTGTACAATTCAAACATAGAAGGACAGTCCCTGCTCAAAGAGCTTACAATCTAAAAGACAAGAGAACAAACTAAAGACAAGTGAACAATCTAGAGGACGAGTGAACAGTTAATCTGATAGGGTGGATAGATTGGGGTATTTCTCCATTATACTAAGGTCTGCATGTTTGAAATCCGAGACTTAAGTGTTTTGTATGCACTATATCATGTGATGATCACTACTGCCTAGGAGGACACCTGCCTGGACGTTGGACACACTTTCTCGATTTGTGAGTACTAGATCCAGTGTCACCCCTTCCCTCATGGGTTCTATTACCATGTATCTGAGCAGAGCACTTTGAGTTTGCAGATGGGACATTTCAGACAACATATGGCTGTTCGAAATCACCCAGCAACAACACCTCCCCTTTCATTCTTAGCTTTTGGATATCTATGACCATTTTTTTCCTCCAGCTTCTCCATTTGTGTTGGAGGCCTGTAGATGACATCTACTTAGTTAGAAGTCCCATCTTCTCTTTTCAAGATGATCCATATTGCTCCCTCCTTTCCCCAAGCCCTCTGTATTTCAGTTGCTTTAATATTATTTTTCATATACAGTGTTACTCCTGCAACCTTTCAACCATCTCTGTAAAGCCTGGTAACATAGTAACATAGTAGATGACGGCAGAAAAAGACCTGCACGGTCCATCCTGGTATAATTGTGTCCCATTCCTTAGAGTCACTGAACCATGTCTCTGTGAAAGCAACAATAACTACAGTAAGTCTGCCTCTAGCACAGCAGATCTTATCCAGTGTATTGAGACACACCTGGTTGGTATGTCATGGGGCTGGCCAGCAGAAACAACAGTGGCTGGGAAAGAAGAGCGCAGGCAGCAGGAAACAGCCTGACAGAGGAGACATGGCTACACTAACCCTAATGTCATGCTCCTTCCTAGACTGTACAGGCAGCAATAACAATTACAGGCTTTCACTTTCACCAGAACTGAAAACCCTTCTAAGCGTGGTTTGCTGTCTGCACAGCCTGGGAAGGAGTACAGCACTAGGGTTCGTGTAGCCGCATCTCCTCTGCCAGGCTGTTTCCTGCTGCCTACACTCTCTTCTCCCAGCTGCTGCCCTGAGAGCTGAAGCTACACTTTTTTTTGGGGGGGGGGGGGGAGGCAAAGAGCTGCTGGATTATGGAGAGGGAAGGGAAACACGCAGCTGCTGGACTATAAGGGTTTGGGGAGAAAGGACACAACAGTTGCTGGATCAAAGGGGGGGAAAGGGGAGGGGGAGGGGAGAAAGGTTCCTAGTTCAGTTTTTGTCTTTATTTTTCTATTTGTCATTTGTGATCCCTTGTTTTGTATTCGGTGAGGGTCTGCCTGTGTTTTACCTGTGACCAAGGTATGGTATTCTGTTTGGATGTTCTGTTTTACCAGTAGTAGGTGTATGGGTTTTCTAGGGCCCATATAATATTTTTAGTTCTGCCTTTACAAAGGTAGGGTTCAAGTTGTTTGAATCATAGGAATTAGTGCTACTTTTTCTGGTAGGTTTGCTGCATGTATATTGAGTTAGGTATTTTTCAGATTCTGTATTTAACAATGTGGAGAGATTTATGTTGATATTAATCAGATGACATGAGATGGGGGGAGATATGGGTTTTGTGGATGCAGAGCATGTTTACCTTTAATGCAAAAAATTGCTATACTGTGTCAGACTAAATGTCTGTGAGGGTCATGTATGTGGTATGTCACATTTGTGAGCATCGTCTGTCAGGTGTGTCCCGACTGAATAAAGGTTGAGAACCAATGGTATAGACACACTACCTTTCTTATGGATTGCAGGAGAGTATACGAGTGTGGTAGCCGTGTTAGTCCACTCTTAAGGTTATCAATAGAAATCAAACAAAATAGTATACGTAAGCAGAAATCCATGAAAATTTTAACAAGACATTCTGATGCTGGTAAATGTGTTTCCTGTAACATTATAATGCCAGGGCTTTGTTTCTTAATATAGTTGAAGACCCTCTTCCTTTTTACGGGGTGATTCAATCTATTAACATTTAAGAAAAAAAATATTAGCCCTAGCCATAATCAAAATAGTTAAGAAATAAAGGAAATTCCGTCATTGGGCAAGAGAGGATATTGAAAAAAAGTATCCAGGAAGGTAGTAGAAAGGTATAGAGTAGGAACAATAAAAGAAATTGTGAACCTATATAATCAGATGTAGAACACACAGTGGGTATAAGAGACATGACATGAAAAGGCATAGAGGAGAAACCTCAGTTATGGCAACTACAGGTGTCGACAATAAGCTAAGTAACAATAGCATCTGAAACATAAATGTTATATTGACATCAATGCCAGAGATTTCTAGTTAAAGTACCTACAGTCTTGTAACACTATTAAGAGAGAATGAAAGACCTTATGTCATAATGAACTAAAAAGTGTCAATAAGCCCAAAACAAATGTTAACACAATGTGCTAATAATAATGATTAAAACAGGTTGCTAATATTAGCTGATTATCCTACTTATAATCGAAATAGAAAAACGCCTATATTGTGACCGAAATCGGGAGATAGACGTTTATCTCACAAAAACGAATAAACCGGTATAATCGAAAGCCGAATTTGGACGATTTCAACTGCACTCCGTCGCGGATGCGGACAAAGTTGATGGGGGCGTGTCGAAGGCGTGGTGAAGGCGGAACTGGGGCGTGGTTATCGGGCGATCAGAGATGGGCGCCTTTCGCCGATAATGGGAAAAAAATATGCGTTTTTAGCGAGAATTTAGGGCACTTTTCCTGGACCCTGTTTTTCCACGAATAAGGCCCCAAAAAGTGCCCTAAATGACCAGATGACCACTGGAGGGAATCGGGGATGACCTCCCCTGACTCCCCCAGTGGTCACAAACCCCCTCCCACCACAAAAAATGATGTTTCACAACTTTTTATTTTCACCCTCAAATGTCATACCCACCTCCCTGGCAGCAGTATGCAGGTCCCTGGAGCAGTTGTTAGGGGGTGCAGTGGACTTCAGGCAGGTGGACCCAGGCCCATCCCCCCCTACCTGTTACAATTGTGCTGCTTAATGCTTAGTCGTCCAACCCCCCCCAAACCCACTGTACCCACATGTAGGTGCCCCCCTTCACCCCTTAGGGCTATAGTAATGGTGTAGACTTGTGGGCAGTGGGTTTTGAGGGGGATTTGGGGGGCTCAACACACAAGGGAAGGGTGCTATGCACCTGGGAGCTCTTTTACCTTTTGTTTTGTTTTTGTAAAAGTGCCCCCTAGGGTGCCCGGTTGGTGTCCTGGCATGTTAGGGGGACCAGTGCACTACGACTCCTGGCCCCTCCCACGAACAAATGCCTTGGATTTATTCGTTTTTGAGCTGGGCGATTTCATTTTCCATTATCGCTGAAAAGCAAAAACGCCCAGCTCACAACTTGGCGAATAAAACATGGACGTCTATTTTTTTCGAAAATACGGTTCGGTCCGCCCCTTCACGGACCCGTTCTCGGAGATAAACGCCCATGGAGATAGACGTTTTCGTTCGATTATGCCCCTCTATGAGTACAACCAAAAGAGAGTATAAATAAGTAAGTCTAAGTTGGTCTACACAGAAACAATGGAACCATTATATCATATTATGATGAATTGAGCAGTGCAATATATTAAATAAAAATTATATGTATTGTATATAGTCTTTATAAATTAGTTTAACAAAAATAGGATGAACATAAGGAAGCTCATGGATCAGAGGATCAGTCTTCAGGTAGTATTTCTTGATGTTCTCAAGAAAATAAGCCAGTATATCTGGAATACAATCAATGAAGTATAAAGCAAAAATTATCAGGTTCAAGCATATTTCTATGTAAATTGCAGATAGTAAAGAGTGAATCACATTAATACTATGTACTGAAAATCAAGGACTTCAGGACAAATAGAGTGTAAGTAGGAGCTTGATGCAAGTTGAAGACACATTAGTTTCATTGTATTTTATGTCAATCAATGAAATTTTGTAAGACAGCAGAGTCAACACAGATGTTAGTTTTATTAGCATAGGGAACAATCATACATACTGGGTATAACAAGCCAAATTTAGCTCCTAGACCTTTAAGGTCTTGTCTCATGTACAAAGACATTTTTCTTTTTCGAGCGCAGTTGTTTTCGCTACATTTATTTATTTATTTGTTACATTTGTATCCCACATTTTCCCCACATATTTGTAGGCTCAATGTGGCTTACATAGTACCGGAGAGGCTTTTGCCAGCTCCGGTGAGAACAAATACAAAGTGATGTTGTGGTAGGATAAAGTTCATGTGGCACAGCCACAATTAGGGAATCGTACAACAGAAGAGTTGAGTTATGGCCATTATGTACTTTAGTTTTGTTGTGTCACAGAGATAAGGCATTTAGGTTGGATTGGCAGGGTATGCCTTTTTGAATAGGTTAGTTTTTAGTGATTTCCGGAAGTTTAGGTGGTCGTGCGTCATTTTCAAGGCTTTTGGTAATGTGTTCCACAGTTGTGTGCTTATGTAGGAAAAGCTGGATGCATAAGTTGATTTGTATTTGAGGCCTTTGCAGCTCGGGTAGTACAGATTTAGATATGTTCGTGTTGATTCTGATGTGTTTCTAGTTGGTAAGTTGATCAAAGCTGTCATATATCCAGGGGCTTCACCGTAGATAATTTTGTGAACCAGGGTGCAGATTTTGAAGGCAATGCATTCTTTGATTGGGAGCCAGTGTAGTTTTTCGCGGAGGGGTTTTGCTCTTTCATATTGCGTTTTTCCAAATATAAGCCTAGCTGCTGTGCTCTGAGTGGTCTGAAGCTTCTTTAAGGTCTGTTCCTTGCATCCCGCATAAATTCCATTGCAGTAGTCTAAGTGGCTTAGTACCATTGATTGCACCAGGTTGCGAAATGTCTCCCATGGGAAGAATTGTTTTAAGCGTTTGAGTTTCCATATTGAGTAGAACATTTTCTTTGTTGTGGATGCCACTTGGCTCTCTAGCGTTGTTATGGTCTATTGTAACGCCGAGGATTTTCAGGCTGACTGAGATAGGAAGGGTGTAGTCTGGGGTGTTGATAGTTGTGGGGTTGTCCGCGCTGTGTTGGGATGAGAGGATGAGACAATGTGTTTTTCTTTATTGAGTTTTAGCTGAAATGCATTTGCCCATGAGTCCATGATGTTAAAGCTGAGTTTGATTTCGTTGGTGATTTCAGTCAGTTTGGATTTGTACGGAATGTTTATTATCAGGAACAAAAGTATTTTCTTACCCTGAAAGAGGATTTGTTGTTTGGATTTCACAGTAGTAAGGAAAGTGTCTTTGCCACGGTTGGTCTTGGGTGTTTAGCATTAGGAGTAGGCCTCAATGGAACTCTGTGAGCTGTTTCATTTTCCAATTGAAGTTCAAAGGAAAGTTTGGGAGACAAGATGTAAGAAATACAATCATATTAGAGTCTTCCAATGTTTCAGGTAGACCCAGAATTCTAATATTGCTTCTGCGATTGTGTTTAGTCAGGTCTTCTAGATCTAGTTGAAGCCATTGAATAACAGTTTCATGTTGTTTAATTTGTTGCACAGTTAATTCCAGCGTCAAATTTCTTTGTTCCAAGTTGTTCAGTTGTTGTTTAAAGAGGTTAAACTTTGAATTCAAGCTCTCTAATCCTTTTTGAAGATTTTTGGTCAGTTCTAGTTGCATTTTAGGTGTAAGGAGTAGACCAAATAGAAGACCAGACAATCCAATAGACAAATCCAAAAAGCTTTAATTGGCAAAAAATATGAAGGGGTAAAAACTGCACCCGACTTGGCCAAGTTTTGCCTGACTAAGGGCTGCCTGAGGGGCTCTAAATACCAGCTTTCAATACATTTAATCATACAATTTTATTGAACAGATTACAACTGATTGGTATCGCTAGTAAAGTGCTAAGTTGTTTTTCATCTTTCCTGAAGGAAAGGCGGTTTTGTGTCTCTCAGAAAGTTGAAATGTCAGATATGAGATATGTCACAACAGGAGTACCTCAAGGCTCCTGCTTATCCACTGTTCTTTTTAATACCTATTATTAGTGCCATGAGGAATTTGGGACTGATGGTAGAATCAGGACTCACAATGAAAGTGCAAATAGGAAAGACCATTAAAGATGTCTTCTTTAAGCTAAGATTAGTAAGACAATTGAAGGGTCTATTAACACCCCAGAATTTGAGACTTGTGGTACACAGTCTTATTGTGCCGTGCTTTGACTATTGCAACAGGTTACTGTTAGGCATTCCTAAGTAGAGGAGTGTGGTAGCCGTGTTAGTCCACTCTTAAGGTTATCAATAGAAATCAAACAAAATAAAACATGGAAAAGAAAATAAGATGATACCTTTTTTATTGGACATAACTTAATACATTTCTTGATTAGCTTTCGAAGGTTGCCCTTCTTCTTCAGATCGGAAATAAGCAAATGTGCTAGCTGACAGTGTATATAAGTGAAAACATTCAAGCATTACTATGACAGTCTGACAGGGTGGGAGGAGGGGGGTGGGTTAGGCATTCCTAAATTCCAACTTAAAGCTCTACAGATTGCACAAAATGCTGTTGCAAGGTCATAGCTGGGTATAATTCTTATGAACACATTTCACCAATTTTAAAGAGTTTACACTGGCTCCCGATAGTTTCACATTATATTTAAGATTTTATGTTTGTTTTTTAAAAATGTAATGGGACAAGTGTCTGCTGTGTTGGCCACAAAACTATGTGTGTATCAGCCCCCGAGAGCCTTAAGATCAACTGATCAATTAAGACTAGATGTACCATCATTGTGAGATTGAATGAATTCAGATTGTCAATTTTTTATGTAGCTGGACCTTCCATGTGGAATGATCTACCATTAAGGTTAAGAAAAATTCAGGATTTTAAGCAATTTAAGAAGGATTTTAAAACTTCTGTATTTTATCAGGCATTTGGCAACAACACAGACATAAGATATCTCAGATATTGTAGCTTTAGGGATGAAGTTGTGGTAATATATTTGCTAGTGGAATGCATTTGTCTCAGTTGTATATGTTGTTGTTTGTTCTCCTTATTTTATGAGTGTTAATGTTGTTATCCACCAAGAACTTTTGAACTGTTGTGGAATATAAGTTTTAAATAAATAAATAAAAGTATGGTATAAATGTCAATGTCAATGTCAACGCTACACTTCTTGACCGCAGTTTTCCCATAACTTGGGTTCAGCGCGGTATACAAAAAGAGCAATATCTATATTATACAGATACTTAAAACAACACAGCAAAAATAAGAATTATTATTTATACCCAATCAAAAAAAAAAAGTTTTCAGCATTTTGCGAAATGTCAGATAATTCCGTTCCAAACGAATTATCAACAGGAGAGAATTTCATTCAGAAATTATAATAACTGAAAAAATTAAGTTAATCATCTTCAAAAAATGTATGTTTCTAAAAGATGAAGGACAGAGAATAAGCTGATCCCTTAAACTAGATGAGTGACCAAATAGTAAATTGGAGATCATGGGCCCTGATTACTAAGCCGCGCTATAGACGTGCTAGCGTTTTTAGCATATTCTAATGCTAGAGACACCCTTATATTCCTATGGGTGTCTCTAGCATTAGTGCAATCAAAAAACACTAGTGCACCTTAGTAAACAGGGCCCCATACTTATGAATAAATATGATGTAGAATCTTAAATAATTTGAAACAACAGGCAAAATGCCTTAAACAATAACTTTTCGGCCACCGGGAGCCAATGTAGTTGAGCCATAAATTCTGATACACTGGTAAACTTGTGTAATCTAAAAATTAGCCTCACAGCGGTCTTCTGGATAAACTGAAGTTCTTAAAGATATTTACTGTTTAACCCTAAGTAGAGACTTGCACCAGAACTGGCAACAATTTTGCACTCCCTCACATATTCCTTACTCCTTGCTGGTCTGGCCCTAGTGGACCGTCTGCCTGTTTGTTTCCTGGGACCATCCCTAGTTGCATTTTAAGCATATCTTTCAGTGTTTGAATTTCTGCAAGAACAGGATCAGGTGATTTTGATTTGTATTTATTTATTTGTTGCATTTGTACCCCACATTTTCCCACCTATTTGCAGGCTCAATGTAGCTTACATAGTACCGTCAAAGGCATTTGCCCAGTCGGTGGATAACAAATACAAAGTTGTATAGTGATCGTATGAGGTATAAGTGGAGGGTCGGAATGGATGAAGATTGCGTGATGTCCTGTTCGATCATAGTCATGCTGTGTTGGTAGGTGAAGAGGGTTACGTGAGGTCATTGGGGTAGGCCTTTTTGAAGAGGTTGATTTTTAGTGATTTCCTGAAGTTAAAGTGGTCGTGGATTGTTTTCACATTCCATAGTTGTGCGCTTATGTAGGAAAAGCCGGCTGCATAAGTTGTTTTGTATTTCAGTCCTTTGCAATTTGGGTAGTGTAGGTTTAGGTAGGATCTTGACGATCTGACTTTGTTTCTTACCCTTCTCCACCACCGCTAACTCCAGACTTCGCCCCTTCTGCCTCGCATCACCTTATGCCTGGAACAGACTTCCCGAGCCCATACGCCATGCGCCCTCCCTGCCCATTTTCAAGTCCTTACTCAAAGCCCATCTCTTCTCCCTTGCTTTTGGCGCCTAACCACCTTCCCCATTCATGATACCTACACTGACTACATAGTTTGTTACCTCTAGATTGTAAGCTCTCTTGAGCAGGGACCGTCCTTCCCCATGTTTAAACTTGTACAGCGCTGCGTAACCCTGGCAGCGCTATAGAAATGCTAAGTAGTAGTAGTAGTAGTAGTTATTGGTAAGTCTATAAAGTCTGTCATGTATCCTGGGACTACGCCGTACATGATTTTGTGGACTAAGGTGTAGATTTTGAAGATGATCCGTTCTTTGATTGGGAGCCAATACAACTTTTCTCTGAGGGGTTTGGCACTTTCGAAGCGTGTTTTGCTGAATATCAGCCTGGCTGCTGTATTTTGGGCGGTCTGGAGTTTTTTTATGAGTTGTTCTTTGCAGCCCGCGTAGATTCCGTTGCAATAATCTGCATGGCTTAGGACCATTGATTGTATTAGGTATCAAAAAGTTGCTCTTGGGAAGAAAGGTTTTAATCGTTTGAGCTTCCACATTGAATAGAACATTTTCTTTGTTACAGAGTTTATCTGTCCACCGTCTTGTCTGGAGTAGGTAGATTAGTTTTCTGTCTTTTTAAACTTGAAGATATCGAGAATTGTTGATCAGACTTCAGATTTTTATTCTTCGTCATATCCAGAAGTAGGTATGTAAGAAACAGCCAGTATAATGCAAGAAATTTGGTTATGATATTCAAACAATGATTTACCTGAGGAGCTCTCACTCTACACGTCCAGTCACATCAAGCTCCAAATTCCACCCATTAAGCTATGTTTCCTTTGGAAATATGCTGTTCCTCCATTTGTCAGTAGCAAGCACATGATGACAACACATTTGACTCATTAGATCTTATTCAGATGTAATTTTTCCCATTATCATAGGTGCCAGTTCTGTGGGTGTTGAGTGCCCCCATTCCTTCAGGTATGGCTAATTTCTGCTGTGTTTAGCACCCCAATCATTTTAAAAAGTTGGTGCCTATACCCATTATAAGGGCAGTTATGTAACCTGGGTGCCCACATTTACATGAGCAGTATCAGCCTAAATCTGTATATGGTACTCAAAATTGTACAAGTACATTTGGGCACACATCCAATTTCAGAGTGCAATTTAATTGAATAACAAGCCAATTAACACTCACAATTGGGTGCTAATAATCAATTATCGGTACTAATTGGCATTAAAGAAAATTCACATGCGCTAGGTGGCTGGATCTGAGCATACATTTTATGCATGGTTCCAAAAGGGGGACATGGCCATAGGAGAGTCATGGGAGGATCAGGAGCATTCCTGCAATTTTTGTGTGCTGTTATAGAATAAGGGGGATCTGCACCTACTCTATAAATGACACCTAACTTTGAGTACTGCGGAGTGTGGGGTTTTTTCAGTGCCATTTATATAATTTGGTTCTACGCATGTAAATGTTTAGAATATTTACATATATATTAGAGTTGATGTTAGGGGATCCAAGATGGCAACCATAAGCTAAGTGGTAGCAGCAGTGTTTCTTACTGTTCTTGTTTTCCACAGTATGGTGAATTGTTAGGGTCCTCAGTTAAAGCATTCTGCTCAACTGGTTTCAGTTCCTACTGCAGAACCTATCAATTACTTTGTCACCTGAAGTGGAAAGAGAAGCGAGAGTCCAGAGTTGGGCCTGCATGGAGTGGGATGCCTGGGAGAAGAGGCAGACTGCTCCCAGGAGCTGGAAGTGACCTTGAGTCCAGATGAAAGGACCCCATCCCACAGCCTTGGGTTGCGAGTTTACCATCCCCTATGGTGCAGAACATGGAGCAGAAAGGAACCCAAGCAGCTGGAGGAGAAGGGAATGCTGGTGCAGAGTTTGGCACCAACAAAAAATGCCAGGGGATTATCTTCTGGCATAGATGGAGTGACAATCCCTGAGAGAGAGAACTGTTTCAGTCACCCCTGGGAGCCACTGGTGGTTTGGAGAGAGGAGACGTTGGATTGGCTGTAAATTTGCTGCCTGCAACACTTGTGAATAAACCTCAACTTATGTCTTTGGAGCCAGTTTGCACAGTGGCGTTCCTAGGGGGGCTAACACCCGGGGCGGATTGCCGATGCGCCCCGCCCCCCGGGTGCAGCGCGACCCCCCCCCCCCCCGGCGAAATGACGCCCCCCACCCCGGCGAAAGACCTCCCCCGGGTGCACGCCACTGTGGGGGGGGGTGCTGCGTGCCGGTCAGCTTCGTTCGTTTCCATGCTCCCTCTGCCCCAAAACAGGTTACTTCCTGTTCCGAGGCAGAGGGAGCATGGAAATGAAGGAAGCTGACCGGCACGCGGCACCCCCCCCCAGCGGCGTGCACCTGGGGCGGACCGCCCCCACCGCCCCCCCCCCTTGGTACGCCACTGAGTTTGCAAGATATAAATGATGATTCCTCAGTAAACCAAATGAAACAGCAAAACCTGGAACAGGATCCTGCTATTGCAAACCTCATCCCGCAAACAATGGATCATCTCATCTTCTTTTGCTGTTTAGTGAATATAGCCTATGAGAATAGTGGAGTTTCCTGTGTTTGTTGAATTGGTTACTGGTCTCCAGCCAAATTGAACAGTGATGAGTTGGGTCACTTTGAAGTGGAGATGATGCAGAAGTTGGTTGCGAGTATATTTCTCTAACACAACAGACTGCTGGTCATCCCATGCAAGCTTTTACATTGAAATGACTGTCCACTGGATTGATAGAGTCTTTAGAGAGGAAGGGTGCTTTAGGATTGAAAAGTTCCCACACATTTAGGACTAGATTCAGTAAATGGCACCCAAATATGAGTGCCGAAAAAAAATACACATTGAGCGCTATTCTATAAATGGCGCTCCAAGTTGGGTGTTGATTACAGGATAGCACATAGTGCCAGGATCCACGCCAACTTTGGGTGTGAGAATTTACACCAACTGAAACCTGGTGTAAATCCTCGCAGGTAAATGAGGTGCAGATCCCTCAAATTCTATAATAGTGCGCACATCTTTGATGAGCTTCCTGACCTGCCTATGCCCCTCCCATAGCCAATCCCCTTTTCAGATGCACGCTAAAATATTTACGCACGCATCTTTATAGAATAGCACCTAGCAAGATGTGAGCATAAAATATTGTTGCTACTTTGCACCAATAATTGATAGTTAGCACCCAATTATTGGTGCTGATTGGCTCATTACTCAATTAAATTGTGTGTGCGCCCAGATTTGTATATGCAACTTTGAGTGCCATATATTGAATCCGGGGGTTAATGATCTTGCATCAGTTCTCGAAGAAACAAAGTTTGCCATCAGTTGAAAAATTGTTCGAACAACAGACAATGATTCCAACTTTGTGAAAGCCTTCTCCGTAACTGGACAGCATGATGATGATAACAAAGATGAAGGCGAAGATGCAAGTGATGAGTTATACAGCATTACTTCTAGGTGATGAAATATTTTTCTGATAATTTTCAGGTGTCTCAAAATGAAATACCAGCTATCCTTCAAACATATTAATTTACTGGAAAAATGATGTGTGCCATGAAGAGAAGAGGGAGACATTACAGTTCATTCTTTGAATTATCTCAAGGTTCTGTGATTAGTTCTGAATTCTCTTGAGCAAGTTTAGTAGTGACTTTCAGTAACAGAGATTGAATGCTTACACAATATTTTAATATAGACAGAAACTATTTATAGCTTGTAATTTGATGGTATTTCCTGATATGTGTCTTGAGGCACAGAAGAGATGGAAGCAATTTCTTTTGCTTCATCTTGGTGTTCTTGAACTTGGTGCTTCTTTCTATCTCAAATTTCCATGTAAATATATAATAAGCTTTCAGTCTGGTTTTTGGAATCCTTCTTATGTAACTAAGCTGTGTATGTGCATATGCATGACCTAAGCATGTCAATTTTGAACTGACACCTGGCTACCACGTGGCCCGAGTGGTAATTTCATTTTTTACATGCATCCACAAAGCACACCGAAAAACTTCCGGCACACGGTGCTAACCGGGCGGTAATCAGCATTGTATACGTGTAGACCATTACCGCCTAGTTAACGCGTAAGACTTTACCGCTAGGTCAATGGGTGGTGGTAAGATCTCAGGTCCAAAATGGACGTGCACCAATTTTTATTTGGCTGCATGTCCATTTTCAGACAAAAATAAAAAAGGCCTTTTTGCAGGCACGCTGAAAAATGGACCTGCGCGCATCCAATACACACATCTACACCAGCGCAGGCCATTTTTCGGCACATCTTAGTAAAAGGACCCCTATGTTTTTGGCTACCAGGAGAATTTTGGGGACAGATATCCAGTGCTATTAACGGGGTTATTGGAATTTGACCTCTTATTAAGCCCAGCTCAAAGGCCTGTCTTAGTGCCTTAATTTTCTTTTTATTTAATTGACCTTTTTTGTTATTGGATCCCCTAGTTGTGGTCTTAAGCAAAATATTATATTATGCTATTTTTTTGGTTTAATTATTTTGGGAATGTGTAATTAATTTCCTTTGCTGTACAGATTTTATTGCTTGGTTATATTTTTGAGATTCATAAATTAAAAAAAAAAAGAATAATGACATATACACATGTACATATTTTCTGGAGGTGGCGTGTCATGGGTGGAGAGTGGATGTTCCTGAGTTATCTGGCTAGAATGTTATAATTACTGTGCACTAACTAGATAACACGGAGTCAACTTGGAAGTACTTAGAGCCTCCTAAATAGGAGACAGTAAGTGCTCCTGTGTTAATTATTTGCAGCTACCACGCCATGATGGAAACGCATTATAGCACATGAGCTGCAAAATTTTAAAAAGCCCTAAAACAATGCTGTATTAAATTTGGGCCCAGCGCGAGAAAGTCCTGCATTAAAATGCGTTATACCTAGATTTTACCACACTTTAGTAAAAGGGCCCCCCTTGCATGTTAGGGGGAAGGGATATAAAATAGGGGGGAAAATCCTCAAGTATTTGTGAAAGAAAGCTCACAGCACCAGATTCCAGCTCTTGTTCTGAGTGAGCTGGAAGTACAAAGGAGTAGGATTGAACTGCAGGATCAAGAAAACGTTTAAGACTGCCAAGGTCCCTTCTGAGAATATATGGTCCCGTATTTCCAATGTTTATTTTTAGATTTATTTGATCTTTTTTTGCAGCTTTCTGTCTCATACCTTGGCATTTCCTGACACTTCTGATTCTTGTATGTATTCTTTTTCTTAGCCTTTCCATGTTGCATACCTACTCATCAAGTTTGCCAACTCGCCTCGGCCAGATCTTTGGGTTCTGGAACGATCTGTAGACTTTGGGAGAACATATACGCCTTGGCAGTACTTTGCTCGTAAGTTTTATGTAATTTCTATTACTGGTAATTTTTTATTTGAATAAAGGCTTAATGAATTAGCAAATGAAGGTGTGTGTCCATGAAAGTTGGAGCTCTTATCTTGACCAGTAACTCTATAAAGTACCCTAGAGCTTTCTTTTCAAGATGTTCAGTTTCTAGAACCCTCCAAAACAAAAGTGGGAAAATATCAGCAAAAAAGGAACAAATTAACAAATAAGCTAAAATATTTTCACATAGCAGCACTACCTATATATATTTTTTTTCAACACATCAATACGCATGCATAAATCTAAGTTTTGTTTTTTATGCCATCCATTTTCCAGCGAGGGATCATCCGTGTACATCCCACACCTCCTGTCTACTACTACTACTACTATTTATCACTTCTACAGTGCTACTAGACGTACGCAGCACTGTACACTGGACATAAAGAGACAGTTCCTGCTCCATAGAGCTTACAGTTTAATTAGGACAGACAAACAGGACAAAGAGATAAGGGAATTAATAAGGTCAGTGTCAATGTATCTCTTATATACTGCCATATTCCTTCGGGGGTTCACTGCAGTTTACAGATAAGTTTATAATGCAAATATTATGATAAAGATTAAACAACACAATCTAATATAAAAATTGACCCATCAAATCAAATCATTATCAATTATCAAATAAAAATGTCTTCAATTTCTTACAGATATCAGTACAGAGAGGGTCCAAAGTACAAAATAAAGTCCAAAGTACAAAAAAGGCACCAGGAGCCCTCAGAAATGGGACACAATTCTTTATTTATAAATGTCAATTTTCCAATGTTGACCCAACACGGGCCGCGTTTCGGCACACAGCACCTGCGTCAGTCTGTATTATCCTGATGCACTGAGTTATTTCTCTATAACCGAACAGATTGCCACCCTACTTTGTAGGGAAGAAGCCTTGGTCTTTGAACACACTAGACCTCTGACGCAGGCGCTGTGCGCCGAAACATGGCCCGTGTAGGGTCAACATTGAAAATTGACATTTATAAATAAAGAACTGTGTCCCATTTCTAAGGGCTCCTGGTGCCTTTGTTGTATTTCAATTTCTTACGAAAAGAAAAATAATTAGGGGCCCTTTAACTAAGCCACGTAAGTGCCTACGCGCACCCAATGTGTGCCAGTTCAGAGTTACCACCCGGCTACCATGTGGCCAGTGCGGTAATTTCATTTTTTACGTGTGTCCTCTACACGCACCAGAAAATATATTTTATTTTCTGGCGTGCGGCAAAAATAGGACGGTAACTCTGACTTGACACGCATAGGTGATTACTGCACGGTTAATGCGAGAGACCTTACCACTAAGTCAATGGCTGGTGGTAAGGTCTCAGACCCAAAATGGACGCGCACCAATTTTTATTTTGCCGCACGTCCATTTTCGGCAAAAATTAAAACAGAGCGTTTTTTTACAGGAGCGCTGAAAAATCGATCTGCATGCACCCAAAACCCACGCCTACACTACCGCAGGCCATTTTTCAGCACACCTTAGTAAAAGAACTCCTTAGTTTCCAATCTAACCTATGAAGGTATGATATTCCAAAAGAGAATAAAGAACTAAAAATTTAATCACCATTTTTGTCTCCACCATCTCCCTCGGGAGGGCATTCCAGGCATCGACCACCTTCTCAAAGCCCTTTCGAGCCCATCCTAAACCAGATTGCCATATATAGGGCACAGACAGTACAAATCTGCCTGGTACCCTTCTAGCCCATAGTTCTTCATAGCCGGAGTCACCATCTAAATGCCACTTGGCACATCCACACACATGCAGCCATTTAAGTTGTTGTTGTTGTTGTTTTTAATACACTCCATTTCCTATTTAGAGATCCTCTGTGTTCATCCCATGTCTTTTTGAATTCCATCACTGTTTTTGCCTCTACCACCTCCCTCGGGAGGGCATTCCAGGCATCGACCACCCTCTTTGTGAAGAATAATTTTCTGACATTACTCCAAAGTCTACCACCCCACACTTCAATTCAAGTCCTCTAGTTTCACCATTTTTCCTTCTTTGGAAAAGTTTTGTTTCTATATTAACACCTTTCAAGTATTTAAACATCTGTATAATATCTCCCCTGTTCCTTCTTTCCTCTAGTACACTGTAAATCTTTGGATATAAACATTTCCTTAAGTAGGGTGAATTTATTTACATGTGTCTTAGACTTCAGACCCTTCTAGGCTATTTAAATTATCAAAGGATTTGGTTGTAAAATGGTTAATAAAAATGGTAATTGCCTCTTTAAGGAAAGGGTTTCTCCCAGCTGGCTTGAAAAATTTCATCTTCGGACCAGTGCTGAAAAAGTCTTTCCTGGGTCCAGACTATTATCAGAGTTAACAGGTTTCCAGAATTTTTGTGTTGAATAATCTATTTAAAAGGTTGTTTTTTTTCTTAAATGCGAACTTGACTAGATCAGGGGAGGTTTGGATCCCTCGCAGTCTGAGTTCATGGCAGGATTCAGGACCGAAACGATATTGCTGTGCTTAGTGGATGAGATTAGGGGTAGCTAGGATAAGGGTAGAGAAGCACTATTAGTGCTCTAAGGGCTCTGTTTACTAAGGTGCGCTAGCATTTTTAGTGTGTGCACAAAATTAGGGCACGCTAACTGTGTAGGTGCCCATAGGAATATTGTGGGTGCCTACACAGTTAACACGCGCCAATGGTTAGCATGCATTAAAAGCACTAATGTGCCTCTAGCATGACTTAGTAATCAGGGCCCTTAGACCTTTCATGTACCTTTGATCTGTTTGACCACCTGATCCAGCTTAAAAGAGGCTTGGAGGTAGCCTTAGGAGAAATGAATTTCAATGGGTGAAAACCTTTCTGATGTGAACAAGTTAAAGGAACCAGCCATATAGAAAAAATATTTCTCCCCCCCCCCCCCCCCCCCACTCTCTTTCAAAAAAATGATCATGCCCCATTCTTATCTCGATTCTCCAATCTCCAATGTCTTGAAAAAATGGCATGGACACCCCTCTGACTAATCCTCACCCTTATCCCCATCCTCCAATTCTCTCCAATCCACCTCCTGGCATCTGTTGTGGTAACACTGGTGTGTAGGGGGGTAGGGCAGGAGCTACCCCGGTCACTCCTTCCCCAAGAGCTGCTGCCTTCATAAATGGCAAACACAGTTCCCTAGGGGTTGAACTGCCAAATAAGGGAGTGGTGTAAGGAGTAACCTCATGGTTAACCAGCAGGCTGTGAACCAGGGAAAGCAGGGTTTAAATCTTACCAATGCTCCTTTTGACCTTGGGCAAGTCACTTAACCCTTTTGTTCTCAGGTACAAACTATACCCACATGCAGTGGTGTGCTGGAGCCGGCTCGCACTGGCTCGCAAGAGCCGTTTGTTAAATTTACTGGCATCTTGCGAGCCGGTTGTTGGCCTGTGCGAGCCGGCTCGCCTCTGCTCCCCCGCCCCGCTAATCCATCTTCTGTCTGCCCTCTGCTCCCCGATAGTAGCCCTGCTGGTTTCCTTTCTGCGCTGCTGCCGCTCCCTCGAGGCGCGTCAGCGTTGAAGCAAAGGCAGCAGGCTCAGCTCGGTTCCTGCCTTTGTTTCGTTCCTTCACATCATGGCTCTGCCCTTGCGCAAACAGGAAATACATCAGGCAAGGGCGGAGCCATGATGTGAAGGAACGGAACGAAGGCAGGAACCGAGCTGAGATAAAAGTTGCTTACCTGTAATGGTAGTTCTCCTTGAACAGATGATCTTGCAGCCACACAATTGAAGTGACGCTCCCGTGACATCACTGACCCGGACTCTTAGAATAGCATTTAAATTTAAATACAACGAATGTGCTCGTGCCATTCCCCACCCCCCCTCCATGGTATAAATACCAGATGACACCTGCCACTAACAGTTTAATACTAGAGCTAGCGTCAACGCCAGGGAGGGTGGGTGGATTTGTGTGGCTGTAAGATCATCTGTCCAAGGAGAACTACCGTTACAGGTAAGCAACTTTTATTTCTCCCTGGACAGATTAGATCTTGCAGCCCCACAATTGAAGATTCTCAAGCTTCACAGGTAACAGTTAAAGCTTTAGAACATAAAAATTTGAAACTGGTACCTGTGAGAGGAGGTGGCGGTTGAAGTTGATGCCTCAAAGAGCTGAAGATAACACTGCTTGCCCAAATCCAGAGTCTGTAGATGAAGCAGTGTCTATACAGTAATGCTTGGTGAACGTGTGTATTGTCGACCAAGTAGCTGCTCGGCAGATGTCCTGTAAAGGTGTCCTCTGCAAATTAGCCATAGATGCTGCCACAGCCCAAAGGTGGTGCGCTGTAACATGAGGGATAGTTGACGAAGGCGATTGCGACAATTGGTAACACAAACAAATACACCCTGCAATCCAATGTGACAAAGTCCCTTTTGACACTGGCTTAGGATGTACAGTAGAACATATAGAAAGAAACAATTGTGACGGTCTATGTAAAGATTTGATTCGTTTAATATAGATGGACAATGCTCTTAGACAGTCCAAAGTATGCAACTGTCTATGTTCTTCTGAAGCATGCGGCGGAGGATGAAACGCTGGTAATATGATAATCTGATTTAGATGAAACGGAGAGACTACTTTCAGTAAAAATTTTGGGTGTGTTCGAAGAATTGCCTTATCATGAAGAAGCTGGGTATATGGTGAATAGTGCACTAGTGCTTGAATCTCACCAATTCGGCGAGCTGAAGTTAGTGTTACAAGAAATAAGGTCTTCCATGTGAGGTACTTAATTTCCGCCTTCTGAAGTGGCTCAAAAGGCAATAGCATCAAAGCATTCAATACCAAATTCAGATCCCATGCCAGAGCTGGTGGACGGATTGGAGGGTACAAATGCATGATCCCCTTGAGGAATCGTTTGGATAAATGATGTTGCATGAGCGTGCAACTGTCCACCAGATCATGGAACACCGACAGAGCTGCTAGGTGAAGGCGAATAGATGCATAGGAAAGACCAGAATTCGCTAAATAAAGTAGATAATCCAATACTTTGGTTATGGGCACAGTAGTTGGATTGAACATATGTGAGGTACACCATGAGGAAAAACGCCTCCATTTGCAACTGTATGACTTAAGAGTGGACTCCTTCCTAGAAGCCAACATAACCTGAAGCACCTCATTCGAGAAAATTAAGTCTGCTTCGGTTGCAGAAGCCAAGCTGAGAGGTGGAGAGATGCCAGATCTGGATGTAGAAGGGTGCTGTGCTGCTGCGTGATCAAATCTGATTCTGGAGGTAGAGGAAGAGGAGGCTGATGAATGAGGCTCAGAAGAAACGTGAACCATGCTTGACGGGGCCAACGGGGTGCTATCAGAATGAGAGATGCTCCCTCCGCCTCTGCTTTCTGAAGCACCTTTGAGATGAGAGGAAAAGGTGGAAAAGCATACAGAAGGCCCCTTGACCATGAAATCTGAAAAGCGTCCTCTGCATGTCTTTTCAGACTTGGATACTTCGAACAGAATTTGGGACATTTGTTGTTGTGTGGGGACGCGAAGAGGTCGATGACTGGTTGTCCCCACGTTGAATATGTCGCGCGTAACTGTGTTCTTTAGCGACCATTCGTGAGGCAGAAGCTTCCTGCTGAGAGAGTCCGCCAAAACATTCTGGTCTCCTGGAAGATAGCTGGCCGAGATTGTTGCTTCGAGAGTCAGAACAAACCGCCAAATGTGCAGCGCTTCCCTGCAAAGCGGGCGTGAGCCCATACCACCTTGCTTGTTGATGTAGAACATTGCCACCTGATTGTCCGTGTGCACCTGAATATGTTGTTGAAAACAGTGTTTTTTGAAAACCCTGAGTGCTAACTTTACTGCACAAAGCTCCAGTAGATTGATGCTGAACTCTGTTTCTGCCAGAGTCCAAAAGCCCTGTGTTCTGTAGACTCCGGAGTGAGCACCCCAGCCTTGCTTGGATGCGTCTGTCGTTAGATAAAAAGTTGGTAGAGGTTGCCTGAACAGCACACCCTGAAGAAGATTCGGAGTGCAGGTCCACCACCTGAAGGAGTCCTTGACACTGAGTGGCAGAGGTATTGTAGCGGAGAGAGGACGGGACGCCTGAACCCAATGATCCTTCAGGTGCCACTGTCAGACCCGCATATGCATTCGTGCTAAAAACACCACCGGTATGGCTGCCGCCATATGTCCCAGAAGAACTAAAATGAAACACGCTGAGGCGTGTGAACGGTGGTTTAGAAGAGAAATGAGCGATCGGATGTGCAGAGCCCTTTCGAGTGGCAAGTATGCCTTCATGTGGTGTGAATTCAGCACCGCGCCAATAAACTGTAGGTTCTGTACTGGCTGAATGTGATATTTCTTGTAATTGATGAGAAAACCCAATAGTCGTAGTAGAGAAACAGTTTGTTGGAGGGCCTGATGTGTCTCCTGAACTGTGAGGGAGGATATCAGCCAGTCGTCCAAATAGGGATAAATTGCTATCTTTTGTTGATGTAGATAGGCTACGACTGCAATGACACACTTTGTGAAGACCCTCGGTGACGACGAGAGGCCGAAGGGTAGAACTCGATACTGATAATGTTGTGACTGGATCTGGAAATGCAGATACCTCCTGAAGGCCACATGTATTGGAATATGCAGGTACGCATCCTGGAGATCCAAGGACACCATCCAGGCATTGAGGTCGAGCAACGGGAGTATCATAGATAGCGTTGTCATTCGAAACTTCTCTTTCTGGATGAATTTGTTCAGGGACCTTAAATCCAGAATGGCGCGCAGACCTCCATCCTTCTTTGGTATGACAAAGAGTCTGGAGTAAAACCCGGTGTTCTTCTGATCCTCCAGTACTGGCTCTATTGCTCTGATTTGCAGAAGACGGGTAATCTCCCCCTGAACCCAAAGACGATGAGAGCGTGGAATGGTGGAAATGACAACATGCGTGCGAGGTGGTGCAGTGAGAAACTGAAGACGATAACCCTGCTGAATAACAGCAAGCACCCACTTGTCGGTCGTGACAAGGGGCCAGTGCGGGGCAAAATACTGCAAGCGGCCCCCCACCGGCAGGTTCTGCTGCGTTTGGTCAAAAAGACGGCTGGGGTTTCTGAGCCAGTGGATTTGCTGGCTTAGGAACCCTCCTATCCCTCACCGGCTTTTTATAGTGATGGGACCTATTCATCTTGACATTATTTTTGTAATTAGTACCATATTTATATGATGGAAATGGTCTCCGATAACTATTTCTACTTCTGGATGAATTGTATGAGGAATTAAATGACGATCGCTGGAAAGAGAATCTGGACTGGTTGATACTGTCATCCTCCAGGGTATCTAGTGTCGTACAGTCCTGCTTAATATTGTCAATTATATATTTTACTTTCTCTCCAAAAAGATTATCTCCCACGCACGGAGCATCTGCTACCCTGCTGTGTACGTTCTCACGTAGACCAGAAGCCTTTAGCCATGCCAGACGCTGAGTTGAAATACCCACCGATGCCCCACGCACGGAAGTGTCGTAGGCATCATGTGCTGCTCGAATGAGGTATGTGGCACACTCATCCAGATCGTGCAATGATGGTTTTAACTGCACTTGTGACGATTCCGGCAAAGAATCCACTATTCTGGATAATTTGTCAAGCAGTGAAAACTGATATTCCGAGTAGTGAAACATATGGAGACTGATACGAGCATTCAGCATTGAATTTTGAAACATTCTCTTCCCAAGGAGGTCCATTAGCTTCATGTCTTTAGTTGGCGGGAAATTGGAGTGGTCCCTTGAACTGCGATGTTTGCGCATAGCTGAGCTCACTACGATCGAGTGATGAGATAACTGCGGTTTCCCAAATCCAAAGGTATCCTGGACTTTATACTTGGTATCCAGACTCTTTCTGGCTGGAGTGGAAGAAAAAGGCGTTGCCCAGATATTTTTATGTTGTTCTGCCAGGACGTCATGCAGCGGAAGGGCAATTATCTCCTTCGGTGCCTCCTTGTAATGCAGCGTCTGTAGCTTCTTGGTTCGCGGATCTGCCTGAGAAGTGGAGTGAATATCCAAGGCAGCTGCCAGCTTATGTAGAAACTTTGGATAGGATATATCCTCTGGAGGCGAGGTTTTGTACTGCTGAGAAGGAGAGGGATCAGATAGGAGCCCTGGTGTATCAGCACCCTGGTCAGTGTGATAGTCCGGAGTGGAAGGTCTTGATTGTAAAGGAGAAGATTCATAGTTTGAGAGTAGCTCCGCCGCCATTGACGCTGTCGTCGAGATCGAGGAGGGGCGTTGATGGGAACGAGAAGCTACCTCGTCCAACAACATCTGAGGTTGCGGAGGTTGCTGCACCTGGTGCTTTAATAAAAGGTCTCTAAGCAAGTGAATGATATCCTGATTCGAGCTCTGCACTTGCAAAGGGCTGGTTGTGGGTACATCGTTGATGCCCACTTGTGGTTCCTTCTGAAAGCTAGTGCCCTGTCCTAACTCTGTTTGCTGCTGTGGAGAGAGGTTTGTGATTGCCTGTATAACTGTTCTCAATCTGTCCGGCGAAGAAAAGCTGGACAATTGACAGTCAGCTGCCTGTTGAAGGCTGGAGGAGGAGGAGCTGGAGCGATGACGATGGGAGTGGGAGTGGCCACGATGATGACGCCGATGGGAACCGCCAGATCTCTCCCCCTGATGTAAGTGGGAGGAGCTTCGGTGCCGAGACGAGTGAGAGGAGCTCCTTCGATGCCGGTCAGAAGGGGAGGATTCTCTGTGGTGCCGAGAATGCTGGTGTCGATGCGACTGTAGCAGAGAGAGGTCAGTGCCCACAACGGGGTCTGCACGTGACCTTGGCTTCTTAGGAGCCGAAGGATGTAGGTCAGTTTGTGCAGGGGATGCAAGGGAGGGCTGTGACTCGGCACCGACAGTCTCTCCTAAGCTGCTGACAAGCAGGGGAAAGGCTGACTCTGTGGCCTTCCCAGCGTCAGTGTGTCTTCTCTTGCCATGAAATTCCTCCCTCAGCTTTACTACTGGACGCGGGCTGGGGAGTATCAGGGACCGCTCTCAGCTTGAGCTCTCGTAGCTTTCTCGTACGAGGCAGCATGCTGGCACAACTTTCACATGTGCTTGTAAGATGGGCTTTGCCCAAGCACAGAAGACACTTGTCGTGCGGGTCTGTAACGGACATTTTCCCGGTGCAGGCGGCGCAACGTTTAAACCCTTGCTTTTTAGGGGGCATGACAGGGAAGATGAGAGATGCTAAATCAAATTCTAATAAAATTTTGGACGGAAAAACGTAAAACTACTTGAAAGGAAAAGAAAAAACGGCACGAGTAGGTGAACCCAGAACTGCAGGTCGTGACTGTCAGCGGAAAGTTAAACAACTGTTAGTGGCAGGTGTCATCTGGTATTTATACCATGGAGTGGGGGTGGGGAATGGCACGAGCACATTCGTTGTATTTAAATTTAAATGCTATTCTAAGAGTCCGGGTCAGTGACGTCACGGGAGCGTCACTTCAATTGTGGGGCTGCAAGATCTAATCTGTCCAGGGAGAACCTGCTGCCTTCGCTTCAATGCTGGCACGCCTCGAGGGAAACTAAAATTTTTAAAGGCAGGGCGGCGGCGGCAGCGCAGAAAGGAAACCAGCAGGGCTACTATCGGGGAGCAGAGGGCAGACGGAAGATGGACGACCAGGGGAGCGGAGAGGGCTGGAAGATGGTGGAGAGGAGGGCAGGGGGGAGACAAGGATTGCTGGACATGGGTGGGTGAATGGATGGAGAGGAGGGCAGGGGGGAGAGGAGGGTTGCTGGACACGGGTGGATGGAGGAGAGAGGAGGGTTGCTGGACATGGGTGGGTGGATGGAAGGCAGGGGAGAGGAGGGTTGCTGGACATGGGTGGATGGAGGGCAGGGGGGAGAGGAGGGTTGCTGGACATGGGTGGATGGAGGGCAGGGGAGAGGAGGGTTGCTGGACATGGGTGGAGGAGAGGGAAGGGAGAGAGAAGAAATGCTGGACATGGGTGGAGGGGAGGGAAGAGTGAGGAATGAGATGAGAAGAGGGAAAAGGAAGAGAGAAGAATAACTGCAAATGGATGGAGAAAATAGGCAGAAGCTGAGGACCAGAAATGAAGAAAAAAGGAGGAAAGAAATAAATGGAAAGGAAGCCCTGGAAAGCAGCAGAATTGGATACTGGGCCAGCATGAGCAGAAAAAGAGTCACCAGACAACAAAGGTAGAAAAAAACTCATTTTATTTTCATTATAGTGTTTGGAATATGTTCGCCTTGAGAATCAGGTGCTCAACATTAAAAATTTATATTTATTTACTTATTTATAGCATTTTATCCCACATTAAACATGAATTAGATTGGAACCTGGGATCATTTAATAGTTTTTTCCTGGAGAGAGTAATGCATTGCCCCCCCCCCCCCCCCCCGGCTATAGCCAGCTCTGCAATTTGGGGGGGGCGCAGAGGTGGACGGGGGGGGGGGGGGGGCGCAGAGGTGGACGGGGGGGGGAGGGCGCAGAGGTGGACGGGGGGGGGGGGGGGGGGGGGGCGCCGAGGTGGACTGGGGAGAGAGCCTGTTGTTAAAAATTTACCAGCACACCACTGCCCACACGTAACTCAACTTGAACTATTGCTGACAAGGTAAAAGCTCAATTCAAATAAATATATTTTGGCAAACACTTTAGTAATAGGTCATCACCTTTTCTTTCCTTCCAAGATGGGTACCAGTTGACTATCAAAATCTCCTTTAACCTTGCTGAATTGGGCCATTCAAAATGAAAAGCCTTTTGGTACTTCTCCCCTTCTTTTACCTTTGTGAACAGCTGCCTTAAGAGAAAAGTCTAAACTGAGTGGCGTACAACGGGTAGAAGTGAATCGATTTTTCACTCTTTCAAAAAGTACAAAGACCAGGGGACACTCAATGAAATTACATTGAAATACGTTTTTAAAACAAATAGGAGGAAATATTTTTTCACTCAATGAATAGTTAAACTCTGGAACTTGTTGCCAGAAGATATGGTAACAGCAGTTAGAGTATCTGGGTTTAAAAAAGGTTTGGACATGTTCCTGGAGGAAAAGTCCACAGTCTGTTATTGAGATAGACATGGGGGAAGCCCTTGCTTGCCCCAGGATTGGTAGCATGGAATGTTGCTACTAATTGGGTTTCTGCCAGATACTTATGACCTGGATTGGCCACTGTTGGAATAGGATACTGGGTAAATACCTTGGCTGGCAGGGGGACCCCAACCCCTGCCAGCTGAAACCTTTGTCCAGTGCCTGTCTCCGGCACCGCTACGTTGCCTGACTCTCTTCCCCTCACACCCTGCACACTCCTTTTAGTGAAATTGAGCATGCTCAGTTTCACTAAAAGGAGCGTGCCAGACGTGAAGGTTGGGGACCCCTGCCAGCAAAACCAGGGGCCTAGAGGAAATTTGGTGGGGTCCAGGCCCCTGTGGCCCCACGTAGCTACGCCACTGGTAGTGGTGTAGCCAGACAGTCAATTTTGGGTAGGCATAACATTTTCTCTAACTCTGCCCTACCCCCACTCTTCACCTTTTCCAAGGCACCTCACAATTCAAAATATAAATACTTTAGCTGATGAGGATCCCTAAGCTCTGTTAGCTGAAGACTTCCCTTTCACCATGTTTGGCAGGTAGCAGCAACATCCCTGAGCCACTAATGTCGGCACCCCACACATGCATAGTTGTTGATGACTCAAAGATGGTGCTGCACACTGCAGAGCTTGGTAGAAGGGAGTTCTAGCCGCCTTTGGAAAAGATCCTCCTGGCGATGCTTGGAGATCTGATTTACACACAGAAGAAACAAGTCCTCGCAGTCTAAACAGCACTCAGGAAAAACAGCGAAGATGGCTCAAAAATAAATAGATGATGCTATGAATTTATTGTACAGCAACCAAGACTCGACACAGCTGTGTTTTGGTCAATAAGGCCTGCCTCAGGAGTCTCCTGAATTGTTGGCCGTAAAATTCTCATGGATATTGGATTGTGTCATCCACATAAAGCAATGTCTTCTGCCAATAGAAAAAAACAAAACAAAGTGCACTATGCGCCAAAATGATATCTTCCTCACAGTCACTTCTCAGCTCCAGACAGCAAATGCACGTAGTTTGGCTTCTTCCATACACTTCCACCGTTTCCAGCATCTTCCTCCCTCCACCCTTCTAGCCCAACACCTGCTCCCTCTTTCTCCCCTCCCCACTCTTCTAGCCTTCCACTCCCTCAACCAGCATCTTCCTGTCCCTACTCTCTTGCCTACTGCCCCCTCCCCTGCCTTCCAGGGTTCAGTGAGGTTTACATCAATAATTGTCCAGCATTTCTCCCTTCTGTCCCTGGATCCAACATGCCCCTCTTTCTCCTTTCTCCCTCCTCCCTCCTATGCATATCTCTGCCTCACTCTCTTCCACCCTCATGTCCAACCTCTTTCCCTTTCTCCCTTTCTCCCTCTCTCCCGTTGTCCATCATCTCTTTCTTTCTTTCTTTCTTTCTTTCTTTCTTTCTTTCTTTCTTTCTTTCTTTCTTTCTTTCTTTCTTTCTTTCTTTCTTTCTTTCTTTCGCCCCAGGTCCAACATCTCTCTTTTTCTACCTCCACCCTCCTCATGCAGCATCTCTCCCTCCCTCCTACCCCTATGTCTTACATTTTTCCCTGTCTCATCTCCCTCCCTTCCTCCTTCCATGTCCAACATTTCTCCATATTTTGCCCCTCTCCTACCCTCCCCAGTGCAGCATCTGTCCCTCCCTCCCACCCCACCATACCTCCAACAATTCTCCCTTTCCCCCAACCCATGCAGTGTCTTTCCCTTCCACCCCACCCTACATCCAACAATTCTCCCTCTCTTCACCCACACCCCATGTAGTATCTCTTCTTCCTCCTCTCCATATCCAACAATTAACCCTTTATTTTCCCTCCCCCACATGCAGCACCTCTTTCCTTCCCTCCCTTTCACTCTCATGCATTTCTCTGCCAGTCTGAATCTTCCCCCCTCCTCCCACGGTCTACTTCACAAATGTTTCTGGTCAAAGGGTTGCTGGCAGTGACTCTCACACACTGCCCGTGGCTAACTCAGAAACTTCCCCTCTGCCGTGTATTGCCCCACTTGACGCAAATTCCTGCTTTTGCCTGGGTGGAATGCAGCAGAGGGAAAGCTTCTGGGTTAGCCATGGGCAGCATGTGAGAATCACTGCCACTACAGGCAACCCTTTGGCCAGCAATGTTTTTGAAAGGAAGAGAAGGAGATGCAGGAGTGCAGGAGCCTGTGGAGCTGTGGAATCCAGCTTGCTTCCTCCATGCCAGCGCTGCCAAGGGTGCAGAATTGCTGGATGGACCTGAGCCCAAAGTCCACCCGTGGCTACACCCCTGCTTTATAGATAGCCATAGGATATGTGAAATTGGCTCCAAAAGGCATTTATTTGTAAGGTATATGATATTCAGTGAAAAAACATTTTCTTATGTTGGATAGAATTCTTGAAAAAACAGCTTTTCATACTTAACAGGTTTTGGAACGCACTTCTTCAATTGGTAATTGAACTAGGAAAAGTTGGAACACTCACAAAATCCAACTGAAATATCCACACAAGCACTTTTTTCTGGCTATTATAGATTTTGGACACACAGCAACCTCCCACAAAAGATATAGTGGAATTAGAAAAGGTACAGAGAAGGGCGACAAAAATGATAGAGGGGATGGGACAACTTCCCTATGAGAAAAGGCTGAAGCGTCTAGGGCTCTTCAGCTTGGAGAAGAGATGGCTGAGGGGAGATATGATAGAGGTCTATAAAATAATGAGTGGAATGGAACGGGTAGACGTGAATTGTTTGTTTACTCTTTCCAAAACTACTAGGACTAGGGGGCATGCGATGAAGCCGTTGGAGAAAATGTTTCTTCACTCAATGTATAATTAAACTCTGGAATTCGTTGCCAGAGAATGTGGTAAAGCTGGTTAGCTTAGTGTGGTTTAAAAAGGGTCTGGACAGCTTCCGAAAGGAAAAGTCTTTAGACCATTATTAAATTGACTTGGGGAAAATCCACTGCTTATTTCTGGGATAAGCAGCATAAAATGTATTGAGTTTTCTTCTTGATCTTTCCGCTGCTTTTGACACTGTCGATCACAGCATACTTCTCGATACCCTGTCCTCACTTGGATTCCAGGGCTCTGTCCTTTCCTGGTTCTCTTCCTACCTCTCCCTCCGCACCTTTAGTGTTCACTCTGGTGGATCCTCTTCTACTTCTATCCCTCTGCCTGTCGGCGTACCTCAGGGTTCTGTTCTTGGTCCCCTCCTCTTTTCTATCTACACTTCTTCCCTTGGTTCATTAATCTCATCCCATGGCTTTTCCTACCACCTCTATGCTGATGACTCCCAAATCTACCTTTCTACCCCTGATATCTCACCTTGCATCCAAACCAAAGTTTCAGCGTGCTTGTCTGACATTGCTGCCTGGATGTCTCAACGCCACCTGAAATTAAATATGACCAAAACCGAGCTTCTCATTTTCCCCCCCAAACCCACCTCCCCGCTCCCCCCATTTTCTATTTCTGTTGATGGCTCTCTCATTCTCCCTGCCTCCTCAGCTCGAAACCTTGGGGTCATCTTTGACTCTTCTCTCTCCTTCTCTGCTCATATCCAGCAGACCGCCAAGACCTGTCGTTTCTTTCTTTACAACATCCGTAAAATCCGCCCCTTTCTTTCCGAGCACTCTACCAAAACCCTCATCCACACCCTTGTCACCTCTCGTTTAGACTACTGCAATCTGCTTCTTGCTGGCCTCCCACTTAGTCACCTCTCCCCTCTCCAGTCGGTTCAAAACTCTGCTGCCCGTCTCATCTTCCGCCAGGGTCGCTTTACTCATACTACCCCTCTCCTCAAGACCCTTCACTGGCTCCCTATCCGTTTTCGCATCCTGTTCAAACTTCTTCTACTAACCTATAAATGTACTCACTCTGCTGCTCCCCAGTATCTCTCCACACTCGTCCTTCCCTACACCCCTTCCCGTGCACTCCGCTCCATGGATAAATCCTTCTTATCTGTTCCCTTCTCCACTACTGCCAACTCCAGACTTCGTGCCTTCTGTCTCGCTGCACCCTACGCCTGGAATAAACTTCCTGAGCCCCTACGTCTTGCCCCATCCTTGGCCACCTTTAAATCTAGACTGAAAACCCACCTCTTTAACATTGCTTTTGACTCGTAACCACTTGTAACCACTCGCCTCCACCTACCCTCCTCTCTTCCTTCCCGTTCACATTAATTGATTTGATTTGCTTACTTTATTTATTTTTTGTCTATTAGATTGTAAGCTCTTTGAGCAGGGACTGTCTTTCTTCTTTGTTTGTACAGTGCTGCGTATGCCTTGTAGCGCTATAGAAATGCTAAATAGTAGTAGTAGTAGTAATCTTGCCAGGTATTTGTGACCTGGATTGGCCACTGTTGGAAATAAGATACTGGGCTTGATGGACCTTTGGTCTGTCCCAGTGTGGCAATACTTATGTACTTAGGGTACCATTTCAAAATGGTTTGTTTCTCTACTCTGCTCTGCTTGGTGTGTTCCCACTGTAAAGAGCACATTGTTTAATAGCGATTCAAAGGTTCTCAATTTAGTCCTCAGGACACACTTAGCCAGTTGAGTTTCCAGGCTATCTGCAATGAATATCCATAAGAAAGATCTGTATACCCAGGAGGCAATACATACAAATCTATCTCATGCATATGCATTGTGGATATCCTGAAATCCTGACTGCCTGGGTGTACCCCAAGTACTGGGATGATAACTATGTAATGCTTTCATAAGTGCCACTGAAAGCGGGGGAAGTAACTTGTAGTGATGGTTTATATTAATGCAAATGTTAAGATCAGCCTCTATTCACATGAGAAAATAGAATCACTTATACGCAGTGAATTTAACATTCATTTTTGTCTCTTTTTTTGATCAGATTCCAAAGCAGACTGCATAGAGCGTTTTGGAAAACAGGTTAGGCAGCCTATTACAAAAGATGATGATGTGATTTGTACTGCAGAGTATTCCCGGATTGTGCCACTAGAGAATGGTGAGGTAAGGAATTTTGTACGGTAATGGATAGGCTGTTTAATATTATGTTCAATACTTAGTTCAACTGTACATTGAATAGTGATTATGAGAACTTCACTGTTCAAACAGAGTCTTCTCCTTTAATTGGGAGAGATAGAACTGTATAAGAAGCAGCTCACAAGAGTACATTTTGGATACGCTAATCTTTGCCATTCTGGGTGTAATATGTAGCTCTAAACCTTGTCAGATTAAAAAAATATATATATTAATTTGTGGAATGTGTCTTTACTATGAGGCCCTTTTACTAAGCCACGTAAGCGTCTACACTTGCCCAACGTGCACAAAACTGGAGTTACTGCCCAGTTACCATATGGCTCCTGGTAATTTCATTTTTGGCGAGCGTCCAATATGGGCGGCCAAAAAATAATTTTTTATTTCGGACACGCATATAGGACGCACGCCAAGTGGCATTTGACGCACATAGGTCATTACCGCCTGGTTACAGTGGGAGACTTTACCACTAGGTCAATAGCTGGCAGTAAGGTCGCAGACCCAAAATGGACGTGCGGCAATTTTGATTTTCCCGCACGTCAATTTTTGGCAAAAATTTGAAAAAGGCCTTTATTACAGGCGCGCTGAAAAATAGATTGACTCACGCCCAAAACCCACGCCTACACCACTGCAAGCCATTTTTCAGCACACCTTAGTAAAAGGACCCCTATGGGTTTCTTTAGATCCCCTCTGATCTCAGCTGAATTAAATCAGAAAGCTTATTGAACTGGTCTCATAAGGTGTGCACATGCATTACTTTCCAGACAGTTAAACCAGCAGCCCAACATCCATAGTTTTTCCTGAATTTTAACTGTTTATTGCAACATAAATAAAGCTAAAACCAGAAGTCTCTTTGCCCCAAGGCAAGAATCTTTGATTGGATATTCACTGTTGCTGACAGATTGACAATATTGCAGAGAAGAAGATATGGAATGTCTGAAAAATGAATTGATTTATTGTAGAGGTGGAGCTCTGTGAAGAATAAATTGAGGATGTTGAGAAGTTAGGTGTAAAGGAATTGGTCAAAAGGTGATTGACTATTGAGCTTAAAAGATGTGAAGAGGGAGGAGAAGGGCAGAACAGTACTGCATGCTATGAGCCAAAATGGAAAGTCTATTATGCAGGGGAGGGGAGGGAAGGGGGAGAGAGGAGGGTGGAAGCAAGAAGAAAACCCACAAGACTAGAGTCAAAGAAAGGGACCAATAGGATCAGTGCCTGAAATTAAGAGCACACTGCATGTCACTAAGAGCACTGATACATACAGGCATCTGACAGGAGGACTTCAGAGACATCTGCCAGGACCAGTGATTGGAGGGAAAAGTCACATGCAGAGGACAATAGGAAGGAAGTTACAGCAGCATCAAACACATGTTAGAACTGCAGTATGGAAAAGTAAATGCATAACATGATCACACAACTGAGGGGGCAGAACACCGCTGTATGGCTTAATGGAAATCAGTGATTAATTTCTTGACAAGAGCTCAAGTTTTTAAGACATGATGATGTGGTATGTTTTGTGATACCAGTATATTATTGTTGTTGCCTGAATACTGACTGGTTCAGTCATAGATCCTCTGCCCTGCACTCTTCAGAAGCTGTCATGCAATATCCTTGCATATGTAGCAGAATACCAAATATCCTTTCCTATGTGGTTACAGGAGAATCATTCTGTGTCCCTGCTCCAGAATGATGCCAATCAATGTAGAATAGTAGCTGCTATACTCTGGGGGAAATGGGCTTTTGGAGAACAGTACAAAAAACACTGAGTACAAGGGAAGAGTTTGCCACTTCCTCTACAGAGGGTGTCTGACAAGGGGTATGTAGAATGGCAGTATGTGGGGAACCCCACTCTGGGCACACTAGAGCCTTGGCTCCCTGTTCTATAGACTAAGGGAGAAGGGACGAATCAGCACAGGGGTTTCCAACCGGATCACCAGCTGTCCCTACTGCACTATAAGAGGAGAAAACTGTTCCTAGCTAAATGAACCGGTCCATAGCTGCCCCTCTGAGGCACAGATTGCCTTAAGAAAGAAGGTCTAGTCTCAGAGAGACTGAATCCTACGCTCAGTTAGAGAGAACACAGAGAAGTTGCTGACACCAGACAGTCCTATGTAAGAAAGAAGCTTGATGCTGAAGGCAGTGGAGCTGGTGAGTGCTTACCACCTCAAGTAACAGGGTATAATATACCCACTCAGTGGCTTATTCTTAACCTGTTCAAGAAGACAAGCCTACAGCACTCAGGGAACACAGAGTAACCCACCAGAGACAGTTACCTGAAACACCACAGGGGTAAGAGCACAGAAACCCTGCTGCTACCCACTAAGAGAGACAGAGAGAGAGAGAGAGAGAGAGAAGGAGGATTTGAGGCTAACCTTTTATTCTAAGGAGAAACATTGCTTAATGCAGGAGTAAAGGGACTGTAGAGCAGCCAGAAGAGACTGTAAGCCAACATCTAGATAAATAAGGAGCTGATTTCCAGTTTATATTCTGAGAAGTGGTATGAAAGATGTTCGATCTTGAAATGAATGAACTAACCAAAGGAGACCTAGAACTGTTTCTTTGATGAGATGTTAGCATACTTGTCGCAACCAAGTTCTATTGATTCTATGGACGCATGGAGGGGCAAAATCGAAAGGGATGCCCAAGTATTCCTGAGGACGCCCTCGCAGGACGTCCCAGCAAAGGGGCGGGGAAACCCATATTATCGAAACAAGATGGACCCCCCTCTTTCGTTTCAATAATACGGTCGGGGACGCCCAAATCTCCACATTTAGGTCGACCTTAAAGATGGTCATCCCTAGAGATGGTCGTCCCCGATTTTCGGCTATAATGGAAACCGAGGACAACCATCTCAGAAATTACCAAATCCAAGCCATTTGGTCATGGGAGGAGCTGGCATTCGTAGTGCACTGGTCCCCCTGACATGCCAGGGCACCAACCAGGCACCCTAGGGGCACTGCAGTGGACTTCAGAAATTGCTCCCAGGTGCATAGCTCCCTTATCTTGTGTGCTGAGCCCCCCAAGCCCCGCCAAAAAAACCCACTCCCCACAACTGTACACCACTACCATAGCCCTTAGGAGTGAAGGGGGCACCTACATGTGGGTACAGTGGGTTTCGGGTGGGTTTTGGAGGGCTCACATTTACCACCACAAGTGTAACAGGTAGGGGGAGATGGGCCTGGGTCCACCTGTCTGAAGTGCACTGCACCCACTAAAACTGCTCCAGGGACCTATGTACTTCTGTCATGGAGCTGGGTATGACATTTGAGGCTGGCATAGAGGCTGGAAAAAATATTTAAAAAATTTTTTTTGAGGGTGGGAGGGGGTTAGTGACCATTGGGGGAGTAAGGGGAAGTGATCACCGATTCCCTCCGGTGGTCATCTGGTCGTTTAGGGCACATTTTTGTGGCTTGGTCGTAAAAAAGAAAGGACCAAGTAAAGTCGTCCAAGTGTTCATCAGGGACGCCCTTCTTTTTTCCATTATCGGTCGAGAATGCCCATGTGTTAAGCACGCCCCAGTCCCGCCTTCGCTACGCTTCCGACACCCCCCCCCCCCCCCCCCGTGAACTTTGGTTGTCCCCGTGACAGAAAGCAGTTAAGGATGCCCAAAATTGGCTTTCGATTATGCCGATTTGGGCGGCCCTGTAAGAAGGACGCCCAGTGATCTCGGGTCGGCGGTGACCTCGGGTGGGGGGGGGGGCCCGGGGCCGGCCTTGTCCCGGGCCCGGCTCCGGTTCTCGGCGGCCTTGCAACACAAGAAGGGGTGCTACATATATAAAAGCTACTTAGGAAATCCATTCTAGAGGTGACGGCCTGCACAGAAGTCAAATCTGTCCGATTTATGTTTGGTATGAAGGGTTTATTTCCAGTGTTGTATAGCAACTAAGTAAATGTAACTAGTTACTGTACTTAAATAAAAGTTCTGTCATTTTTACTTATAAAGAAGTACAGGATAGCATTTGTTACTTTTACTTTTATTAAAGTTATAATTTGGTAAATTGTTTACTACTTGACTCATTTATATCTCGTTTATTGTTTATTAAAAAAGTAATATACTGCTTTCCTTGCATGCAAATTAAAGTGGTTTACGTAAAAAATAATCGCAGACAAACTAGCCAGAATTCAAACCAAGATAAAACATTCATAGCAAACATTTACAACCCCTATCCCCTGCTGCAGAAACCAACCTGGTCATGTGCTATAGGCCTGTTGAAAAAAAATACGTTTTTAGAGATGTTTTAAATGAAGTATATGAAGTGTCAAGGTGAAGATGTTGTGGTAATGAATTCCATAATGCAGGTGAAATAAAGTAGAAGGCACTCGATCTTGTAGACTCTAATGGAGCTTTAGAAAGGTGAGGGAGAACCAACCTGTTGTCATGCAGTGAATGTAAAGTACGGGAGTGGGTGTAGGGAATCACCACAGAGGACAGATAAGCAAGAAAAGCACTCTAAAGAACCTTATGAGTTAATTTTGCAACCTTGAATTTAATCTTAAATTCAATAGGGAGCCAGTGAAGCTGCTGAAGAAGTGGTGAGACATGATCATAGTAAGAAGCTTAACAAAGAAGATAGGCCACAGTATTTTATAGAGTCTGTAGCCTTTTAATATTGTACTTAGTAATCCCTGTATAAATGATGTTAAATAGTCATACCTTGAATGAAGGAAAGCATAGGACAAGGAGCAGAAGTGCATCAAAGTCCAAAAATCTGTGAATAGCCCTTAGTCTACGTAAAAAGAAAAAAAACCTAATTTGACAACCTGTGATATTTGGGGACCAAAACACAACATGGAATCCAAATGAACACCAAGATAATGGAAAGATGAAACAGGAGAAATTGGTCTATCAAACAAAAGTAAAGGGATGTCAGGTGTCGTTAACAATAGTTGCATTCATTGTAGTTGTGGTACTTTTATTTTTTACTCGAATGTATTATATTAGGCAATTACTTTTTTATTTTCACTTAAGTTACTTTTGTAATGTGTTCTTTACTGTACTTTTAAAGTATTAAAATATACATTTATTTTTACTTTTACTTAAGTACTTTGACTTCAAACTTTGAGCAACAATGCTTATTTCTTTCCCTTTGTTCCCCCCCATTTGTGTTTCTGAAGAAAGTCATCACTTTCAAATGATTCACAGTTTATCACTAATATCAAACAGAGGTGGTGCTTTCACCATCCACTAATTTTCTGAGAATAGTCTACTGAAGTTTTTTTTGCCAACCTGGCCCAGGCTAGAAAAATAGTGAAGATCACCGATGTAAGGTAAAACAGTGTATCATGAATCACAGCTGGAGCTTGAACAGGTGTTCTGATATATTTACTAATGTAATAATCAAGTTTAGTTCTAGTGTATCTTCAAACTGTCCTGCGTCTGTGATCCCTGGAATTTATTTTCTCCCTGAGACCCAATGTCCCCAATGTGGTCCTTAGGCGATGGCTTAAACACTGTAGTGTAAGTCTCGATGTTTAGTGAACTTCCCTTTCATACCTAGGATGCAATGCATCTTCCCGTTTGCATCTGGTAGACACTTCCTCCAGTTTTTCTGCTGGGAGATCCTCTTGTTGGGAAGCTCTGCATCTCCTTCTCTCCTTTAGGTTCCCCTCAGAAAAGTAAAGGCTCTCTAATTAAGAAGTCCTAGAAACTCCTTCAGAGTCCATTTTTCCTTCAGAAATGGAGGGTTATACATACCAAAATTCTCTTTCCTATGACCCAAGGGAAATGAAGGTTTATTAACCTGCCAGTCAGAACCTTTATTGCTCTCACACTGTGAAGCAAAAATAAGAAGGACAACTTGCCTGTACCTTCAACTTTTCCTCCAAAGATTAGACTCAGTGGAGCGCACTGCTCTCTCTAAACTCAAACAAACTCACTCCTCAGAATCAAGGTAAAATAAGGAAGTGAGGAAATCCATCCTCCTCCTCCACTGAAATCTCTAATAAAATGATTACATTAATAATATACTCATAGAGTAATAGAAAAGTTAACATCATTTCAGCTAATACTCCTCCAACTGTTTTTCTTAGTATTACCCTCCTAAAAGGGACACACTCCTTTAGTAAGCATTCAAGTGGACCCCATATAAATAATTTTTGTTGCAGTCTGATGTTTTTTTAAAATTTCTTCCCTCTAGATATGTATTAAAAGTTATTTTTGTGGTGATATGCAACTCCCTCCTATTTCTGATGTCCCATTTTTGACATATTTGTTGATACTGTTGTCACTTTTTGTTCTAATTGTAACCTGTTATTTATTACTATATCATGATGCCTGGTAAATGGAGGTATTCCAAATGCTCAAAATAAAATAAATATATGAATAAAATAATGGTAAGTATTTTGTTTTTATAATCAATACTTGAATAAAAGTGTGTTTTTTTTTTAAACTAGATTGTGGTGTCCTTAGTAAATGGCCGTCCGGGAGCACAAAATTTCATGTTTTCACCGGTTCTCAGAGAATTTACCAAGGCAACAAATATCCGCCTGCGGTTCCTCAGGACCAACACTCTTTTGGGACACCTGATATCCAAAGCACAGCGGGATCCCACCGTGACTCGCAGGGTAGGTGTACACAAAAACATAAATAAAAGTTATGAAATCCTATGAGGACCATTTCCTCCCTGATCTTCTCACAGTGGCCTCCATTTTAAAAAATAGCAGGAGGTTTAGCCGAGCTCACTGACTTCACCTGAACCTTTACCATTTTTAAAATGGCATCTGCAAGAAGATTAGATGTTGTCCCTGTTGAGGTCCTGTAGGGTGGGTGGGGGCAGTGGTGACCCTACCATTAGACCAACTGAGGTGGGGGCCTCGGTGGCACTTTCCAGGAGCGGCACTCTCCCCTTCCCTTCTCAATCCTCTTCCCCATGTTTACCTTATTTTTTTCATTTTCAAAAGCTGCAGTGCAGCCTCAGCCTCTTCTCTCTACTGCGGCCTGCCTCTTGACATACATTCTTGTTTCCTTGGAGGTGGGATGCAGTTGAGCGAAAAGGCTGGTGCCGGTGGCACCGCGGCAGGGCAACATATGGGAATCACTGCCTCTGCCACCTTTTCAAAAAGGAAAAAATAAGGTAAACGTATGGAAGAGGGTTGAGGAGGGTAGTGGAGGGTGGGAGGTGGGGGGAGATACCAGACCAGATGTGGGTTCGGGTGGGGGAGGTATCTCATCCCTGCCTCTGGAGGCAGATTGTCGTGGGCCACCCCTGGGTGGGGGAATAGGTAGTGTTCTACCTGGAACCTATTGTATAGCTTATCCTGTTTTTTTTGGCTTAGGGGTCCTTTTACAAAGCTGTAGTAGAAAGTGGCCTTAGCGTGCCCTTATGCAGGTCTCTCCTGCCTGCTAAGACCATTTCTACTACAGCCGGAAAATGGCCAATTATCCATCTTCCAAATTAAATGCCATGTGCTAATGTTGCCATTAGCATGTGGCTATTAACATATATTAGAGTGTGCCTATTTTGTAGGCAGTAAGGGCTCACACACTAATCCTGCACTATCAGTTAGTGTGTGGCAATGCCACCATGCTGATTAGTGCAGAAAGACCCACTCTCTGCCCCCCCAGACATGCCCCCTCAGCCCAAAAGCTAAAATTATAATTTAGTTCGTTAGTGCTTACCACAGCTTAGTAAAAGGACCCCTTAGTCTTTCTTATATACCCAATAATTTTATGTATATGTGTAAATAGATATGTGTGTGTTTACTGGGGTTTTAAAAATTGTATTTCAGTGTATAGTAAATCTCCCCCTAGAGATAGCAAATAACTATATAAATAGCTACTATTCATTCTCTGTCTTCGTACTCTTCTCATAGCAGAACAGGGCTTCTTTATTCCTGGGTCAGTGCCCTTTCCATCTTTTGTGATCATGATCTCTGTAGTGCAACTAGATATATGCAGCACTGTTCACATACACGTCAGAGACAGTCCCTACTCCATACAGTTCCACTCTGTTCAAGATAGAGCAGCAGAACAAATGAGACAATTAGGCATTTTCATTTAATACAGAAAATGTTAAAAGCAACAGGGGTATGAATATGAGAATAAGGGGCTAATATTTAAAAGCAGCCTAAAAAGGTGAACTTTTAGGCTAGATTGAATAAGGACAGCGAAAAAGCATGATGCATTGACTCAGGAAGTCTATTCAAAAAGAATGAAGTCTGGAGTTGGCAATGGAAGACTACCACAATTTTGTTCCCTTGGCAACGTTATCAGCCACACTGAAAGCACCCATAACATTTATTGCTTCTGACGGGCCAGTGATGGTCTGCTGCATAATTTCTTTCTATTCTGTTTTCACAACACTTCTGACAGAATGACATAGATTTAATGCTTCTTGGAAACTGATTAAATAACGCAAGCACATTTAGGGATTTTTATGTCAAGAATTTAAAAACGAGCTGACTTGATAGGCTTTGCAAACTTTATCTTCCATCACACTGTATGCACGGGCAGACCAAAGCAAGATTCCGCCCCCCCCCCCCCTCCTCTGGGTCAAGTTCTGGCATCTCCCTCCCATCCTTCTTCCACCCTCTCCCCCAAGTTTACCTTTTTTCTCCATTTTTTAAAAGGCGGTGGCAGCGATTCCTACTTTTCTCTACTGCGGCCACTTCTTGGGAAAGAGGAAGTTAAATCAGAGAGGCGGGCCACAGTAAAGAGAAGAGGTGGGTGCTGGCAGCAGTGCAGCATATGGGAAAAAAATGTAAAAAGAATGTAAACTCAGGGAACAGGGTGGAGGAATGAAGGAAGAGATGCCGCTCCTGGAAGAGTGCCACCTGAGTTCCTCACCTCAAGTGGCCTAATGTTTGGGCCGCCCCTGACTGTATGTTTTTGTAAATTTAGTTAGGATGGACAGCCAGATTTTCATTTTTTGTTGTTGTTGTATAAAAATGAATGTTGTTAATAGTGTGTACTATTTGCATATGGAGGGGAGTATTAAAGATTGCCTTAAGTTAAACGCTAGGATGATATGCGCTGAACACAAATTCTATATTGGTAATGGTGCGCACAATTGCTGTTAGAGAATTTTAGCGTAAGTCTGCATTTACATACCTAAATTTAAGCACGAGCACTGACGCTAGCTCAATGGCTGGTATAAATGCTTGTGCCGATATATAGGCAGTTAGGGTTTATATATCTTACTGTTCTATAACCTGTGCACGCAAATGCTGGGCACAACCCGACCCAACCATACACCTCCAAGGTCCGCGCCCCCTTGCAATTATGCACTTTGGATTTTGCAAGCACAGTTTATAGAATATCAAAAAAGGCCTGTTACATGTGTAAATGTTAATTGGTGCTAATTGGTAATAACACCTATTATAGACAATAATTGATTAATACCAATTAGCAACTAATTATTAAATTAAATTACATGTGCAACTGACAGTATTCTATAACCCGCTTGCGCAGTTTACATGCAAAGTGTAAATTGGGCACACAAGTTTCTAGAATTACGGTGTTATGATCCTACTGGGACAGGCAGGGTAGTGACTCGGTCTCGCTCCTGATTGGCCATGTCAGGGATTGGGCTGACGTCTGAGGCAGCTGATGTCAGATGCCAGACCCTATTTAAGCATACCTCTGCCTGCATAGGACGCTCTAGCATTATCTCCTTCAGCTGTGAGCTTACCTTGCTTCTGTATAGTTTGCATGTGGCACAGTGTGTATCCTCTGTTGTATGGTTGCCATTACTCTCTTAGCAGCTAAATCTGTGTACTGGATTTGGTGTACAGAGAGGTGCAGTTCCAAGGAGGGATGGCAAAGACAGCCACTCTTGTAAGAGACTTATCAGATTTTCCTCCACTCTCTTCCCACGCCAAAACTTTTCTCCCTTTATTCTTCATAAAACCCGATCTCAGCTTTGCCACAATGATCCTCCGGTGACTTTTCTAGACCAATTAGGCCCCGCATACCTATCTGTCCAGCAGATGAAATGTAGGCCTTGAATAATGTGGACCACAATTTCAACTGGAGAGATCAGACAAAACCACTGTTGAAAGACTCTTCAACCATTAGATACAAAAATAGTGGAAACCAAGTATTGTGTTCCAATGATTACCAATAAATCACATCTACTTCCTATATAATAATTCTCACCTCCAACGTTCTGTGCCTGGGACCGTAGCTCCCTAGGCTGGAGGTGGTCTGCTAGGCAGACACGCACTGATGTCACTGATGTCATGACAACTGATTCCAAGGCAAGGGGAGGAGTAGGGAAACACGCGCAGCATGTTTCCCTACTCCTCCCCCTGCCTCAGAATCATCTGTCACCCCCCGCGCTAGGGCCCCCTCGACCCCCCCCCTCCGTGACCCTGTTGCCCCCCCTGGACCGCCGAAAACCGCCCCCCCCCGCCGTTGTGTACTACCTGTGCTGACGGGGGACCCAAACCCCCGACAGCCGAAGTGTTGTTGTGCCCTTCGCGTTCCTTCCTCATCTTCTCTGGAAGTTCCTCTGTGTGCGTCTGACGTCAGACGCACAACGCACGATGCACGACGCACGCAGAGGAACTTCCAGAGAAGATGAGGAAGGAACGCGAAGGGCACAACAACACTTCGGCTGACAGGGGTTTGGGTCCCCCGTCAGCACAGGTAGTACACAACGACGGCGGGGGGGGCGGTTTTCAGAGGTACGGGGGGGCGACAGGGTCGCCAATGGGGAGGGCAAGGGGGCCGTAGCGCGGGCGGGGGAGGAATTGCCTGCCTAGGGCCCATTTTCTTGGCTTCAGAAACAGGCCTTTTTTACTAGTATTAAACTGAATCTTAAAGATGTACAAATGAGAAGAATATCAGAAACATGGAATTAGAAATTCTGGGTTATGAGGTCTCTTATGAGCCATCCCATTTCACACTACAACCCTACATCTCAATGTCTTCAATTATTTATTCTTCTCATAAGACTAATCACAAAAAATATCAAACTGTATCCTTCTCAAAAACAACTGATCAAGCAATTAAAAAAAAACACAGCTTAATTCATGTTGACAGCCATCAGGCACAAACTGAGTTGACTCAATGCTCACAATGTTCATAACTGACACTCTACTCCAACGGTTGTCCTGATAGTGTTTCGGCAGGAAACCCCTGTCTGCTACTGGAGTCTAGAATTAAACACCCCAATAATGGCTTAATTCATACAGTCCACTTGGGACCACCACTTCTCATGAGATAAATTTGCATGCAGTGCCTCTATTGTATGCAGATCTATTTCATGCATATTCATTGTGGGTATCTTGAAAACCTGACTGGCAAGACACGTCCCAAGGACTGGGTTGAGACTCCCTGCTCTAGTATAACACATAAAATTGAGTTGGCTTCTGTTTGGATTAACATGAGTTACACTACAGCAAACCCTATCAACAAATAGTCTGGCAACCTACAAGTAACATGTCACTGTTGTAGTGATAGACAACATGTGAAAATCATTAACACAGTGATGCCTTCTGCTTTTGCAGTATTACTACAGCATAAAGGATATCAGTGTTGGAGGACGATGTGTCTGCCATGGCCATGCTGATGTGTGCAGTCCTCAAAATGCAGAAAGTCTATATCGGTAAGTAATGTGAACAGTATGTTCTGCATGCTTACTTATTTGGATAGCAATCATTAATTACATTTTAAGAGTTTTGATACCACAAGAGGTTGCAGCAGCCACTTTCAAGAAGCTGCTGCTAGAGACAGGGGCAAGGGGGGTTTGCTCCTGCCTCCATTGCACCCACTGGACCACAAGAGATCTAAGGTGGGCACGTGGGTGGGGTGAGGCTACCAAGACTGAGGGGATTGGGGGGTCATTCAAGAAAGAAGGGATGGGTAGGAGGAGGATTGGTAGGAGGGGAATGGGTGAAGAGGGGCAATGGGAGGATGGGCCTCTTTTGGGGGCTGGAGGGAGATCCATGTGCTTTGAAAAGGTTGGGGAAGTTTATGCAGGTCCTGGCTGATATGCAGTGCTAATCCAGCCTATTTAGGACAGCTTTTGAACTGTCCTAACTTGGCCAAGTTAGCTATGCGGGTCCTGGCACTGAATATTGCTGGCACCGCATAAACACTGGCGCCTCTCCAATGCTGCCCAGTATACCGTCCCTGACCTGCCCACTCTCAACATGGGGTGGTTAGAGATAATATTCGGTATAACAAAAGAGAGGGAACAAAGTACAAACTAAAGTCCAAACAAAAAAACAGCACCACGGGCCTTTAAAATGGAACAAAGTTCTTTAATGAATGAGCCTTGACCCGACACGGGCCGTGTTTCGGTGACTAGCACCTGCGTCAGGGGTCACAGTGATGACGTGGAAAACTTGGGGAATAACTCGAATATTTTCATCTACAATATTCCTTACCCCACGTCTCATGTAGTAAAAGCTACAAAGCACCAAGGCACTTTCACTTTCTGTATCAAAATGGATGAAGAAAGTGAAAGTGCCTTGGTGCTTTGTAGCTTTTACTACATGAGACGTGGGGTAAGGAATATTGTAGATGAAAATATTCGAGTTATTCCCCAAGTTTTCCACGTCATCACTGTGACCCCTGACGCAGGTGCTAGTCACCGAAACACGGCCCGTGTCGGGTCAAGGCTCATTCATTAAAGAACTTTGTTCCATTTTAAAGGCCCGTGGTGCTGTTTTTTTGTTTAGAGATAATATTCAGCAGCACTGCCTGGTTTAGTGTCGCTGAATATCTGCAGTAGGGCAGCTCAAAGCACTTTATTATAAAGCGCTCTGGTGCACTGAGGGGAGAAAGCAGTCTATAATTGTTAGATTAGATTAGATTAGATCTGGGCACCCAAATGGGACTACCCAGTTGTAGAATTACCCCTTCATCTCAACATAGATTGGCTGATAAAAACATTGAGGTTTTCGAATTAATATTAGCTGAAAATTTGTGTGCATTCAAAATTCTGTTTAGTAAAGTGTCACCATTTATTCTGCCAGGCAATAGTACATTTTTTAATGGTGCTTCAGAAAAGGGCATATTTAAGTCAAAGGGTTTGCGATTTTTTGAGGAGATAACAGTATGTTTTCTGTCTAGATATCAGTGCGAGTGCCAGCATGGTACTTGTGGGGAGACCTGTGAGCGCTGCTGCCCAGGCTACCATCAGAAACCATGGCAACCGGCAACCATAGATGCAGCAAATGAATGTGAACGTAAGTCTTGTACTGTGAAGTTGATAGTTTTTAACTTCTGATTTGAAAATCTGTATATGTCAGTCTGTGGCTCTTGAAGCAGAATATTTCACAAAGAAGGTGAAACTAGCACTGGATCACCAGGACCTTAGTTGCTAAAGTGCACTAAGATTTTGCAGTTGTAATTATCATGTTCCTTGTCATCTATACCAGACCAGTCCAAACCAATGGGTTATGCCCATCCACCAGTGGAAGGAGACAGAGAAAACATATAGTTCCAAGAACTTTGCCCTTAAAAGCATTGTGCAGCCTAAAATGTTCAGCATTTTTCTCTGTCTCCTAGCAGCTGGTGCAGGGGCGTAGCCAGACAACAGATTTTGGGTGGGCCTAGGCAAGAATTGGGTGGGCACCAAGTGTTCTCCCCCCCCCCCCTCCAAAAAAAGTTCTCATCTGGTGGGAAAACACTTCTTTCCACCTTGGCAGCAGGCATGCACTGAAAACTGAGCATGCGCAGGTGCTGGCGTTGTGGAGAGTAGCATTTTCGTTACCATCAGGGGGAAATCTTCAGCTGGCGGAACTTGGGATTCCCACCAGTTACCACTAAACATGTGCTACTGTTGGGTGGGCCTGAGCCATAAATGGGTGGGCCCTGGCCCACCCAAGCCCACCTGTGGCTACGCCACTGAGCTGGTGGACAGATTGTGCAGCTCCTGTCTGGTGCCTGGCTGCTAGCTCTAACCCTGAGTTTCCAAGGTGGCAGTTGAGCAGGGGTTATAGCTGATTACTTGCAGAGCTGAATGGAATGGATAATATCTGGTGCACCAGGAGATACTGGGGTGACACCAGGAGACACCGACTCCCTCCCTCCCCCCCTTTTCTCCAGCTCCACTCCGGCCCTCTGTGGTGTCTTGGAGAGTGTTATGATGAGGCTCTCCTTTTCAATTCAGCTGGATTCCTGGTAGGACTGTACAGTGCAGCAAGTATATGTCTTTATTTATTTTATTGAACTGCTTCTACCCCAGTGTTACGACCTCTCTATTGTGGTTTGTTCCCTGCATCTCTGTCTAGCCTTGGAGGCTTTTTCCTTCCATGGGAACAGTTTATTTGAACATGGTTCTCTGATTTTTTTGTGGGCTAGGGCTCATTTAGACACTGGGGTACCACTTGCCATTCAGGGGCATTGTTCTCTGTTCTGCAGATGGTTTTCTGGTTCTTCTAACAGTTGGTCATTGACTTATTTATTTTTTCCCACCTGCTGAGGTTTGTAAAAAAAAAAAAAAAACAAGGGCCAAAACATGGTATGAGGCCATCCCTGTTTGTGCACCTTCATTATTTTGGTGTCCGAATGTTTCTTCTCACAGGTTGCCCTTCTCCCGGGCTTTTCCATAGAGCTGGTCCATTTAGCGCTTTTTCTTTCAGGATTAATTCATTTATTTGAGTATTTATATACTGCTTAGACCTAAGCGGTTTACAGTTTCACTTTACAGGTATTGAGTCTGTCCCTATTGAGCTCACAGTCTAGGTAGTACATTGTACCACTGTTGTACCTGGGACAACAGAGGGTTAAGTGACTTGCCCAGGGTCACATGGAGCTGCAGAGGGACTTGAACCTGGCTCACCGGGATCTCAACCCAATGCCAACCATCAGGAATTGAACCCAGTTCTGAAGGTCAACAACCTACTACACTATCCATTAGGTCACTCCTCCACTGGCAGCAGCTTCCTGATTGTGGTGCCTATGGATTACTTCAGCGTAGTCTGCTTCTCAGTCTTTTTTACAGGCATCCCTGGGCGATTCCTCGAGTTCTAGCCTTGTTTTCCAAGGCACCCAGTTTCCTAGAACACGGCTTCATCTCTGGACATAGTACACGGCCCCGTCTCTAGATGTAGAGTTCAGCTCTATCTCTGGTTGTAGAGCATGGTGCCATGTCTAGCTATAGAACATAGCTCCATCTCTCCTTGTAGAGTACAGCTCCATCTCTAGATGTAGAGCACAGCTCCATCTCTGGATGTAAAGCAAGGATCTATCTCTCACCGGAGAACACAGCTCCATCTCTCACTAGAGAGCACAGCTCCATCTCTCACTGGAATGCACAGCTCCATTTCTCGCTGGAGGGCACATCCTCATCTCTCGATGTAGAGTTCAGTTCTATCTCTGGCCACGGATCATGGCTTCTCTCTGGATATGCAGCTGGCCTGCATCCATGGAGGTACAGCAGGGATCCATCTCTGGAGGTGCAACACACCTCCCACTCGGAGTGTACAGTGTGTCTCCATCTCCGGTTGTTCAGAGTGGCTCTGGATTTGGAATGGGATTCCACCTCTAGTTTGAGCGCAGCTCTGTCTCAGTTTGTGAGACAGGACTCTTTATTCTGGTTTATTTGACCTTATTTTATCAGCCTCTCAGTACAACGCTTCAACAGATTTTGGAATCTGTCCGGTCAGTCGTCCCTAGAGGAGCATTGAGTTCATTCTATAGTCCACACGACTCCATCTCTTTCTGGGGCCTATGCCTTTATTCTAGCATCACAGGTATAATTCTATTACCTTCTGTAGAGTCAGAACCAGTGGCTTGGTGGTTCATCCTGTGGATTGTGGAAGAAGGACCTAGGTTCAAGTCCCTCTTCAACTGTTTGAGGGACCCAGGTTCATCCCATTTCACCTTTTTATATAACTTTGAAACTTATCAGCAGCTGCACTGTGGCTTTGTTCCACTTGTTCAGCGTCTCTTTTTCAGTAAGGTTACGTATATCTCTTCCTGCCCTTTCAGTGATTCCTCCACAGCTATAGGTGGAGTAGGACCTTGGCCCCAGCAGGAGGCTTCTTCCTTAGTTTTTGAAATGGGTCCTTATTTGCCAATGAACCATGCCTTTGTTGTCTCTTTAGGCAGGTTCTCACTTGACACTTCAGGTGTACGGCCTGTCTTTCGTCTCACTGCATCTGATTTGGGGTGCTGTTTGGTGCCTGTCCATCCTTCTGGGATGTCCAGCATTCAAGGTTCCTTATTCTGAATGGATTCTGCTGGGCTACGGACAGTAGATGCTTGAGGGTTGTGCCAGCCTTTTTCTTCTTCCTAACATACTTTGTGTGGGAAGCATAGTTAATCTCAGCCCTTGTGCTGTCCTTTCCTTTGAGCAGCTTCTTCGTTTAGCCTATGTTTCATTCTTCTCTTTGGGTTTCAGAAGTACCTGTGTTAGGTCAAGTGTCATTCCCTCATCTCTTTGGAGAAGAGATTTCTCCTTTTATTCTCTGTATTCTTCCATGGCTGAGTCTCTCTTATTGTGAATGATAGCCCTGTGCTTTCACCCAGGGGGCTTTCCAAGTCTTTGGGCTGTAGCCCTTTATGACCATCGTTTTCCTTCTGGGACGGGGGATGAGAGGAGTCCTCGATTGTTATTGGCACCCCTATCACTACAGTGCAGTCTCTGGTGTGGCCTAGCAGTGCAGTTTGCTGTCTGGAAGTGAGGTCTGGTGTAGCATTTTCCTTCCTTCGTCAGCAGGGGCTCATGAGTGCTCTGTTGCACTCCGCTACATTTCTGCAGGTACCTCTTTCTTTCTAGGGCCCTGAGCTATTACCAATCATTTTTTCTCTGGGATTTCTGGCTGTTCACCTTGCAGGTTCACTAAGGTTTAAGGGTCCTGCCTGACAGGGGGCATTGCTTTGCTACATCCCATTAGTCTGGACTGATGTGGTATAGTTGACAAGGAATGTAAAATTATGTCGTAGCTGATAATTTTCTTTCCTTTAGTCATACCACACCAGTTCAGAAACCCTCCCTTTCGTGTTAATGTTGCTTACTTTTCTTTGATTCTTCTAGATTGCACGCTGTGTGTCTTCAGAGTCCCATGGCTCCTGACTCAGGGTACTTCTTGTTTGTCAGATAAGTGTTTCCTTGTTTCCTTGGGTGTCGGCTGTCTTTGATGTTGCTGGTTACAACATATGGGCATCATCGCTTAGCTATTCGAAATACTGAACATTCCAGGCTGCACATTGCCTTTAAGGGCAAACTTCTTGGAACTATTTGTTTTCTCTGTCTCCTTCCACTGGTGGATGGACGTAACCTATTGGTCTGGACTGGTTCGGTATGACTAAAAGAAAAATTTTCAGGTAAGACATAATTTTTTGTTACTTGTCAAAATTAATATGTAATAGCTGCAGAACCTTTGTATTAACCATTAGAGGTGTTCCAGGAGTTTCCTATTCAGTTAATGAAGAGAAACAGTTTCTTTGACACGTTAACTGTATAAAGATGGTGTGATACAGTGAGTTACACCTATTCAGATGGTATTAACTATGCCGTATTATCTGCATTACCTATGTCATGTGTAAAACAATGGACACATTAAACATTGGCATCCATTGGCAGGGACTGGATCGACTTACAGTTCTGGATTTTGCTGATGATTGGGGGAATCAAGAGAGAGAGTATACAAACCTTAACAACTAGATTAGAAGAGATTACTGGAAAAGTAGGATTGATAATAAAATAATGAAAAAAAACAGGATTATGGAAATTAGAACTAGTAGCCACAAACAAATAATTTTAAGCAGGAACCAGTTGAGAATGTAGAACAGTCCCCTCAATATTCAGCTGGTGATAGCATTTTTAAAAATGATGACATCGCCTGTTGAATTAGCCCTAATATTCAGTGCCAGGCCATGTCTGGGCACCGGCACTGAATACTGGGGGGCTAAGTGTGGGCAGGCAGGCTGCCAGAGCTTATGCTGCCCTGGCTGAATATTAGCCAGGACCCACATAGATATATATTTTTAAATAAAACCCTCTGATCCCCCTCCTGGCATCTCTAATATCCCCCCACCCTCCTACCCCTACACTGTGATTTCCTAAGTCCCTCCCCTCCCCCTGCAGTACCACAATTTTGAAAGGCAGATGTGAGGGGGCTTCACTCCTGTCCCCAAAGACCCCCCACTGGATCACCATTAGAAAGTTGCAGGGGGACAGAAATCTAACCCATCCCCACCTGTCCCCATGGGAATGTAACCTATCTCCATGGGATTCTAACCCGTCCCCACCCGTCCCTGCCACAAGTAATCTCCTCCATCCAAGCTCCTGGCACACCCAGCTGTAGCCGTGCTGCAGTCACTTTGACACCCCCCCTCCCCCCAGAAAGCCAGATTCTACAAGCAGTAAAAATTCTAGTAAAAGTAACATAAATCATTTTCTTCTGTACTCTGCTAAAACAGCAGATGTACAGATTAGCAGGACCCAAAGCGGTCCAAAACAAGTAAAATCAGAAACAACACAGTTTATACCACCCTTAGGAATCACCTTTGGGTTTAAAAAGCAAAACCATGTGCATGTAAGGACTGGATAAATGAATTAAAGTAAAGTTTAAAGCAAATGCCCTTAATATGTACTGTAATACTTGGTAGCAATAATGAAACAGTGATAGAATATTCACATAGCAAGCAGCCTGGGGCAACATATTTATTTTTCACTGAATATAATTAACTTTGTATAAACCTGGCAGCTAATACTGTGCTGAACTGGACAATGTTGGCACATTTAGACTGACATTGGACAGAACTGCATGAAGGAAACCCTTCCCTCATTATTCAATACCTCTCTGTGAAATAGTAGTAATAAAAAAGGCAAGTGCATTTTTATAATATACCACTGCAATCCACAAAACAAAAGGAGCAAATCCCACATGCTATCTTTTTCTTTTAATATAAGCACAGGAAAAAAAAGATTTTAAATGCTCCCAGGTTTCAACCTAATTCATGTTTAATGTGGGATATAAATGTAATAAATGAATAAATAGAAAGTCTGAATGTTGAGCACCTGATTCTCATAACATGATATCTGTTTGAGTGGCCCATTACCAGGAGAAAAATAATCTCTGCACAAATGTAACAGTGTGTCTCTTTAAACAACTCCACCAAATGACACACTGATTACAATTTATAAACAAATTACTACTCTTCCTATCAAAAGTTATTCCATTATTATACTTTCTCTGTGTACATCGTATTCTACACAAGTCGGTATGTTTGAAAATATAAGTGAGATTAAGTAAAAATGCTACCAACAATTAAGAACAACGTTGATGCAGCAGCTTATAGGTTTGTTTAGTTTGTTTTGAGTGTATGGCAATGACTGCTGTGCAAGGAAGAGGAAACAGAGACTACCCTGTCTTCAACTCCCTCCCTCCCATCCACCTCTCCACCAGCCCTGGATGTCCTCCCCACACATACCTCGCATCACCCTGGTGGTCTAGTGGCTTGCTTTGGGGCAGGAAAGGTCACCACTCTTTCCTGCCCGCTGCCGCTGCTTGTTTTGTATTTTGTATTATTTTAAAATACTTACTATTTGTTTTGACATATATTTGTCATGGTGTCTTGATATATACATTTCTTAATTATTATCTTGCAAGTATTATTTTTTATGGTTTTATTTATATTTTCTTGTATATGATTATAATTTTTATATTATTTATTGTTGTACAACCTCTGACGCAGCCCTTTTGGGTGAAACACAGCCTATGTCGGGCACTTTTTGTTGAGGTGTCTACCTTATCAATAAAGTTTGTTTATTTGATCTGCTCTGTTTGGTTTCCACAGCCCCTGGATTCTGAACATATTGAATTCCAATTAAGGCTGGTGTAAACAGGGCCCCTGAGGAGGGGCGGGAGGGGCAAGATCGCCCAGGTCTGGCCGCCAGAAGGGCCCAACATTAGTGCTGTCCAATTCACGATTTGAATCAATTTGCCGATTTGTTAATGGGGAATTGATTTGAATTGTTTTGTTTTTGTAAAAAATCAAGCCCCTCCTCCATCTACCTTTTAAAACAGCAGTTCTTCGCTGGCACTGAGCAGAAGCAGTCAGTGATTGATATACATGGTAAAAGGGACCCTGTGCTAATGGCAGCGGCTATCTTGATGCATGTCACGGCCCCTTTTACTGCAGCAGGTAAAAATAGCCAAAAATAAAATGGCAGTACGGTAAGTTTGCACTTGCTGCACAGCCATTTCAGGGGACAGCACTTACCGCCATCCATTGAGGTGGCAGTAAGTGCTTCTGCGCTAATCCAGCAGTAAGGGTAACCCAGTAGTTCTGGGTTGCTGCGTGGCAACTCTTTAGTAAAAGGGCCTCTAAGTTTCCTCTTTACAAGCCAACTCAGTGTTAGCTTGGTTAAATGTAGCAATAACAACTCATGGCTTAGTCAAACTTTTATCAGATGAAAAATTAGAAGTCACCAGGGCTTAATTTGTGGACAAAAAGGAAGTGGAATTGTGGAGCTGAGGGAAAGAAGGGGCAGGAGCAACAGGAGAAGAAGGGCAGGATTAGGGAGTTGAGTTCTCTGTTCTGCTCCAGGCTCTTCCCCTGTCCTCCTCTTCCCTGCAGATTGCTTGGAAGGGAGGGGCTGAAGCAAAACACCCTGCTGCTCTGGAGTCTGAAAAGAAGTTGTGAAACTATGCTTCAGGCTGTTCCCTGAGAAATTAAGCCCTAGGAGTCACCTTTGTAGTTTCAGCTGGGTCTCCTTCATCTCCTACTGTAATCCCATGATAGCCATCCAGAGAAGGGATTTTTTTAATGCTATTAGACCTTACAAAGGTACCGGAGAAATTCCTCTTAAAGCAGAAGTCTTGTCCAAACTTAGCATTTTCTAATCTGGAGACGACATGTCACAGAGTGAACTAGGAACACTGGAAAAACCATAGTCTTGCACACTACCCCAGAAGCTGATATCTTCTGAGCCAAAGCCACAGGATGCCTACAGATGGCTAGATAACATTTACTGACCCTCTCAATGAAAAGGTCGGTGAAGTCATAGCCTAGGAGATGTAAGATTGAAGTTATGCGTAGACATCTGGCGAGCTTCTAGTCTGTGTTCAAAGTCAGCCTATAACTGCTGAAAGAAACCCAGAGATAGTTCAGACTCTGGAATATCTCTGATTGAGTAACAGCGATTCTCAGCAATTCACTCCTTTGCTCATTTTCTGGTTTTAAATAAATGTCCATACAATGGTTATGAAGAACTGAAGTATTTCTTATCTCAGAAAACTCAGATATAACTGAATAGTGCTTGTGCTGCTCTTAATAACTATGCCACAGTCCTTGTGCTCTTTGCAGTTTGGGCAATGATAGGAGAATGGCCTCTTGTGTTACAGTGAATTGTTTGAAATTATGCAGAAACTTTGAGTCACCATGTTTGTGCAGAAATTAAAAGAAGGGAAGAAAGAAAAAAATCAGTACAGAGAAATATTTCCAATTGATGTTATTAACATTTCAGCTTGTAACTGTCATGGACATGCCACTGACTGCTATTATGACCCTGAAGTTGACCAATACAGAGCAAGTTTAAATATCCATGGACGTTATGAAGGTGGAGGTGTCTGTATAAACTGCCAGGTAAGAAATTTCACCAGTCAGAATGTATGCTTTATATATTTAGACTGATTATGGATCAGAGGTGTAGCCAGGACTAATTTTTAGGTGAAGCCTGAGATTGACATGGGTAGGCACTAAGCAGGACTATTTGTTTTGACATATATTTGTCATGGTATCTTGATATATATATTTCTTAATTATTATCTTGCAAGTATTATTTTTTATGGTTTTATTTATATTTTCATGTACATGATTATAATTTTTATATTATTTATTGTTGTACAACCCCTGACGCAACCCTTTTGGGTGAAACACAGCCTATGTCGGGCACTTTTTGTTGAGGTGTCTACCTTATCAATAAAGTTTGTTTATTTGATCTGCTCTATTTGGTTTCCACAGCCCCTGGATTCTGAACATATTGAATTCCAATTAAGGCTGGTGTAAGCAGGGCCCCTGAGGAGGGGCGGGGGGGGGGGGGGGGGTAAGATCGCCAGAGTCTGGCCGCCAAGAAGGGCCCAACATTAGTGCTGTCCAATTCACGATTTGAATCAATTTGCCAATTCCAGTTCTCCTGTTGTTGGCCTTCATGGCTGCTGCTGAATGGGTGAGCCTGACTCTAAAGTGGATGGACCACAGTCCACCCAGGCCCACCTATTACTCTATCTAGCCTAAGCATGGATGCAAAATGTTGAAACAATTCAGATTAACACAGTATAGAATAATAGTGCATTGATGTTCATTACATTACAGTGGATTTCTTGTATTTTGCTAATACTACTAAGTTCTAAGTGGATAACATTAAAAGAAGCTGGGTAATCAACCCAGGATATTACAATCTACTATAGTAACTGTGTAAAAATTCACAATACCAACTATTAATTGTATACATAAAGTATAAATCTATGGAACAACATTTTTTTTATAGATTTCCTAAAGGTTTTTTAGTTAGATAATGATCTTATTTCAACTGGTAGTCCATTCTACGCCTGCGCTGCTTGATAGGTGAAAGAGAAGTTAAGATTTCTTACCCTTAGGAGTTGGACCAATGAACATGATCCTAATAACAAACATATTTGTAGAGACCCCTAGAGTCCGCCTGAGGGATTTATGTGTGTATTTGTTATAAAGGGAAAGCTTCTCAGAGGCTAAGGTCATTGTGACTGGTATAGTAGCCCATCCCCAGGGGTGAGGGCGGTATATAAACAGCTGTGAATAGAAGGAGAAGGGCATGGCCTTAGGAGCTGGGGAGATGGCAAGGGGCTGCGGTTTTCCAGGCTCCAAGGAGCAAGGGAAGCTGCCATGGGTAGATCTTCAGAATGCGAAAAGGAGAATCTTTTCCTTTTCATTGTATAAACGGAAGGAGGGGATTCAGACATCTGGAGTGGAATGTGTTTGTTCAGAGTACTGTGTCTGGACACAAGGGACATCAATCGTTTGCTATAATTGCTCTGTGGGAGAGGGTTCAGTCCTTTGGCATTAATGTTCTAGTAAGTTGAACTCTTACATGTGTAGGAATAAATAAAAGTATGAGTAGTCATAGATGTTATGACTCATACAAGCTAGCATAAGTTTATAATTCCATCTTTATTTTATACCAATTAGAATTATATAGCTTCAATAGCAATTTTAATTATGTTCTCATTAAAGTAGCAAAAATAAATTTAGGTGCTAATCTGAAGTGGATCAGAATTTCTCACATACCCTATCCACCAATATACCCCTAGTACCCCTCCACTGACTCAGAAACATATGTTCCTTTCATTTGCTCCCCATATGCCTCAGGGTCCTTCATAAGGTTAGTGTCCAAGTACTACTACAGCCATGTAAGTGGTGTACCATGGGTTTTCAGCAACTGGAGGTCAATGTTTACATTTTCACCCCTCCCTCCAACACAAACCACATCACAAAGGCCTCATGCTTTTGATTGTGACCTCCCAGCACTTCCTCCATAACCCCCTCTAAGGATGGCACCCAGGGGCCAGGGCCATTCCTGCCACTAGGCGTCTGCCTAGGGAAGTAGCATTTAAGAGGTGGCAGAGCGGCAGGAGATCATCCTCTGCTTTAATCTTCCCTACTTTGCCAGAATCTTCCCTTCTCTCTGCTGTTGCACTACCTCTCCCTGGGCCACTCCAAAGGTACTCGGTATGAATGTTGGGCCTTACAGTAGAGGCCTGCGCTCAAGTCCCATTCCCCCACCTCCTGGCAGGAAATGTATCAAGGGGAAGGCAGAATGCAGCAACAATGGAGCACAGTCCACTGCTGGAAAGTCCTGTGCCAGCACTGAGTATCTTTGCGGTGACCTAGGAAAAGGCAGAGTAACAGTGGCAGCATCAGGACAAGGAAGGAAAAAAGAGGAAGTGCTGGACATATAACTGAGGGAAGGAAGGGGAGATGTTACTGCTGAGCCCAACGGGATGGAGGGGTAGGGAGGGTAAGGGGAAATGCTGGAGTATAGGACTTGAGTTGCCCCTTGGAGCTAGGGCTGGGAATGCATGGTTAAAAGGTTCACCTAAAGTAGAGCTCAACAAATCCCAGATGCCAGGTCACCATGGTGCCTAGAAATTACACTCTGGTGTCTGGGATTTCATTGCCTCAAACTGCTTCTCTCGGCTCTGCAAAGCGATCGGACTCTCCATATACTTGAGCTGCATGGTGCAGGAAGTTTGGGCAGGCTTATGGGACTTGAGAACGCAAGACTTCCTGAACTTCCTGCACCGCACAGCTCAATTATATGGAGAGCCCGATCTCTGTGCAGAACCAAGAGAAGCAGATTCTGAGGCAGCATTGCGAATATTGAAGCAAGAGCTGGTGCCTGCTATAAGAGAGTGAGAGAGACAGAGAGATATAGACTGGGTGGAGGCTGTGGGAAGAGGGTATGGGAGAGGAGAAAGAGAGACAGACTGGCTGAAGGCTGGGGGAAAGGCGGTATGAGAGTGAGGCTGACTGGTTGATGTTTGTGGAAAGGGGGTATGAGAGAGTAAGGTAGACTGGGTGAAGGCTGTGGGAAAGGGGTATGAGTGAGCAAAAGTGAGATAGACTGGCTGAAGGCTGTTGTGAGGGAGTATGAGAAAGAAACTGATGAAACACTTACCTCTTTGATTCACCTGTCTATCTAGAGGGTGCTGTGACATAGCTGACAGCATGCCTTGGGAATGGAGACTATTGACTTCTGCAATGATTAGCAGAGGCATCTTAAGGAGCTGATTTACTAAAGTTTCTTTGCTCACAGACACAACAGGGAAAAACCCCTTTGTAAATCAGTTTCTAAAAGAGCTTCTGCTAATCTGGAACGAGATTCCAACCCCTCCCCCCCCCCCCCACCCGTCCTCAAATTTCACCGGGGACAATGTTGGAAGGGTGGGGAAGGAGAAGTGAGAAAGGTCTTAGACACTGGTTCCTAAATTCAAAATAATTTGTCGAGGCCTGACCTAAAGCATCAGATACACTTGGGCTGGCCCTGGCCATGGCCCTTTCTTGATTCCCCACCACCACCACCACTTGTTGGCACACCACTAGCCATGCTATTCCACTTAATTCCTGTGGAAGTGATGCTTGATATATTTTTTTAATACTTCTGTAACCCTTTTTCTCTACTCCATCAAGAAAGTAGGTCAGGGTTCTTCCTTATTGTGTTAGAAACATGCGCTTCAAGGTCCTACTGCCCAAAAGTACTTCAGAATCTCTGCAAACGTTCATAGCACAGCATAGTGAGAACTGACTTCTTGGGGGGAGGGGGCCAAGGTAAACATAGGTTGGCAAAAGGCATACAAGTCTGAGGTGTGTTAGTTATACTCCTATTAATAAATAATGCCTTAAGTGCACACGATAATGGATAAGTGATCTAGATGACCTTTTTAAATATTTTAAACTCAATTATTTCAAGCTCTCACCAATACTAGACAACATGAACACTTATGAAACCAATCAAACATATACAGGGTTGCCAGGTGGAAAATTTTTTTCCCACCCAAACCAGCCTAAATCCAGCCCAAAACCCGCCCAAACTCAAACCCCGCCCCTGACACCCCCACCCCCGCCTCCCCCGTCATCAGCCCCGCCTCCCCTGTCATCGGCCCCGCCCAAAACGTCACTAACCCCGCCCAAAATGTCACTAACCCCGCCCCCCGTGGCCGAAAAAAACGCCCAAAAAACAGCCCAAAAGACCAAAAAGCAGCCCAAAAAAACGCAACCCGCCGCGGGCAAAAATTTCCCGCGGGGGGTCGCGGAAAACTGCCCAATTGGGCGGTAAAACCGCCCACCTGGCAACACTATAAACGGCGAGTGACCGACTCACTCGCAAATGCGCAGTAGAGACTTCCCTCTCTGTCCCGCCCCCGCGTCAATACATGATGACGAGGGCGGGACAGAGAGGGAAGTCTCTACTGCGCCGCCGAGGTTGATACTGCTCCCCCCTTCACCCGCCCACCCGAGGTCGCCGCTACCGTTACCCCCCCCCCCCCCCCACACCCGGCCCGGGCCCTCTCTCCGCTACTAAACTTACACATCCATTCGCCGGAACGCAGCACGCACATCAGCTGAGCTGCCGTCGGCCCTTCCTTCCCTGCCTGTGTCCCGCCCTCGCTGACATTACGTCACAGGAGGGCGGGACACAGGCAGAGAAGGAAGGGCCGACGACAGCTCAGCTGATGTGCGTGCTGCGTTCCGGCGAATGGATGTGTAAGTTTAGTAGCGGAGAGAGAGAGGGCCCGGGCCGGGTGGAGGGATGGCGGCGGCGGCGACTCCGGGGGGGGGGGAACGGTAGCGGTGGCGACCTCACAGGGAGGGAGGGAGGGAGAAGGAAGGAAAACCCCAATACCAGCCCGTTTTTACGGGCTCAACGGCTAGTTAAATTATATTTAAAGATGTCTCAAGAGGCAATATCCCATATCTTAAATTAACATAATCAGGCATAAGTCTTCTATCATCACAATATCCTGCAATGTGTTCTAAAACCCTGCCTGATGTAATACCAAAATAATTGCCGAAATTTAACACATTTATAAACAGTTTAAAAAATTAAACATTGAGGGAGGAGGTTAATGCCCAAAGAAAGCTGTATGCAGTAGGAGTTGTACTGCAGGTCTCCCAAAGCAGTGGCCCAGACCAAGGAACTTGAAAGTGGGTCATCCAAGCTGCCATGGAGATTCATAGAGGGAGGTAAGAGGGAGCCAATCAGTATAGTGATAGGGAGTACTACTGCCTGGCTTCTACTACAGCTGAACAGGCAGCCAGGGCCATGCCAGAACTGAAGCAAGGAACCATGGAGTAGCAGGAAAACCTATAGAAGCCACCAGGCAGCAGCAGAGGGGACAGATGTCAAGATTGTTCCTGCAGTAGCCTCTGTTGCTGGTGAGAAGTGCTGGGCCAGAAGAGAGCAACATTGGGCTAGCTTGCAGAAAAGGGGAGTCTGGGTGAAGAAAGGGCTCGCACAGAAAAACAAGGAAGATTTCCACCCAGAGATCTTATAATGAAGAGAGAAGATTAGTTCCACCAAGAAGGGGAGAAGTTGTCATAGTGGGAGTGCTGCTGCCTGGCTCCTACTGCATAGCCATGGCTGCCTGTTCAGCCGCTGTAGAAGCCAGGCAGCAGCACTCCCACTATACTGATTGGCTCCCTCTTGCCTCCCTTTATTTATGATTGCATATCCTAGAAGAAAAAGAAGAAAGACAAAAAATAAGGAGAGACCTTCTGGAGCTTCTTACTTACAGAAGAAGTGGTGAAAGCCCATGGTTGGGGGGAGGGGTGAGAAAAGAAAAGAAGGACCCTAAAGAAGTAGAAGCACTCTGGCATGAACTGAGCTGCCAGCAAATAATCTGGCATCTTAGCAGATAACTCTTCCTTGCATTTTTATAAGTACTTCATAGAATACCGCCAAATACTCTGCTATCGTTTTACAAGCATAAGTGTACATTCACCCACATAAGTGCTATAGGTAAAATCTCAACCACAACAGTTAAAAGCAGTTATCTTAGCAGGTTTTAAAAAAGGTTTGGCTAGCTTCCTAAAAGAAAAGTCCATAAGCCATTATTAAAATGTACTTGGAGAAAATCCACTGCTTATTTCTAGGATATCAAAATACAAAACAAAAATGGTAGAGAATGGGAGTGACTCTGGAACGCCTCCATATATTGACTATCAGGGGAGAGTCTCATATAGTTATCACGGCAAGGGGGAGTCATAGCACCGGACTTGCAAAAACACAAAAACTCATTAGCCAATATCTCTCATAGAATACACCCACATAAAAAATTCCCTTGGCTCACAGTCTTACTGCCTCCCTGCTACCGCTCGCCAGGGAGACAAATGAGGGGACTATGAGCACACCGGCATACACAGATGAGTGCCACTAAGCCACTAGTGTTAATAGTAGAAATGTGTGGGGCAGATATGCGAATTATAAGCAACATATAGTTTTGTAATTACTGGGAGAAAATATTAAATGTTAAATAATAGAGTTCTACACATTTAGGAAGGGTGGGGGTTGAGTCTATGATTAAAACGGACACGAGCAGAGGTTCACCTTACAGGTGAAGTGAAACTTGCCATGATAACTACATGAGACTCTCCCCTGATAATCAAGATATGGAGGCGTTCTAGAATCACTCCCAGTTAGTTCTCTACCAATTTTGTTTTGTATTTGATATCATTTCTAGAGTGGTGTCTTATTAATTTGACTATTTCTAGGATAAGCAGCTTAAAATGTATTATACTGTTTTGAGATCTTGCCAGGTACTTGTGATCTGGATTGGCCACTGTTGGAAACAAGATGCTGGGCTTGATGGACCTTCGATCTGTCCCAGTATGGCAATACTTATGTACTTAAAATAAGAAGAGGAATAAATCACTTCAACAACAAAAACCTCTCCCAAAATAGATTTATAGAACACATTGAGAGACTTTTTTTGTTGTAGAGAGAATCAGCCTATCAGTGTCTAAAGTGCTAAAAATGTGCTCACAGGCATTAATTGATTTAGGAAACACATTAAAAGCCTAAAGGCTCACTCATCTCATAAATGTTTGCACATTATAAGGACTCTCTCATAATATAGCACGTATAACAAGCAAGTACCAACCTCACACTGTGAAATATATAAGTATACAAACACTTATAATGAAATGTAAGTTTCAAAAAATACCCCCCAAAATACAAAACCTGCAAGAACTCATAGAAACATGACGGCAGATAAAGGCCATATGACCCATCCAGTCTGCCCATCCTCTATAACCCCTAATTCTTCCTGTTCCTAAGTGATACCACATGCTTATCCCATGTCTTTTTAAATTCTGGAACAGTCCTCGACTCCACCACCTCCACTGGGAGGCCATTCCACGCCTCCACCACCCTTTCTGTGAAATAATACTTCCTTAGGTTACTCCTAAGCCTAATCCCTCTTAACTTTGTCATATGCCCCCTCATTCCAGAGCTCTCCTTCATTTGAAAAAGGCTCTCTTCCTGTACATAAATACCTTTGAGATATTTAAATGTTTCTATCATGTCTCCTCTCTCCCTCATCTCTTCCAGCATATACATGTTGAGGTTCATAAGCCTGTCCCTATAATTTGTGCATTATTATTATTTGTTGCATTTGTATCCCACCTTATCCCACCTCTTTGCAGGCTCAAAGTGGCTTACAACACAATTCAAGACCATTTACTAATTTCATAGCTGCCCTCTGGACTGACTTCATCCAGTTTATATTTTTCCATAGGTGCGGTCTCCAGAACTGCACACAGTACTCCAAATGAGGCCTCAACAGAGACTTATACAATGGCACTATCACCTCCTTTTTCCTGCTGGTCATGCCTCTCTTTATGCACCCAAGCATATTAGAGGTTCTAAAATCTACAATGATTAAAATATATACAATGATTAGCTATATACACACAATGATTAACTATATAACTAAAAAGAAACAATACCTATCTATGAACAATTATTACATCACTGGTCTCTACATCTAAGCAATGCTAAGAGTTACTAGACCAGGAAAAGAAGCAATAATACACTATACACAATCATCACTGGTCCTTACATCATCCAGGTTCTTATCATCAGCTGGGGGGGGGGGGGGCCTTTTCACAATGAAAGCCAGGAGTTTCTTTGACCAGGAAATATGGTTCTCTGCGCAGTTCGTGCATTACTCACAGACGAGCTCCCAATTTCACTGATAGAAACTCTCTTTTTTATTAGGCTAAGAACTCATGTTCAGAGCTAAGGAAAATTACAGAATGCTTGAGAATTTCTCTGTTTAGGTAAACAAGCCATACTGTGGGAATGTGGTCACATGTTTCTCAGTCCAGGTGGCCAGTCAGAACTTGAAACAGGCTCCACCTCTACCTTCACATACCAAATTAATTAGAGCTGTGTCTTATCTTCTACATTCCAACTTATTTTCACACAATCAAAGTTAAACAATCATTTTTAAACAGAATTACTTCTAATCACAAATACAGACCCTGAGTGCACTGGTTGGTCAAGGCAGAGTAGAAAAACAATTTTTAAAATTCACTTCCACTACAACGATGTTACATTGGCCATCCTCCAATCTTCAGGTCACTAACAACAGATCAGTACTTTCATGTTTGAGTTCTTTCAGTACCCTGAGGTATATGCCATTCAGTCAAGGTGATTTACTACTATTTAATTTGTCGATTTGGCTCAGTACATCTTCCAGGTTCACCGAGATTTCTTTCAGTTCCTTTGCATCATCACCCATGAAAACCATTTCTAGTACAGGTAGATCTCTTCTTCTGTAAAGACCAAAGCAAAGAATTCATTCAGTTTCTCTGCTATGGCCTTGTCCTCTCTGAGTGCCCCTTTTGCTCCTTTGTGATCTAATGGTCCCTCACAGGCTTTCTGCTTCGGATGTACCTGAAAAAATTGTTACTGTGAGTTTTAGCCTCTGCAGCAAGTTTCTCTTCATATTCTCTTTTAGTCTTTATTTTATCAATGCATCTGACTTGCTAGTGCTTATGTTGCTTCTTATTTTCTTAATTTGGGTCCTTTTCCATTCTTTGAAAGACATTCTTTTGGCTGCAATTGCCTCTTTCACTTCACCTTTTAGGGATGAATGTAATTAATGATCTTTAATAAAATGGGGGCAAATGATGAGGAAAGAAGAGAGAGAAAGAGATGTCTTTTGCCATGCATATCTTGCCGTTTACAGCTTTGTTGGTTTAACATAGAATAATTATGTTAGAGCTGTTACTTTACATCAATCCTATCCTTCATGTCAGATGCAGTCTTTCCAAAAATGTTTCTGCACTAGAGGAGCTCAGCTGAGAAGGTTCCATGAATAGTCATATGAAGCAAATATTATTTGTGTTTGATTTGATTTTTTGAGTGAGACAAAATCTGCTCTATCAGACATCAAATCTGATTATGGCAAGCAACATTTGTTAAATGGGTAAAAGTGCAGTAAATTTCCATATTTTTTGGGAAAACTTGGCAGGATTGTGCATTCTCTCATTAACTTTGTGCCTAGCAATGTTCTTGGCTTGAAAGAGCCAGGCACACTAATGCTTTGAAAGAAATTATTCACTCTTTTTCTGCAAAGAGAAGCAAAAAGAGGAGGAGTGAGAACTATCATAAGCTGTGATGCTCAAAAAGAATTATCTCTGCCTGTTTGGAAAAAGTCAGTGGTCTCTTTTTATGACATGTGGGCTAGAATTCAACAAATGCATTTGTGAAGATGGTTTACTATAGTGGTAGTTGATTGTTGTATATGATGTGTGGAAATGATTTTTCCAAGGTTGGCAATCAGCAGATGAGTGGTAATGGCAGCCTTGCACATATTATTGTCTGCAGTAATATGTGCAAAAAATATATACTTCAAACAATGCACATCTGTGGAGCTAGGATCTGGCTTCTCTGCCCCCGCTGGAGACATTTTGAAGCAGACATCTATGATGCTCTCCCCCCCCCCCCCCCCAAAAAAAAAAAAAGACATATGGACTGCCACATCATTATATTAATAAGTATTGCAACCTCCAAAGTTTCCATAGTATAATATGCAAAACAACAGACTTTTCTATTTTATTTGTACATTCATGTACCGCCTTATCACCCACACTGGAACCAAAAGGGTTTATAACATATAGGATAAAATAAATACAACATAGTATTATACATACAAAATGATGTAAAGAATCTCTAATGGAGCCCTATCTGCCCTATACTACTACTACTACTTAACATTTCTAGAGCGCTACTAGGGTTACGCAGCGCTGTACAATTTAACAAAGAGAGACAGTCCCTGCTCAAAGAGCTTACAATCTAATAGACAAGTGAACGGTCGGTCCGATAGGGGCAGTCAAATTGGGGCAGTCTGGATTCACTGAACGGTAAGGGTTAGGTGCCGAACGCAGCATTGAAGAGGTGGGCTTTAAGCAAAGACTTGAAGATGGGCAGGGAGGGGGCTTGGCGTAAGGGTTCAGGAAGGTTGTTCCAAGCATAGGGTGAGGCGAGGCAGAATGAGCGGAGCCTGGAGTTGGCGGTGGTGGAGAAGGGTACTGAGAGGAGGGATTTATCCTGTGAACGGAGGTTACGGGCGGGAACGTAAGGGGAGATGAGGGTAGAGAGGTAGTGAGGGGCAGCAGACTGAGTGCATTTGTAGGTAAGAAGGAGAAGCTTGAATTGAATGCGGTATCTGATCGGAAGCCAGTGAAGTGACCTGAGGAGAGGGGTGATATGAGTATATCGGTTCTGGCGGAATATGAGACGTGCAGCAGAGTTCTGAACAGACTGAAGGGGGGATAGATGGCTAAGTGGGAGGCCGGTGAGGAGTAAGTTGCAGTAGTCCAGGCGAGAGGTAATGAGAGCGTGGACGAGAGTTCGGGTGGTGTGTTCAGAGAGGAAAGGGCGAATTTTGCTGATGTTAAAGAGGAAGAAGCGACAGGTCTTGGCTATCTGCTGGATATGCGCAGAGAAGGAAAGAGAGGAGTCAAAGATGACTCCGAGGTTGCGGGCAGATGAGACGGGGAGGATGAGGGTGTTATCAACTGAGATAGAAAGTGGAGGAAGAGGAGAAGTGGGTTTTGGTGGAAAGACGATAAGCTCGGTCTTGGACATGTTCAGTTTCAGGTGGCGGTTGGACATCCAGGCAGCAATGTCGGATAAGCAGGCCGATACCTTTGCCTGGGTCTCCGCGGTGATGTCTGGTGTGGAGAGATACAGTTGGGTGTCATCAGCATAGAGATGATACTGGAAACCATGAGATGAGATCAGGGAGCCCAGGGAAGAGGTGTAGATTGAGAAGAGAAGGGGTCCAAGGACCGATCCCTGGGGAACACCAACAGATAAGGGGATGGGGGTGGAGGAAGATCCATGAGAGTGAACTTTGAAGGTGCGGTGGGAGAGATAGGAGGAGAACCAGGAGAGGACAGAGCCCTGGAACCCAAATGAGGACAGTGTGGCAAGAAGTAAGTCATGATTGACAGTGTCAAAAGCGGCGGATAGATCCAGGAGGATGAGGATGGAGTAGTGGCCTCTGGACTTGGCAAGGAACAGGTCATTACAGACTTTAGAAAGTGCTGTTTCTGTCGAGTGAAGAGGGCGAAAACCGGATTGAAGCGGATCAAGGATGGCATGAGAGGAGAGAAAATCAAGGCAGCGGCTGTGGACTGCGCGCTCAAGTGTCTTGGAGAGGAAGGGTAGGAGGGAGATGGGGCGGTAGTTGGAGGGACAGGTAGGGTCTAGTGATGGTTTTTTGAGGAGTGGCGTGACTACAGCATGCTTGAAGGTGTCGGGGACAGTTGCAGTGGAGAGAGAGAGGTTGAGGATATGACAGATGGAGGGGGTGATAGTAGGAGAGATGGTGTTAAGTAAGTTGGTGGGGATGGGATCAGAGGAACAAGTGGTGCATTTTGAGGAGGAAAGAAGGCGGGCGGTTTCCTCCTCGGAGATATCAGGAAAGGAGGAGAAGGAGGTCTGGGTTGGTTGGTTGAGGGAGAGGGTTGAAGGGTGAAGAGGAGGAGGTGGCTTGGTAGTGAACTCAAGGTTGATCTTTTGCACCTTGTCGCGGAAGTAGTCAGCCAGTGATTGAGGAGAGAGTGACGGGGGGGTGGGAGCGGAGGGCACTTTGAGGAGGGAGTTAAGGGTGGCGAAGAGACGACGAGGGTTAGAGCTGAGAGAATTAGTCAATTGGGTGTAATAGTCCTGTTTGGCAAGGAATAGTGAGGACTGGAAGGAGGATAGCATGAATTTGTAGTGAAGGAAATCTGAATGGGTGCGAGATTTCCTCCAGAGGCGTTCAGCAGATCGGGCGCAGGAGCGAAGGTAACGGATGCAAGGGGTCAGCCAGGGCTGGGGATTAGTACGCCTTGTGGGACGGGAGGTGGATGGTGCAAGGGTGTCCAGAGCAGAGGAGAGAGTGGCATTGTAAGCGGAGACAGCCTCGTCAACAGACTCGGAGGACATGATGGAGGGGAGGAGATTAGAAATACTAGATGATAAGGTGGGAGGGTCAATAATCTGGAGATTCCTGGAAGTAGTGGTTAATGTTGGGCGGGGCTGAGGGGGAGGGTGAAGAAGTGTGAAGGTGATCAGGTGATGATCAGAGACAGGAAGAGCTGAGGTGTGGAAATTGGAGGGTGAGCCGGAAGAGGAGAGGACGAGGTCAAGGCAATGGCCATCACGGTGAGTAGGGGTGGTGGAACAAAGCTGGAGGTTGAAGGAGGATGTTAGAGTGAGGAACTGAGAAGCGTGAGAGTTGGACAGGTCATCAACGTGTATGTTGAAGTCTCCGAGAATGAGGGATGGAGATGAGGGTTCAAGAAAAACAGAAAGCCAGGCATCGAAGTCGGTGAGGAAGGAAGGGAGGGATTTATCAGGGGGGCGGTAAATGACTGCCACTCTGAGTGGCAACGGGTAGAATAGACGGATGGAGTGGACTTCAAAGGATGAGAAGCAGTGAGACTGTGGTAGGAGGAGGGGTTGGAAGCTACAGGAGGGCGAGAGTAGTAACCCGACGCCTCCTCCACGGCCAACTAGGCGGGGAGTATGGGAGAAGAGATAGCCTCCATGGCATAGAGCCGCAACTGAGGCAGAGTCGTCAGGGGAGAGCCAGGTTTCAGTTAGGGCAAGCAGGTGAAGGGAATGAGAGATGAAGAGATCGTGGGTGAAGGGAAGTTTGTTGCAGACCGAGTGGGCATTCCACAGTGCACATGAGAAGGGGAGGGAAGAGGGGGGGAGGAGGGGAATAGATATGAGATTGGAGACATCCCGGAAACGTTTGCATGGATAGGACGAAGACAGGTGTGGGGGACCTGGATTGGGATTGATGTCTCCTGCGGATAGCAGGAGGAGGAGCAAGAGAGTGCGGAGGAGGGTGGGGGAGGTAGGGCGACGAAGGCGACGAAGACGGGATGCGCTTAGGAGGAATGGGGATGGGTTAATGGCAGGAAGGAAGTGTTGAAGGTTGAGAGCTAGGAAGGAGGAGGGGGACAGGAGAGATGGTGAGGTGGTGAGGGACGGGGGTGAGTAGGGTATTGCAGTAGTGAGCAAGATGGGAGAGGACATGGGTGGGCAGTGAGTTCCAGTGGTAGACAGCGGTAGGGGGAGGGGAAAAAGATTAGGAAGGGACAGGGCAAGGAAGAGAATGTGTAAAGGGGCCATAAGTAGTAACTGAGGTGTTATGGGTATATATGTAGTGACTGAGGTGTTAAGTGATAGATAGAACGGCAGAGCTGGATTAGAGGCTTAAAACTGGAATGGTAGGCAGCAGGCAGGTAGGCACTGCCCAGTAAGAACAAGTCACACCCACTATGTTTGAAAAATGTGGGAGGAAAGGAGGTGAAGAGCCTAAACACAGAGACAGAGCAGTTATCTGCAGGCAGATTAGGTTGCTTGGGAGGGTATATAAGAACTATCACCCTAGGGGTGGGTGGGTAGAGGGGTGGGTGGGAGGGATCTAAGTCTAAAATGTACAGACAGAGCTGCAGCACAGCCAGTTAATCTGTAAAAAAGATGGATTTCTCAAGAAAAACTGGTATAGAAGGCTGCCCCTCTAACAGAGAATCAGGTCACACCCACTAAGTTTGAATTTGTGGGGGAGATTCTCACTATAGAAGGGATTGGATACATCAAACAATCATAAAGTATTACTTGCTTCCAAATTCATCATTTTAAATTATGGTCTAATCTGGGTAACCCAAACAATGCTGGTGATCTCACAGCCAGGCAGATTTTCAGAATACCCAAAATGAATATGCATGAAATATTGTAGTTAACTGGCTCCACAGACATGGAAATTTAGTGCTGGTGGCCGGACGTGGCTCTGCATTAAATTTCTGGGTTTAGTGCCAATGGTGGTCAGCAAAACACTGATTCCTACTGGCTGAATGGTTTCTTGTTGCTATATATGGACCCCATTGTTAGTAAACATGATAATATATCTAAACCCTGGGATAGTTTGGATGGGAGGGATGGTGGATGTATTATGTACTGTAAATTGTTTCAGATTTTTTAAGGAAATCAATTAATATATTTACTTAACTAGACAAATAAAACACATTCTTTCCATGCAAGGTTTCTAATCAGGGCCGGTCTTAGCAATTGTGGGGCCCTGTGCAGACCAGTTCAGTTGGTTTGTGCCCGGCCTCCCCGCCCATGTCCACCCACGCCTGCCACCATAAGCCATAATTTATCAGTTTAAAAGGAGGTTTAGAGCTCTTGGAACCCCACCTCACCCCATAACTTGATATGCATTCACCACCTTTCAGTAGAGAGCGGCAGACAGTGGCAACAATTTTCATATCCCATCAGCTGCCGAGCCCAAAGCCTCCCTTGCAGAAGCAGGAAGTGGCATCAAAAGGGGGCAGGACGCAGCAGTGAGGAGGCTCTGGGCTCTGCAGCTGACAGGATATGAAAATCTCTGCCGCTGTCTGATGCTCTCTACTGAAATGTGGATGCACATTAAGGTACGGAGCAGGGAGGTGTTCCAAGACAGGAGGACAAACATGCCAGAGATGTGGGGTCCCTAGGAGCATGAGGCCCTGTATGACCGCCCCTGTCTAAGACTGGCCCTGCTTCTAATATGGCCCCCTAACTAGTTTCTGGGTAGCTACCTCAAGGGTTTCTTTTTGGGGGGATGGTTTTTGTGTGCTGGATGAACAAGGATTGAACTGGGGGACACACACACACCAGGAAATGCAAAAATTATGTGTGCCTCTTCAGAGGATTACTTGGAACACACTGGGGAATGTAAAGTTCTATGTGCTCTCTGCAGATGATTATTTGGCATCTGCTACATATTAGATTGATGTCACTTTCCTGGTTTGCTGAATATTGTAACTTGCTCACAGCTATATGGCTGAAATGTGTAATCAAATTTGCAATGACAAAAAACCTCAGAGGAAACTGGAGAACTTGATATTCATACAGAATGTATGCATGTCCAGGAGAAATACTGCTAAAGTTTAAAATGCAGCTCATTAATGAGTTAAGTATACATGTTTGTTAAACAGACTGCCTTGAGTGCCCAGAATATTTAAAATCTCAGGCTTTATTATAAATAATTTCAAATTCAAGCAGTAATAAAAACTTGTTATAAAATCCTATTTAACTTATAAACAAAAGGTCATTGATTCAGAAGATAAGGTAAACCAAGGGATGAGCACACCCTTGGAAAAACCTGCCTTATATGCGGTTGGTTTATCTTTTTATTTTTCTCTTTGATCATTTTGTTTCATGAAGCACAACACAGCTGGCACCAACTGTGAAGTCTGTGCAGTGGGCTACTATCGTCCCTATGGAGTCCCGAAGGAAGCACCTCATGGTTGCATTCGTAAGTTTCTTTTTTACTTTTCAGAGTCAACTATTGCCAAACTTTATAAAGTCACGGGATAAAAAGCTAAAGTTTTCAAGGAAGAGGCCATATAGCTCATATCCGAATTTTAAGACAGGTTGTATTTACTAATGGAGCCTGGGAGACTACATGTAAAAAGAAAGAGGAGGGTATGAGTAAGCCACAGCTACCTAAAGCCTAAAGCTAGATACCTCAAATATCAATGTGCCTGCATTTCAGTGAGTTTCATTTTTGTTTTTGCTGTTTTTGTTGGGTTGTTTTTTTTTTTTTTAAATGAACATAAGAACATAAGAGTAGCCATACTGGGTCAGACAAATGGTCCATCTAGCCCAGTATCCTGTTTCCAACAGTGGCCAATCCAGGTCACCAAAAGTACCTGGCAGAATCCCAAATAGTAGCAAGATTCCATGCTACCAATCCCAGGGCAAACAGTGACTTTTCCGTGTCTGTCTCAGTAGGGACTTTTCCTCCAGAAAGAACTTGTCCAAACACTATAGGTAAATGGGTAAGAGGCAAATAAGGATGATGTGCAAGTTACCTTGAAAGAGTGGACACGCAAAAAGAAAGAAAATCAGGCAAAGATAGTCTCTGTTATATCAATAGAGGAGAGTGTTTCTAACAAAAGGATATGATGAACCAGATCAAAGGCAGTTTTAAAATCTAAAGATGTGGTTAGCGCAATAAATTTGTTATCTAACATACTATCAGGCTTATTTTTGAAAGAGATAGATGTCCAAAAAGTGACATAAGTCAGCATTTGGACGTTTATCTCACAGAAACGTCCAAATCAGTATTATCGAAACCTCTTTTTGGACATCTTTCTCTGAAGTCCGTCAGAAGGACATCCAAATCTCAAGGGGGCATGCCAGGGGCGTGTTCAAGGTGGGACTTGGGCGTTCCTAAGACTTGGACGTCTTTCAGCCATAATAGAACAAAACCAAACCGTCCAGGAATAAAACTTAGATGTTTTGAGCTAGACCTGTTTTTATTACGAATAAGGCACAAAAAGGTGCCCCATATGACCAGATGACTACTGGAGGGAATCAGGGAATACCTCCCCTTACTCTCCAGGGGTCACTAACCCCCTCCCACCCCCCCCCCCCCCAAAAATGTGATGAAAAACATTACTTGCCAGCCTCTGTGCCACCCTCAGATGTTATACTCAAGTCCATCAGAATAGCATACAGGTGCCCTCTTCACCCGTAAGGGCTATGGTAGTGATGTACAGGTGGGGGTAGTGGGTTTTGGGGGGCTCAGCAGACAAAGTAATGGAGCAATGGTCAGATATGTACCTAGGAGCATTTTATGAAGTCCACTGCAGTGCCCCCTAGGGTGCCCTATTGCTCTCCTGGGATGTCAGGGGGACCAGTCTACTAAAAATGCTGGCTCCTCCTATGTTCCAATGGCTTGATTTTGGACATTTTACATGGATGTTTTTTTTTTCCAAAAATGGCCAAAAAACAAAGACGTCCAAATCACAAAACGTCCAAATCACGGGATGTCCATAGCATTTTTGAAAGCAAAAGATGGACTTCCATCTTTTTAAAAAAATGACCTCCTTTTCTGTTCAGAATTTGGGCGTCTTTGTAAAATGCCCAAATTCTGATTTAGACATTTCTTTCGAAAATGCCCCTTTATGTATCTCACTTAAAAGTGAGATCAGTACTGTTTCTGAACTGAAACCTGCCCTAAAGCTGGACTGGTGGGGGTGGAGTGCAAGTGCAGTTTCTATATATCTTCCTTCTACCGAGTTTTTGAGCTGCCTATTATACCTACCTCTGAAACAGGGGGAGAGTAAGAGCCAAAACTGGTGACTAGAAAAGTTTCTCTTCAGCATTGGAAGGAGGTTTAAGTCTAGCCCTAAGCCCTCCTGTCCAAAGAAGAGAAAGGGAAGGGGGGGGGGGGGGGGGAATGGACTTGATAGACCGCCTTTCTGAGGTTTTTCCAACTACATTCAAAGCGATTTACATATATTCAGGTACTTATTTTGTACCAGGGGCAATGGAGGGTTAAGTGACTTGTCCAGAGTCACAAGGAGCTGCAATGGGAATCAAACTCAGGACGTTCAAAACAAACCTAGGGGCTTCCCAACCTGAGAGACATAGTTACCAACCAGGTTAAAGGAGAAAAGGAGGTATGGGAGCAAAGAGGAGTTGGAGACCTACCATTTAAGATGTTTGCTTAGAGGAGAAAGGTAAGGAGAGGAGTAGAATCTCAATAAAGTACCAGAGCAAGCAAAGGATCCTAGGTATGGAAGGAGAATAATCAAAGAGGGATGTTGGGACTAAGAAAAGAAAATCCAAGGGATCACAGACATATATTTCAATTTCTGATTTCTAGAGTGGATGTACTCAGGACTGTGCATAAAATCTTTTTATTGAATTATACAAAGAAGACAATATTCACAATAGATACAAACAAAATGTGCATGTACAATTCAATCAGCGCTCCATGAATAGAACAGTTCATTATAGAGACCAAACAAGGTAGCGAGCTTTGACTCTTATAGCTCCCTACCATAAAACTTGAAATAGCCAGCTAATCTGTCCGATCCCAATCCCACCCCTCCCTCTCTCCTTTTGGCATATGTATGTAATCTATATTCAGCCCTCTCAAACTTAAGAGGACATCTTTAATAATCACAAAAAAAGGGCAAATGCAGCACTTCCTCAGTATATTTATGAAGCAACCTATCATCAGCAATAATCATCACGTTAAGTAGGCGGCTTCGAGCCGTTGGGGTGAGAGTAGTCCAAAAAGGTTCCCAGATATCACAAAACCGCTTCCCCAGTTTTGTATCTAGATCTGTGAATTCCCTCCATTCCAAAGAGGCTTGCATGATAAGCAAGGATCTCCACGGTGCTATTCTGAGAGCCTCTGGTCATCCATACCTAGTGTTATGCTGAAACACCACTCAAGACTGACATTTATTTAAGAAAATATCAGATATTTATCTTACTTATGTTTTAATTCATTGATTTGTATTTGATTTAGATTTTAATGATCATGAATGCTTTTATGTAATCTGCCTTGTAAAAGGTGGAATATAAATTATTAAACCATAAACATCCTACATCTGCTTCTCCCCCTAGCAGAGAACTCACATCAAGAATAAAGTACTAGAGAATGAACAAAGAGACAAAACTCAGCCCTAGTACTGAGTGTAGCCCTATTCAGTAAGGATAAGCCTGAGATGAAGCTACATGAACACGTGAACAGGAATAGCGCCTCCTGTGCATTTTCAGTGCTTCTTTACAAAAAAGAGCTTAACCTCAAATGCATTTGTGTGCATGTCCTCAAAGTGTGTTTCTCAGTTAAGACCTCAGGTGAGTGCACTTTGCTGTAACTTAACTGCTTTAATGGGTTTTTTTAGCATGTAGTTGCAGTCCTGAGCACTCAGATGGCTGTGAGGAAGGGTCTGGTCGCTGCTATTGCAAGCCAAACTTCAGTGGGGAAAGCTGCGATAGATGCGCTCAAGGCTACTTCAACTTCCCATCCTGTGTCCGTAAGTATCACAGTAGGGTATTAACTGATCACTTCTCAGCATCTCTTTGCTCAAGATCAAATGTAAAGTCTGAGGGGCCCTTTTATTAAGCTGCATAAGCTTCTACGTGTGCCCAACGAGCCCCAAAATGGAGTTACCACACGGCTACCACGTGGCTCTTGTGGTAATTTCATTTTTGCCACGTGTCCAATACACGCAGCCGAAAAATAATTTTTAATTTCTGCCGCACGTATCGGACGCGTGCCAAGTGGCATTTGGCGCGTGTAGGTCATTAACACCTGGTTACCGCATGAGACTTTACCGCTAGGTCAATGGCTGGTGGTAAGGTCTCAGACCCAAAATGGAGGCGCGGCAATTTTCATTTTGCTGCACATTCATTTTCGGCAAAATTTTTTTAAAAAGGACTTTTTTACAGGCACGCTGAAAAATGGATTGGCGCACACCCAAAACCTACGCCTACACTACCGCAAGCCATTTTTCAGGTCACCTTAGTAAAAGGACCCCTGAGTTAGGAAATAAGGGTGGGCCCTTCTTGGTTATTTTGACTGAGGTTGAACGTTCTAAAATATTGGAAAGGAGGAGCAGCAATGTTTTGCCACTTGAGTTCATTGCGACCTGAGACTTTGGAGTTTATTCAAAATTGGAGAATAAGGATGGAAATTATAAATGTGGGCTACCGTTAAGGTGAGTTATTTTATCACAAGTTGTGCTAGTTTAGCAGAGGATCTCATTGCATAAAATGGGACCCTGTGCTAAAATATCATGGCTTGTAGTAAAACAATCCATCTTAACAGTAGCCCATATTGACAACTTCCTTCCACTTAGTCTCCAGTTATTTAAAAATAGAAAACTGTTTCCTGTCTATAGCTGTAATTTCAGGTTCAATCAGTTTTTGTCGAGATTGACCGAATGTGAATGAACCAGCTTCATTTTCCACCTTTTTTTAAATACATGGGATGCATATGGTCTGGGCTGCTAAGATTCTCAATGTAAACTCATAGCCTGTTCAGCTGCTCCGTTTAGCTTATTTTAAACCTTTTCCTCATTTTATCATAGGTGCTCTTGTGAAAGTGAAATTCTAATGCAGTAATTTCTTTAGTGTTTTCATTCCATATATGAAATCAAATTTGATCATGTTAGGATTACTATTGCCAAGTAGTCCCTACACCATTACCTCTTGCACCATTCCTACATTACACTAAGGACTATATCTAAAATACCTTCCCCTTTTGTACGTTCCTAGAGCAGCTGCTACGTGAAGCAGTCATTCATCTAAGAACTTTACCTCTCTAGCATTTCCTGATATAATATTTATCTATAAATTACAAAAAATCAGGAAGATCAAAACCAACAAACCAAGTTAAACCATAAACTCACTATAACAAACTTGGATTTGAGGATAAATTTACTTCGAATCCAAGTTTGTTATAGTGAGATAATATTTATCTAGTCAATATTGGGGTAATTGAAAACCATCATATCTACTCCACAGATTATGTTAGTCTCTGAAAAACTGCTGACTGAAACCACTAACTCTATTACAAAAATATAAATCTAAAAGTTCAACAATAAAACAAAAATGAAAACAAAAAAAAAAAGTGGAGAAAAAAAACCTCAGTGAAAAATGCCTCACAATCACCGTTCAGAAAGACTTCATTCCAACACTCTAAAAAAACCCCCAGACAAACAGCATTTTCAAAAAATAAACATTTTTTTACTTTATTTTTATTCAGTGTTTTGACATTTTAAATGCCAACATTTAGAGAGATCCAGACATCTTCTAGAATGAAATATTCACTCAGTCCCTTGTCACACATTTATGCTTCATTGCCTAAATTGCAGTCATTGTTATTATAAATCACTTTGCTCAATAAACAATCCAACTAGTGCTTAACTTGTAAAAGAGAATTTCTTCATTCTGCTGTAGAGAAGTGTGGTAGCCGTGTTAGTCCACTTTTAAAGGTAATCAATAGAAATAAAACAAAATAAAACATGGAAAAGAAAATAAGATGATACCTTTTTTATTGGACATAACTTAATACATTTCTTGATTAGCTTTCGAAGGTTGCCCTTCTTCATCAGATCGGAAATAAGCAAATGCTGGTAGATGACAGTGTATATAAGTGAAACATCAAAGCATTTCAGTGACAGTCTAACAGGATGGGGGTGGATAAGTGAGAGACAGGAAGAGGCGGGTGGATGAGGGACAGGGAGATATTCAGTCTGCTGGGATCTTCACTAAGGGGCCCTTTTACCAAACTGCAGTAAAAAGTGGCCTGAGCACGTGTTTACGCAGATTGTTCTCGCACGCTAAAGCCATTTTTACTGCATAGGTAATATGGCCAATTTTTCTTTTTATTTTTTTAATTAATAGCTATGAACTAATTTTCCCATTAGCACATGAGCCTCTACTGCTACCTATTTTTTGGGTGGTAAGGGGTCACACGCTAAGCATGTCTTAATTGGTTAGCATGTGGCAATGTAACTGTGCTAACTGATTAGCACAGGACATGCCTATTCTCTGCCATGTGACCCCCTCCCAGTGCTAAAAAATAAATCTATTTTTAGCACGTGGGAAGCAAGTGCACACCCTGTGGTAAGGCATTTTAAGCTATGGTAAACATGTGTTAGTGCTTACTGTAGCTTACTAAAAGGAGTCATTAATTTCCTGACAGGGGTCAAACCACAGTGTCAGGGGAATTCGTTCAACATATTCAGGTGAATTGTTCCAAAATGCTGTGGGGGGGAAAAAGATGCTCTCAAATCAAATACTCCAATCCCCAAGCAGAATATCATACTGATGTTCCAACTTTAGATATTAATCCTTTCTGAAATCAACTGCACCCACTCATTTAATAAAACCTCCAACTCACTACTCTCAGAGAAAGAAAACACAGGGCACCGTTTAACTGCCTACTCACATATTCAACCAACTCTGTCACACATTTAGTTTGAGACTATTTGAGAAGAGTGTTTGAGAATTTTACAATCAGTATATTAAAAAATGGGGGTTGAAGTCAAATGAGTTGTCTGGTTCAGTTCAAGATTTTAACCAGACATATATTCATTTTTTGAATTTGCCACTCTGACTGCTGAATAGCTTTCATTTGGTCTCAATAGCTGGCCATAGCTGGCCAAAAGTTGTCTACTTTAATGAAGAAGGGTCAGGCATGGGATAAAACTTTAACCAGACAGTGCTAATATTCAGTGCTTTCCAGTTAACAGTAAACTGGTTAAGGGTAGGGTAGCATATGGCAAAACAGCACTACTGCTGGATCCGCCCAGGCACCCTGTGGTAGTTCTGCATTTGCCATATGCCGTTTCTCGTGCTAGAACGAGGAGTAGGCATTCTCGGTGGTAATCAGGCAGCGTGGTCATATTGCTGTGTGCTGCCCAATTACCACACAAGTAGCGCATGAACCCTTACCACCTTCTAAATAGGAGGTGGTAAGGGGTCAGGCGCAAATGGCTGCATGCTAATTTGGAAATTAGCGTGTGGCCATTAATGACAGAAATAGAATTTCAGCCATCTTAGAGCCACACTAAAAAGTGGCGGGAAACCCATGGGCTTAAACTACCACTGGACACATTTTACCATGGCTTAGTAAAAGGTCCCCTAAGTCTGGTCAGATGAAATACCTGTTGTACAGTTATCCAGATAACTTACCTGGTTAACATTAACAAGGTATATTCAAAGTGTTAAAATAACCAAATAAGCCCTAATGGATATCAGCTTCACTGTTGCTCAGTTCATAGACAACCATGGTGTATATGCATCGGTGTGTGTATATAAGAAATAATTAGCTAAATGGCAGATGGAAGAGATTTTGATCTTATTTTTTAACTGTTTTATAAAGGAATGCCCTTTAATCCTGTCACACCTCTTCCAACACCTGTGGACCCTTCATCTGGAGATATAATAGGTAAGCTTTCTCTTTCTAATTATATTATTTTCTTAATTTTGTGCTGGCTATTTGAACAACTTGGTTGTGTCATTGAAGAACTAGGGGGAATTTTGTTTCTGTTAAACAATTTTAATCTGTACTAGACAAGAGAAGTTTAGGGCTCTTTTCTGATAAATGGGAAGAGGATACACTTTAGGTTTGAGTGGGCCCTAGGCAAAAAATTAAGATGGGCCCCCTCAGAACTCTAGCAAACAAACCCTGCAAAAAACAAACACATTCCAGACCTATAAAGAAAACCTGTCATATTAATATCAATAGAAACTGAAATGCAAGATATCAGAGATGCACATTTCCCAAAGCTGGTAGAAAACAAAGAAGCAATGTTCTGCATTGTCCGAGTAAGATGGCAAAAGGTACAGATCAAAAGGACACCAGCATCCAAATAATAAAAACTATTGTTTATTACAAAGCCTGGAGTTAAAACATGAAATCAGCCTGTCATGGCCACATTTCGCCTATATACGGCTGCGTCAGGGCAGTAACTGTTAATTACACATAAATCATATTAAAAACAAATTATAACAACTTATAATATGTTAAAAACCTCACTGTTTCATAAATACAACAATTAAAAACACATTTGCTTGTTGAAACATATATAAAACAAGCTGAAAACATGCATATGTGACACTGAAAGTTTAACAAGTGAAGTGATTTGACCATATCAGTCAGGCCTTAGAGCTGTAAAATTGCTAATTGAATCTGATTGTATATTGCAAAACTGTTAGTCATTTACTCTAGATCCTCACTAAAGGGTGATATTGGCTACTGCAGATTTCTGGACTTGGTGGAAATGAGATATTATGGGGCCCTTTTACTAAGCCACATAGAGGGGCATAATCGAACGGCGCTGGCCATCTATATGGCTGGCGCCGCAAAGAGCAGTCCCGAACCAAATTATCGAAAAAGATGGCCGGCCATCTTTCGTTTCAATAATATGGTTGGGGCTGGCCAAATGTCAGAGATGGCCGGGTTTGAGATGGCCGGCATCGGTTTTCGCCGATAATGGAAACCGATGCTGGCCATCTCAAACCCGGCCAAATCCAAGGCATTTGGTCATGGGAGGGGCTAGGATTCGTAGTGCACTGGTCCCCCTCACATGCCAGGATACCAACCGGGCACCCTAGGGGGCACTGCAGTGGACTTCAGAAATTGCTCCCAGGTACATAGCTCCCTTACCTTGTGTGCTGAGCCCCCCAAGTCCCCCAAAAACCCACTCCCCACAACTGTACACCACTACCATAGCCCTTAGGGATGAAGGGGGGCACCTACATGTGGGTACAGTGGGTTTTGGGGGGTGGGTTTGGAGGGCTCCCATTTACCACCACAAGTGTAACAGGTAGGTGGGGGGATGGGCCTGGGTCCACCTGCCTGAAGTGCACTGCACCCACTAAAAACTGCTCCAGGGACCTGCATACTGCTGTCATGGAGCTGGGTATGACATTTGAGGCTGGAAAAAAAAGTTTTAAAATTTTTTTTTTGGGTGGGAGGGTGTTGTTGACCACTGGGGGAGTAAGGGGAGGTGATCCCCTATTCCCTCCGGTGGTCATCTGATCAGTTGTGGCACTTTTTAAAGACTTGGTCCTAAAAATAAATGGACCAAGTGAAGCCGGCCAAGTGCTCGTCAGAGCCGGCTTTCTTTTTTCCATTATCGGCCGAAGCCGGCCATCTTGTAACCACACCCCCATCCCGCCTTCCGTACCCTGCCGAAATGCCCCCTTTAACTTTGGCCAGCTCCGTGACGGAATGCAGTTGAAGCCGGCCAAAATCGGCTTTCGATTATACCGATTTGGCCGCATTCAGGAGATGGCCAGCCATCTCCCGATTTGTGTCGGAAGATTGTCGGCCTTCTCGTTCGAAAATAAGCAGGATAGGTGCCTATATGCACCCAACACACACCATTTTGCAGTTACTGCCCAGCTACCGCGTGGCCCATGCAGTAATTTCAATTTTTACGCACATCCGCTACATGCACCAGAAAATATATTCTATTTTCTGGCGCGTGGCGAAAATCAGGCGGTAACTCTGATTTGAAGCACGTAGGCGATTACCACATGATTAATGTGAGAGACCTTACCGCTAAGCAGTGGCGTACCTAGGGTAGTTGACACCCGGGGCCGGTCATTTTTTAACACCCCCCCCCCCCCCCAAATCCAGTACTAGGCATGCCGAGAATACAAAACACTCAGGACCTATAGAGCAATTCTACCATACCATAAGCAGTCATTTCTATGAGTCACACAAGGAAAAGGAAAGCATCTTAAACACTACAGTGAGCACTAGAACATCAATTCACCTATTGTAAAACGAAACCAGACAGAATAGTACAGATCGTAGATCCTGCACAGTCAATGCCAACTGAAAGCCATGTCTTTTTCACAAACACAGATACACCCTAATCCACTATAGAATAAGTAATTATAAACTTTCTATTTAGACAAAAATTAAACTGAACCTCCAATGCCAGACTCTGCATACAATGCAACACCACAGAAACAGAAACTGTCCCCTAGTACTGTGCAAAATATAAAGACAGCAGATGTAAATTTGAAAAAAAAACCTAACAAGTACCAATCACCACTTTACAAATTAACAAATAGAAATAAAACAAATATAGAAAGTAAAATAATACCATTTTATTGGACTAATACATTTAGCTTTCAGAGGCCAAAACCTCTGTCCTCGGGTCAGTACAGTATAGTGCTGTTACAGTATCCTATCCTGACCTGAGGAAGGGGGTTTTGTTCTCCGAAAGTTAGTCAAAATGTGTTAAAATTAGTCCAATAAAAAGATTACCTTATTTACATATTCTATTATAAACATTTAACACACCTACAATACTTTATCCTAAAGCAAAAAAAATAAAAAAATATATTTTATTTACAGTTTGTTGTCTCTGGTTTCTGCTTTCCTCATCTTCTTTTCACCGTCTTCCTTCCATCCAGCATCTGTCTTAACTCTCTCTCTCTCTCTCTCTCTCTCTCTCTCTCTCTCTCTCTCTGCCATCCAGTGTCTGCCCTCTCTGCCGTCCCTTCCATCCACTGCCTGCCCTTTCTCTCTGCCCCTTCAATCCACCATTTGCCCTCCCTCTCCCATCCATCCAGGGTCTGCCCTCCCTCTCGCTCCCCCTTCCATCTAGGATCTGTCTCCTCTCTCTCTCTGCCCCTTTTTTCAGCCCCCAGTTCCAGCCCCCTTCTCCCCTCTGATCACCCCCACCCCAGACCCCTTCTCCCCTCCCCTTCTCCTGTCTGAGACCCCCACCACAATCCCCTTCTCCCCTCCCCTGTCTGAGACCCCCACCCCAGTCCCTTTCTCTCCTCTGAACACCCCCATCCCAGTCCCCTTCTCCCCTCCACTTCCCTTCTCCCCTCTGAGATCCCCACCCCAGTCCCCTTCTCCCCTCCCCCTCCCCTGTCTGAGATCCCCACCCCAGTCCCCTTCTCCCCTCCCCTTTTCCCCTCTGAGACCCCCACCCCAGTCCCCTTTTCCCCTCTGAACACCCCCACCCCAGTCCCCTTCTCCCCTCCCCTTCCCTTCTCCCCTGTGAGATCTCCACCCCAGTCCCCTTCTCCCCTGTGAGACCCCCACCCCAGTCCCCTTCTCCCCTCCCCTTTTCCCCTCTTAGACCCCCACCCCAGTCCCCTTCTCCCCTCTGAACACCCCCACCCCAGTCCCCTTCTCCCCTCCCCTTCCCTTCTCCCCTCTGAGATCCCCACCCCAGTCCCCTTCTCCCCTCTGAACACCCCCACCCGAGTCCCTTTCGCCCCTCTCCTTCCCCACCTCAGTCCCGTTAAAACCGGCAAAGCAGCGTCGCAGGCAGCGCCTCGTGCCCTGCTTGTAAAAAAAAAATCAAATCTCCTTCCTTCTCGTCTTGACGTCGACTCGGGCCTTCCAATCAAATTGATTGGAAGGCCCGAGTCGACGTCAAGACGAGGAGGAGAAGGAGGAAGGAGATTTGATTTTTTTTTTTTACAAGCAGGGCACGAGGCGCTGCCTGCGACGCTGCTTCGCCGTTTTTTTAAATGTGCGGCGCCGCGGGAACGGCCACGGGAGGCGGCGGGAGCGGAGCACCCCCCACCCACTGGCACCCGGGGCGGACCGCCCCCACCGCCCCCCCCCCCTTGGTACGCCACTGCTGCTAAGTCAATGGCTGGTGGTAAGGTTTCAGACCCAAAATGGACGCTCAGCAATTTTAATTTTGGCTAATGTCTATTTTTGGCAAAAATTTTAAAAAAGACATTTTCTAGAGGCGCGCTGAAAAATTGATCTGCGCACGCCCAAAACCCATGCCTACACTACCGCAGGCCATTTTTCAGTGCACCTTAGTAAAAGGACCGCTATCATATCAGTGGCAGTTTTCTTTTATTTCTATTTCTTTCAGGCCCATAGATCCTTACCTGCAGGGGTCACCTAATTTCCTGGGCAGCATATTTTCCACAGCAACAGTGTGGGAAGGTGTTTAATAAATTCAAGCATAGAGATTGGTTTCATACAATCTGCCCTCCTACCCACTCATCAACCCATAGGAATTCATGGGCGTCTTTAGAACTTATCGCACACCTGTCTTTAGTGCACGCTAAAAACGCCAGTGTGCCTTAGTAAAAGACCCCCTGAGATTACTTTTCAACTGTTTGCTTTTAGTATTTTATACTCTACCTCTTGATATAAAAAAGGGATTTTTATGTATAATATTGGTATTTCTGGTTTCATTGTTAGCAGTGTTGTATTGTAACTAAGTAAATGTAACTAGTTGCTGTACTTTTGTTCCTTTTCTTGTAAAGAAGTACAGGAAAAATTTGTTACTTTTACCAAAGTAATAATTTTAACAATTTTTACTGTTTTACCTAGTTATTTCTGATGCTTACAGTTAAAAGTAAAAAGTAAAAGTGGCAGAGAGACCTAAATGATGATTCATCAATAAACCAAATGAAACAGCAACACCTGGAACAATCAGAGATTCCTTTGATCAATACCTAAAGACCCAGTTAAAAGGCATCAGTAATATTGCGGCCTGGCCTAATTTCATGGAACTTTATATCAGACTGAAGAATCCACTTCTTGATAGTGCAGTTGTCGAACACTTTTTAGCTGTAGTGGATTAAAGACTCACAAGTGCATTCACATGAGTGACAGTCATTTTCAAAATTTAGTTTTACTAAAAGTGAAGTAGATTGAATTGTAGAGCAATAAAACTGTTGGGATAAAAATGTTAACAATAGTTGTATTCACTGTCGATATGGTACTTTTGCTTTTTACTCAAAAAGCATTATATTAGGTAGTAACTTTTTTACTTTTAATTAAGTAAATTTTCTAATGTGCTCTTCATTGTACATTTACTTAAGTATTAAAATATATATTTATTTTACATAAGTACTTTGACCTAGTACTTTGAACAACACTGATTGTTAGGTTACTTTACATAAAATAAAAGGTGATTAGTTTTGTTAAGCTATTCCTTTCTAAAGTTTATTTGTTAGCTTGCCCTAGGGCTTTTGTCATGGTTGGGGAAGGTGAGCCCTTGGGCTGTGACAAGATAGGATCTACCTGTGCAGCGTAAACACTGTGCAGGCCCTCGTCGACAGCTGATGACGGGACCGCCTGGCAGAGTCCGGAAGTTAGAGAAGACAGGACCTGGAAGCCTGTTGACAAAGCACTGGAGGAGTGTTGAACACTTCCTTGTATATCCCTAGCCAGGAAGTGAGCGTGTTACATCTAGGCACCTAACTTTGGCGCCCAGTTACAGAATGCCCCCTTTGGCTTTTTATTGACAGTATCATTCATCAAACGAAAATTCCAGCAGGTACACCAGTGATGTACCAAGGGCGGGGCGGTGGGGGCGGTCCGCCCTGGGTGATTTCTGCAAGGGGCTGCAGAGAGAATCTGTGCGGTTGTCGGCTCCGTTGATTCCCTGCTCCCTCTGATGTTACTTCCTGTTCCGGGGCAGGGAACCCACGGAGCCGACAGCCGCGCGACTGCTCCCTGCACCCCCAAGAGGTAACAGCAATGCGCATTCAGGGATGGAGGTGATGCGCCAGGGAGGTGTGGTGATTTGCGGAGGGGGGGTGTGATTCACCGTGAGGGGGGCACAATGGCGATCCACCCTAGGTGACAGCCGACCTAGGAACAGCACTAGATATTGATCATCTGTATAGTCTTTAAAATAGCTGATACAGTATATCACTGTCCTTATACCAGTATTTCTCTTATATTTTTTGATGTATCAAGGGTCATGTAAACCAGGATTTTTTGGACCACGGTGTCAACGTAAGTTCTGCTCTTTTTCTAACACACTGGTTACTAATATTATATCAAAATACCTTTATTTTAGAGAAAAATGACTCTATAAAATGCATGTATTGAGGCCAGCCTGGCAACTCAATGGCAACTGGGGTCCATTTAGAAGTTCCCCAGTTTGATTCTTGGATAGGTCCATTGCTGATGTTTTGGTGGCAATATTCACAGCCCCTGATGAGGGGAGGAACTGTGGTGATTGTATAAGGGTGGCACCTTGTGGCTGGACTGAGGATGGGTCTCAGCCTCAGGATCACTGCTGTAATGATTAGACTAGGAACAACAAGTGTGTGTGCGTGTGTGTGTGGGGGGGGGGGGGGGTCTATTAAAATAGGGGTAAAACTCCCAGGGAGCTAGGAATGAAGACTTATATAGCACCAGGACCCCAGCACTCGATCCAAGTGAGCTGGAAGAGGGGAAAAATAACCAGATTGCAGAGTAATTCCTATGAGTGTTTTTTTCTGAAAATATTGTTTGCTTCTTTTCCAGTTACAGAATAGATCAATAAATTTAATAGGAAAAGTTTCTTCTTCAATTTTGGGTTAGATCTACAAGTTTAATGGGAAAACCTCTTTTATTGTCAATTTTGAACTAGGCCATAAGTTTAATGGGAACATTTTATTTTTAGGTATCTGGATGTTACATAGATACCTTTAACATTTGCTTGCTGTAGTTGTATGGTTCAGGAGAGATGTGCACACACACACAGACAAAGCAATATATACATGAACTTTGATTTTATTCTTTTAATGAAAAAAGTGCTATAAAAAGGAATTGTAGCATTTTTACCTAACAGTCTGTTTTGTCTTTTATAACATTCTTTCACTAACCAGCCTGCCAGTGCTACGGTACAGGAGTACAGAGCAGTGACTGTGACATGAAAACTGGGCAGTGCAGATGTCGAGTGGGATTTCATGGTTTCTCCTGTGACACGTGTACAGTGGGCTATTTTAATTACCCTTTCTGTCAAAGTAAGTATCATTATATTCTTTATACAGCAGTGATATCCAGACCACTAACCTGTTAAGCAAGCGCCTAAAGTTAGGACAGGGAAAGGCTGTACAAGTCAAGGCACAAAGGGCCAGATGCACTAAAGTCGTCGTTAGAGCTGTTTCCTACCGAATTCCATAGCGAATAGATAGGGAACGGCTATGCATCAAGGAAAGGGAATGCAAATGAGCTACTTGTTGTAGCTCACTTGCATTCTCTATTCCATCGTAAAACAGAGCAGCAAAGCGGTACGCTGGCTGCTCTGTGCATGCCAAACATGCGAAGATGCCGCTCACTCCCCCCCCCCCCCCCCCCCCGCCGCAATAATAAAAACAGTGTCAAATCAGAATGACTGGTGTGGAAACCGCTGAAATCTTTACAAAAATTTTTAAAGTTATGTCACCTTCGCTGAGGACGTACTTGCTCATATCGTACTTGCCAACAGTCTATTTGCGCTCCAGCTACAATCCTGCAGAGAAGAGAGAATCAGGTTGAGCTTCAGAACTTCACACTTACACGAGCAGACATAAGCCAGGAATATATGCAGCATCAACAAGGCTCTGCTCAGGAAGAGCCTGGACGATGGCTGGCCTCAACTGCAAGAAAAGTGAAGGAGAGCGCAGTTGAGGCCGTCCATCATCCACGTCTTCGATACCCATCCATCTTCCGCCCCTAGGTCTCTCTCAGCCAATCACAGCGCGTTTAGATTTTCAGATTTCTATTTCATTTATTTCTTCTTTTATCCTATCTTTTGATAGGCTCTTGAGTTAGGTCTCTCCTCCCAGTTTTCTTAATTTTTTTCAATGATTTGGAATAGTGGAGTGTTTCTTTTCTTGAATTGTTCTTTTTTCCTTTTTGTCTATTGCTGGTTGTACTCTTATCAAAAGTAATTTCTTTAAATGTAAATCATATAATTGCTAATAAAAATAAAATTTAAAAAAGTAATAATAGAAATTTTGAAACTGGAAAAAGAAATCAACAGTGGTACTGATTGACAATTAAGGCATTAGGTGCAATACCACAAAAACTGAGAAAAAATTTGGGCTAAGGTTGTAATAAATTACAATAGTCCAACTACAGATAGGAACCAGCTCTGTGGGTGATGTGGGTGCTTGAGCACCCCCAGTATTTAAGCAAACATATTGACTTTGTCCAGAGAGAGTAGTTTCCATTGGGTTTAGCACCACCAATCATTCTGAAAACTTGGCTCCTATGAGGGCACTGTTGGGCACCTCATTAGTTATCAGGCGCTGCCTTCATGATTCCCAAGCTCTTGGGGAGGGTTTGAATCATGATGAAGGGAACTGGTCAACATTGGCTGTAACATATTATTTGTAAATTGTGGATAAAATCGCAAGTAGTATACCATGCCATACTTTGTATTGTTGTTCGAATATTTTTACTGCTCTAATTGCCTATTGCTCATGTTTGATCTATTCTTACTGTACACCGCCTTGAGTGAATTCCTTCAAAAAGGTGGTAAATAAATCCTAATAATAAATAAATAAATAATATTAATATTAAGGGTTGATGGATGTGTAGCATGTGCCTCACTGTGGTTTTCCTTTTGGTAGAGTGTGAGTGTAATCCTGCTGGTGCTCTCCCTGAAGTCTGCAATCAGGCTGGGAAATGCTTATGCCTCTTTAAGATGGAGGGCCCACAGTGTGATCAGTGTCGCCCGGGCTATCATTCGTTCCCCACCTGTCAAGGTAAGACATTTAAGCAGATGCATCGTTCATCATCCAGGGTCTGAGGAGAAGAGGTCTGCATGGAATTTCTCTTTTCTTGCTTGACATGGGAGTGCTCAAAACTTGCTAGTAGTGTGGATCTCATGAGTGTCTGTGGTTTCCTCTTAACCTTGAAAACATTTGCAGTTGCTTGCTTTTGAAATAAGGAAGAGCAAACCATCTGTCTTTGCTGCCTCATATTTCTTGAGCAGAAAAGCTCCCACAGCTTTTAAAGTTCTTGCCAAATACCTCTAATTCAGGTGCTTTTAAAGTGTCTTTAAATGCAGTTTTGTCAGTTGTTCTTAAATCCCTCAGTGACTGATGTTATCTACACAAGAATATACATACTTTTTGTCAGTGATATCTAGTTGAGCTAGCATTTGCCAGATTGTCCAAAATAGGTAGTACATGAATCTTTACATATTAATTTGTGTCATGTTTGCATGAGCTATTGCAGGTGCGTTGTCAAGGTCTTATTCATCACGCAAAGGATGTATTGCTTGGGATTTGAAGGGGTTGCTACAAAATCTATTTAACAAACAATAGATGAGAATCAGGGCAGCAGTCCACCTTTTGGTCGAAGGGACCAAATAAACCAATCGCCTGATCTGCCCCCAAATCTGCTCATTTTACTGATGCTGTGTTAGTATTGGTTGGGTCATATCCCAGTGCCCACCTCGTTCCATGCCTATGATGAGAACCATGTATTTCTCCTGAATTTTTTCAACATGTTGAGTAAGGTTGTCCACTTTATTTCCCTACATTTAGAATAGAGGCAAAGACATAGTGGGCCTGGATGGGCTATGCCCCCTCCCCCACACCACACTTTGGAATCTGGCCAACCAAGACAACAGCACAGATTTATGAGATGAGAACTGGAGATATTGTCAACATATGCTGTTCTTTGTGCAAACCCATGTTAATCTCAGATCTGGCTATACCACTGATTTTGAGCTTCTTCCTGTGTGGATCTGTGGGAAGCAGATCCATGCGTCATTGCTTTGCAATCCTAGCCACAGAAATCTGAACTAATTTTCAGGTCACTGAAGAAAGATCAGAGATATAGGAACCATATAATGAGAACCACATGGACAGTGAGCAGAATCAGGGTAATCACTGGTGGATAATCAGACAACCTAATCGCTGAATAAATTACCCCAAATTTAAATGGTCCAGGTGACATCTTAACAGTTTGTACTTTCTGAACTATATTAATCATAAAATGCATATTTTCTTTGAAAGGAAATTCACTTTCATTGCTCTGCCTATGATAGGTATTCTTACTGCCTGGGAAACAAACCAACCTTTCAAATGTGGTTGCAACTAATGTTAGGTGAGCATCTAACTTAAAAGGGCACTTAACACACGGTTAACGCATGGAAACAAGCCTACTGCACAGCTGTATTAAAGGTTTTTGTGGTAGTTTGTCTATTTCCACACATTAAACCGTGTGTTTCTGAATGTTTCTGTCAGGGGTTGTGGCAAGGGCGAAGTGTGTGTGCAAGTGATAGCCAGCTAGTACATTACCTGTAAAATGAAACTTTAAACTGCTTAGGTCTATATAGAATCTTGCCCTATGCACTAAAAGGTAATATTCAGTAGGGATAGTCAGCTATCTCACTCTGAATATTAGTGCTTAGCCGGTTAAGTGCTATTTAACCAGCCAGGAGCTGTTCCTGGCCGGTTAAATAATCATTGGTGCAAGTTTGCCCATTTCAGAGGATGGAGAATATAGAATTTGGTTAAAACACCAATCTAAAGGCACCCAGTCTTACAAAGAAGACTCTGGGGCCAATATTCAGGCCACAGGAGTTAGCCAGGCTGCCTCCCGTGGTTGGTGCTGAGTTCAAATATTCAATTCACAGTTCTGGGTGACCTATTCAGATCGGTTTCCAATATCTAAATTGATGAATTATTACAGAAACCACATTCAAAAACCATTCAATATCATAAACAAAAAATCATAATACTTTTTGTGTAAAATTAATAATTATTTGTTTGTGCTCAGTTTTTTTTTTGGGTGTGCAGCAATGAACTAGCAGTTCAAGTTATGCATTAGGAATTTGGAAGATTTTTTGATTAAATGTTTTCACAATGGGATATTTAAAAAGTGCAGCAGTGACTAAGAACTGGTGAGAAGACATTTGGATTTGCACATACTTGACCTAAGCTAAGTGACTGATAGAATGTTTTTTAAATAACATCTTTTTCATAGATAAGAGTATTGAATGTTTATACATCACTTGTATATATAGCGCTCTGGTTGGGAAGGAGGATGTGCAATGATGTATCAATGTGGTGCTAATGCATAACTTGAACTGCTAGTTCATTGCTGCACACCCAAAAAAACTGAGCACGGACAAATAATTATTAATTTTACACAATAAGTATTATGATGTTTTGTTTATGATATTGAATGTTTTTTGAATGTGGTTTCTGTAATAATTCATCAGTTCAAATATTCAATGCCAGGTGACCACCATTTTTGGTTTATTTTTGGCTGGTTTAAACCAAGTCAATATTCAGCACTGGCTGGTTAAGTTTAAACTGGTCAAAGATAAGACTGCTTTTTGGGTGGCCCGATTTGGCCACCAAACTTAGTCGGTGATTTGTGGATAGCCGGCTATAATTGCGCGATATAGCCAGTTAGCCACAAAGCACTGACTGCGAATATTCAGTGGGAGATAACTGGCTGTCTCCTGTTAAATATTCACGGATAGCTGGTTAAGTGCTATCTAACTGGCCAGGAGCTGTACTTGGCCGGTTAAATAGCGCTGAATATCAGGCAGTATGTAAATTGAGTGGACAGGTGCTGTAACTATTGCAGGGACATTTTTTAGATTATTTTGATGGCAAATACAAAGGGAAACAGAGTTATTCAGTGGAGAATGAATACTGTGGGGTGCATAGGGAGAGGAATGGTCAGCAGGAAAAAGGAGGTGATAATGCCTCAGTTTAAGTCTAATGAGTCCTCATTTAGAGTGCTGTATGCAATTCTGGAGACCGCACCTTCAAAGAGATACGGAGTCAGCCCAGCGCGTGACTACTAAAGTGATAATCATAAATGGGACTTGATATACGACCTTTCTGTGGTTTTTGCAACTACATTCAAAGCAGTTTACATAGTATATACAGGTACTTATTTGTACCTGGGGCAATGGAGGGTTAGGTGACTTGCCTACAGTCACAAGGAGCTGCAGTGGGAATTGAACCCAGTTCTCCAGGATCAAAGTCTGCTGCACTAACTACTAGGCTACTTCTCCATTCATGGTATGTGATGGGGGGGGGGGGGACTTAAAAATCTCAATAACTTTGGAAAAAAGGTGGGAGAGTGGAAATATGACAGGGGCATAGAAATACATTTATGGGATAAATGCACAGAAGGTGAGTCTCTTTCAATTGAAAGGAAGTTCTGGCATGAAGGGACATAGGATGAAGATGAAAGGCAACAGACTCAGGAAAAGCCTGAGGAAATAGTTCTTTATGGAAAAAGTGGTGAATTCATGGATTGGCCTCCTGGTAGAGATGATAGAGACAAAGACTGTATCTGAATTCAAGAAAGCTTGAGACAAGTACATAGGATCTCAATTAGAGACAGGGGCGTATCTGCGTGGGGCCACAGGGGCCTGGGCCCCCGCAGATTTCGCCCTGGCCCCCCTCCCCGCCGTCAACCCTCCCCCGCTGCTTACTTTTGCTGGCGGGGGGCCCCAACCCCCGCCAGCCGAGGTCTGACCCGCAATCTCCATATTTCGTCTTCCTCCGTGGCCATGTGCTTCAAGGAAGTAATGCTGCAGTGCTGATTCGTTGAATCCAGTTCGGCGTTTGACGTGCTGCGACGTCAGACGCCGAACTGGATTCAACGAATCAGCACTGCAGCGTTACTTCCTTGAAGCACATAGCCACGGAGGAAGACGAAATATGGAGATTGCGGGTTGGACCTCGGCTGGCGGGGGTTGGGGTCCCCCGCCAGCAAAAGTAAGCAGCGGGGGAGGGTTGACGGCGGGGAGGGGGTGGAGAGAGGCGGCGGCGGCGGGGGCGGGAGGCAAAAATGTGCCCCCCCTCTCTGGCTCTGACCCCCCCTACCGCCGGATTCCAGATACGCCCCTGATTAGAGAGGAAGGGATAATAGATGGTACTGATGGACAGACTGGATAGGCCATAGGTTCTTTCTCTGCCTTCATTTTTCTATATTTCTGTGTTTCTAATATCTGATAATCTCAGTGTGACAGGTTTTGGCATTTGGATGAATGTTATGGATCTCGTATTCATTTTGGCTGAGTCCCAAGCCTTGTGGTTGGCCAACACATGGTTGTATTTTTTAATCATGCTGGGGTGGAAAAGCATGCCACCAGGTGAAATATCTATAACTCTGAAATATCTATAACTCCATAAATCTCTATACATGTGGCATTTGCCTGTCTTTCTTCCTGTACAGAATGCGACTGTGATGCATTTGGCTCTGTGAACAGCTTATGTGGTCCCAGAGGGCAATGTCAGTGCCATGCCAACTATGCTGGCCTAACCTGCAATCAGTGTGCCCCAGAATACTACAGCTTCCCCAACTGCTTGCGTAAGTAGAATCATTTTCTGGTGTTTGCCTAAAAAAAGAATAGGCAAGTAGTATTTTATTTAAAAAAAATAAAAATAAGTTTCCATCATCCCTCATAGACACACATAGGAAATCAGTGGTACAGAAAGACAAGAATTTGAATCCCACTGATCTGTTTGCTGAATTGTATTGTGAAAGCCATGTGTTTATGCATGAACAAAGAACAACATGGCACAAATATATACAAGCTCATGGGTACCATTTCTAAGGGTATGTACACATTTATTAAAGTGCACTAAGCAGTTTAGGGTGGAAGCAATTCTATGATTTTGGTACATCAAGGTAGGCACATCAATACCATGCACTGAGCATCAGTTCTTCAAAGGCATCTTGGTGCCAAGATTCCCTTTTAGAATATTAGCATAAGTCAGCATTGACACGCCTACTTTTAGGCACACCCACCTATGCCAGGACTATTGCTGTCAGAAGCTGGCACACCCAAGTGCACCATGCCGTGCACAAAAAATGAATGTATTCTATAAGGTGCATTCTTAAATAGGTGAAACACCCATGTCCCACCTATGCTGTCCCCATGTGTATGCTCTCCTTGTAGTTACTCACTATGGGTTCCTTTTACCAAGCTGTGGTAAAAAGGACCCTGAGCTAGCGGTGGGGGTCGATTTTGCCATGTGTGCCAGGGCCCGTTTTATCGCAGCAGGTAAAAAGCCCCTTAAAAAGACATGGCCACGCGATAAGATTATTCTTACCGCGTGGCCATGCGGGGAGGAGCACTTACTGCCACCCATTGAGATTGAGCTCCTGTGGTAACCCTGACGGTAACCGGGCAGCACCAATTACTGCCAGGTTAGGGCCGCACTAGAAATTACGCAATTATATTCCATAGCACCGGAAATGGTGCATGCATTAGGCCGGCAGTAGTTCTAGGTTGCTGCGCAGCTAGCCCGTGGCCAGCAGCCTTAACAGCTCTGGTACTGCTATTCACTCCTTGCTTCTCTTGATACAATGGTTAGGCTAGCCAAGAGCCCTCTTTCACTTGGTATGTGGTACAATGGTCATGGAAGCAGGAGCTAAAGATGAAGAATTTCAAAAGTAGTTTCCCTCCAACAGAGGACTCCTTCCACCACGACTTCACCAGTCAGGAGAACCTTCGCAGAAGCTATGGGGTTATTTACAAAAAGTCCAGTATCTTAGTAAAGCCACTAGAGGTCTCTACACAAGACAACGCATGTGCCTGTTACTCAGTACTCACATAAGTTTGTAAGAAAAAAACAGGTCTAGAGTCTATTTCTTCATCTGACTAATCTATTCACAGTGAGCAGCTCATTGTAACACAGCATCCAAGCAGACAACAGTACAGTCATCCTTCTCTGGGGCTCCCCTGTCACTGACTGTGCCAGCACTTCTATGATTATCATCTGGATAACACAGGGTTGGCAAACAGAAACAATGAGGTTCATTCAGCCTAGGCTAGTCTTCCAAAGGGGTTACAAACAACCATTTAAGGAAGTTTCTCAGTCTGACCTACAATGAGTAGGTGTTGACATGAATAGCTAGATTCAGGTTAGGCCCTGCATACTGATCAAGATTTTCCCTAGCATTGAACTTGATTGTCAGTGTGCCTTTGGTAACCAAGCCATGGTGCATATCTGATTAGACTTCATTTTTCTGCCTCTGTTATTTGTCTGCCAAAATGGAAAGTTCACAGCATGTGTTTGGAATTTGACCCAGGTCAGCCTGTCCTGTATTTTTACCTTAGGGTTGTAATAAATGAGATGTTTATCTAATCTTGAAACCTTTGGCTCCCTTATCTGCATTAGTACATCAGACCATATACAAATGTATCTGGCATTCATTTATGAACCCACCCACACTGGTATGTTGTGCATGCTTATACTCTAAGTCCAAAAGATAAATTCTGAAACTCTGACATGGAAACACTCTGCCTTGTCCTTTAAATATTTTCAAAGAGTAAACATTTATTTGGAGGTAGGTGGACTGCATAACTGAGTAGTGTGATAGGGTGTAACGTCTTGTTTATTTTGGAAAGGTTTTCTCACCCCACTCCCAGGGTAAGGTTAAATGATCATTTCTCTCAATGGAGGAGGGTGAACAGTGGAGTGCTGCTGGGTTTGGTACTGGAACTGGTGCTATTTAATGTATTTATAAATGATATGGAAATCAGAACGACGGGTGATAGGATTAAATTTGCAGATGACACAAAACTATTCAAAGTTGTTAAAACATGTGAACTGTGAAATATTGCAGACCTTAAGAAATTGGGAGATTGGGCATCCAAATGGCAGATGAAATTTAATGTGGACATATGCAAGGTGATGCAGATTGGAAAGAATAATCCGAATCATAGTTACCTGATGCTAGGGTCCATCTTGGGGGTCAGCACTCAAGAAAAAGCTCTAGGTATTGTTGTAGATAATATGCTGAAATTTGCTCAGTGTGTGGCAAGTTATTCTGCTGAGATAAATGAAATGATTGCCTAATTTTAAAAGCATACCAATGCTTTTGCATCAGGTTGAAGTGACATAGGAGGAGAAAGGACATCATTTGTTTTCGTCATTAAATTAAAAAAACCTAAATATGCTTCTTTCATGGGATTCTCAGAATTTTTTATCTTATCCTCATAATATATCATCTTTGATTCCTGAGTAGCAGATTTATTTTCAACCTCTGATCTCCAATTAATGTAACTCTCTACACTTCCTCCAAATCCTTTCTAATTTCCTACAATTAACCTTTAAAGAACTCAGACTCTCCGTATACCAAGGATTAATAACTTGCCAAACGTTTCTCTCTTTAATTGGTGCCACCTTATCCAAAGTTGTTTTAACTGACTCATTCCATACACTCAGTGCTAAGCTAGGATCAATAACCTGATAATTCAAGGCAGAACCCACTTTCTGTCAAAATAACTCTTCATCCAACTTATTTCAACCTATTTTTATCATAATGGGAGTTGTATCTGTCAGTAGTTTTGGAATTTTCAAAAAACAATTCATAAGAAAATGATCCGACCATACTACCGGAGCCCCCTGAACATAATCAACTAGAGGTTCCCTATAAGTATTAATAACATAGGCTACTAAATCAAGAGCATGCCTCTTAATATGAGTGGAGCTAACAGAACCTAACCAAAGATCAACAGAATCTGAAAAATTAATAAACTGCCTCACTGTTGGATCAGTCTGATCTTCTAAGTGGAGATTCAAATCACCAAGAATAACAATTGAGTGAAAGTAGAAAACATAAGAAGCTATAATGTCATAAAATATTTGCTGAACTAAATGTCAACTGCCAGGTGGCCTATAAAACAAGAAGAGGCCCACATTTCCTACACACTCACCATCTAAAAATTGACAGACTATCAGGCTTATTTTCGAAAGAGAAGGGCGCCCATCTTTCGACACAAATCGGGAGATGGGCGTCCTTCTCCCAGGGTCGACCAAATCGGCATAATCGAAAGCCAATTTTGGGCATCCCCAACTGCTTTCCGTCGCAGGGACAACCAAAGTTCCCAGGGGCGTGTCGGAAGCATAGCGAAGGCGGGACTGGGGCATGCTTAACACATGGGCGTCCTCGGCTGATAATGGAAAAAAGAAGGGCGTCCCTGATGAGCACTTGGCCGACTTTACTTGGTTCATTTTTTCTTGCGACCAAGCCTCAAAAAGGTGCCTGAACTGACCAGATGACCACTGGAGGGAATCGGGGATGACCTCCCCTTACTCCTTCAGTGGTCACTAACCCCCTCCCACCCTAAAAAAAACTTTAAAAATATTTTTTGCCAGCCTCTATGCCAGCCTCAAATATCATACCCAGCTCCCTGACAGCAGCATGCAGGTCCCTGGAGCAGTTTTAGTGGGTACTGCAGTGCACTTCAGGCAGGTGGACCCAGGCCCATCTCCCCCTACCTGTTACACTTGTGGTGGTAAATGTGAGGCCTTCAAAACCCACCACAAACCCACTGTACCCACATGTAGGTGCCCCCCTTCACCCCTTAGGGCTATGGTAGTGTTGTACAGTTGTGGGGAGTGGGTTTTGTGGGGGTTTGGGGGGGCTCAGCACCCAAGATAAGGGAGCTGTGCACCTGGGAGCATTTTCTGAAGTCCACTGCAGTGCCCACTAGGGTGCCCGTTTGGTGTCCTGGCATGTCAGGGGGACCAGTGCACTACGAATACTGGCTTCTCCCATGACCAAAGGGCCTGCATTTGGTCGTTTCTGAGATGGACGTCCTCGGTTTCCATTATCGCCAAAAATCGGGGACGACCATCTCTAAAGAAGACCATCTCTAAGGTCGACCTAAATGTTGAAATTTGGGCGTCCCCAACCGTATTATCAAAATGAAAGATGGACGCCCATCTTGTTTCGATAATATGGGTTTCCCCGCCCCTTCGCGGGTACATCCTGCGAGGACGTCCTCAGGAAAACTTGGGCGCCCCGTTCGATTATGTGCCTCCACATACTTTTAAATTTGGCTGATTTGAACTGTCAATCAATTTCAACCTAAAAATAAAAAAATCCCTATATATTAATGCAAGCCCACCTCCCTTTCTATCTTGCCCAGGACAATTAATAGCCTTGTAACCTTGTGGACAACTATTTAAAATGTACAGTGAGTGTAAATCTGTTATGAAGACACTAAAATTACCAGAACAGTGAGTACATTATCCTCCTCCCCTGTCTCCTTATCGCTAAGTGGTTGAACTCCACCTCTTCAACCTGCAGTTATTCGAGAGTTGCAACAAACTTCCATGAATGGAAGTCAAGCTTCTCCAAAGCTGGTGCGATCCTCCCCAGGCATGGCTTTTGATTCCTGTAATGTGAGGCCCAGGGATATATTACCAGTGCCAATCTCGATAAAATTTCCTGATATTTTGTCTGCTCCTTCTTCATCTGACAAACTAAAAGATGTTTCTTTAAAAGGTGTCGGAGTTGCAGGTTTTAGGATGGAAAAGGTTTTGCATGAGAATTTAATTAAGTTATCCAAATTCTCTGAGGAAACCTCTCAGAAGCTCACTGAACATGATTGCAAAGTTAAATCAGTGGAACAGTGTGTGTCCCAGACAGAATCTCAGCTGAAATCTGCTCAGGCTGCTATGGCAGCAGTGACTAAAGATAATTTCTTAATACATATGCATATGGAAGGTATTGAAAACTCTGCTAGGGCATACAGTTTGCATTTATTGAATTTTCCTTTGACACATTATCTATCCGCAAGAGAGTTGTTTAAGTTATATTTAAGAGATGCTCTTCAGCTCCCAAATTATGATTCTATGGTTGTGACTAATATATACTATATCCCTAAGGGAATTAAAGAGATTTAAGCAGAGGGAGGAAATGATGTGATTAATTAATGATTAATGTGATTAATTCCCCTAATAGTTTAGATTTATTCCAACTTTTGAAATCTTCACTAGATGTCATTTTACTTTGATAACGAAACCCCCAATCAATACTACTTCATGAATCTTTTAACACCCACTAATTGTACAAGATACATTATCTATAGTGATATGAAAAACTCCCCCCAACCTTCCTGATTTCTCCTATTATTCAATATATGTCATACTGAATGGTCTCTTATCTTTAAACAACATGTAATATTAGACAAAGGGAACCTGAGTAAACACATAACACAGTTTTTATTTCATTTATATGATGAATAAAGTTAATGCAACACCTATATCACCCGTGTGAAAAAGTAATTGCCCTCTGAAACTTAATAACTGGTTGTACCACCTTTAACAGCAATGATTGCAACCAAATGCTTCCTATAATTTGATATCAGTCTTTCACATTGCCGTTGAGGAATCTTAACCCACCCGTCTTTGCAGAATTGCTTTAATTCACATTTGTAGGTTTTCATGCATGAACTGCTCATTCAGGTTTTGCCACAGCATCTTTATTTGGTTCAAATTAGGACTTTGTCTAGGTCAATCCAAAACTTCAATTTTGTTTCTCCTCAGCCATTCAGATGTAGACTTGCTTTTGTATTTTTGGATCATTGCCTTGCTACATAACCCAATTACGCTTCAGCATCAGCTCACAGACAGATGACTGGACATTCTAGTAAATGCAGAATTCATGGTTCCTTCAATAATGGCAAGGTTTTTTTAGGTCCTAAAGCAGCAAACCATCCTTACACCATCACAGTGCCACCCTGGTGGTATGATGTTCTTACTGTGGAATGCTGTATTTGCTTTATGCCAGTCATCCACTCCTACCTTAGCCGAGATAATACTCAAGCATCTGACTTCATGTACAACTTCCTTTAAATTAGTCCCCTTATTTTCTGACTCCTGTTACTGTCTTATCTATCTTTATATTCTGTCTTTTCTTACATCCTATGCTGTCTATTAAAATGATTTATTGTGTATTGTGTTGACATTGTAATGTAGCATACTATGCCATACTTGTTGTTTGAATATTTTTACTACTCTAATTGTCTATTGCCTATGATTGACTTATTCTTGCTGTACACTGCCTTGAGTGAATGTCTTCAAAAAGGTGGTATTACAAGCAAGACAAGCATTGATGTTAATCTTGGATAGCAGTAGTGTCCACTTTGCTCTGTCCCATGAATCTCATTTTTGCTCAGTGTCTTTCTTATTGTGGAGCCATGAACATTGACCTTAGATTTGTGACTTTCCAGATGACTTTTCACTGTGCCTTTGGAATAATTTTGTCAGGCTGGCCCCTCCTGGAAAGATCGACCATTATTCTAAGTCTTCATCATTTAGAGATAATGACTCTCACTGCGGTTTGGCGGAGTCCCAGAGCTTTAGAAATGGCTTTGTAACTCTTTCAAGACTGATATATTTAACATTTTTTTCTTCAGTTTTCTTTATTTATATACTGCCTTTCCTCTGAAAATAACTAGGTGGTGTACAGTAAAACATTTTCTAAAGTAGGAAAAGAACACCAATTGCTGACAGAAAAGGTAAAGAGCATTCTTGTAGAAAGTTTTGTAAGGTTTAATATATAGTGAGGTATAGATTCAACAGGGCTGGCTGCTGTCAAGCCTGACTCTGTTCAGTCAACTGAATCTAATTATCAATTAAATTTGGTCAATTGGTTCACTGAGTAACTAAGGGGGGCAGTTACTTTTTCACATGGATGATATGGGTGTTGGATAACTATGTTCCTTAAATAAGTGAAGTAATAATTTAAACATTGTGTTACATGTTTACTCGGGTTCCCTTTGTCTAATATTACACATTATTTAAAGATCATAAACCAATAAGTGTGACATATATGTAATAATAGGGGAAATCAGGAAGGGGGAAACTTTTTTACATCTCTGTACATTCAATGAAATGTTCTGGACTATACCATACCTATATGGGGGATAGATTTTAAGAAAAGTGAAGATGCTTCATAAACACTGTCCAATGCTCAAATATCGCAGTCTGGGTTTTGATAAGGTACAATTGTGAAGATTTGGAATTGTCTTTTTGCCAAAGCTTGAGGTTCAGAGTTTCAAAATTGGTCTCCTCTCGTAGAGCATTGTAAAATCTGAATTATATTTGTGCATATGTATATATATTAACATTACAATAATATGTGGGGAAAAGCCTCAAAGAGCTCCCGAGGCATTTCCCCACATATTATTGTAATTTTGTATTGAGTGGAAGTTTTCGCATTTAGAATTTGTTCTTATCTCCACACCACCAAATATATTTGTTTAGTATATATTAACATTAACATTAACAATGTAACTTGTATTCCACTAACACCTCACAGTTCTAAACGGATCATAAATTCACAAGAAGCTGGACATATCCAGGAAGGTACAATATTAATGAACAAAAATTTACATTCTCATTTGAAATCTACTACTCCATGCTAATTATTTAGATCATAAAATAGTTTTGAAATAAATGGGTTTTTATAAGTTTCCGAAATTGAAAATGATTTGAAGTGGTAAATAAAAGAGTTTGAGCATCTTTATCAAGACAAGTTGCTTGAAAAGGAAAAAGAGTTTCTAATAATCTAAATCTTTTCACATTAAAAAAAAAAAGGAAAAGTAAATAGGGATGTTGATCTTGTAACACTAGTTCTTTGAGAAAAGAGGAAATGACCTAAGAGATAAGGTGGAGATAATCCATATATTACTTTGTAAATAAAACAATAGAATTTGAATTGAACTCTAGCGTAAACTGGCAATCAATGACTCTTTACAAAAAAACTGGGATATTCTATCAGATTTTTTCAGACAATAAATCAAACAAAGAGCAGTATTCTGAACTGTCTGCAAATGCTTGAGTAATTGTTTTGAAATACCCAAATAAATGATGTTACAGTAGTCCAACATACTTAGAGTCAAGGTTTGTACCATTAGACGGAAGTGATCTTGATCAACATATTTATGCACCCATTGAAGATTATACAGAATAAAAAAATATCTTTGTGTTAATGTATTAATTTGAAAATCAAAACATAGTTTGGACTCTAATAGGATACCTAAGATTTTTATGGATGAAGAAAACTGATACAGAGTCTGGTTAACTTTTATACTATTTTCCTCTTTATTGAAAGAGGAATGACTAACTCAATACTAAGTCAATACTGAATGACTAACCAGCAAAAATTTAGCTTTATCTGTATTTAACTTAAGTTTGTATATTTTCATCCAAAAATATAAAGAGGGGCATAATTGAACGAAAACGCCTATCTCCATGGGCGTTTATCTCCGAGAACGGGTCCGTGAAGGGGCGGACCGAACCGTATTTTGGGAAAAAATAGACGCCCATGTTTTATTCAACAATGTGTGAGCTGGGCGTTTTTGTTTTTCAGCGATAATGGAAAATGAAAGCGCCCAGCTCAAAAACGAATAAATCCAAGGCATTTGTTCATGGGAGGGGCCAGGATTCGTAGTGCACTGGTCCCCCTCACATGCCAGGACATCAACCGGGAACCCTAGGGGGCACTTTTACAAAACCAAACAAAAAGGTAAAAGAGCTCCCAGGTGCATAGCACCCTTCCCTTGTGTGTTGAGCCCCCCAAATCCCCCTCAAAACCCACTGCCCACAAGTCTACACCATTACTATAGCCCTAAGGGGTGAAGGGGGGCACCTACATGTGGGTACAGTGGGTTTGGGGGGGTTGGACGACTAATAAGCATTAAGCAGCACAATTGTAACAGGTAGGGGGGATGGGCCTGGGTCCACCTGCCTGAAGTCCACTGCACCCCCTAACAACTCCTCCAGTGACCTGCATACTGCTGCCAGGGAGGTGGGTATGACATTTGAGGGTGAAAATAAAAAGTTGAGAAACTTCATTTTTTGTGGTGGGAGGGGGTTAGTGACCACTGGGGGAGTCAGGGGAGGTCATCCTCGATTCCCTCCAGTGGTCATCTGGTCATTTAGGGCACTTTTTGGGGCCTTATTCGTGAAAAAACAGGGTCCAGGAAAAGTGTCCTAAATTCTAGCTAAAAACGCATACTTTTTTCCCATTATCGGTGAAATGCGCCCATCTCTGTTCGGCAGATAACCACGCCCCAGTTCCGCCTTCGCCACACCTCTGACACGCCCCCATCAACTTTGTCCGCATCCGCGACGGATTACAGTTGAAAACGTCCAAAAATCGGCTTTCGATTATACCGCTTTATTCGTTTTTGTGAGATAAACGTCCATCTCCCGATTTAGGTCGGAACTTGGGCGTTTTTCTCATTCGATTATAAGCAGGAAAGTATCTATAATATTATAAAGCAAAGCTGATTGAGAAGCAACTGTTGAATAACTAGGAACCATAACTGTTATATCAACAGCATAGCTATAGAAATAGGCCCCCAATTTCTTCAAAATATAACCCAGAGACTACATGTAAACATTAAACAAAATGAACCAATTACAGTTTTAGTGCTATTGTTTGACCTAAACCCAGATTGCTATAGTTTGAAATTAGATCTGTAGGAAGTTGTATAGAAAATCACCCATCTCCAGCATAGTATGTAACCAATCTAATAATAGTAATTTAAAGTTACTAGAATCAGATTTCATAACATATGGAGGATAAGTATCCCAAATACAGTAAGAAGAAGTATATTTTCTATGTAGAATGTCCAATAAAGACCATGATATGGGAGATAATTCCCTCCAAATTCTGTCCACAGAAAAATTCTGAACTAAAATTGAGTGAATCCAGATTCAATTTATTACCCTTAAATGATTCTTATTGTAGATATTTTAGAGCTAAAATATTCAGCTAACTGAGTGGCTGAAGGTCTTTTTCTAAATAGTGGAACAGTACAAGCTTCTGTATGAATGGAATCTCCAAGTATCTTAAAGAGTAATTTTATATCCAAAGAGTTACCAGCAATTAGTTTAGAATAATGATCCTTTCCTTTTGATTTTAGTAATCTCTTATATTCTTTATTAAGTAGCTTCCAACTTATCTTATTCTCAGTAGAAGAATACTTATGCCATAATCTCTCTGCAGATCTACATTTCCTTTTAAGAACAAGCAGTTCAGTGTCAAACCATTTATCTGACGATCTAATAATTCTGGCTAGAGTCTTGTAGGGGCCCAAATCATCTAAAATCTCTTTACTATAATAAAACCAGTCTTTAATAAACCCTGAGGGCTCCCAGGAAGCACTTATTTCATCAAGCTGTGACCAAAAGACAGCATTGTCAATAACTCCTCTAGATAAATGGGTAGTTCTTTTTGCTGGCCTAACCCTTCCCAATTATCTCCAGTCTATATTAAATTAATAAATAAAATGATCAGACCAACGAATCTCTGACCAAGTACCTTCTTGAAAAAGAGCATCTAGACTAGTATCCTCTTTCAAAAACACAATTAAGTGTAATTGATGTCCTTTGTTATAGGTGGTTCCAACAATTGGAACATAGTAACATATCTAGGTGCAGATTAATATCACCCAGAAAAAGATTACATTTAGAAGGTAAAGAATTCCAAAAAACAAAATCACAAAATTTATCCTGGATACTATTCCACTTCTCTGGAGCCACATAAAATATCATGCAAGAAAACGAATTAACAAGTGAAGTATCCTTAATCTGATAAGCTGCAATTTCTAATTTTGCTGAAATACATGTATTCAAAGTATCTACTTCAAAAAATTTATTTTAGATAAAAACTGTACATGTATATATGTCTCGCTATATATACAGTATATAAGTATGCATGTGTTTTCTTCTGCAGCTTGCCAGTGTTCACCTTATGGCTCCTATAGAAAGACATGTGATCCTTTAATGGGGCAGTGTGACTGTCGGCCAGGCATCACTGGACAGCTCTGTGACAGATGCATGCCAGGGTTTGGCATTTTCCCCAATTGCCAAGGTATGGCTTATATGGAAAACCTCATGCAGTGTTGGTTTTAACAAATACTTTTACATTCTTTATTCAAAGCAGGGCCAAAGCGGAACTCATGCTGCAGTAATTAATTATATGAAATTCCTTTGCAATGCACTCAATGAAGCAAAGCTCTTATTTTATTTGCTGACCCTTACCCCCCCCCCCCCCCCCCCCATATTTTGTGCTGATCTGATCCAAAACTTTTTATTAAAACAGCCTGTGACTGAGCACCAAGGTGATAGCATAGATTAAGTGATGGTAAATGGAAAGCACTCTGAGGAGAGGAGGGTGAATTGTGGTGTGACTCATGAGCCTGTTAAAAAGCCATTACTATTCAACATCTTTGTGAGCAGTATTATAGAGGAGTTAGAAATAAGAATACTCATTTGCAGGTGATACTAAGATCTGTGACAGAGTAGACACCCAAGAGAAAATAGACAGAATGAAGGTGATGTAAGAAATTCGAAGGGCAGTTTAGTACTTGGCAATTCAAATTCAATGCAAAATATTGGGGGGGGGGGGGGGGGTGGAGGTCAGTAACTGACTATCGCATATTAGACATATAAGTTATAAGGGCAATTCTGTACCTGGGGTGCCCCTGTGCATGTGTATATGCTCAAATTAGCAGTTACATGCATTACCACCCTAAGCTCTATGCGATACGGACGCATGTAAATGCAATGGTGGGAGAATGCAAGGACGCATACATTGGGATGAAGCATGGGAAGGGCATGGGCAGGGCTCCCAGTTATGTACATAATATATAGAATACTGTAAGTTACTTGCACCCTGGCCTCATTTATCTTGAGTATTGCGATCAGTTCTGGTTGCTGTATCTCAAAAAATATATAGCAGAATTAGAAAAGGTTCAAAGAGGAGCAACCAAAATGATAAAGGGGATGGAACTCTTCTCATATGAGGAAAGGCTAAAGAGGCTAGGGCTCTTTAGCTTGGAAAAAAGATGGCTGAGGGGGGATATGATTGAGTCTACAAAATCCTGAGTGATGTAGAATGGGTAGAAGTGAATAGATGTTTTTACTCTTTCAAAAAATACAAAGACTAGGAGGACACTTGATGAAGTTACATGGAAACACTTTTAAAATACGAGGAAAATATTTTTTCACTTAATGAATAGTTAAGCTCTGGAACTCTTTGCCAGAGGATGTAGTAACAGAAGTTAATGTATTTTGGTTTAAAAAAAGGTTTGGACAAGTTCCTGGGGGGAAAGTCCATAGTCTGCTATTGAGACAGACATGGGAGAAGCCACTGCTTGTCCTGGGATTGGTAGCATTGAATGTTGTTACTATTTGGGTTTCTGCCAGGTACTTGTGACCTGGATTGGCCACTGTTGGAAACAGGATACAGGGCTAGATGGACCATTGGTCTGATCCAGTATAGCTATTCTTATGTTCTTATTTAGATGCTCGCAGTTACACCAGCTCTATGACTGGTATAAGTGTGGGTGCCTAAAAGTAAGGTGTAAACGATAATATAATTAAGGAAGTCAACTAAAAAGAAAGAAAGGATTCTCTATTAACAAAATTAGGAGCAGTGGGCTAATTGTGAAAAATCAAAAATAATGCGGAAAAAGCCTCAAGATGCTCCCAGCCTAAAGCTATAAGAGCAGGACTTCTTCATCGTCGGCAAAAAACCTCCTTATGAAACAGCATCAACAACATAGCTTTATTAGATCAAGCTTATCAATATATATATATATATGTATATGAGCTATCAATACTTAGCTGTGGAGTCTCTAGAACTTAGGTTTCAAAATCAACTGGTATTGCAGCTAAATTCTTATGTGCTATGAGTTGTTACAGTTGGCTACTTGAGAGGCCTCTTAGATCATGTAAGAAGTGCCATTTCCTGCAATTCCATTAGAAATTCACCAACTCCTAGTCGTAATTTGTTTGACCAACAAATTGGAATCATGACTTGCTGCGTCTGTTAATTTATGGACATGGCTAGGTTTAAAAGCTGAAAATTAACCAAAAAAAACCAGTTTAGTAAGCAAATGTGCCTTTGACCTGTGTGCAACATTTCAGTTGCACACAGGTCAAAGCTGTTTGGTTATTTTGTGGTTAATCTTATTCTCTTCTATTTTGCTTCACTCCTTTTAATGTATAACTTTATGTAAATTCAAGGTGTCAACGTTGAGTGTGACCCTGCTGGAACCATTCATTCACATTCTGTAAGTATTGTATTGGAGAATGTAATATATTTTATGTTGTCTATTGTGTGTCTTTATGCTAGTTGAATGTTAGTAAACCTTTGTGTAACAACATGAGATTACTAGTAGGTTAAGGCAAAATGCCTAATATCTCTTTTGGTGGCCCAGTCATTCCCCATTCTTGATGCACTCTCCTGTCATTAAAATCATTTGTGGTACCTGAGTATCGAAGGATGGCCAGTGTAACGCCGATTTTTAAAAAGCTGGGGTGATCTGGGAAATTAGAGAATGGTAAGCTTGATGTCGGTGCCAAGCAAAATGCTAGAAACTATTATAAAGAATAAAATTACCAAGCATATAACCATAGTTTAATGGGACAGAGTCAAGGGAAATCTTGCCTTACCATAATAACATAAGAACATAAGCATTGCCATACTAGGACAGACCCAACAGTTCATCATGTCCAGTATCCTGTTTTTAACAGTGGCCAATCCATGCTACAGGTACCTGGCAAGATCCTAACAGAGTAAAAGAGATTTTATGCGTTTTATCCCAAATCCAACTTAATAATGCTTTATGGACTTTTAGGAAATTGTTCAAGCCTTTTTTGTGCTAAGCTAACTGCTTTTACCACATTCTATGGCAATGAATTCCAGAGTTTAGTTACACTTTGAGTGAAGAAATATTTTCTTAGATTTGTTTTAAATTTACCACTTAGTAGCTTTATTGCGTGCCCCTTAGGACTTGTATTTTTGCAAAAAGTAAACAAATGATTTATGTCTCTCCATTTCATTCCACTCAGTAATTTATAGACCTCTATCATATATCCCCTCAGCTGTGTCTTCTCCAAGCTGAAGAGCCCTAGCTCCTTTAGCCTTTCCTCAGACTGAATCATCCCATCCCCTTTATCATTTTCATTGCTTCTCTCTGTACCTTTTCTAATTCTGCTATATCTTTTTTGAGATGCAGTGACCAAAATTGCACACAAAATTTGAGGTGTGTTGAAGCACTACAAAGGCATTGTAATATTCTTAGCTTTGTTCTCCATTCCTTTATTAATAATTCCTAACATTCTATTTGCTTTCTTAATTGCTGCTGCACATTGAGTGGAAGGGTTTCAACGTATCATCAATGATGCCTAGGTCTTTTCCTGGGTGGTGACTCCTAATACGGAACCTTACATCATGTAGCTATAGTTTGGATTCCTCTTTTTTTACATGCATCACTTTGCACTTGCTCACATTAACCCCAAAAGTCTATAAATGGCACCTGTTTAGTTGTCCAGTCCATTATACACTATTGTTGTTGTCACCAGGGTGCCTGCTTGTGTCTGCCACATGTTGAAGGCCCTACCTGTAGCAGCTGCAAGCCACTGTACTGGAATCTGGCCAAGGAACATCCAGAAGGCTGTTTAGGTAAGGTTTGTTAGGGTCACTGTGAAGGATTTGCTTCCTGAAATTTTCATTGTTGTGTGACTCCTGGTTAGTGCATCTAAATGGATTTGTTTTGCACATACCATCACAGGAATGAAGCTTACTCTTAAGCCATGGTATATTGGGTGTGATAGTCTCTCAAATTGACTGCTACAATTCCTTATAATATTTGCATTGTGCCAAAGATAGTTTCCCTCATAGAGCTCATATGGTTAATATTCAGGATATAGGTAATCAAATAATGCAGAAGCAGACAAAATACCAAGCCACATCTTGGTTTAGGCTTATGCAAATCATTGTTTTCTCCCCCAAATGTATAGCTGTAGTAAAGAGCACAATGTATACAAGATAATGGTGGGGTTTATCAAGTCAGTTGAGCAATCTTGACTGCTACTTGAGAGTAAGGTCCTTTAGGAAAACTGACATTTTCATGAGATCATCTTAGCCATATGTGATAATGTTCAGATCGAAGTGTCTGCAAACTAAAAAGAATAAGTGAAAAAGTTAGGTTAAAGAGACTTCAGTCTGCATTGAGTGCTTCCATCACTATAACCAATCAGAAAGATTTTCTGTATTGCGATCTGCCTTATAGCCCTCATGGAGAGGCAAACAATAAATTGGACATAAATAAATAGAGCAATGACATCATAGACAAAAATAAGTTTGAATAGAAACTTGACTGTAAATGGGCTTTTCCATTGGCCACTGTAATGTTCTTCATTGCTTTTGGTACAATAAGTGGTAGGCTAGACTTGAGATCCATGTGCTGTCTCTCTACTTCTCTCTCTCCGCAGAGTGCCAGTGTGATGTGACTGGAACAGTGAGTGGAATTGGTGAATGCCGAGAGGTAAATACACAGAAACAGATACATCACAACAGGTTATCTGCATTATGTAAAACTTTGACTTAATATTTTCTGAAGAATTGCTACTGTTGGTTCAATAATGTTATCAAAATCCTCAATTTAACTCCAACTATTATCTCATACTTTTAACCTTCTTAATCATGGCCTTGTCTATTATATTCAGTTTGAAGTTTGCTGATGTTTCAGGGGGTCTTTTACTAAAGCTTAGCTTGAGTTATCTGCAGCAGGGCTCATTTTATTCCTATGTGCCCTGCTGCAGATAACTCAAGCTAAGCTAAAAGACCCCCTCAGTATAGCTGGAGCTCAATGTGTGCTGTGGACTTATTTGCGAGAAAAGGGAAAAGTTGCCCAAACAGAGATCTGGAGTGAACACTGAGCAGGTAGGGGTATAGGACATTGAAGAAGTCTCCCTCGCACTCTTGGGATCCATAAAAATTAAATACTCATTTTGAAGCTTCATTAATCTGCCTCCACAACAATGGGGATCACCAGGGTTACAGAAATGGCACCCAAACAGGGACCAGAGGACAACATGCTACCTGCGAAGGCTTGAGGGCAATCCCTTGTCTGTAAGTCATAGGCACATCTTTGGAGGTGATCAGATGTGCTGGACTATTTGCTTGCCCTTCTCTGTTATAGTGGAATAGCAGGGATGTGGGTTAGCTACAGACAATGCGAATGAGGTAGGACCCTTTAGAGTGGTTCCTGAACTATGTGAGAAGGCAAAAAAGGCTGTGAAAACTACTACCCATGAGTCCCCTGGCATACTGGAGCAAAACCTGAAAGTGTTGAGTTCACATGAAAGCAACAAGATGTTCATATCACTCCAGTTGGGCATCTGTTCTGATATGTCCCCTGTAGAGTACAGGATCCCACCACATGCTGCCATGAAAGGCAACAAAGCCAAAACCGAGACCTGATTATTGGAAACAACAGAGGAGGAGTGCATGTGTGATCTGAGACCCCAGTTGTACCAGATAATGCTTACTGCAGAATGGTCTATTAGTGAGCCCCCTGTAAAACCTTAAACCAGCTATGGGGAGGGACAAATATTTTAATTCTTTCCATGGTGCTGCAACAGTTAAAATAGGGAGGCTGCATGGTGGCTGAGGAAGAATTGGATGTCCCAAGGGATAGTACAAAGAATGCCTCAGTCAAGGGTAACTCCTGTATCAGACTACATCCAGAAACCCTTGAAAGGGATTCCTATGATTAAAGACTATGCAAGACTAATTGCACTTAGGGGTCAATATTCAACACAACTTAACTAGCAAGAAATGGCTCCTGGCCAGTTAAATTGGCTAAATATCCAGTGTACCTGAATGTAACTCACCTTGAGCTACTACTGAAAAAGGTGTGAGCAAAATTCAAATAAATAAATATTTGGGGCTAACCTGGTATTTTCAGCGACACTTAACTGGTTAGCATCGCTAAAAATAACTGTTTAGCACCGGACTGAAAATCAGCTATTTTGGGGCGTTCAGGTGGCAGCCAGATTAACCACATAAATGGGACTGTATAAAAGGTTGTCCTATTTTTATGCGGTAACCTATAGTTGGTTAAATGCTGAGTTAAGTAGTAGTAGTAGTATCAGACTCAGCTGGCTATGCATTAGCCAGCTCTGTAAAACTGGATATTCAATGCTGAAGCCTGGACAGGGCCTGGCATTGAATATCTGGGAATAACACCGGTGGTAGTCAGCAAAACGCTAAGCACCACCATCTGATTAACGACCCCTAAGAGTGACTGCAACTAATGAATATGCTGACTCTCTGTTGGGCAAGGGAGGGTCAGTGAGCAGCTGCTCCAAACAAAAGGTCAAGGGAAGAGACCATCCAACATCTCATCTATTTGGGCCAGAGGATTTACTGAATAGGGAAATATTACCTGAATTAAAAGACCAAATGTGGTGTGCCCTGAGAAGATCTGGAACATATGGTCAGGAAATATGTGAGGGAGCATTTTAGAATGACCTTTCCCTATCTCCTGTTGAATTTGATGTATTATATGCAGACCCACAGAGATGAGTAGCTTCTTTTATAGCTATTGGAGAAACTCTATGAAGACAAGTATCTTTGAAGATTTCCAGAAAATCACCCATTACTGAGGATCTACACTACCACGTGGAATCTGGGTAAAAGCATCAGAATGCACAAAGTCTGCATTTGCATAAAGATGGGACTTCAGAAGTGCCATCATGATTTGGAAGCATTGTCAAGAGGAGTGACTGTTTATAGCCTCACCTTGGATGGTGTAACCATATGAGCTAGGAAGAAGAAGAGCCCAAATAAGGAGCAGAAAAGGGACTCTTTCTCTCCTTCTGTCAAATATGCATCTGTTTGTTTATGCTTGGCTTCCAGTTTGGGGGTGCACTAGTGGGGTCATGAGCCAGGTCCACTGTGGGTATCCTCTGTCACCTATGGGGGGAAGCAGAATGAGAGACATGGGTGTGTATACATTGGTCTGGGTGCCTTGAGGAGGTGGAGTAGGACTTGTAGGATGTGACATTTGGAGGGAGGCAGTGCTGAGGGTTTGTGGTTGGAGTGGTAAGGGGTTGTGCTTACCTAGGAGCCAACCACTGGTGTTCTCTCCTCAGATGAATCTGCTGTAGATTCCAGAATGCTGTAGTATGTAGGCGTCATGGGTCGAACCTGGGTATCAGGCACGCACGTCCACAGTCTCTCCCTAGGTGTCACATACAACTTGCATATTCATGGAGTGGAATGCTTTTCTATTCCTATAGGTGGCCTCCTGTACCCGGGTGGGGGGGGGGGCGGTGGAGTGTGACATGTATGCAGTCAATGACGCAAATGACCAAGGGAAAGCTTGTTATGGTATAGAACTGAGCCATGCTATTCTGCAGGGCCTGGGGGTTAGCGGGGAAGGTGATGTAGTCTGAGGTGTGGGTGAGGAAGGCAGCAAGGAACTGGGTGAGGAAATTGAAACTGGCAGGCCAGAAAGGCCCACGTTCACAGCTAATACAGACTGGAAAGTTACCAGTGACCAGAAAAACGAGGGAGACAGTGACCTTCAAGTGGACAGGGATAGAATTGTTCCTACGGGTTCTGGGCTGTAGAAAGAGTTGGAGCTGGTCACAAAAGTGTTGGATGGTATCCCTGTCAAACTGGTAACTGGTAAGGCATTGGGCATCGGTGAGATCTAAGAAACTAGAATGAGGCCTAAGTACATGGGAACAGGGATATCTCCTGCGGTGTCTCTCCTCCAAACCCTCTTCCACCTCCATCAAACCCTGAGCCACCAGTGTATACAGTGCCAGCATTTCTCACCACCACAGGTGTAACTGACTTATTCCAAACTAAGGACTATGTGCACCTCCACCTATTGCACCTAGAGAGTGTAGTGAGTCCCTCCACCAACAGACAACGTCCAGCACTCACTCTCCCACCACCAGCAAACACTCCTGATACACAGACACAGCAGCAATCACTCACTCTCCCAACACCAACAAGCGATCTTCACACACAGCAGCAGCACAAAGCACAGGGGCAAACTGGGACTGGACAAACAGAGGAACACTGCAAGACAGAGGACAAGCAGGTAAGGGGGTAGATACAGGAGAAGGGATGGGTATGGCTGGTGGGGGTGCTGGCAGGTATGGGCAAGACCCTGGCTGGGGGATGGGGGGAGAGACAGAGAGGAAGCAAGGAGGGAAATTTGAAGGGAGCAAGGTTCAGATTAGGGCAAGCAGGCCAACGGTAACACAGCACTCAGGAACTCTCAACTTTCCTTAAAAATATCATGTCCTCCACTCTCCAACTCCTCAAATTTGCAAATGGGTCTAAAGACAGCTTTGCTCTTACTCTAGATGCTTTTATATTAGGTCTAATGATGGATATTGTTCTTTCTGCCACTGAGAAACCATTTCGCTATCTGCTATGGGCTGGAGACTTTCATTCTGTAAGACCGCCCAAAACACGCCTTCAAAACACCCCCTCTGGAAATGTTCTAATGTAGACGTACTAGTGATTTAAAGTGTTTTTTTCTTTTGTTCGATTACACTCTTTGGACGTTTTTCTCTTTCAAAAATGAGCTCCTATATGTCTTTCTGCAAAATGCTGAAAATATTCTTAATGAATACTGGTTTTAATAATGACAAAATATGATTCAACTATTAGTGATATTATCTGTCTTCAATGCTTCTCTGATAGTAATAATCTATGTCTTTTGATGTGATTTAATAATCTATGCTTACTGTTAACCTTTTATTGTTACTCAGTGCTCTTTATTGCTTGTAAACCACTTTGACCCCGAGTCAGTTTGGGATAAAGTGAGGTATAAATATCATAAATAAATAAATAAATAATGTGCTCATATCTAATCTCATGGTACAATGAGATTAGATAGGAGAACTATCACAGCACATTAATGTTCCCAAAACAATTATCCAGCAATCTTATAAAGCTCCAAAAACCATTTATATCCAAAAAGGAGTACTTATCTGGATTCAACCTTGCTGGTAAATCTTCCACCTTAAAGTAGTGCTTGTGATGGATCAGCCATCTTTCTCACCAAAAATCTTTCATTAATTCTCATCATGCATTACTCCACAATGTGAATACTAGTGATATAAACTATATGATCCCATCCAGATCGGATCCCTACACAGACCTGGGTTTTGCGTTAGCTTCATCATGGGATCCCTGAGTGGCATCATATATTGGTCTGACCCAGTATGGCTACTCTTATGTTCTGAGGAACAGACTAACTGCAAATAATCTCTTAAATTTGTCACAAATGTGCAAGACAAAATTATGAACCACAATTTGCTACACTGGTAAACAACATGCAGTCACAGTTGTCTCATTAATGATATTTGCTACAGTTGACAAGCCACAGTTAAGTGAGTTTAAATATATCCTGTCTGAGTTGTAGAATCAATAATTCATGTTTAATAATTACTTGATATAGTAACTGCAAACAATCTCTTAAGTGTGTTACTCAGGTGTCTCATTAATGATATCTGCTACTGTTGACAAGACCAACTAAAGTGATTTTTTAAAATATATCCTTGATGTGTTGTAGATTCAATATTAGTATTAATGTTTAATAGCTTATCTGAACAAGGCAGTTTACAAATTAGTAGCATTTAACTAATATAGGTTTAAATGTGTAAGCTCAAAATATTTTGGCGGCCCTCAGAGCTTTCTCATATTCACATTGTAGCCTTGTACATGAAAAAAGTTGGAGACCACTGTTCTAAGATGTATGGGCTGTGCATTGTATGTCTCTGCACACACTGTATACATTTGTTATGCCCTGTACTATTCATGATAATAGTAATTTATATCATGGAATTGTACACAGATACAGATAGTATTTTTGATTGCAATGTACATTGCTGCAAAGAGATTACAATTCACTTTGAACCTGAGGAGAGAGGAATAATTGACAGGTTTGCTGAAAATCATACACAGAGTATTGGAGAAGGGATGTGAACTCAGGAATCCTTTCTCTCAATCCTGGGCTGTAACTATTAGCCTTCAGTTCAACTGCCTTGTTTTCTTTTCTGTTATTTGGGTATTCACAGCCCTCTGTGCCTAAAGACTTGCAAACTCTGCAAGGAAGTTTCTTAGACCTTACAGGTGCTATAAGAGCATTATAAAGTAACCCAATGTACTCTACCTGTGCATTTTTGTTTCCAGAAGGACGGTCAGTGTCACTGCAAACCTAATGTCTGTGGCGAGTCCTGTGCCACCTGCAATGATGGCTACTTTGCTCTGGAAGCCAGGAATTACTTTGGGTGTCAAGGTACTATGCATGCATTAAAACTGAAGACTGGTTACCAACTCTTAAGCAGCTCTAGTCAGCAGAGAAATATCAGCTATGGCATGGGATATCCTCCTGCAGACAAGCACCAAGTTGAGAACAACTTATGGGGACTGCTACAAGTGTGACAGTTTCCATGGCAGTCTATGTGTGAGGTGGGCTGTCAGCAGTGTCCTCAGTCATCCCAAGGCAATGGAGGGTTAAGTGACTTGTCCAGGGTCACAAGGAGCCGCCGTGGGATTGAACCTGGGCCTTCTGATTTCCAAGTTGCTCTAACCATTAGGTGACTCCTCACTTCTACAAGATGCAAAATTAATCAGTACAATAATGATGTGCAAACTAGCGATGTGCATTCATTAGCATGCCTTAAAATATTTTGCATTCACTAATGGGGTCATTTCCTAATAGTTAATGCACTCTAAGGGCCAAATTTTATTTATGGCGCCAAAAAAATGCACTTAGCGTGATTCTATAAGGGGTATGCGTCCTTTATAGAATGGTACGTAGCGCAAAACTGCACCTAAGTGCAGGCATCTGGAATTACACCTGCTATGACCAGGCCAAAATGAAGACACCTACATTTAGGCATGATTATATATGTATACATGCAAATTGAGGGAATGCCCCCTAACCATGCCCCTATAGTTATGCAGGATTGAAGTAAAGCACACACTGGATCTGTACATAACATCATAGGCGCATATACGATGTGCGCCTAACTCCCAATTAATTCCAATTAGTGTTGCTGATTGCTTGCTATTCAATTATCAGTACTGATTGGTTCATTATTCAATTAAGTTATCTGGGTAAATTGAGCCACACCCAATTTAATGCACGTACATCTAGGTGTCATATACAGAATTTGGGGGTTAGGCATTATTTATTGTATTACTTATTGCAAGCCATGTTTTATGCAGTGGGTCCTAAGGTACATAACATGTGGTAATGACCTTAGCACATGCTGTTAGTAAACAACTGCATTAGGATGCAAAATCAATTTAATGTCCACTAACTTATAACATCAATCTGAATTAGTTAAAAAGGTCTAATGTGTGTTCTGAAATGAAATGAAAGCAGGTCTGAAAATCATGAAAACAATCAGAAAACAGATCAAATGTCCCTGTCCAAGTCACTTAACCCTCCATTGCCCAAGGTACAAAAACTTAAATTGTGAACCCACTAGGGACAGACACATTACCTTTATAAAAAAAATATACATAAACTCCTTTGGTTGTACCACAGACAGACAGTATATCAAATCCATGGTCCTTTAATTCCAATCTCCAGATTCTATACAGGTTGCCACATATTGGGTATGATCCTGAGATGTGTGTGCATCGTAATTACTTAGGGGCCCTTTTAATAAAGGATTAGTACAGGGCAATAGGCTTGCCGTGAGCCAATCTGGAACTACTGCTGGGCTACCGCTATATGATTTTTTTTTTATTTTTATAATGCTGGAATTTCATTGGCGGTAATCGGGCAGCGCTGTATACTGCCTGGTTACCACCAGGTTAGCTTGGAAGCTCCCACTGCCATCTCAATGGGTGGCAGTAAGGGCTCCCCACCGAAATGGCTGTGCGGTAAGTGGTTCACTTACCGCACAGCCATTTCTTTTTTGTCAAAAATGGACAGCCTTTTACCCCCTGCGGTAAAAGGGAGCCTCAGTGTGTGTGTCAAAAACACGCACCTTTATAGAATGTGATTTCAGCATGGATTTGTCAGGTGCCTAACTTTCAACACCATTCACTGAATCTAGCCCCAAGCATTTTGACTAATCTTCTTCATTGTAATCTGCACTGTTCTACTTAGTGGAATTTCCAGAATAAAAATTCATTTTTATTATTAGGGGTTAGGGTTCCAAAACTGCTCCCATTTGCTTCCTCCTCCAGCCCAGAACACTGCAGCTAGACTCATATTCGGGAAATCAAAATATGAAAGTGCTAAACCCCTACGAGAGAAACTACACTGGCTCCCACTCAAAGAACGTATTGCGTTCAAGGTGTGCACCCTAGTTCACAAAATCATCTATGGTGATGCCCCAGCCTACATGTCAGACCTGATAGACCTACCACCCAGGAATGCTAAAAAATCATCTCGCACATTCCTTAATCTTCATTTCCCCAACTGTAAAGGTCTAAAATATAAACTAATGCATGCATCAACCTTTTCCTATATGAGCACACAATTCTGGAACGTGCTACCGCGCAACCTAAAAACGATCTACGAACTAACCGGCTTCCGCGAACTACTGAAAACTCATTTCTTCAACAAGACATATCACTAAGATCATCACATGTGAAATCCTCCACATGTACCCAGAATTATCTTAAAATGTTTTCTTGTTATTTCACTATTATGCTTTATCATTATCATGTAACCAAAAATCCTTCTGTAATACCAATTGCCTACTCTCTTCTCATTTCCACTATTCATCATGTATTGTAAGCCACATTGAGCCTGCAAAGAGGTGGGAAAATGTGAGATACAAATGCAACAAATAAATAAATTATAGTTGGATTGACAAAGATACTTCATAAAATAGTATAAATAGGGTACAAGTATAGAATCCTATAGTCTGATATTTAATGTATGATTTTTGTATGTAAAATATTTCTGTTGCTATTATTTTGAACTTAAGCACTGAGAGTGCCATATGCACTCTGGGAATGTTTTCTGGAATTTCTTGATACGTGTCTTGCTAATGTGATTGCTTGACAGGCTGCCAGTGTGATGTGGGGGGATCTCTCAGTCCAGTGTGTGAGGAGCCATTGGGATCCTGTCGCTGCAGGCAGCATATCGTGGGCCGAACCTGTAACCAGTAAGTCACACTGTGAAGTCTATACAGCATTTTCTCAGTGGGGATTTTACAATAGGAAGGTAGTTTATTAAAAAAAAAAAAAACATAAATTCTGGTAAAATGGGGAAGAACTTTAAGAAGGTGCTGGTAGAGTCAAAGGATATAAGAGTGAAATAACATTGTGTTAATCTAAAAGGGCATTCCCATTCCAACTGATACTGTGTTTCTGATAATTTTACAATATCAGTAGTTTGCAAACTGTAACAGTTTTTTTAGTAGCTCATAAATCAGGAGTTATGAATGCGAGTGAACAGAACAAGGTCGATATTCAAAAGGGTTTGACCAGGTAGGAGAGGCTCCTTGCCCAGTTGAACCCCACTGGCCTGGCCGTCCACCAATGTTCAGCGGTACTTAACCAGGCAGTGCTGCCGATAAAACTCTTGATGCAAAAAAGCCAGACATCATGGGAAAGGAGAAAAATACAAGTACAGCATTGCTAATAGAAGTAACAATTTCAACTGATTACTCCTTGAATCATGCAGAGAGAGAGAGAGAAAAGATCCTCAAGTACCAATAAATGCAGTCAGAGACCACGAAACTGTGGCAGAAGGATACAGAAAATTACCCATCATTTTGGGAGCCATAGGCCTGATTAAAGAGAATTTCCAAGCACACCTGGATAAGTTCACCATACATGTATCATTGTATGAACTTCAGAGGAAGCTCTTTTTGGTGCAATGCAAGTACTATAGCGAGCATTAGTAGTAAATTTGAGAGAACGAGATCATACTCCACATAAACTGGCTTAGGAGTGAGGTTTATTCCTGTCATGGTATGTGCCAAACTAAATAGCACATACCATGACAGGAATGTATCCAAACTGGTATCCATGGTACCCAAACTGTATAACTACTAAATCTATTACTCTTACTTATATTTATATAGGAGTCCTTTTACTAAGGTACGCTGAAAAATGGCCTGCGCTGGTGTAGACGCATGTATTGGGCGCACACAGGTCCATTTTTCAACGCATCTGCGAAAAAAAGGCCTTTTTTGGCCTAAAACAGACATGTGGCGAAATGAAAATTGGCGCATGTCTATTTTGGGCCTGAGACCTTACCGCTACCCATTGACTTAGTAGTAAGGTCTCACATGTTAACCGGGCGGTAATTGTCAGTTCATGTACAAAGTCAATTACCACCCGGTTAGTGCCGCGTGCCGGAAAATAAAAAATATTTTCCGGTGCATGTAGCGGATGTGCGTCAAAAATGAAATTACCGCCCGGGCCACGCGGTAGCTGGGCGGTAATTCAAAATTGATGTGCATAGGATGCATGTATGTGCCTACGTGGCTTAGTAAAAGGGCCCCATAATGATTAAATAGTAATGTGGAGGGAAAGACTTCAGTGTTTTATCAGTACGTTAAGGTTACTGAATCTTTCCATCACGAGTCTAAAAAACCTCCACCTTCTTTATTATATTCAGATAAACGGCAGCACAGTAGCACTTGTGAGAGAAACAACAGAGAAAAATGATGGAATAATCTTGGCGCTATATATTTCAGCAGCTCCTGACGAAACAATATTTGTGAAATGGAGAGGCTCTATTGAGCCAATTCGATAAAGCTAAGTTGTCACTCTTCTCAAGAAGCAATACTCTAAGATTGTAATTTTTACAAAAAGAATTTTAAAAAATGATAAAGAAGAAAAGGACTATAATAAAGGAGATGGAGGGTTTCTAGACTAGTGATGGAAGTCTTTTCCTCCACATTACTATTTAATCAGTATATGAAGTTAAATAAGAGTAATAGTTTTAGTAGTTATACAGTTTGGATAGCCTGCTATTTATGGTGGCATCAGAAGATTTTAGCAAGTTAAACAGTCAATATAGATTTGCATGTGCCAAACTAACACATTTGGAGACATTGCTGGAGAGACCTATAGAAAGAGCAACCAGAAAGAGCATATACAAGTAAGAGAAAATAGTGACTGTTATTGTTTTCAAAAGAGATTGGAAAAAAGGCAACAAGAGTAAACAAATCAGCATTCATACCATACAAACTACCTCAGAAAGAGAGGTCAGGGGAATGAAATCTGGTAACATGGAAGGGAGGAGGGGAAAGAAGTCAGGATGGCAAAATCACAAGTGCGGGGGAAAAGGCGGCAATGAAAGTTAAAATGAGACAACAAGATTTCAGGTATATTGGTGAAAGTATAAAAGGGCAGAGCTAGACTTATAAAATTGAATGGGTACAAGGATGAATGTGTGGAGATGGACAAATTAAAAGCAGACATGCCAAACAAATACTTTGATCTGGTATTCAATGAAGACTGAATTGAAAAAGGTCATCTGATTGTTGACAGGGGTACATTCAATGGTGGGCAAGTTTCCACATCATTTATGGAAGTGTGTTTGTATTGAACCAGAAAAAAGTGAAAGTGGCTGAAGTCAAAAAGCTAGTTATGATACCTCTTAAGATTTTAAAGGAAATCAGAGAGGTTCTAGTGGAGTGTTGTGCTCATTAGATCCTTAGAAATGGGAGTGGTTCCACGGGGCTGGAAACAGATATGTGTTGTCTCTTGTTATAAAAGTGGCAATAGGGAGGACATTGAGGATTAATTTAGCTAGACTTCAATGTTGGAACAGTCAATGGCGTTAGGTAAGAAAAGATAGCAAACCATCTTGAATCTAGCGCCTGGTGGTATCTGAGGAAGCAGGGTTTTACCTGAGAGAGATTGTATCAGACAAGTCTGGTCGATTTCTTCAATTGGATGGCCAGAGAATTAGATCAGGTATGGGCACTGGATGGATTTCAGGTAAACTCTGGTCTGTTTCACATGAGGTAGAGCAATAGACAGTCTAGAGGTGTGACCTAAAATGATGCATTGTGTTAGAATTTGTTTGAAGGAGCGACAATAATAGAGTTGACTGAATAAAGAAAGGTGATGAGTAAAGTGCATCAAGGATCGATGTTGAAGTCGGCTCTCTTTAATATATTTATAAGTAATGTTATAAATAGGATTTCTGTGCTTAGGTATTTGTCAATTTAGGTGTTTATTTTCCAGCCAGTTAGGGGTTGTTAGACGGTACAAAATATCAATCTTTAATATCCTTTTCATGCCACAGGTATTTGCTGAGTACTTCTTCCAGCTGAATCAAATATGTATGTTTGTGTCATTTAGCAGTCAGCACAGAAACAGTAGAAACACTGAGTGGAGGATACAAGGGTGGCAGTACTAGGGAAAGTGATGATTTTTTCCAGTGTTTATCCAATAAGACACCCATTTCTTTTTTTTTTTTTCTGCTTCAGGGTTTCTTTGTATTGGTGTTTGTCAGTTAAGCCTAAAAACCAGAAGTCATAATTATAGAGGGGTTAGAAGAACAAGGTTCTCTTTTTTGGAGATGATTCTGAGATCTGCAAAAGAGTGGACATGCCTGGGAATAGTTCAAACAGTCCAAAAATATAATTTCCTCATGCAGTGGAAAATATTGATACTATAGCGCATTTCAGTTGCCAGTTTTACATTGACATCAGATGGCACCACAAAATCTCATGGCTTGCCATGCATGGTGTCTTCACAAACTAGGGGTGTTACAAACAATATAGTAATCCTATATAATGCTTCTTCCTCCCTCTCCCCAATACAACTACAAGGCCATGGCAGCCAACAGTGAAATTCTTTCCAGCAGCCCAAAATTGTTCCTAGTTTTCATTGTACTTGTTCACTGCCCAAGGAAGAAACTGGTCTTTCCGTAGAACTGAAGTGCTTCATCATTTGTTTTTCTTTTATGTTTTAAAGACCAGAAAAGAACTACTTCTTCCCAGACTTGCATCACATGAAGTTTGAGATCGAGGATGGCACAACACCAAGTGGTAGAGGAGTAAGATTTGGCTATGACCCCCTGGAATTTCCAGGCTTCAGCTGGAGAGGATATGCACAGATGACTCCAGTACAAGTAGGTATCGCACTGAACACTGAATGTGGAGTATGAGAAAATGATTTTATTTCATTTTTATGCTTTTAATAACTTATTGTTTGTTTGTTTTGTTGTTGTTGTTGTTGTTGTCATTGGAAATCTCTATTTGGAACCACTTCTGAAAGAATTCTCTGTTAATAAATGCAGAACATGTTTTAGGACCAGTTGATTGCTAACACTGATATTTTGATTTTTCCCACAAAGAAGGTAATCAAGTATAATTTTTGTATAGGTCTGTGTCAGCTGTTCCTTAAATTCTTGTGACTCCATTGTATAAAATAGTGTGACATGGCAGTGACAAAAGCCAGAGGAATGCTGAAGTATATGGTGGGAAAATATCACCAGTAGGAAAAAGTAGTTGATAATACATCTGTGAAAGTCTTTGATTAGTATTTTGTCCAGTTCTGAAGGACATAACTCCAAACATAGGAGCCAACTTTTCAAAATTATTGGGGGTGCTAAGCCCAATGGAAATGACCCATCCCTGGACACATACAAGGAGTTTTCTCAATATTGGGGGTGCTCAAGCACCCACAGAGTCAGCTCCAATGACTCCAAAAAGATATAGATTAAAGAGGAATGACCAACGTAGTACAGCATTTATATCAACAACTCCCTAAATATATGTACTGGGGGTGGGAGGGATATGATAGAAAGCTTCAGATGCTTCAAAGGTTATAAATAACATAGAGGAAAAAAATAATTTTTAGTGGAAAGAAAGTTCTAGAAGAACAGGTCATTCTATGAGTCCAAAAGGGGACAGACACCCATATAACATTAGAAACTATTTCTTCATAGAATGGTCCTATAGAAGGTCGTAAAGGCCAAAACAGGGATTGAATTATAAAAAACAAAAGGGGAAAATGTGGAGGGGCCCTTAGTTACAAAGACGCATAGAAAAAGCCTGAGATAAAGTGTGAAGCTTCTAAGTTCTGGGAAGAAGATTTTAGGCCTGTCCTGCATTTTTGACTACTCCATCATGATGCTTTAAGGGACCTTCAGAACTGATTTCAATGGATAGAATCAGGGACTATAAATCCCACACTGCTTTGAAATATAAGTTCAAAAGCAAGACCGGTAAAAATGTCTTTCTGGAATTGGGTGAGCTGGCACTTCTGCAAGTGGGCTCTATGTATGTAACAGGAGGGAAATTGGGCACATTGGATTTTAATACATTTATCCCTCTGGTCCTATAGTTTAATTCTTTCTCCTTTTCCCATTTAGCTGTCTTTGAGGCAATGCTATAAGTAGGCATATAGTACATCTATACTGACTGTACATTTGTCCTTTAGATTGTAAGCTCTCTGAGCAGGGGCTGTCCTTCTATGTTAAATTGTACAGCGCTGCGTATCCCTAGTAGGGCTTTAGAAATGTTAAATAGTAGTAGTAGTAGTAGAAGTTATATGTGCCTTGTGCACATAAGTGCCTCTAAATTGGCACACACGTGTATGAATAAACTCAAATATCTCACTCCAGCACTGTTCCTTTCTGAATTGTAATAAACACATATATGCACAGTACGTTACAAATTAAGCAGCACAGTTTGTTACAAACAAGCATAGAAATTTGCCTGTTCCTGGTAATTTCACAATATCAGTAGTTTGCAAACTGTAACAGTTTTTTTCAGTAGTTCATAAGACAGAGGTTATGAGTGTGAGTGAACAGAACAGGGTAAATATTCTAAAGGGTTTGACCAGGTAGGAGAGGCTCCTGCCCAGTTCAGCCCCACTGAGCTGGCCGTCCACCAATGTTCAGCGGCACTTAACCAGCAAGAGCTGTTGAATTTCACCTTTAACCAGCCATAGTGAAACTGGCCGGTTGAGGGGCGGTCCGAGGGTGAAGTCGGGGCAATCCTCAGTTATGTGGGCACTGGCAGTATTCAGTGCCAGTATTCGCATAGTTAACTGGTTAAGTAGGACCGTGTAAATAGCAGCCCTAAACTTTCCCCAGTTAACTATGTGGATACAGCACCAAATATCGGCCATACTCTCATAACTTCCAGGTATCGTGGCTAACTAGGATATTCAATGCTGTTGCCCAGACATGGCCCAGCATTGAATATCCAAGTCTAACTTTGCCGGCAATAGTCAGCATTTAAAAAAATGCTCATCACAACAGACTGAATATTGACCCCCCCAAATGATGACCATTTCTTAAGTTCCTTTCAGCCAACAGTTAAGTAAAACTGTGCAAGGATACTGTCACACTTGTCCCTACTAGATCTTCTGAATGTGATGGTATTTGTGAAGATACAAAGCTACTGTCTCCTAGGCTGTGGCCAATGGAAATCATTCTCAGGGCTAAAAAGCATTTCATAGAGTCTAAACAAGGAAATTCAGTGTTGTAAATGGTATCTAAAGACAAAAGCCCGTTCCTCTTATTGCTTTGTCCCACATCAGACCATAGAGAAGATGAAATTTCTCTCATCCTGATTGTTTCATCTCCTCATCAGAAGCAGTATGTTTTTCTTTTGCAAAGTTTAACAAGAAAAAGGGATTCTTTCACACCCATCCTTCACTGGGGACTGTGGTGCAGGCAACACCAGCCTGTCAGCTCAAGGCATTAGCTGATGCTGTTTACTAATTTTTGGCCTCTGGGAGTTTGTGTAAGAATGAAGAAAGTCTTGTGGGTCCTTGTTCAACTAGAAACCATCCTCCACATATATATCTAACATGGAAGAGCCATAAGCCAGCAGAGCCCACTTTACCACTAGGCAAAATAGGCTGCAACCTACAGCAAAGCCTCTGGATGGCAGCAAAGAGCGGCTGTACTCAAAACATAACAATAGGGTGGGTAATTCTCATTTACCTGAACAAATGGCTCTTGGAAAATGTGTTCGTTCTATATGTATATATGAAACAAAGTTTAATATTTAAAAGTATAATGTCCAATTTTGCATTTTTACTGGATCATTTGGGGAGCAGTGGAGTTGGGGTGCTGCAGTTTTATTGTCAGAGTCTCAAGGGGGCTGTAGGGGACTGAGAGTTGATCAAGGTGGTGCAAGGCTGAAGGTGCCTTATACCTTTACACTAGTCCTGACTAAGCCAAGTGAGGCTTTGCTGGAATTCCAATTTACAGTTACCTGATTGGCTTTGCTTAGCTATTCCTATATTTCCGCTTTTTCCTTGTTTTCCTTCCTCTGTGCTTTTTTCCCACACCTTGTTCTCTGTCCCTTTCTACACTGTTTCTTCCCTTCTGTCCAATTTCAGTAACTCCACTTCTACATCACTCTTTCTTTCCCCTATTTTCCTCTCCATCTCCTTTCCACTGATCCAGAGGTTACGAGGAACAGCTGGAGACCTAGAATCGGGTTAGTAAATGTAGAAACAGAGGCTCAGATTTGTTAAGTGCTCAGCTGTGGACATTTACCCCTAGATTTTACAAAGCACGCCTAGAGATCCGTGCCAAAATCTAGGCGTAATGCGTGTAACTTAATTGCTTAACAAGCTAATCAATGATGATAACAGCACTTAACAAGCAATAATGAGCACCAATTGGCAATAATTTGAAATTATGCGCACAACTCACTAAATGTATTCTGTAATAAACTGTGCATAAATTCTAATGCATGCAGCTCCAAAGGGGTGTGGCTATGGGTGGGGAAATGGGTGTTTCATGGGTTTTCCAAAATTTACACGTGCAGTTATACAATATGGCCCAGTGCGTGTAACTCTACATGCAGGGATTTAGGCCACATTTTCATTGGCCTAAATGGCCACACATTGTTTTAGCACTAGGATTTATGCTTAAGCGTATTCTATATACCATGCCTAACCACTTATAGAATACGCTTAGGTGGAAGTCTTTACCACACTGATTTTTTAGGTGCCATATATAGAATCTAGCCCTTAGGAATTGTATAATATGGATACTCACATTTACATGTCAACTACATGCATAAATGGTTAGAGAAAAAGCATATATATTCTCTGGCAACGAATTCCAGAGTTCAACGTGTAATTAAACTCTGGAATTCGTTGCCAGAGAATGTGGTATGGGCAGTTAGCTTAGCGGAGTTTAAAAAAGGTTTGGATGGCTTCCTAAAGGAAAAGTCCATAGACCGTTATTAAATGGACTTAGGGAAAATCCACTATTTCTGGGATAAGCAGTATAAAATGTTTTGTACTTTTTGGGGATCTTGCCAGGTATTTGTGATCTGGATTGGCCACTGTTGGAAACAGGATGCTGGGCTTGATGGACCTTTGGTCTTTCCCAGTATGGCAATACTTATGTGTGCACCAACTCACACACTTGCCAAAATTCCATGGAAATACTTCTAAAACAAATAGGTGGAAATATATTTTTCACTCACTGAATAGTTAAGCTCTGGAACTCTTTGCCAGAGGATGTGATAACAGTGGTTAGTGTATCTGGGTTAAAAAAGATTCCTGGATGAAAAGTCCATAGTCTGCTATTGAGAGAGACATGGGGAAGCCACTGCTTGCCCTGGGATTTGTAGCATGGAATGTTGCCACAATTTGGGTTTCTGCCAAGTACTTGTGACCTGGATTAGCCACTGTTGGAAGCAGGATACTGGACTGACTTAGTATGGCTACTCTTATGATCTTATGTTCTAAGTACTATTCTGTACATATGCACCTATCTTACGTAGCATGTATTTTACAGGTAGGCAAGCACGTGTTCAGAGTCTGAACGGGACTCAAACTTATGTGTGTAAGTTATAGAATACTGTAAGTTACACGGGTATCTCTGGGATTCAGGTGTGAGCACTCATGCCATTTCTACTGGCATAAGTGTTTGTGCTTAAATTGTAGGTGTGTATTTCACCTGTTATGCTAGTGTATAGTTACAGTTACAGCCCACTAATACCGTATTAAATAGTTCACAGCGGGTTACAGCAAGACAATAGAACACTGTTCACCTAGCATGTCACAATATAACAGAAACGATGATAAATTAACTCATTCAAAAAATATTCCAAATATATATGATTATTTAAACAATAAGGTCTTAAGGCTCTTTTTAAACAAAGAAACTATCAAACACATCACTCCAATATAGTGTCATTCTGGGAGTTTTTCTCTGTGTTTTTTTTCGGAAGGTGGTGGAAGCCTGTGATGGTAATATTTACAGTGCAGCATAAAAGTCAGGCTCCTTCAGATCTGAATCCCCAGTGTGACACTATATTGGAGTGATGTGTTTGATAGTTTCTTTGTTATAACTACACACTCGTTGCAGATTGTTTATTTGTGAGAATTCTTTTTAAACAAGCCATAACTAGATACAAATCTTAAATTAGGCAGTACAACTCCCAAAATTTAGCAGCCTGATATGCAAATAGACCTGAGAAATGTTTCTTAGAAGTAATACCCTGGGGACTTGAGTAATCAAATGAAAACAGATTTTGAGTATTATAAAATTGTCCCACTAATGAATAAAGCACAAGGGAAATCATATATAACCCTGAATAATCTTCCACAAAAGACATCCTACTTTAAAGGTGATCCTGGCCTCAACACTAAGCCAGTGAAGCCTGACAAATTTTGTCTGATTTCTTAAGCGAAAAAAATTAGACGAACGGCAACATTCTGAACAGTTTGGACCTCTTTGAACAGATATTTCGGTAACCCCAAGTAAACGATGTTGCAGTAATCCATAACGGGAAGTAGGGTCCTCAGAGAGGGCAATTCTAAAAAGGGGCAGCTAATTTTAGGTGCCAAGAAGGTGCTTATTTGTAACCTATTGTGTAAAGAAAAGTAGGTGTCTGTTTCCTTTATAGAATACTGGTGTAGCAGCACCAATACTTACATATCATTTAGCCACAACTGCCGACACCAGCGGTGTAAATGCTTGTGCCTAGATTACAAAAAATAGGCATAAATTAGAGTATGCTATAGCTTACATATGTAACTGTGCACCCCACCCATGCTCTGTCAAAACTCCACCAGTGAGTATGGCCAGCTTCAAGCTACACACCATCGCATTTAGATGCCATTTTATAGAATACAGCATAGCTAGAATATTGGCATATGTGCATGTATTTGCATACTTACATGTATGTGCTGGTATTCTGGTCATTTTTACGTATTTTATAGGAATCTAAATGTTGGCATCCTCCTTATAGAATTACCCCCTTTACTGTTCATTAAAGGAACCTACAGAGAAAACAGTCTGCCCAATATTTAGTGCTATTTAACCCGTCAGAACAGATGCTGAATGGTTAAATAGTGCTTAACCAGTTATCCGCCGCTGAATATGTGCGGTTAGCAGCTGGTGGATAACCACTTATGTCAGCGATACAGAGGCAGCAGAATGCCTTTTTGTTTGGGGGGCCAAGTTCCGCCCCAACCCTGCCTATGTTCCACCCATGCTCCACCTCCAGCTCCAGCATCTCCGCTTACCTAATATCCCATAGTCACCCCCTCCCACAGCATCCAGCATCCTTCCCTACCTTTGAACCCTCCACCTATTACTTCACAAAGCCCCTAAATTTCCTAATTGGAGATCAGCTGGGTATCAATCTTAACTGAGCTCTGACTCCTCCCCTTGCCTTCTGCAACCATTCAGTGACTACAGCACAACCTAGTTGCGTACTTCTCTCTGACTTCCTGGAAGAGATTGCCCCACCAAATGATGCACAAATGACTAGCTTTAATGTAATGGCATTAAACAGAAGCATTATTATTCAGACTGACTACACTGCTGCCTATCAGGGGGAATTCTTAGGTTTTCTGTCAGAGCTTGGCAGTCAGGTTTTAACATGCTCTACAAAGCAGATGTAAGAAAAATAGCAGAAGTGATGTATATGCATTGAGGATGGTTGCAGGGAGGGGAAAACCAGATATCTAGTAAGATTTGTAGTGCTATTAAGAGGCAAGGAAAATAGACAGACTAGGATGTCATAAAGTTTTGCATATTTCTTTATTAAAATAAAATTGGGGAGTTTTTTTTATATATATAAAGACAAATGTTCTGAATTGTAAAACTTTCCAGACTATTAAGGTCCTTTCTCCAAGCAAAGAGAAAAGTAGCTCCATAACCCCTGAAACAGGGCCAGATTTCTCATTAGGTTCTGAAGGCATGTGTCTAGTGGCCCCTGTGCCATTCAGACTCTCAGTCAGCACAAGATAAGATGGCAGACAGATGAAGTCCCAAATGGAGCTTATTGCCTGCAACACTTGATTGGATTCAAAAAGCAGAGTCCAACTTGGCCACATTTTGCCCAAAACGAGCTGCTTTAGGGGCAAAGACCGAAATGGTGTACTTGAATAATTTCACCACCAGAGCAAACAGCAGATGGTAGATGGTAGAGAAGATGCTGCTGTTTATCCTGGTGGTGAAATTATTCAAGTACACCATTTGGGTCTTTGCCCCTGAAGCAGCCCATTCTGGACGAAACATGGCTGTGCTGGGCTCTTTTTAAAAATCCAATCAAATGTTACAGGTGCATTAAACTCCATTTGGGACTTCTCCAGTCTGCTATCTTATCTTTTCCACCTTGGATTTTGCAGACAGGTTGCCTTGCTGTTTTTTTTTTAATCAGCCAGCAAACCACCACCATCTTTACCCCATGCCTATATTAGCATCTCCTTCCTCCCTCCATTGGGGTGGGGAGAGGAAGGAGGAATGTGCATGAGATCTTGTGCCTAGGGGGTGCATCATTGGAACCATTGGAAAGGGAAGGTGAGACACGCTACTAGTCGAGGCACAAGACCCATAGGTGCAAATGTGCCCCATCAGGGTGCAGAATGTTATCCTGTAGCAGCTGTAGAAGTAGGAGTTCTCCTGAGCTCATATGTGGCTTCCAGCTTGTGTCCGCACCATAAGGATTCAACTACTAGTTCTGCCCCCACCTCCCAGGTAGCCCAGAGAGCCAGTAGACCCACTAAGGCACGAGCATCCAATATAAATCTGGCTTTGCTTACAAAAGTACCATCTCTACCCAGGCACTGTGCTGATGTTCTTTAACTCTTGAACATGCAGACATTTGCTTAGCCTTATTCTCACAGAGAATTACAGAGAAGACATTCAGAAATTACATTGGTCTTCACTCCCAGTCCTTGAGGCCGCCAACAGATCAGGTTGTCAGGAAGCCTCTAATAAATATGTTTGAGAGATCGGCATGTAATGGAGATAGAGGGTGTGCAAATCTCATGCATATACATTACAAATATCCTGAAAACCTCACTTGTAGGCAACCTTCAAGTACTGGGAGTGAAGACCAAAGCACAGTCAAGATACTTATTGCAAAAGGTCTTCAAAAAGTCTCTTCTATAAACAGATAAAGGGATTTCTTATGTTTGTTAAATACCAGGGCAGTTTACATGTTTACAACTAATAGAAGAGTAGGAGAGGAAAGAGAAAAGGAACTCCATTTAATTACAAGTAAGTGATAGCAAAGAGTCAGATCTTAAAATGCAGTACAGAATGGAAGACAACCACTTTGTTTAATGATAATGCATCAAAGACCCAACCCCATCATTCCATTAAAAGCCAAGTGAGTCTTTCAATTAGATTCTATGTGGAGAGAAGGAGGGAATTCTACAATGACGAAGCAGCAGAGGAGCATGTGGAGTTTGGGCAACAAAAGGTAGACTAGAAGTTCTTGTTTTCTGATCAGGCACGGGAGGGATGTACAGTATGAGTAAAGAAGATAAAAGGATTGGAGTTCCCATGTTGAAGGCTTTATGAGCTAGGAACAAACACAAAATCTACAAGTACACATTTCATTTATTACTAGTTTTGTTTAATTAAAGTGGTTATTGCCTTCTAGATCATCCCATAACACATTTCTCCTCTTCCTTCAATTGTTTGCTAGCTATCCAATGTAATATATCTACTCTTAAGTCCTTTTTTAAAAATCCCTAATTATCTATCTGCTGTCTGTCTATCTGCATCTCTGGAATCTAGGGGGAATCTTCTTATCTAACTTTAGCAAGGTTTTCTGAATGACTTGTGTTCTAGCCATTCTCTTTGCCTCTCTTGCTTCAGGTGGCAGTGTTAAATGATATTCTTTCCTCCCCTTTGTGTTTTTCCCAGCCGGAGGTAGTTGTGCCTGTCACTGTGGCTTTCCCTATGCTCTTCCATCTCGTGCTGCGCTATGTCAGCCTGGGTACAAAAAAGGCCATAGCAGGGAGGATCTCAATTGCTGGGGGCGTAACATGCGTCTCTAACTGTACTCGTAAGTCACAGACTGTAACTCTGCTGTCAGGTGTCTTGCTCCTGGCTACCTTTTCTGTGCAGGTCATGCCGCCATGCTGGCAGTTCAGTTCATTTGTTTCGCGCTCTCACTCAAAGTCCCTCCATCCACCCGCATGACTTCTAACCACCTCCCCACTCTACACTTGATGGCAGCTTTTGTTTATTAACTTCCATTTGACAGAATGAAGTGAGGCTAACTCTGAGTGTGGAGGAATCAAAGCTCTATGTGTTTCGTGTTATCCTGCGATATGTTAACCCTGGAACCCAAACGCTGCATGGCAATATAACTGCTTATCGATCTCGATCTAACTCAGGTAGGTGAACTGGAAAGGGCAGACAAATTAACTTTAAGGGGTCAATGTTCAACATGACTTAACTGGTCAGAAACAGCTCCTGGCCAGTTAAATTGCCTGTTCGGGGCAAACCTCTAATTTTCAGCAGCACTTAACCAGTTAGCGCTACTGAAAATAACAGGTTATATCTGGATTCTATATAACACACCTAGAGTTCCGTGCTGAAATCCAAGTGTATTCTGTAACAGCGTGCATAACTTAATTGGCTTAACAAGCCAATCAGCGTTCTTAACAGCACTTAACAAGCAATAATGAACACTAATTGGCAATAATTAGAATTTACACACTCAAATCGCTAAGTGTACTCTGCAATGAACTGTGCCTAAATTTTAATGCATGCATGGAAAAAGGGGTGTTGTTATAGGTGGGGAAAATGGGTGTTTCATGGGCATTCCAAAATTTATGCACATAGTTATAGAATATGGTCCAGTGCACCTAAATGTACACGGCGAGATTTACGCTATATTTTCATTGGTGTAAATGCATACACATTGTTTTAGGTGCTACAATGCCAATTAAGCGTATTCTAAATTTAGGCACCGCTTATAGAATTCCCTTAAGCGGAAATGTTTTCTGCATGAATTTTTTTAGCCCCCCCCCCCCCCCCCTTAGAATCTAATTGCAAACTGGCTATTTTGGGGGCATTCTGGGGCTGAAGCCCTTAAGTATTGATGCTCAGAACTTAACCGGCCAGGTGAACTGCAAAAATGGGACCACATAAAAGTCAATTCTAGTAACCCTTAGCCGGTTAAGTACTGAATATCGGGCTTAACCAGCTATGTGTTAGCTAGCTTTGCACAGCCAGATATTCAATGCCAAAGCTCGGACATGACCCAGCATTGAATATCCAAGAATAATGCCAGTGGTAGTGAAAAAAACGCTGGCTGAATATAGACTCCTAAGTCGCTGCATTGCTGTTAATTTTTCAGCTGAAGCATGCTTTTTCCATTGCCCTGTGCATGGCATAATAACTAGTGCAACCCATGTTTTAATTTATGCTAAAATACATAAAAAATAAGTGTATATTATTTTCCTTTTAGTTTCTTGTAATTCAAATACAGTATATTCATTCATAGTAAGAGAATTTGCATAAAGCTAACACTTCTCATTTCACAGCCCCAGTTTAACCCTGTTTTCTAGTGACTTGTGATATGCACATACATATATCATGTACCAAATACCACATAGCAGAAAAAGGGTTAAATTAGCATACGTTTCAAACTTTTTAGCAGTAGCGCCATTCACCAGGATTTCAACCTTAGTAAAAGACCATTTGTACATCTATAAACATTCAGAATTCAATCACCTTAAAAAAAAGGAAAGCTCCTGTGTTCTCTTACCTCAAATTTAGAACCAGGGCTTGGCCTGGTAAAAGAAATCATAGCATACTAACTGTGGGCTTTCAAAGACTCTACTGAGGAATTTAAAAATCAACTGGGGAAGGGCAGTTTGCAGGAAGAGATGATAATCCAGGAGAAAAGAAGTTCTGTTTACCTTATCTCGAGATACTATGAAATTCTTCAGTCCTGCCTGATCCATAGAAAATGCAGCTCCTAGCATACTACTTAGGAGAGCAGTTAATCAACAGAAAACTAAATTGAGTTGCCCAGGATTACAGAGATGAATGCAGATCACTAGCAGGTTTATTTTCGAAAGAGAAGGACGCCCATCTTTCGACACAAATCACAAGATGGACGTCCTTCTTACAGGGTCGCCCAAATCGGCATAATCAAAAGCCAATTTTGGGCGTCCTCAACTGCTTTCCATCGCGGGGACAACCAAAGTTCATGGGGCGTGTCGGAGGCTTAGCGAAGGCGGGACTGGGGCGTGCCTAACACATGGGCGTCCTCGACCGATAATGGAAAAAAGAAGGGCGTCCCTGACAAACACTTGGACAACTTTACCTGGTCCTTTTTTTCTTACGACCAAGCCACAAAACTTTGCCCTAAATGACCAGATGACCACCGGAGAGAGTCGGGGATGACCTCCCCTTACTCCCCCAGTGGCCACTAACCCCCTCCCACCCTCAAAACATATCTTTAAAAATATTTTTTCCAGCCTCTATGCCAGCCTCAAATATCATACCCAGCTCCATGACAGCAGTATGCAGGTCCATGGAGCAGTTTTAGTGGGTACTGCAGTGCACTTCAGGCAGGCGGACCCAGGCCCACCTGTTACACTCGTGGTGGTAAATGTGAGCCCTTCAAAACCCACCAGAAACCCACTGTACCCGCCCCCTTCACCCCTAAGGGCTATGGTAGTGGTGTACATTTGTGTGGAGTGGGTTTTGGGGGGGAGTTGGTGGGCTCAGCACACAAGGTAAGGGAGCTGTGCACCTGGGAGCAATTTCTGAAGTCCACCGCAGTGCCCCCTAGGGTGCCCGGTTGGTGTCCTCCTGGCACATCAGGGGGACCAGTGCACTACGAATGCTGGCTCCTCCCACGACCAAAGGGCTTGGATTTGGTCATTTCTGAGACAGGCATCCTCGGTTTCCATTATCGCTGAAAATCGGGGACCATCTCTAAGGTCAACCTAAATTTCACAATTTGAGTGTCCCCGACCATATTATCGAAATGAAAGATGGGTGTCCATCTTGTTTCGATAATACGGGTTTCCCCTCCTCTGTCTGGGGAGGTCCTGCGAGGACGTCCTCAGGAAAACTTGGGCGTCCCTTTCTATTATGCCCCTCTTTGTAGGTCTGCTGTTCTCAGAATGATGAATAGTGAATGGAACGTTGGCATCAGTTCTGTCTGTCAAAGCAATAGTTCAGTGGATTCTCATCTCTACTGAAGTGATCCCTGTATGGATGGACAGTGCTACATACTTTTATAGGGAAATAACTTTTTAGAATATTTACCATTATATTTTGGAAGTTTTTGGACCAAGATCATAATGCTGTGTAATCCATCTATTAAATATAAAGCAGGGGATCAAATTCACTAATATCAATCAAGTTCCCAGCTCTACTTTAGCACCTATGCAGAGCACCAGTTTTCTACTGTGAGAAAGCTTGAGTCAAGCGTGTCCTCTTTTATTGCTTAAGCAGCATATAGTATAATATTTAAACCAATGTCAATAGAGAGAATCATAGAACAGTGAGCTAGAGGAAGCAGGAGAGTGCTGCAGGATCAATTAACACTAGTAATCAGCTTTACATTTAATTTATCATAAATAATCTTTAGCCCCAAGTCTGGGGCTTGATGTGCAATGTCTTCTAAAAGACTTCACATCCTTGTACATTTTTCATATTCTGTTTTCTCAAAAAAAAAAAATACAGTTCCAACTGTGTTAAAGTAAAGGTTTGTTTCACTGATGTACACAATATACCCAAAACTTTCAATGTATGAGAACAATTATAGCCACATTTTGAATATTTTCATAAAATTGTTCTTTTGCTTTGAAAGTACAGGATATATTGTCTGGATCAGAAAAAAAAACACTCTTATGCAACTTCTGCTTTGTGTTTTCGACATGTGAAGACTGTAGAAGGGTATGAAGATTTTATAAGATGCTGAACAAAAACCATTAAGAATGAAAATCTGTGCTTTGCATTGCAAAAAGCTGATTGTCTAGCCCAGTGGTTCCCAAACTTGGTCCTGGAGACCCAGCCAGTCAGGTTTTCAGGATACCCACATGAATATTCATAAAATAGATTTGCATGCAGTGGAGGGAACCACTGGTCTAGTCAGTTGAAAATATTCCTGGATGAATAAGGCTTAGGCTGTAGCACAATGTGAGTTTGGATATGTTGAGTGCAGCTTTCTCCTGCTGTTGACAGCATCCATTTTATATTAGCAGGCACATCTTCAACATAGAAAATGGAAGGGCTTTGTGGTATCACTAGGGTTTGTCAAATGTCTCCAGATTTGCTAGGCAGGGTTAATTCAGTCCTTGGGTTATCCCTATGCATGCCTGGGCTTGCAGCCTAGCTTGTTTAGGGGATGCAGTTGGAAAAACAGAATTGCAAGTCCCTATATGAACTCTCTTCAGGACAAACTAGTTCACTGTCTACTCAGTCTAAAACAGTGGCTCCAAAAGTTGTCCTCAGGGACCTTCAGTGAATTGTGTTCTCAGGATATCCACAATGAATAGACATGAGGTAGATTTGCATACAGTTCTGGTAATATATATGAAAAAACATCTCAGTATATTTCATTGTTGACATCCTGAAAAGCCAACTAGCTGGGGGACCCTGAGGATAGCTTGGGCAACCACTGACCCAAAAGATCATTCAGCTGGCATAGAGGTGAGAAAACTCAATCTATAATGTCTGTTGACACCTTATAGACTCACCAATTTATTGAGGCATGAGCATTTGAGGACCAGAGTCCACTCAAAAGCTCATACCTCAATAAACTGGTTAATTATAAGGTTTCACCTACTTCTGTCAATTTAGTTACACCAAACTAACATGACTACCCCCTTTAAAGTCTTTGAGATCTGTAACCCAGTCAACTGTTCTGGATTTCCACAATGGATATACATGAGATCTGTTTGCGCGAAAACCTGACTGGGTTGCCATCTTTGAGAAACAAGTTTCCGAAGTTATTAGAGCTGCTTTTGCTACATTAAGTACTCTTCATTATTTAAGTTCTCTCTTAGATTCCCTTCATGTCATTCGGCTTGTAACACTTTTCTAACTTCACATTTAGACTACTGTAATTCCATGTATGCTGATCTACCACGTTTTCAGATTAAACACTTACAAAACACTACCACTAGATTATTCTGAAATTCTAAACATTTGACCATGGGGCTTATTTTCAAAACATTTAGACTTACAAAGTTGCATAGTAACCTACAGAACTTTGTAAGTCTAAGTTCTTTGAAAATATGCCTCTGTCTCCCTGCTTCTCTTGTACCCTTATTGGCTTCCATTACAGTATTGAATCTGGTTTAAAATACTTATTTTGATGCATAAGTCTTATTACCTAGGGGACCCTTCATACCTATCTTTTTTAACTATTCCTTATACCCCCACTCAATCTTTATGTTCCCTCGACTCCAGTCAATTAGTGCTTCCCAATCCTAAACTGGTGCACTATGAATCTACCCACCACTCAGCTTTTTGTCTTCCTTTCACCTAAACTTTGGAATGAATTCCCTCCCCCATTCATCCATTCGTAATGAAGCATCACTCCCCAGATTTAAAACTGCTGAAGTCTCATTTTTTTTCACTGTGGCCTTTCCCCTAGATAGTTGATTGTGCCTAATGTCTGACAATGGTTGACAGATATATTTGGATGCCCAGTTATGCTGTTCTAGTACAGAAGACATATTTTTTTATTTGAATGACCTTTTTTTGTTTGTGGTCCATTCTTTTTTCCATGTTTTATGTGTTTTTAGATTGTACACCACTAAGATCTGTTAGCCAGTATTAGTGGTTTAGCATTATGTGCAGACTTTGTTCCTTGGTACTTAAGGAGTACATTGTGGTGTATCGATCTAAGGCCTTTGAGGTCAGATCATGTGATGTTATTGGTAACTGGAGATTTGCATTCTGTAAAACATGCCTGTACTGGGAATTAGTCTTTTCACCTACAGGTCTTCAGATTTGGAATGCTCTACCTGGGGCTTTAAGATTGTGCAACAGTATGACTTCTTTTCGCAAACTGTTGAAGACACATTTGTGTGTGCAGGCATGGGATTAATATGTTAATTTCTGTACATTGTAATTTGAGTTTATTTTGTCTTTTGTAATCTGAGTTTTATTTTGTTTAGATTTGATTATATATGTTTTTACTGTAATCTGCTTAGTTATAGGTGGAATATACATTTTAAAATAAATAAATATTTTAATAAAATATAAACATAAACACCCCTCAGCTAGCACAGGGATGGAACCACTCCATTATGAAGAAAGGCTAAACAGGTTAGGACAGGGGTGTCAAACTGCCATCCTGGAGGACTATAAACCAGTCTGACTTTCAGGATATCCCTAATCAATATTCATGAAAAATATTTGAATTCAATGGGAGACAATGCATGTAAATATATCTTATGTAAGTAAATTCTTTAACCCTTTCATGCCCATAATATTTCCATGCTCATAAATGAATAATCTATTGTTCATCCTGAAAATCTATCTGGTTTGCAGCCGTCCTGGATTACAATGTAACACCCTAAGGTTAGCGATGTTAAGCTTCGACAAGAGACTGAGAGGAGATATAGTAAGAGTGTATAAAATATAATGGGGATTAGTTTCTTACCCTATGGGACTAGGTGACAGGCCTTAAAACTTACTGGTGGTAGATTTTAAACTAATTTAAGAATGCACAATTAAATTATGGAATTGTTGCTAGGGAATCTGATCAAAGCTATATAGCCAAGCTGAAAAATGCTTTGGGCAAGTTTCTGGAGGATAAGTCCCTTAACAATTGTTAGCCAGACAGGCTGCAGGTATCTCCACCTCTTTCTTCTGGGAATGAGCAACTTGGAAGAAACTTTCCTATTAGGATTTGCAGGGCACACTACTTTTCAAAGGGCTTGGACTGCCCCTGCCGGAGACAAAAGGCTAGGCTCAAAAGACCATTGTTCTGAGCTCACATGACACATCCCGTGCTTTTACGTTTCACTTAGATATTCTTCAAGGGGTCTCAGGAGATGTTGATGACCCTTTGTTAAACTAATCTTTGAAAATGAAGAGTTTCTCACTGAGCAACATAACACACAGTAAAATAGGACAGGATGGCAAATATATAGTAACATAGTAAATGACATCAGATAAAGACCTGTAGCCCATCTGCCCAACAAGGTGGGCAGAGTGTACCTGCCTCTCCAAGCAGGTTACAGCCCACTATGCCCTGTTTACAGTGTGAGGGTAATTTAAGTTTTGCATCCTTATTCTATATAGGGATCTTCTGTGTTTCTCCCACGCATTTTTGAATTCCATCACTGTTTTTGTCCCCACATATTGCTTCTACCACTCAGTCTGCCCAGCCTGGCATAGACGTAGTGCGAGCTGGTTGATAAAAAAACATTCTTAGCACATCACTGGACTAGACAACAAGTCACCTTGAATTCTAAGTAACAGCCCTCCTTTAATAAGTCCATAATGTCAATATTGATTAGCAAATGCTAGCATGCTGTGCATAACTGAGTTTTGTATTTTAACTTAAATTTAGTGCATGACCTTTTTTTACCCAGCTGGTTATGAAATTATTCAAACTAATATTTTCTTCTTGTTGACAGGAGTAACACAAAGCAAAGAGATTGTCTTTCCTGCCAGTAAAGAACCTGCATTTGTTACTGTTCCTGGGAACAGCTTTGCAGACCCATTTTCATTTGTCCCAGGGACATGGATTGTGAACATTATGGCAGAAGACATCCTCTTGGTAAGAGAGGCTGATTTTAGAACTTAAGATGCATGCAAGCCTGTACAATAATTTCTTAAGAGTGATAAAGTAGACTTTTATTGCTACCCCCATGTCATTTTTTCTGTTATTACTGTAGAATTATACAGTGTCTATCCTTCAAAAAGAATCCAAATGTGCTTTAAGCTCCATTTTACACAGGGTACCTAGGCTGGATATAGAATGCTCAAGCTGGGTTGTTCACAATTTCCAGCCTATTTTACAAAATGCCACTATCCCTTAATTCTACAATCTTAACGCCTAAATGTTAAATGCCATTTGCACACTAAAATTATTGAATATTAGCATTTACATGCATGAACACCCTAATTCTATAAAAGTCACCAAAAATGGCATGTGCAATTTAATTGAATAATGAGCTTAGTGCCAATAACTGGCTTTTTATCAAGCAATTATTGGCACTGATTAGATTTAATTGGAACTTTCACACGTAAATATAGGCATGGGATCTGCGCCTAAATTTTATGCGCCAGTTTTTAAAAAAGGGCCGTGGAAATGGGAGGGTGAAGGGTGGAATGGGGGTATTCCTAGCATTTATGCAAGTTATAGAATACAGGGGATACACACCCAATTTAGGCATGTACATTTGTGCCAAATTTCAGTTGGTGCAAACGGTTACACCTAAAATTAGGCTCGAGTCCCAGGCGTAAATGCTATTCTATAAACCATTTCTAAGTGCAGCTTATAGAACAGTGTTTTTTTCAGTGTCATATATAGAATTCACCCCGAACTATATAAATGAGCATGCAAAAGGGGAGGGCGTTGGTTGGGGGGGATATTAATCAAAATAAGTTTGTGATAATTGCGCTTTTGTAATGTTATTTTTCTTTTTGCAATAAAAATGATTAAACATAAATGAGCATGCAAGTCACACAGCCTGCCATTGCTCATGTGCAACTTTCTTTTAAATTAGTCCCCTTATTTTCTTACCTATTTGTTCCATCTTTGCTTACACCCTCTGCTATCTATTACAATGTTTTATTGTGTATTGTGTTGACGTTGTAATGTAGCATACTATGCCATACTTTGCATTGTTATTTGAATATTTTTACTGATGTAATTGTTTATTGCTTATGTTTGATCTATGTTTGACTTATTCTTGCTGTACATGCCTTGAGTGAATTCGTTAAAAAAAGGCGGTAAATAAATCCTAATAAATAAACAAATTGCAAAAGGGTGTTCACGAGGGAGGTACATGTAAGTCATAGAATGCTGTTATTTATGTGCTAACTGCTACATTTAGGTGCATTCATTTAGATCTGCTATTGTGCACACCTAAATATTGACGTGTAAGTGCCGACCACTAGTATTCCATAATGGATTAGGCACACAAAACTGCCACTATAGAATTCATGCTCAGCAGGGCTGCATTGTGGCAGCTCAATTTTGGCACATTTTACAGAATTTCCCCAGTGTGGAGCCTTTTGTAAAATACATATAAGAATGGCAGCAGGGCACATGTATTTACAAGCACATCCAGCAGAAACAGCCATTTTAGAAGAAAACACATTCTGAAAAAGAGCAGCATTACTCCATGGCTTGTACATGCCAGCACCAGAGTTTACCTATATAAATGCCGATTAGCATACGCTAACGACCTGAGCTTGCATGTGTTGCATTTCACAAAAATATATAGCAGTCATCAATTAAGGAGGCAAGCTTCTAAAGTTCAATTCTTACATTTTGTGGTCATGTAAAAAAATAAAACAGGAGGTTAAGTACAACTTCTCCCTCAATCTGAGACAAACAGTTTTCCAAAACTTCTATGTGCCTCAAAGCTGGTGCAGAAGCTGATAGGGAAGATTTTTTACAATATACTTACATTCCCGTGCAAAATTGGTAATATATCTATAATTTTTTGTCCTACCCCAATCATGCCCTGAATACATCCCCTCTGAATACGAGCATCCTGCAGCTTGTAGCCATGTAAATAGCGGCACTGAAATGTAGAAATTGCACATGTAAAGAGGGGACGGGAGCAAGAAGAGTGATTTTTTTTAATTATCCAATTACAATTGAGTGGATGGAGATAAGGAGAGACAAAGAGCTCTTTTTATTAAGGTGCGCTAATGAATTTAGCGTGTGCTAACAATTAGTGCATGCTAAATCCATTATCGCACCTTAGTAAAAGGAGCCCTTATTGACTTATCTGTGTTCACACAGCAAGCAGAAACTGTCCCACCTTGGCTAAGCTTGCTGTGTGAATATAGATAAGTCAATAAGGGCTTCCATTTCTTTACACCTCCCAACACACAAAATGAGCAAACATAATCACAATAAATCTAGGGATAGATTTATTAAAGCACCATTAATGCATATTATCTCCAAACTCAAATTCTCTTAAGCTGGTTTAAAATGCTAAAACAGGTTTAAAAGCTTAGATTACACTTCAGGCAGAGCCTCAATGAGCATGGATCAGACAGTGCAGGATCCAGTCTAGATCTGAACTTGTATCTTCCTGTCACAAATGGGAATTTCCAAGGACATAGGTTTTAGCCCTTGTAACAGGACCAGAAGATATGCTTTCTGTATTACCTCATCACTTTGGCACCCAGCGTAATGCTTGACTCACCCAGGTCTCAGCTTTTTCAGTGAGCTGCTGCTGGGTTTGACTGTAGTAGCAAAGATGAAGATGATACCCCCTAGACAAGAGTCTGCTAAGTGATGTAATGTCCTTTCTCTGTCCAAGATTTTGAGACTTTGAAGATTGTAGGATATATTTTATTTATTTAGATTTTGCTCACACCTTTTTCAGTAGTAGCTCAAGGTGAGTTACATGCAAGTACACTGGATATTTCTCTATCCCAGGAGGGCTCACAATCTAAGTTTGCACCTGAGGGTTAAGTGACTTGCCCAAGATCACAAGGAGCAGCAGTGGGATTTGAACTGGCCACCTCTGGATTACAAGACTGGTGCTCTGACCACCAGGCTACTCCTCTGGTTTAATGGAGCTTCTTTTCTGACACATGCATAACAGACAAATTATCAGATTCTCCAATAAATATATTCAGGTATTCAGCACCACAATTTGAATAAAGTGGTCAGTGGTGGAACATTTGGAATCTGGCAAAATTTAGTCTGCTATCCAGATAACTTATGTGGATCACTTAGGGCAGCCTTGTATTTGTCATGTTGTCTGGATATGTGATTGTAGTGGAGGAGTAGGCTAATGGTTAGTGCAGCAGTCTTTGATTCTGGCAACCAGGGTTCAATTCCCACTACAGCTCCTTGTGACCTTGGGCAAGTCACCTAACACTCCATTGCCCCAGGTACAAAAAGCTTAGATTGTGAGCCCCCTAGGGACAGCAAAAAGTACCTGTATGTAATGTGCATAGCACTATAGAAATGATTAGTAGTATTGGATACTACTAATATATGGGCAGTTACCATATCTTATTCTTACTAGGGACCATATATATATATATACCCTTCAGATTTAATAGTCCTCGATCTGTTAGTCAATGCATTTACTCCATCACAATCTACAACTTATATAAGTTTTCAAAATACATTTATTTAACTGTTATAAATTTTTCAAAACTTTTCCAATATAGCCACAGTGGTGCTTGACTGTCCAATAATTATTTTTTGGCGATTTGTATGGCACCAAATTCCTCATCGGCTTCTAAATAATCATTTTAGTATATTTAAAGCACTCAACTTAGATATATTCGGACTGGGGGCTCAAAGCTGTCCGACATGCATGTTTCGCCTGCTAGGCTGTGTCAAGGACCTCCCCCTTATGCCGTTCTAGCGCCAGCTCAACTAGATAATTTCCAGGATTTTTTGACCTGTGGTGGGGGGAGGAAGGGAGAGATGCCAGATCTGAGGGGGGGGGGGAGAGAGAGACTCCAAACTGGGAGGTGAGGGGAGAGGGAGACATGCTGGCCCCAGGGTAGAGGGCTGGGGTGGCAGAGAAGGAGAGAGGGAGACACAATGGCCTGAGGTGGAGGGTGCTGGAGGAAGGGAAAAAAGAGAGGAGAAGCTGGATATGAATAGGGACACAGAGAAGAGATGTTGGGCATGGAGGAAGCACAGGGACACGGACACAGAGAGGTGATTCTGGACACAGGGAAAGGGATACGGACACTGAGGGAAGATGCTGGACAGGGCAAGATAGGGACACAGAGGAGAAATGCTAAATATGGGGGGAGGATAGAGACACTGAAAGGGCAGATGCTGATCTTGGGGGGGGGGGGATAAGGAGTGAAACAGATAGAAGACACTGGACAAGGCTCTGTTATTCTCAGCTGCAAGATGGTTGGTGAACATGGCGAGAGAAGAAATGTCAAATGGACGGGGGACCCTGGAGAGTTAGGAAAGACACTGGGACCAAAGCAAATGGAAAGATAAAATGCTCAGACAACAAAGGTTAAAAAAAAGATATTTTGTTCTGAATTTATTAATTTGACAATGTCAGCTTTGGGTAATGCACATCTCTGATATCTTGTATTTCAGTTTCTATTTCTCTAGTTTTGCCACGTATGCAGAATCTGACTTCTTGAGCTTTCCAGTTCATTTTTGCTTTCATAATTCTACTGATCTGTGGTCCCCTCTCCTCCACCCCCACTTGGAAGAGATGATGTTATAGGGGCCCCATCCTAATTCTGTTCCTTGAACTGATGGCCCTGCAGATACATTGTCTATTGTGGCTGTCCATGAATTTGTTGCATATCAGTGAGGAGAGCTGAATGAATTGTGCTGGCATTAATTGGTAATTTTTTCCTTCACTAGGATTACATGGTGCTTCTACCTAGTGATTACTATGAAGCTCCCATCTTGCAGCTGAGAGTAACAGAGCCTTGTAGCTATCTAGGGCGTGATGGAGACAAGTAAGTTCAGCTGTAAATTATGCCTTGCTAACCTTGTGTGAGAACAGAACATTGTCTGGTCTGGTACCAATGCAACATGGCCTTCATGCAACAGCAGCTGCCATCATAAACACACGAGGAATCAATCACTAACAGTTAAGGCATGCTAATGCTGTTAACAAATGTTATTGGCCACAGGGCTAATAATAGACATTAATGGCATTAGTGCACATTAACAGCTAGTGAACGACTGCCAGAATAATGTAACAGTCCTTGAAAGAGTCAAGTACCAGTGGTTTTAATTAGCTTTAAAATGTGATCTCAGCGATTTTTTTTATTTACAAGAAATCATAATTTCTTTTCGGAACTGTCCATGTCCTTTCTTTCACCTTACAGTTGCTTGCTTTATCAGCACTTGCCAATGGACAGATTCTCCTGTGGCCTGGCTGTTGAGGGGTCATACTTTTCACAGGGCAGAGAAAGAGAGCAGATAGTGCTGCGTCAGCTAATTCCAAAGCATCCGGTGATGGCACACATCAGCGGAAGACAGGTAACACCCTCCTCTTGCTACCAGCAGAAGCTAATTACTCTAAGTTTAAAAAAAAAATAATAAATGATCGGATGAAATAATCTGCAGCAAGGCCTTAAAAATTGCACAGATTGAGTGAGGAAGAGTTGGTAATGTTGATGCTGAAGTACTTCAACTGTACCTTTTGTGTTGGAACTGTATTCAGAATTTAATTTTAGAGTTTGTTTAGTACAGGATAGCAGCTGGCAAGATAGGTATCACAGTAAGATAAAAGCACCCCTCTGCTGCCCACTACAGGAAGGAGGTGGTACAGCCCCTGCCATTTAAATGTCCTAAAATGTATAGCACTGGTTCAAAAATCAAATGATTTCTTGTTTGAAGCAAGGCTTCTATGTTGAGCCACCAAGGGATTTTCAAAGATATTAAAGCTACTATAGCTGCTTCCTTATAGAAAAATAAAGGGTCCTTCCATAAACAAAGCCTAAGACAAACAAGATAATTGTAGTGGAAGCAAACATTAAAGACAGTCCACCCAATACTTAAAACCATTTAACCAACCAGGAATGGCTCCTGGCTGGTTAAATGGCACTTAACTGGCTATTCAACAATAGTCAGCCAGAGATCGCTGTTATCTCCCACTGAATACTGCTGGTCAGCGCTTAGCAGATAACCGGTTATTTCGCACAATACAACTGACTATCTGCTAATATTCAGCAGATCACCGGCTACGTTTGGTAGCCAAATTCGGCCACCAAAATAGCAGGCCAATTTTTGACCAGTTTCAACTTAATTGGCCAGTGCTGAATATCGATTTGGCCAGTTAAGTTAAAACAGGCCCAAAATACTCAGATATTCAATGCCGGTCACCGGAAATGGCTTGGCATTGAATATCCGGGCTCAATGCCAACTGCAGGAGTCAGCCCGGTTAGCTTTCATGGTCTGAATATCGGGCCCAATAAGTTTCCCATGTCATTTCTTGTCATTTTTAAGCCAAAATAACAGGGAAAATTCTGAAATGTTATTTCCTGTGTTATCTATAGTTCACGATTGCTTGAAAATGCACACTGTTTATCAATAGGTGCTCTACTATGCAATAATGCACCCTGTTACACAATAGGTTGCACTGTGGAGTAGACAGCTACACAGGAATAGGGACTGTGGGAATCCTTCCGAACCTGTGGGAGTCCCGCAGAGATGGAAAAAGTTACCACAGGATTCCCACGAGGATGGAAGAAGTTGCTGCAGGATTCCTGCGTGAGTGTAGTCAAAATCTCTTGCAACACCAGAATGAGGCTTGGAATGCCCAGAGAGAAGCCAGAAAACCAGACTGAGGCTTGGGGCACTCTTTGGTTGAATTGTAAATATCCCCCCCCCCCAAAAAAAAAAAAATCACAGGAGGCTATTGTGGTCGGGAGGAAATCGAGGGCTGCAAGCGAGTAAGTAATAGCATCAACTCTGATGGGTACGGGTGGAGGTGGAGGAGATTAATTGCGGGATATGGGTAGGGATGGAATGGATCTTAGCGGGTACGAGTGGGTATGGGTTAGATTTCAGTAGGGATGGGTGAAATTTCTGTCCCTGTGTAACTCTATACTGTGGAGCAGTGTGGTGCAGTATTTGAGCAATAGGGGCACACTATGAACAGTATTGTGCATTATTGCACAGTGGTCATGCACTGTTGAAAAACTTTTGCCTCTAAAACAAATGAATATGAAATATCTCCCATAAATTAAACGGGAAACCCACGTGTCACTAAGATGTCTTTTTACTAAGGTGCGTAAAGTTGTTAATGCACAACTTTCTGCACATTAAGGACTACCACACAAGCATACCAACTGTTAGTGCAGTGTCATGCTGCTTAGTGCGTAAAAAGTCACACATTAATCATATGTCATAGTGGGCAGGGACTATGTAATACAGTTATGCCCAGATGATCAAAAAACCCGCGCTGTTCCAAACAGCACTCTAAAAATAGCATGGAACAGAATGGGGCATTACTTCCTCTATGATCAGAGATAATAGCATGCAAATTTATATGCACTATTATCTCTGATTATAGGGTAAAAGTGTGGGAGGATTGTGCCTGAGCGTGCACTCAGACACAATCCTCCTGCACTTGTTTGACAGGTCCGGGCTGTCAAAAGCCCAGACATGTCAAACACAAGGGCTGGAGGTCCATGGGACCACCATACCCCCTAAAACAGTAAGGCCTTGGTGTCCTAGTGCCCCCACCCCCCTGACTTCCTGACACAAGTTCATGGGGTGCTGGAGATCTGGTGAGGGCACTAGGCCATCAGGGCCTTACTGTTTCGGGGGGTATGGTGGTCCCATGGACCTCCAACCCCTGTGTTTGACATGTCTGGGCTTTTGACAGCCCAGACCTGTTAAACAAGTGCAGAAGGATTGTGCATGAGCGCATTCCCTCCTCTTCCAGTGTCGCCTTGAAAATGGTGTTGCCACCTGAGGCTTGTTTATTCATTTAAAAATTATTCCTACTCTGTCCAATTTCTAATGCCTTATTTTTGGTAGATTTCAAAAATAGAACAAAAATATAAAATACAAGCAAATTAATCTATTGCTTGTTTGATTCCACATGGGAAAGTTCTGTCTGTTCAACATACAAAACAAAGACATTGTAGCTCTGCCCGTGTAGCTGCAAGTCAGCCACCAACAGCCAAAATACAAGTGTCTCCATGGTCAAATCTACATAACCCAGCCATACCTTTACTGTTTGGTTCAGCAGCTGTAATGAGGCCCGCCCTCCCTGCTGTCCAGCCTGACAAAGGAAGAACCGAAGATTTTTGTCTTTCTCCACCACATGACTGGTGCGATGTTAAACAGCCAGAGGCCCACTGTGTCTATGTGCATGATTCCACAGGCTGGATATGAAGAAAGCTTTAGGTTGATTTCATTTCTGTCAGTATCTAGTAGCTAGTGCAGTCTTTGTTTACTCTATTTTGTGCATTTAATTTAAACTAATTTAACAGATGCATTTATAGCCTGCATTATCAAAACAGATCAAGGCAGATAATGATTTTAAAACATAGTTACAGTTAATCCATTTTCCATTACAATATTTAATGATAGCCCCGAATAAAGACATTTTCAGAAAAGCCAGGTTTTCAAATAACACCTACAAATTCGATAACAGTCTATAGATCTCAGTTCCTTACAATGGCATTCTAAGCCTCAGGGCCCCTACCTATAATAGTCTTGCTTGATGTCATTACCATATGACAAATTCTTGTGTTTGGTAATGTAAGCTATATTTCTTGATTCAAGCATAAACGTCTTGATAGAAGATATAAAGATATAAAATGTATAAGATATTTGAGGCTAAGACCATATAAGATTCTAACAATAAAAATAAGCAGTTTGACCTTAATCCAAGCTTTCACAGGGAGCCAGTGATGCTGTGCTAGATATGGAGTCATTTGCTTTACTGGCTTTCCGCACATCACTAATTTTGCTTCCACATTCTGTAAGGCTTGCAGTCTGTGTGTTTGCCTTTTTGGGAGGCCCAGCATTACAATATTGCAGTAGTCTTAAATAAGATTACACTACTGCCTGGATGTGTACTTCTACTTGTCCTATTGAGCCTTCCAAGAAAATCAAAACTACAAGTTCATGCATGTAGTAGGCTAACATGAGGACTGGTATAGTCTGTTCCTTATGACATGGAATCAGGATGCAAACCTACTGATGGCTGTGATCAAAGTTCCTTGATCCTGAAGAGTACCCAGCATGTTCTTGCACTGTTCCTTAACAGGTTGACTTCCACCTGCAAGTGAGTATCCCACAAGTTGGCCGCTATGTGATTGTCATAGAATATGCCAATGAAGATGAGCAGGTGTACGATGTTACTGTAATCATAGACCATAGTCCCGGAGCAGTTGTTGAAGCTAGAGCAAGTCTATACAGCTGCAAATACAGGTGAGCATGGAAAGTCAAGCCATACCTTCCCCTCTTTGAAAATCAGAACCATCACAGGGTCACCTTATACTGCACAACTTCATGAATCCTTCTTAGCCTGCTGGCTTACCATTCTTTGATTTCTTCTGAACTAGCAGTGACTGAACCTGGGCAATTTGTCCCGTTATTTCTATGGTGCTGTTTTCCAGTTTGTCACTGCTGCTGACAGAGACCTGTTGCATGTCTGGGCATGCACAGCATTGTACACAAAGGACCAGGTTCAGTAACTGGCACCCAAATATGGACACCGGAAAAAATCAACATGGAGCACCCTTCTATAAAGGGCACAGACTCATACTTATAGCCCTAACCTCGCCTGAATTTGAGCACCGATATTTATGCCTACTGAAACCCGGTGTAAATGCCAGCACCCAACTATTGGCATTTGAGCGCAGGAATGATACTATTCTATAACTCCACATGCAATTTTTTGGAACACTCCTGCATCGCCTTTAGCCATGCCCCCTTTTGAGTTGCACACTAGGATTTAGGAGCGCAGAGTTGTAGAACAGTGCCCAGGAAATTGCAAGCACAGATATTTAGTAATGACAATTAACTGAAATAATTAATTGTTAACACCAATCTATTGCAATTAATTGGCTTGTAAGCCAGTTAATTTGCGCACATATCTTTGATTGGCACCAGAGGAAAACGCCTAAAAGACCGTCACTCAATATTCACACAGGACAAATAAGGGACTAGAGTTATTTTTTTGTGGGAATGATTAAAAAGAAACAAAAACATGGGTACTGAACAGGTGAACAAGGGGTTATTAATCAGCCTCAAACAGGTGGGCTTTCAGTCTAGATTTGAATAGGGCCAGAGACAGAGCATGACATGCCAACTCATGAAGTCTATTCACGCTGCAAGATACAGGAAACAAAGTCTGGAGTTGGCAGTGGAGGAGAAGGAATACGTAAGAGTGAGTTACCAGATGAACGGAGTTCCCGGGGAGGGGTGTAGGGAGTGATAAGAGAGGAGAGATACTGAGGAGCTGCATAATGCATGCACTTGTAAGTCAGCAAGAGAAGTTTGAACTATATACAGAAAGAGATAGAGAGGCAATGAAATTACTTGAAGAGAGGGGTTATGGGAGTGTAGCAACACTGGTAGAAGATAAGTTGTGTAGCAGAATTTTGAATAGATTGAAGATGAGAGAGATGGTTTAGTGGGAGAGCTGTGAGAAACAAGTTTCAGTAATCTAAACTTGAAGTGATGAGAGTGTGGATAAAGGTGTTGGTAGTGTGTTGAGAAAGGAGGGGACAAATTTTGATGATCTTATAGAGAAAGAAACAACAGGTTTTAGCAGAGTGTTGGATATGTGCATAGAAAGAGAGAGAGGAGTCAAAGATGACCCCAAGGTTACGAGCTAAGGAGACAGGGAGGATGAGATTGTTAGCCACAGAATAGAGAATGGGGGAAGAAGAGAGGTCGGTTTAGGGAGAAAGATAAGAAGTTCAGTCTTGGCCATGTTCAGTTTTAGATAGTAGTGAGACATCCAGGCAGCAATGTCAGACCAGCAGGCTGAGACTGGGGCCTGGATTCTTGTTGATATTTCTAGTATGAAGAGGTAGAACTGGGAGTCATCACCATACAGATAATACTGAAAACCATGGAAGGAGATCAGAGCACCAAGGGAATAAGTATATAGAGAGAAGAGAAGTGGTCCCAAAATAGAGCCATGAAGTACACCAACTGATAGTGGGATAGCAGTGGAGGAGGTTCCACCAGAGCACACACTAAAAGTGCGATGAGTGTACACTTAACTGCATGGATGACAAAATTCTATAAATGTAAGCGTGCAAAAGGTGCTAAAATTTAGACAACCTGTTGAGTAAGGGAAAGTGTACCTATAGTCACTGACAGAAAAACATAACAAACCATTGCAGTTGATCACCTTTCCCAGTATTGCAGTCTCATTACTGCCGACAACCTGGAAATCCAAAGAGTGCCTCATGTTGTTTATCTTGAATAACTTTATTCATCACGTCAGTCAGAAAGACAAATAATTGATAAATTCCTAACATGTTTCATGAGGGCAGAGAGAGCATTTCCTGGTGGATTTTTACTGAACAGGAACTGTTCTGTTCTCCTGGCCAACATGATGAATCCTGGGCCAATGTCTGCATCAGCAAGTTGGAATATTCTTCACCTCCTATCAGACTCCAGGTAGATGGCACAACATCAACTGTGGAATTTTCTTCATAACTGAAATTACATTACATTACATTAAATAATTGAGTACCACTGTAGCTAACAAGACAGGGGAGGGTGGTGAAGACAACTCTGGACCGAAATGTACATAATATATTTCCAATTGCAGATTTCTCTGCCGCAGCATCGTTGTGGACACTTTGAATCGTATTGCAGTGTATGAACTTCTAGCAAATGTGAACATCCACCTTAAGGCCTCATTAATTAATATTCTCCTGGTAAGTTTCCTTACCCTTCTCACCCTGCTTAGTATTCCTAATGTAAAATGCCATGTTGCCTGCCAGAGGTACTGTTTGTTTGTGCATAGCAATTTGGAGATAAGGGAATGGAGGCAAACTGTTTCAGTAACGCATCTCATTTATATGAGCCACAGGGTAAAGTTTTAGCTAGCACTGGCACTAGCTCTTAAATTATGCTTAAATTCAGCACCACCTATCCATACATAGTAACATAACATAGTAGATGATGGCAGAAAAAGACCTGCACGGTCCATCCAGTCTGCCCAACAAGATAACTCATATTTGCTGCTTTTTGTGTATACCCTACTTTGATTTGTACCTGTGCTCTTCAGGGCACAGACCGTATAAGTCTGCCCAGCACTATCCCCGCCTCCCAACCACCTGCCCCTCCTCCCAACCACCGGCTCTGGCACAGACCGTATAAGTCTGCCCAGCACTATCCTCACCTCCCAACCATCAGCCCTGCCTCCCAACCACTGGTTCTGGCACAGACCGTACAAGTCTGTCCAGCACTATCCCCGCCTCCCAACCACCAGTCCCGCTGCCCACCACCGGCTCTGGCACAGACTATCCATTTAGTTCAGGTCATCTATTTGGCAAGCCTTCACTAAACTGATAATTACAGAGATTTTAGGGGGAGATCCAATTTTACAGGGAAAGAATGATTTAATGCTTGCAGGGGAAAAAGGTGCCTGCAATTTTCCAGTATCCCTTCTTCTGACTAGGGATACATTGCATTGCTCTAATAAATTCCCAAGCCATTCATTTACATGCTACTAGTCAGAATTTTCCTTGCACTTCTCAAAGGCATTAAAAAAGTAGTACATAGCATACACAATTCTCTGTTTTTCAGTGTTACATTTACCTGATTTTGTTTATCAAAGCTGAGACTATCACATTTTCCACACCACAGCCTGCAATATGTACAAAGAAAAAAAAACAGACATCTGCCTTAATTCAGGAAAACTGACAGCCTGCCTCACTTCATGAGGCAGAGGAATCTCATGGGTACAACAGTAAACTACGAGCCAGGAATAGTTCTGAGATACAATTCAAATGCTCTCTGATGATGATGATTTTGTGTGTGATCTTGCTATGTGCCTCATATTTCCTAACTGAAATTAGGCCAAATGGTCTTTATATGCCATCATTTTCCCTTATATCATAACCTCTTCTTCCAGAGCTTCCTTTCCACAGAACTAAAGTTCTACATGTTCGCAGTTTTATACCTTTGAATGTCTCTATCATATGCCCCATTCTATAAAGTATATGGGCCCCATATTCAAAATAACCGATCACCTACATCTAAGCACCTAAAGTTAGCTTGCAAAATTTGTCCCCTATCTTTTACCAAAATTAGAAGACTAAAAGATCAATATTTAGGGGGGAATTCATCAAGGGGGCGTTATGGCCTTAACGCACATTAAAGGAATTAGTGTGCGCGAAATGCTAAAAGCCCATAGATATAGAATGGGTTTTAGCATTTAGCGCATGCTAATTCCCTTAATGCACATTAAGGCCATAACGCCCCCTTGATAAATTCCCCCCTAAATTGTTTTTTGGGTAGCATGTCCTGTTACCCAGATAAAAGCATTCATCAGGCCCAGGCAGTGACATTCAGTAGTAATATCTGGCACTGGCAGCTCCTTGTGACTCTGGGCAAGTCACTTAACCCTCCATTGCCCCAGGTACAAATAAGTACCTGTATACAATATGTAAGCCGCATTGAGCCTGCCATGAGTGGGAAAGCGTGGGGTACAAATGTAACAAAAATAAAAATAATAAACTAAAGGTGCTGAACATGTCTGACCGCCTTGTACTATCCGAGTACATAAGTGTTGCCATACTGGGACAGACCGAAGGTCCGTCAAGCCCAGTATCCTGTTTCCAACAGTGACCAATCCAGGTCACAAGCATCTGTCAAGATCCCAACACAGTATAATACATTTTATGCTGCTTTTCCTAGAAATAAGTAGTGGATTTTCCCCAAGTCCATCTTAATAATGGCTTAAGGACTTTTCTTTTAGGAAGCTATCCAAATCTTTTTTAAACCCCACTAAACTAACTGCTTTTACCACATTCTCTGGCAATTAATTCTAGAGTTTAATTACACGGTGAGTGAAGAAATATTTTCTCTTATTCTTTTTAAATTTACTACTTTGTAGCTTCACTGTGTGCCCTCTAGTCCTAGTATTTTTTGAAAGAGTAAACAAACGATTCACGTCTACCCATTCCATTGCACTCCAGGGCAGTCGGAGGGGGGGAATGGAGCCAGAGATTATGTGGGTACTGTCAATATTCAGCACTCCAGGAGATCCATATATTAGTCCTAACTTGCCCGGATAGCTATATGGATCCCAGTGCTCTGTATCGGTGGTACCAGGATAGCTTCTGCTGGCCTCAGAATACCTGGATATTCAGTACTGTTATCCGTATGTGGCCTATCAATGAATATCCCAGTATAGAAGAACCCACGGTAGCCAGCATTTGAAAACTAAACACTGACCACCATGGTTTTAATACTACCCCCTAAGTTTTCAGCTGAAAATTCAACTTACATTAAGGAACGATCATAAATTAGACCTGCCATTCATTTGCCTAGAATCAGGAGCCTAATTTCGGTTGCCTAAACCAGAAAATTAGTGCTAAGCTCATAACTTTTCCCTTGCTCTAAATCCACCCCTTTTTCCCACTGTCTTTTTAGGCTTTTAGATTTAGGAGCCATGGAGGGGCATAATCGAACAGGGCGCCCAAGTTTTCCTGGGGCCGTCCTCGCAGGATGGCTCTGTGAAGGGGCGGGGAAACCCATATTATCGAAACAAGATGCGCGGCCATCTTTCATTTCGAAAATACGGTCGGGGACACCCAAATCTCAACATTTAGGTCGACCTTAGAGATGGTCGTCCTTAGGGATGGTCGTCCCCAGTTTTCGCCGATAATGGAAACGGAGGACGCCCATCTCAGAAACGACCAAATCCAAGCCATTTGGTAGTGGGAGGAGCCAGCATTCGTAGTGCACTGGTCCCCCTGACATGCCAGGACACCAACCAGGCACCCTAGGGGGCGCTGCAGAGGACTTCAGAAATTGCTCCCAGGTGCACAGCTCCCTTACCTTATGTGCTGAGCCCACCAACCCCCCCCCCCCCAAAAAAAAACCACTACCCACAACTGTACACCACTATCATAGCCCTAAGGGATGACGGGGGCACCTTCATGTGGGTACAGTGGGTTTCGGGTGGGTTTTGAAGGGCTCACATTTACCACCACAAGTGTAACAGGTGGGGGGGATGGGCCTGGGTCCGCCTGCCTGAAGTATACTGCACCCACTAAAACTGCTCCAGGGACCTGCATACTGCTGTCATGGAGCTGGGTATAACATTTGAAGCTGGCAAAAACTTTTTTTTAAGTTTTTTTTTTAGGGTGGGAGAGGGTTGGTGACCACTGGGGGAGTAAGGGGAGGTCATCCCCGATTCCCTCTGGTGGTCATCTGGTCAGTTTGGGCATCCTTTTGAGGCTTGGTCGCAAGAAAAAATGGACCAAGTAAAATTGGCCAAGTGCTCATCAGGAACGCCCTTCTTTTTTCCATTATCGGCCGAGGACACCCATCTTTTAAGCATGCCCTAGTCCCACCTTTGCTACGCTTCCAACTCGCCCCTGTGAACTTTGGTCATCCCCGCGACAGACAGCAGTTGAGGGCGCCCAAATTTGGCTTTCGATTATGCTGATTTGGGCGACCCTGAGAGAAAGACGCCCATCTCCCGATTTGTGTCAGAAGATGGGTGCCCTTCTCTTTCGAAAATAAGCCTGCTAGTGAAACTAGGAAGATAAATTTAGGACATCAGCTGTAGTAAATTTTCAGAGGCCAATTTAGGAGCCTAACTCACAAAGTTGGAAGTCTGACTGAACCATTTGCACGTTGCCTAAATCTCATCTCTTAAAGTTTACTGCTCAGACCCTATACAATTTTATGAGCCCTTCTCTGCACTGCCGCCACTCAGTCTGGAGATACGACCTTCAGAACTGCATACAGTATCCCAGATGAGGTCTTGTCAGTGAGTTCCTCAAAGACATTATCATTTGTCCTTTTCTAGAGCTATACCTCATCAGATGTGGTCCTGCCACTGCTTTGGTGTACCGCTTTGCAAGTTTAAGATCATCAGATATATTCACCTCACAGTCATTCTTATGTGGTTCACATCATGATCTTTTATTTGTACCATGTTTTACCAACCAAAGAGCTCAAAGTGTGCCAAAACAAGTCAGTGTGTATGTCATGTAAAGCACTCTAAAGAACCAGAAAACTAAAGGGAAGGATACACTGATACATCAGTATCTCACTCCCAAATGCATAACTCTATGCTTTTTTTTTCCCATTGAATCTTAGCTACTAAGGGGCTGATATTCAGACCACAGGAGGTAGCCAGGCTGACTCTCATGGTCAGTGCTGAGCCCGGATATTCAGTGTCGGGCCATTTCTGACAACCAGCATTGAATATCTGGTTTAAGTCAATATTCTGCGCTGGCTGCTTAAGTTGAAACCAGCCAGAGATAGGCCTGCTATTTCGGCAGCCCGATTTGGCCGCCAAAGTTAGCCAGCAATGTGGTGAATATTAGCGGATAGCTAACTATATCATGTGATATAGCCAGTTATCCACCAACCCCTGGATTCTATATAGTGCGCTTAGATTTAGGCACCGAAAGTGGCGTGGATTCTATAACACCACGTGTAACTTAATTGGCTTAACAAGCTAACGAGCGCCGATAACAGACTTAACAAGCAAAAATGAGCACTGATTGGCACTGATTAGAATTTAGGTGCACAACTCGCTAAGCGATGTGTGCCAAACTTCTAACACATGGAGACAAGAAGGGGTGTGGTTATAGGTGAGAAAATGGGCGTTTCATGGGCATTCCAAAATTTAGGTGCCTAGTTATAGAATATGGCCCAGTGCACCTAAATCTATGCGCTGATTGACACTGGGTTTTCATTGACGTAAATGGATGTGAGCAGATATCGGCGCTGAAATATCAGCTAAGCATATTCTATAATTGGCGCCTAAATCTAGGCGCCAATTATAGAATACACAGCACTGATTTCAGTGAAAAATTTTTAGGTGCCATATATAGAATCTCCTCCTAAGTGCTGACCATGAATATTCTTTGCTATCTTCACTACCTTCCTTTCTTTCAGCTTTCCCAGGCGCTCTCTTCTTTTTTTCTGAGATTTCTGGTATCTTTTGAATGCTAATAATTTCATCCTTGCCTTTTCAGCCAACCTGTTTAAAATCATACTAGTGTCTATTCCATCTTTCTGTTAGAAGAGCAGATACCGTGAATGTCAGATGTGTTGTCATTACTATAACTTTTTAGTCTAACCTGCTGTTCTATTTCACAAAGATCCTCCCACCCTCTCGGTACATTCTTAAGGTACTCTTCAGTTATGAACAGCCCAATCTTTATGTGACTCATCTCTACCTAGAACTGTACCTTCCACCTCCTCATCTTTTAAACATTTTATGTTGTCCAGACATTGGAAAGGCATCCCTAGGCTTTCGGTTCCATGTTGTTGTTATTATTGTGATTGTTATTCAGTACTTCATCAGATGAAAAGCAGCTTACAGTTTGGAAATAGGCAATAGTATTCCATGGTATTTTTCATAAATGCGGCTCTTGTGTTTTCTTTTGCAGCACAAAGTTTGCCTTATTCCAGTTGAAAACTTTTCTGTTGAATATGGAGAGCCCAAAGTGCACTGCATAGCCACATACGGGCGTTTCTCTAATGGGCGTTCCTATAACCAAAGGTAACTGAGATGCTGAAATGTTATCCTCTCATGATTCAGCAAGCTTTTCCTGATTGCACTGTGACAATAACATCAGTTTAGCAAATTTATCCAGATAAATCCTGCCCCAGTGTTTTTCCCAGCTGCCAAATACCCAGGCAGGGCTCTTGGCTATTCATCTCTATCTTCAAGAGATTAACTCTTGTGTATAATATTTGTATACCTCAGATTTCACAGAATAGAGACCATTGTGATTCATGTTAATGGTTCCCTGCACAGCAGCTTGCTTATGCTTAAACTCTTAAAAGACTAAAATCCAGCTGTTTAGACTGGATGGTGAGAGATCAGTGTTTTAGCTGGCATTTCATTAACTCTGTAATATCTAGGCCCCATATTCAAAGTGATTTAAATGAGCAGAGAGAGGATCCTGTCTGCTTGAACCATGCTCAGTGGGCCAGCTGCTGATATTCAGTGGCACTTGACTTAATCGAGCAGTGCCACTGAATATCGATACTAACCAGCCATCCCGAAACCAGGAAAGAGAGGGGACAGAGTCAGGGAGGTGCCGGCAATGTTCAGTGCAGTGCCTCCATACCTAAGCAGGTAGATAGAACCACAGAAAAAAACAGTCCTAACTATTCCTGCTTAGCTAAGCAGGGGTCGACACCAGTGGTGTTCCTAGGGGGGCTGACACTCGGGGCGGATTGCCGATGCGCCCCGCCCCCCGGGTGCAGTGCCCCCCCTGGATGCAACGTGACCCCCCCCAGCGAAAGGACACCCCCAGCGAAAGAACCCCCCGGGTGCACGCTGCTGGGGGGGTGCCGCGTGCGCCCGTCCTTCGTTCGTTTCATGCTTCTTCTCTGCCCCGGAACAGAAAGTAACCTGTTCCGGGGCAGAGGGAGCATGGAACGAATGGAGGACAGGCGCGTGCGGCACCTCCCCCCAGCGGCGTGCACCCGGGGCGGACCGCACCCACCGCCCCCCCTAGGAACCCCACTGGTCGACACCAAATATTGATGGCACTTGCATAGGTTGCAGTTGCCAGCCTGCACCTTGTATTGCTCCTCTTCTCTCCTGCCTTCCCCCCCCAAACCCGACAGGACCCAATCCTGCCTTCACCCACCCGGCAGGACCTCTTCCTCCCTTCCAATGTTCCTGAAGTATCCACGTGTCACCCCCCTCTAAGATAGGACCCAACCCCCACCCAACCAGAGTCGCAGCCCCCCCCCCCCCCCATGTCCCAGTAGGCTCCCCCAGGCAAATGTTCTTCATGTTGCACAAAATTATTTGTTTACTGTATTTGTAGTTATTGTTTCATGAAAGATACATTTCCCTCTTTTAGTTAGGAAACATGATAAAGGGGCTCTCGTTAGGTGAATTTTGGATTGGATTTTTGTTTGTGGTTTTGGTTTTGGTTTTTTACACTGCGGTATTAATTATAGGCTTGCTATCCTGGAAAAACTCAGCATTCTGTCATTTGTGTTTGAAACTGATAATATGTAGAGATTCTGTATCGTGCAGTGCTAAACTACAGAGGCAGTATCGGAATGTGTTAACTTTTGATAGACTATAGAAGGGCTTAAAATGCAGAGCTTATATATGTATGAAAATGTATCTATATCTGTTACATTCTCAGTTATTCATTTCAGTAGTTTATTGATCCTGAAAAAATCAAACTTTTTTTTGTCAGAAGGACACAAAGCATACATAAACCCACACATCCCCTCTCATCAGATGTGTAAACTAGTTTACATCTGAGAAATTTGTGTGAACCTGAGAGCTTCTGTACTACTGTACTAGGAGGTCATTCTGTAAGTGGGTGGCTCCTTTTAGGCACCAGATGCTGTGTGGTGAGAGCCTATTCTATAACACAGGGGCGTCCAACCTCGGACCTCTATTGCAAACAATGGAGGCAGTGTGTACAAATATATCTCATGCATATTCATTGGGGAAATCCTGAAAGCCCGACTGGACTGCAGCCCTCGAGGACCGAGACTGGGTTCCCAGGTTTCATTATAGAGCACTAGCATAACCTGGTATTAGCACGCCTTATATCTAGATGCCCACAGTTACACCAGCCATAGAGCTAGTGGAACTGCCTAAGCCCAGATGCAGGAAGGGCTTATGTAACTTACAGGCACAACTTAAAGAATACTTCCATTGTCCACCCAAATGATCACCCCCATACCCATACCAAATAAAGCTTAGGTGTTTCTTACCATGAAAGTGACTGTATCCTGTACACTTAAGCACTCACGTGGTGCATAAATGTGGAAGCCCTGTTATACAATTGCCCTTCTAAAGCTTCATGCTGCATTTGGGTTGGTATAATTTAAATTTAATGTTAAATGGTATTTATAGCCTACTTCTGTCATAATTATAACTTGAAGCAACTTAAGAATATGTATTCATTGAAAACAAAGATGGTCCAAGGAAACATCAGGGCAACCGATCTGCAAACTCCAACGTGGAAAACCAAACAAGCAGATCAATGGAGATGGAAACAAATGTTTATTTATAAAACACAAACCAGAATGATGCCCAACACAGGCCATGTTTTGCCCACACAGGGGCTACAAAATATTTTTTATTTAGATTTATTTACATCTTTACAGTAGTAGCTTAAGGAGAGTTACATTCAGGTACACTGGGTATTTTTCCCTGTCCCTGGAGGTTCACAATCTAAGGGCCCTGTTTACTAAGGTGTGCTAAAAATTAGCATGTGCTAATGCTAGAGACACCCATATATTCCTATGTTAGTGTGCCTAAGTAAACAGGGCCCTAAGTTTGCACCTGAAGCAATGGAGGGTTAAGTGATTTACCCAAGATCACAAGGATCAGCAGTGGGATTTGAACCAGCCACCTCCTGATGGCAAGACCGGTGCTTTAACCAGTAGGCCACTCCTCCACTCATAAATCAATTAAAACAGTAATAATTATTATATAATACAATTAAATATAGAAAAGAATTACATAAAAAATGTTTATAAAAATACCAAACCATGACAAATATATATATCAATCTCAAATGTGACATGCTATGCAATCAATAAAATTTATACAAAAAATAAAATCATTATCATTTCATATATTGGTCTACATAGAGCCACCAAAGGGCTGTTATGGGTTGTAGAGGGGGTGGATGGGGGAGATTAGGGGGGTTATTCAAAACCTGATTTAAATGTGTGAATCTTAACTGGATATTTTGATTACATGACTGTTTGTATTGGCATTGAACCAATAAAGATAATTTTTAAAAAAATCATTATCATAAAAAAATATATCATAAAGACCAAATCAGTAGAAAGCATTGCACATTTACAGCAAACACAAACAATAATATACATAATATCTATAAATAACTTAATGGTAGTATATCTAATAATATATCTGACATGTATATCTTAAAATAACTTAATTAAAACAAAAACAACTTTCACCTGAACTATATATGCAATAAAACTTCTTTAAAAAGGTACTGTCAGCAAAAAGGCACAAACTGAAAAAGAGAGAAGAAAAAAAAAACCCCAAACCAAATCATAATTGGATTATTGTGTTTAAAAAACTTCAACTGCTGCACTTAAGAGAACTATGAATACATAATTTTTATATAATAGCAGCATTCTAATAACAATATTCAAGAATAAACCTGCAAATTGGCAACTCTAACCACTGCACTTGGAGAGAGAACAATGTTCATAAAAAATGCTATTGCTTAAATGTGAAAGTGCTGCGCTTAAATCTAATGCACTACAATTTAAGAAAGGGTAAGACTGCTGCACCTAAGAAAACAACAAAGAGTGCACAGTGTCCATAAAATAAAAAAGTTACAATAATAGTACACAAAATGGAATCCAGCGGATCCACAGCTCAAAACCGCTGCTCACCAAAAAAAAAACTGCACACTCCCACATACAACGCTATTAAAACAAGAAAATGGAATATTCAGCAAAACAATAACTCCTATATATACATAATAATAGAGCTAAAACAAACCTTCTTCTGCAAACCAAACCAATCAATACCTAAGTTCTAGGAAGAAAAAATAAATTAAAAAAAATTTTAAATATAAATTCGATAGCCAAACAATGACACATATAACCATGTGATAATTTAAAAATATATACAGGCTAATGTCTAAAAAAAGGGTATTATAACTGCTACATTTTGAAAAAAACAGTATGAGCATAGCAAACAGAGGGGCCCTTTTACTAAGCCACGGCAAAAAGTGACTGTGGCAGTGTGAGCGCGTCTTTTGTGCACGCCAGGCCAGTTTTTGCTGCATCCTAGAAAAAGAACCCCCTCCTAGAGGGCTCCTTGCCCCCCCGGAGGTACACCAGACAACCCACACATATTCCCACAGAGAGATTCCTATATTCTTCTCATAGGCACATATAGATACCATACCACACACACACAGTCCCTTCTACCTACACACCTGCACAGCCCATAGCATTCTATGAATACACACTGTACTATGTCTCTTCCCACTGAGTTCCCATATGTGCCCCACCCTGCAAAGAGAAGAAGGGGAAATTCGCTATGGTATCACACTTTAAGAGAGTAATTCTAAGAGTGCACCTATATATAGGCACTTATTCAGTAACAGAAAGTAGGCGCCTATTTTCCTACATATAATATTAATGTAACTAGATATATACACATATAGGCTTAGGCAAGAGCATTTACACCATTCACAGAAGATATAGAAGATCTAAAGTAAGGTCTATAATTGTGATTAATTAAGGAAGGGGCAACATTTCATTGAGTAAATCTATAAGAACTGATGTATCTTAGAAATTAATTGGGGAAAAAAAATCAATTTATTTATTTATTTATAGTACATTTCTATCCCACATTTTCCCACGCACACAGGCACAATGTGGCTAACATAGGAGAAGTAAAAATGACAATACAATAAGAGAAAATGATAAGAGACAAGAAATAGGCAAGGAAGGGGAAGGGGGCATAACAGATACAGGGGTAAGGAAGTGGGACTATTGATCGATAAGAGTGTGGGGGGAGTAGACCAGTCCAAATTGTTGGAATAATGTATTGTATTTTACATGCATTGCCTGTCACCAATTTTTTCTCTGTGATTACTCTGTGACCTCTGATGTGAATTACTTAGAGAGGTCACACCCATGCAACTTCCTGTGGGGGTTAGACACAGCACATGGAGCTCATGATCTCTCCTAAGCTGAGAGAATCTATGGTGGTGTGAGCATCCATTACCATCTAAGCACATGGAAAGAGCTGATAATCCAAATGTATAGTATTATGTATATATAAGCCTGTCTGAATATAATCTAACTACAAACTGTGAGTAAACAGATGTTTTGTTACTTCAACTTTAAAGTGACTCAGCAGTGAATTATTCTGGGGTGTATGAGAGAGATGAAGAAAAGAAATTAACATTTCTAAAGCTGAAGCTGTGTGTACTAAAATCTGCTAATTATTTACTACAAATAATCCAACAAAAGGGTTATGGGCCCAGGGCCAGGAATTGAAAAAGAAGAGAAATATTACCAGGCAGTAAAAAAGCCACATTTTTTCTCTTAAGTTTTAAAAGAAAGATTCAGTCTGTCTCTCTCTCCCCCCACACACCAAACAGAAGGCTAAGAAAATGGCTGAGGGAGGAAATTCACCATTTTTCCACTCTCTCAAGGTGCCTAAATTAACTGAATTTAATTATCAGCAGTGGGAACTAAGATTCATATGTCTCCTTCAAGCAAAGAAATTAAATATATGCTTAGACCAAAACAGAACAGCTGAAAATATGGCTGAATGGGACAATGCAAACTATTATGTGAAGTGCATGTTTTTGGAAGCTCTCTCAGAGAAACAAGCCATATTGCTGGAAGAAAAAGATACAGCAAATGAAATGTTATATAAACTGAGAACTATGTATGCAACTACATATGCAAAACAGCAACCAATTTGGTTAGCAGAGTTGAATGAAACCAAATTAAGGGATAAAAGTAAGTGTAATGATCACATTATGCATCTTATGTCTTCATTTCAAAAGTTAGAACTTTCTGGAATTCCCATGTGTGATGCATTGAAAAGAGCATTTCTTTTTACCTCACTATCAAAGAAGTTTGATGTTTTTAGGTCTGTAAATGAAGCCATTGAAGGGCAATCTTTTGAACAGGCAGCATCAAAACTGAGGCAGGAATGCATAATTAATGATTCTGAGGAGAAGTGTTCTCAAAGTCAGTCAGAGAGAAATGAAACAAATTTCTTGGCAAAGAACAGAGGAAGGCGGAGCTATGGGAAAACTCCACCCAAGGGCAAGCTGATTTGCTATTCATGTGGAAAGGAGGGACATGTATCTAAATGGTGTAAGGAAACACAAAACACCCCCTCTAGCTCACCTAAGCCAATGGAACAAAAGAATTCTCCAACCAGGAAATGTATGAAGGACAATAATAAACATAAGAGCTTTCTAATGGCAGAAAAATCTTTGACTATGGTAAATAATAATTCAAATGAAAGTACTTGGATTTTGGATTCGGGGAGCACATGCCATTTAACCAATTGTAAGGATTTCTTTCAGGAAATGTGTCCAGAAGAAGGTATTCTTAATACTGCAAACGCAGGGACTGCTAAGATCCAAGCAAAAGGCATTGGATTCCTAAAATGCAAAGTGTCTAATGAAGTTAAAGAAATTCCTGTAAGTGATGTCTTGTATATTCCCCAAGCAGTTTGCAATATGCTTAGTGTATCTACATTAGATAAGAAGGGATTTGTGATTCATTTTGAAAACAGTAAGTGCACAATCTCTAAAAATGATGAAGTGTATGCTGAAGCTTTTATGCATAATGATATTTATAAACTGAGCATTTCAGGTGAAGCCTCACATCTGGCGCAAGTAAGGAAGAATGATGGTAAATGTAGTCTGGAAATCTGGCATCGCCGCCTGGGACATCGTGATTTTAAGGTGATCCAGGATCTTCACAGTGGGCAACTAGCCACTGGCATTCAGATAAGTGCAGATACTGGTAAAATGGAGAAATGCATAGACTGTGTTACTCAAAAAGGTGTGAGACCCTCATTTCCTGCATACACAGGAAATAGGAGTAATAAAGTACTGGACTTAATACACAGTGACTTATGTGGACCGTTTAATATCCCATCATTGGGAAATAACAGATTTGTGCTAATATTCTTGGATGATTTCTCTAGATACTGTGTGGCCTATTTGCTGAAAGAAAAAAGTCAAGTCACAGACATGCTGAAGAAATACGTAGCCATGGTGAGCAATAAATTTGAAAGAAAACCAAAGGTTCTTCAGACCGACAATGGTGGTGAGTTCACTTCACAAAGCATGCGCACATTTCTAGAACAAGAAGGCATTCAGCATATCACAACAGTAGCTTATACACCAGAGCAAAATTCTGTTGCAGAGAGAAAATTTAGGTCACTTGTGGAAATGACCAGATGTATGCTGTCAGATAGCAATCTCCCTAAAAGACTATGGGGGGAAGCCATTCTCACAGCAGTGTACCTACAAAACAGAATGCCAACTGAAGGCGCTGAGCGCACACCACATGAGACATGGCATGGTAGGAAGCCAAACCTGTCACACATAAGAACATTTGGAAGTACAGCATATGCTCATGTACCAAAGCAAAGAAGGCATAAGCTGGATTCCACAACAGAAAGGGGCATTTTAGTTGGCTATGCTCCAGGACACAAAGGATATAGAATTTTGAATCTGAAAACTGGCATTGTTGGCATAAGACATGTTACATATTTTGATGAAAACAAAAGGGTTGATAAAGGCTGGATTATCCCAGATGAGCCTTATCATCCAGAATATGAAACTAGAACCATAATAGACATGCCAGTGTATATAAATGCCATACCAAGGCAGATGTCTGAAAGCAACTCATCTGTATCTAACGAGGAACAGGCAGAGGAAGCAGACACAGAAAGGATCATTGAAGAAGACAGTACAGTTGGAGAAGGGGAATCAAGTGGAGAAGGACTCTCAGATTTAGAGGATGCGGAAAGGTCAGACCAACCTGTTGTCAGACGCTCATCCAGGGAAAACAAAGGTGTTCCACCCCCAAGACTGTCTTACCTAACAAAGTCAGCAGAAGCTCAAGAGCCCTTAACATGGGATGAGATTGAGAAAATGCCAGCAGAAGAAGCTGCTGAATGGCGTAAAGCTGCACAAGAAGAAATTGATGCATTGCATAAAAATAATACTTGGATTCTTACAAAATTACCTCCTGGCAAGAAAGCTATAGGATGCAAATGGGTATTCAAGTTAAAAAGGAATGCACAAGGAAAAGTGGAAAGGTATAAAGCCAGATTAGTCGCAAAGGGATATCTTCAAAAATATGGAGAAGATTTTGATGAAGTGTTTGCACCTGTAGTGAAACACACGACAATTAGAACACTTCTGAGCATTGCAGTCTCAAAAGGCATGCAAGTCAACCACATTGATGTGAAAACAGCATTTCTTCATGGAGATATAACTGAAGACTTGTACATGGAACAGCCAACAGGTTTCATAAATATAAAACAAAGACAGCTAGTGTGTAAATTAAACAAAGGTCTTTATGGATTAAAGCAAAGTGCAAAATGTTGGAATGACAAATTGCATAAAATATTGACAAATTTAGGATTTAAGCAAGGTGAAGCAGATAAATGCTTGTACACTAGGTGCAGAAATGGACAATATGCATACATTTTAGCTTTTGTTGATGATCTGCTCATTGCAAGCGAAAGTGAGCAAGAGTACAAGGACATTGTAAAATATTTAAACCTGAATGTTGAGATAAAAGAACTTGGTAATGTGTCATACTATCTTGGTATAGAAATTGAGAAACAAAATGATGGTTCTTATCTTCTAAGCCAGAAGCAGAAAATAAATGAGCTTATTGAAAGTTTAGGTATGCAAGATGCCCAAGTTGTAAGCACTCCCATGATCACTGATTTTCTGAAGGATGAAACAGTAAGAGAACCTTTACCAGATAACATCCAATATAGATCAGCCATAGGTAAGCTTTTATATCTAACTACCACATACAGGGCTGATATAGCAAATGCAGTAGGAATTTTGAGCAGAAGGGTCAGCTCACCTACCAAATCAGATTGGACTGCAGTTAAAAGGATGGTAAGGTATTTAAAAGGTACCATTGATTGTAAATTAAAGATTTCAGCCAATAGTAATCCAAAACTAATATGTTACTGTGATTCAGATTGGGCAGGGGATCATTCTGATTATAAATCCACAAGTGGATATGTGTTTATGTATGGAAATGTACAAATTTCATGGGCCAGTCATAAACAAAGTATTGTGAGTCTGTCTTCTACAGAAGCTGAATATGTGGCTGTATCAGAAGCATGCAGAGAACTGATGTGGATTGAAAAACTTTTGCTGGATTTTGGAATAGCTGAACAGAGACCAATCCAGATAATGGAAGATAATCAGAGCTGCATCCGACTGTCACAGAATGACAAGGTTCAGTCACGCACCAAGCACATCGCAACGAAATACCACAACGTGCGAGAGCTGGCGAAAGAAGGGGTCATCAGTCTACACTATTGTCACACCAGTGAGATGACAGCTGACATCATGACCAAACCGTTACCCAGAGAACGTTTTGAGAATCTGCGTATAAAGCTTGGACTTTGTGTGAATTAATAATTGCATGACAGTTATGCATGAGAAGGGATTTGTTGGAATAATGTATTGTATTTTACATGCATTGCCTGTCACCAATTTTTTCTCTGTGATTACTCTGTGACCTCTGATGTGAATTACTTAGAGAGGTCACACCCATGCAACTTCCTGTGGGGGTTAGACACAGCACATGGAGCTCATGATCTCTCCTAAGCTGAGAGAATCTATGGTGGTGTGAGCATCCATTACCATCTAAGCACATGGAAAGAGCTGATAATCCAAATGTATAGTATTATGTATATATAAGCCTGTCTGAATATAATCTAACTACAAACTGTGAGTAAACAGATGTTTTGTTACTTCAACTTTAAAGTGACTCAGCAGTGAATTATTCTGGGGTGTATGAGAGAGATGAAGAAAAGAAATTAACATTTCTAAAGCTGAAGCTGTGTGTACTAAAATCTGCTAATTATTTACTACAAATAATCCAACACAAATAGGTGGGTTTTCAGCAGCCTCTTGAACAGGTGGTGATCATTTTGCAGTTTTAAGCATTTCGGCAAAACATTCCAATTCTTGGCACAAGAGTATTGGAAGGACGAAGTGAAGATCTTCTTGTATTTGATGCCTCTGCAATTTGGGAAGTGCAGGTTGAGATACGACCTCGAGGTGGCAACTGCGTTTCTGGGAGGTAGGTCAATAAGGCAAAGCATATATTCTGGAGCCTGCCCCTATATGATTTTATGAGTTAGGGAGCAAAGTTTGAAAGAGATACATTCCCTCACAGGCAACCAGTGGAGAAGGAAACGCAGAGGTTGAGCATGCTCAAAACGTGATTTTCCTAGGATCAGTCTCGCCGCTGTGTTTTGTGCAGTCTGGAATTTTCACAAAAGATATCCAGGGCAACCTGCGTAAATCCCGCTGCAGTAATCCAGGTGAGATAGCACCAACCAATGAACAAGGGTGCGAAACAGTTCTCTAGTTAGGCAATATCTGATCTGCCGAAGCCTCCACATCGCATTGAACATTCTCTTAGTGACAGCTCGTACCTGGTCATCCAGATGCAAATGCTTGTCCAAGGTCACCCCAAGGAGCTTTAGGCTGCTAGATAGAGGGAGAACATAGTCATTTATAGTGAGGGTATCTGTAGGGGAGTGAATAGTATGGGGAGTGGAGAATAAGGCACTGAGTTTTATCCTTATTTAACTTGAACCGGAACACTCTCGCCCAGTGTTCCATTGTAGATATGCTAGTTGCAATCAGGTCGGAGATTTCAGCTACTGTGTCACGGAAAGGGATGGAAATGGTGACATCATCAGCGTAAATGTACGGATTTAGGCCCAGGTTGCAGAAGGCGGTAGCGAGAGGGATCCGCATGATGTTAAACAGCGTGGGTGATAGTGGTGAGCCCTGAGGCACCCCACAGGAGGCTCTCCAGGGAGTAGAAATGGTAGATTTCACTTTGACTTGGTAGGATCTGGACGACAAGAAGCCCTTGATCCAGTGCAAAACAAAGCCGCTCACGCCAAACGCGTCAAGGAGGTGTAAAAGGAGATCGTGATCCACCATATCAAAGGCACTGGACAGGTCAAACTGTAGTAAAAGAATTTTTTCCCCAACCGACATCTCACGCTTAAAGGAAGACAGGAGAGTAACCAGCACTGTTTCGGTACTGTATTGGGCGCGGAAACCAGACTGCGAATGGTGAAGGATGTCATACTTCGTCAGATATTCATTTAGTTGAGTGTTGACTATGCTCTCCATGACCTTGACCAACAGAGGTATTGAAGCTACAGGGCGGTAATTTGAGATTACATCAGGTTTTTATTTATTATTATTATTTATTGCATTTGTATCCCACATTATCCCACCTCTTTGCAGGCTCAATGTGGCTTACAATTTATCATGGATACTGGAAATAGAAGAGAATATACATTTGGTTTACAGAGGGTTTTGTGTTACATGGTGGTGAAATACATGATAGTGTTAAAGCAAAGACATTATAAGACATTTCTGGATATTTTAAAGATTATACAGTTATACGTGTTGATCTTTGTGATATATCTTGTCGAAGAGATAGGTTTGACACTGGATAGGGATTTTTTCATATTGTCAGTAAAAAATGTAGTGTACTGTTAGGGAGGGGAAAAATATTTTCATAAATTGGTAATCCCGACAGCCCCAGTGCCACTTTTTGACCTGTATGGGGCACCATTATAAGGGCAGCCATCTTGCCTCCACAGTTCACTCAGGCCCTTATGTCACATTACCTACCCTACCTGATTGTAGCTCAACTTGAGCCCAGATATGGACAGGCAGGTAATTACATTTAAAATCCAAATCCTTTTTATTCACACCTTTCCTCTGAGTCTTTTATTAGTAGTTGTTGCTTAATGTTTTTAATAATCCAAAAACTAATTGTTTCTTGCAAATCCTTTTATTTTTAGTGCATCATGTGTCTCATCAACAACATATGAAACTCCACCAAGGGCACTGCTGATGGACACAGCCAAAGAAGCACAACTTTCAGAAGCACAGAGAAGCATGCAGTATGATCCCTTAGACAGGTCACTGTTTCCTTCTGGCAGAATGACTGGGATGCTGCTCCATGCTCCACAGGTAGCTGTTGTCTTGCATTTATTGCCTTGCAATCCCATAGTTTCTTGAGGAGGCAACCTGCACCTTATCAGTAAATTCCATAGCAGTGCAATATGCAGAGATGGGTAGTAACAGAGTACAGTTACTTTGTTACAGTACTTAAGTACTATTGACATTACTTTTACTTACAAAGCGTTACATTTTTTGACCATACTTTTTACTTATAAGTCAATACAAGTAAGCTGTACTTTCGTACATAGTAACGAAGTACAAATTTAGAAACTAGTTTTTTTGAGAAAGTATTTTCCATACCTCTGTTTTTCCCCTTCTACATGCTTTCCAACTGATGTCAGACACAGCTTGCATCTGATTGAGCCCGAACTTCCGGTCCCAAAAACAGCCGAGTGAGTTCAGGCCAGTCAGACGCAAGCTGCATCTGACATCAATTGGAAAGCCTGTAGAGGGGGAGAAACAGAGGTATGCTGGGCATCTCCTCCCCATGCTATGCTGAAGCCAGTAAGGGTGCAGGGGTGGAGGGAGGGGCCTGGAGCATATGGGGGGTGGGGCCTGGGCCCTGTAAAAAAAAGATAGATGAGACATGTGGGGTCTGGAAAAAAGGTGGCTAGTGTGTGTGTTGCAGGAAGTGGGCTAGAATAACAATGGATGGAGTGAGTGAGGGGCCTGGAGCATGAGGAGAGGGGCTGTGAAACAAGCTGGATGAGGCATGTGGGAGGCTAGAAAAAAGGGTGGCTGGTGTGTGGGTGGGTGTGTGCGCAAGCCGGGAGGGGGCTGGAAAACGAAGCTGGAGGTCTGTAGGAAGGTGCATGGGAACATGCTGCTGTTGTGGCTGTGCTGGTGGAGGTGGGGGGGGGTGTGTGGGGGGGGGGGGTATTTCATGCTTAGGAATTAATGCTCTGCTACCTGTTAGAATTGTAAGCAAAGCAGGAAGTGTAATCGTCCTGTTAAAAGAAAATAAACAAAACCATTGTAAATCAATAAATTGACTTGATGTAATTTTATAACTTAATTATGGACTTCTTTTACACAAGTTACCTATCTGTTCCTGACACTGCTCACATTCTATCTTTAGCCTGAGCAGTTACTTAACTATTGGCTCCTTTCTCTTGTCTCTCACAGGACTGCACATTCATGAGGACTCTTTTTGCATGCTTTTTTAGTGTCCCAAAGCTAGGTTTTTGGGGAGGATGTGGTACCAGTTCTTCAGCTGATAAACATACTAGATTCTGTGGTGCAACTTGTTAAGAATACTTTTTACTTTGTAATGACAAAAGTAGTTTAAGAGGCTGTACTCTATTACTTTTAATTGAGCATGTTTTTTTTGGATACTACTTTTACTTCACTACTTTTGAAGCCAGGACTTTTACTTTTTACTTAAGTACTTTTAAAAAGTAATAACGCATCTCTGGCAATATGAATTCATAGACCATTTTGCATACCCTCTGAGTGAAAAATACTGGTGAGGAACAGGAAAAGGGCTGGCAGCATACTGTATGTCCCAGGACACAGTTTAGTTTATTTGATTCACAGCCTTTCATAAGGCATACTAAAACAATTTACTGTAGGAAGTTAACCCAAAAGAGGGAACAGAAAAGAAAAATAAAAGTTACGTTTTATATCCTATCACACAGCAAAGATAACTATTATCCGGGGAGCAACTGGAGGAAGCTGGGGCAAAGTCCAGTGCTTTGGAATACACTGCCATGCCAACTGAAGAGTCTTCTTAGTACAGTCCGTAGGCCTGCTCAGACAACCATGGGGCTGATTTTTTAGAAGCAGTTATCTGAGTGGGAGCACCTGCTACCCAGATACATGCCACTGAGAAAAAAATTCAGTGGTACTTTCCGGATAGTGTCACTTAATTTTTTGTTGTTGTTACATTTGTACCCCGCGCTTTCCCACTCATGGCTTATCTTTACAGACCCTGAAAGCATAGGAGCCAACTTTTCAAAATGATTGGGGGTGCTGAAAATTTCTTTTTACAAGGGATGCGTCCCTCCCCTCCCCCCCCCCCCCCCCCCCCCCCGGTGCCTTAAAATTCTGTCTGCTGCCGTCTTCACCTGGGCAGTGGCAGTGCCATTCATAGGCTGCCTGCAATCTGCACCAGGACTTCTTCCCTGATCAGTCCCGCCCTTCAGTCCCCCTGTACTGTGCAAACATAAAGAGATGCAAATTTCAAAAACTGACATATTTCAATCACTATATTATAGGTTAACAAATACAAATAAAACAAAAAATGGAAAATATGATATCATTTTATTGAACTAAATACATTTTTCAATTAGCTTTCAGAGGCCAAAACCTCTTTCCTCAGATCAGGACAGTATACTACTGTTATGGTATTCTGTTCTGACATGAGAAAGGAAGGTTTGGTTTCCAAACATTAGTCAAAAATGTATTAAAATTAGTCCAATAAACATACTACCTTATTTCCATTTTCTGTATTTATTAACACAGCTACCACACTACTTTATCCTAAACTAAAAATAAAATTCATTTTTCCTACTTTTGTTGTCTGGTCGTTTACTGTTTCTAATTGTGTTGGTCTCAGTCTCTTGTTTCTTCTTTCCTCGATTTAACTCTCCCCCCCTTTCCCTCCAGTGTCTACCCCCTCTCTCTCCCCTTTCCATCTAGCGTCTGCCCCCTTTTCATCCAGCATCTGTTTTCTCCATGTGTAGTTTTTCTCCTCTTTTCCCTTTCCCTCATCTCAGTATGCATCTCCTTCCTCTTTCTTCCCTCCCCTCCATCCATATGCATCTCTCTTCCTTCTCCTCTATCCATGTCCAACATTTTTCCTCTATCCCCTCCATCCATGTCCAGCATTTCTCCTCTCTCTCTGCCCCTCCATCCATGTTCATCTCACTTCCTCTCTCCCCTCCATCCATGTGCATCTCTTTCCTCTCTCCCCTTCCCTCCATCCATGTGCATCTCCTTCCTCTGTCTTCCCTTCCCTCCATCCATGTCCAGAATTCCTCCCCTCCATCCATGTGCATCTCCTACCTGTCTTCCTTCTCCTCCATCCATGTCCAGCATTTCTCCTGCCCTCCCCTCCATCCATGTACAGCAACTCTCCTCTCTCCCCTTCCCTCCCCTCCATCCATATCCAACAATTCTCCTCTCTCCCCTACCCTCCCCTCCCATCCATGTCCAGCGATTCTCCTCTGCCCTCCCCTCCCATCCATGTCCAGCGATTTCTCCTCTCTCCCCTGCCCTCCCCTCCCATCCATGTCCAGTGACTCGCCCCAAACCCCACGTGCCCCCCTTTTCAGCCCCCCAAGCTCCAGTTCCAACCCCAGCCTGACCTGCCCGCCCTCTTCTCTCACAACAGCCCCCCTTGCCTTCCTGCCGCCCAGCGTTTAAAACTCATTTTACCTCAAGTCACGGCGGCAGTGAAAGGAGCAGGCTTGCCTTCAGCCCTCCCTTCCCTCTCAGCGTCCCGCCCTCATTTCCTGTTTCTGTGATGCTGAGAGGGAAGGGAGGGCTGAAGGCGAGCCTGCTCCTTTCACTGCCACCGTGACTTGAGGTAAAATGAGTTTTAAACGCTGGGCGGCAGGAAGGCAAGGAGGGCTGTTGTGAGAGAAGAGGGCAGGCAGGTTGGGCTGGGGTTGGAACCGGAACTTCCGACAATGCGTTCTGATTTGGTGACGGGTCGCAAAATATTGGGGGTGCTTGAGCACCCACAGCACCCATGGAGTCGGCGCCTATGCCTGAAAGGCTCTGCTTAACACAAGACTATCTCTACTTTAGGAAGCAGGTTAAAGCTTGACTCGTCAACAAGGCCTTTAATGGAAGAAGTAATTAACTTGTTAGTCTCACTCACAAACACAAGGAGTGAGACCGATTGCACATACTGCAGCAGGACATGTTTATCCACCCCTACCCTAGCTGAGATAATATTTAACCATCTCTCTGACCTCATGTGCACCTCTCTTTAAATTAGTCACCTTATTTTCTAACTCCTCCTACTCTCTTACCTATCTATATGTTCCATCTTTACTTACACCCTACACTGTCAATTAAAATGTTCTATTATATATTGTGATGACATTGTAAGTAGTATACTATGCCATACTTTGTATTGTTATTTGAATATTTTTACTGCCATAACTGTCTATTTGCTTATGTTTGATTTATTCTTACTGTATATTGCCTTGAATGAATTCCTTCAAAAAGGCGGTAAATAAATCCTAATAAATAAATAAACATCATTATCTGAATAATGCCACGGCAGCCTGGGGTTGGAGTCAGGCTGGAGACACAAGTTATCTGGATAGGAGTGATTTTCATTGCTGCTATCCGGATATCTATCGAGATAACTTAGGACAGAAAAAAAGTTGTCCTAAGAACAACACAGATTAGCTATCTGGATAGCAGCTGATTATTGTTGCTTTCCAGATAGAGCCAGCAAGCAGCTCATCACTCCCTATACAGCAGCAGCCATTATCCAGATACTGCCATTGAATATCTGGGGTTTTGCCCATGGCAGCCAGCATTAAAAAAAAACACACTGATTTCCACAAGCTCAATATCAGGGGCATGTTTTTAAGATTAATTTGAAAACAGGATCAGGTAAAAAGGCACTGAGTTCTAATGGATAGAAGCCACATAGAAAAAAGCAGTTCAGCAGAGAAACTTGAGCCTAATTCTGGTGAGTGGAGGCACCTTTAACAGGGAAACGAGATGACCTCGAAGTAAGGAATGATGAGTAAAGAATTAAAATATCAGCCACATATTTTGGTGAATCAGAGGAACTCTGAAAACCATTATTAGGATCTTGAATTTAATTCTGCAGGCCACTGGCAGCCAGTGATGTTCATTTTGGAGTGGGGTCATGTGATCAAATTTGTAAGCTTCACAAAAGTGTTTTTATGAAAGCATTCTGAGTAAGCTGAAGACCTTTTACAGTAATTTGAGAAGCCCCAATCAGAAGAGAATTGCAGTAGTCTGGTCTATTTAGGACTAGGACATGGGTCAAAGTTTGGAGGTCTTTTTTGTCTAGAAAGGGGCAAAAAGACAGACCTGATTGACTAAAACCTGAGGGTTATAGAAACATAGAAAAATGTAGGCAGAGAATGATCATATGACCAATTCAGTCTGCCTATCCATGCCATCTACTCTCTCTATCACTCCCTTAGAGATCCTATAAATTTTCCCAAGCTCTCTTGAATTCAGATACCAATTTCATCTCCACCACTTCCACCGGGAGGCTGTTCCACAATTTCACAATCCTTTCCATGAAGAAGTATTTCCTCAGGTTACTTCTGGGTCTGTCCCTTTTTACCTTCATCCTATGCCCCCTCGTTCTAGAGCTTCATCGCAATTGAAAGAGGCTTGCTTCCTGTGCATTTATGCCACATAGGTATTTAAATGTCTCTATCATATTTCCCCTTTCCTGCCTTTCTTCCAAAGTATTCATATTGAGGTCTTCAAGCTTGTCCCCATATGCTTTATGACAAAGACCACTGACCATTTTAGTAGCCACTCTCTGGACCTACTCCATCCTGTTTATATCATTTTGAAAGTATGGTGTCCAGAATTGTACCCAATATTCTAAATTAGGTCTCACAAGATTTTATACAGGAACTTCATCACCTTCTTTTTCCTACAAGCCATACTGACTCAAAAGAGTATTTTGAACCCAAAGTTTGTCCAATCACTTTGAATCCTTTAGTGTAATTGATGTTCCAGACATGCTTGGAGCTTTCTGATAGTGATGATTCCTTTCTACTTACCCACATAGTGCCACGGTCGTCGACATCCGTACCTTGTTCATCAGTGCCCTGTTCCATCTAGATCCATTAGATTTACCTTCTGTTCTAGCCAGTGACCTGTGTGGTCACTGTAGTGTGGTGAAAGCCAAGCTGGTGATACAGAGAAAGTCAACTGAGGCCTCAAGCTATGGAACAGAAATTAAATTGGAAGGACTAGATGGACTTTACAGTTCTTATATTCTATCATATTCTATTTTCCATGTGTTATCTTAACCACTAAGTATGATGGTGGTAATTGCATGTAATGCCCTATGTTGGAATGGATTACCATTATCTATTTCATGTATATACTTTCTATGTTGATTGCTTATGGATTATATATGAGGTTTATAACCTTTTATATGCACTCTTCTTTATATGTGATCTTGATATGCAAAAATGTTATCTTTTTCTTTTTAATCTTTCAATATGTGTAGCATTACTTTTTCTTTTAGTATACACTTTTGTTCATTTACTTGGCATATCACTTTTGTATTTTGAACACAGTTTTGGTTTTGCTCATAGACATTCATATAACATAATCACTTCTGGTTTGGTCACGTTTTACATATTCGTAGTTTTGCATGCTGGGCAGACTTATACGGTCTGTGCCCTGACAATGGCAGATACAAATCAAGGTAAGGTATACACAAAAAGTAGCACATATGAGTTTATCTTGTTGGGCAGACTGGCTGGACCGTGCAGGTCTTTTTCTGCCGTCATCTACTATGTTATGTTACACTCACCCACATCATACATCCTGTTTTGATTTTAAGCACATCAGTTATTTTGCCATTCAGGTTTTGCGCCATTTCAGTGCTAGAGACGCTGTTTATGTTCATGTTGTTCCTTACAGTCATCAGGTAATTATTTTTGTTACTCTGGCGGTATGTGTCTGTCGGGATCACATAAGTTGTCGATATATGGTTTTTGTTATTTTTCTTCATTGCTCCTTCAATAGGGGCAAAATATTACTATCTCTGAATGAGAAAGGTAAATGCTAAGAGGGTGATGAGCTAGCACTGGAAAGAGGGTATAGTAATATTTCTGTACCCATGCAGAAAAGTGTAATGTATCTTCATATTAGCCAGGCTTTACTATTTCCTAACTGGTGCAGTAATATAAATAGACACTGTGCATGCCTACAGAAATACTGTCACTGTTTAATCCTGATGTAAGAAATTCAGATTAAAATTAAACTGACATCTCTTATTTGTGCAGAACCAAGTTACCTTGAGCAGAAGAGTGCCAAAATTGGGTAGCTATGTGTTTGTTGTTCATTTTTATCAAACTGAGCACCCAATGTTTCCAGTGTCGGTGCTTGTGGATGGAGGACAGCCATGGGCAGGTGAGCTATGTTACATTCCGGCCTTTTTTTTTTTCATCCAGAACCAGTACAGAATATCTATCTACTGCTACCTTTTTTTTTCTGCCTTCCAAATATGTTCCACCATCCTATTCGAGATATCACTAATGGGCCGATTATCAATTTCCCCATGCTGTTCTGAACAGCGATGTAAAATCTGTGCTGGAACAGTGCAATAGCATGCAAATGTTTGCGCACTATTAGCTTCGAACATTGGAGTACTTCTGCAGGAGGATTGTGCCCTGTCAAAGCAGCTCAATCTGACAAACCCCAATATAAAGGGGCTGGAGGTCCAGTGAACCTCCATATCCCCAAACACCACCCAACTCCCCCCCCCCTCCAGTCACACCCTCCCTCCCTCATATTGTAGCCTGGTGGTCCAGTGCCCCCCCACCAGGCCCTCCAACCTCTCTCATACCTGGAAGCAGAAGGAGGGAGTACGCAGTCCCTTCTCCTGCAAGTGCCACCTCAAAATGGCACACAATGCATTAGATGGGGCTTCAGTACCATATAAGGGAAAGGGAAATGGGACTTGATATACTGCCTTTCTGAGGTTTTTTTTTTTTTTTTTTGCAACTACATTCAAAGCAGTTTACATATATTCAGGTATATATTTTGTACCAGGGGCAATGGAGGGTTAAGTGACTTGCCCAGAGTCACAAGAAGCTGCAGTGGGAATCGAACTCAGTTTCCCAGAATCAAAGTCCACTGCACTAACCACTAGGCTACTAATTTCTCCTGGTATGAGGGGGATTTGTGGGGCACTAGACCACTAGGCTAGGGTGGGAGGGCGGGTGTGGCAAGGGGGGCTTCTGTGTTGGGGGTAGGGGGACTGGAGGTCCACCAGACCTCCAGCCCCTTGTGTCATGGGGTGTTGGGGGGACTGTAAGCATGCAAATGCATGCTGGGCAGGGTCTCCCCATTCCTTCCCAATGCCCTGGCAAACCCCTAATACCAGCTCTGAGCTGGCATAGGGTTTACCACAGGAGCAGCACTCTTGTTTAGTTCACTGCCTGCTGAGCATTGGGGAGGAATAAGTAATGTCCTGTTTATAATGCAGTTGCATGCTCATTGCATTGAGAGCGGTGAGCTCATTGTTACACACGCTCGCCAGCTCTGATCATTGGGCGGCAGCAAATGCAGGCGCTAATGGCCTCTAGGGCCCACATTTGCTTTTGATCATCTGCCTATCAAAGTCTCTTAGCATGTTTTTTTTCCAGTCATGCACAAGCCAGCCTTGAACCTATTAACATCAGGTAGAGCTGTTAATTTGCCTTGGTTGCATGCACACTTCCTTAAAATGGTATAGGGAATCTTTTTTTAAGATGGCACTGTCTCTGCAAGACTACAAACTTCTGTTGTCGGTTATTTTTGGACTAGGTGACCCTGCAGCCCTTAATGATTGGCTTACTTTCATCTGTAGTGCTCATAGACTTGGAATCCAAAATGTTTATGGAGTACTACACAGCTCCAGGTCATCAGGACAATCTGCACTAGTCCTAGTTTTATTCCACTGCATACAATGAGAGTAAAATCATGATTTTATTTTATTTGTACCCTGCACTTTCCCACTCATGGCAGGCTCAATGTGGCTTACATATTGTATACAGGTACTTATTTGTACCTGGGGTAATGGAGGGTTAAGTGACTTGCCCAGAGTCACAAGGAGCTGCCTGTGCCGGGAATCGAACTCAGTTCCTCAGTTCCCCAGGACCAAAGTCCACCACCCTAACCACTAGGCCACTCTTCCTGTCTCTGAAAGACCCAGATACATTAGGTAAATTTGTTTTTTATAGCATTAATTTGATCCCAGCTGTGCTCTTTGCCAGATCATAGCAGTTCACTTCTTGTGATTATACTTTGAGTGTATATTGGTGCTTTAAGACCATGTAATATCTGTGTTCTGTGTATATGTGATGTGATGTGATAGTTTGTATTTTCTAGCTGTCAACTGGTATTTGCCGGAAGTGCAAGTTCCAGAGACTATTATTTTATCAACAGTCTTTTTCAAGACCTCTATTTAGCAATTCAGTCTTTGAAGACAGGCTGATATGTGATTTTCACCATCGAGGACAGATTCAGTTGTGACTGTTATTTTTATGAAACAATACTAGTAAGATACTCCTGAGGCAGGCACATCTGTGCTGAAACACGGTACCATGTCGTCATCATTAAGAGTCATCAGTAAAAGTTGCAACTTCACATTGGGTACTCCTTGGTCTGTTTTTGAAGTACCTGGTCCATTTCCCACTCCTGTTTTCTGCTCTGTGTATATGTGACCCAGGTGAGGTATTCCACTGATATGTAGTTTCTTGTGCCAAAAATCCCATTTTTTCTGTTTTCCCAGTAAGAGTTGCATTGGTATTCTAGGGACTGGGATAATATTTTCAATGACACCATTTTACATGTTCCAAGGCTGGTGAAAAGGGTGTGGCTACCGTAGGGGCAGAGCCATGGATAGTCACTCTGCCCCCTAAAGTTGGCCCTATATGAGTACTGGCACTTTATTTCCTAGAAAAGAAGCACTGGATGCATTCATTATAATTCTTCATCTCTTACCTTAACAATTCTGTAAAATCACTTTAAATTTTGCCTCAGGTGTCTTCAATGCTTCCTTCTGTCCTCATGTATTTGGCTGTCGGAACCCTGTGGTTGCAGACAGCCGTATTGCACTGGACATATCTGACCTTCAGATAGCTGTGACTGTGAAAGTACCTCATGGAAAATCACTTACTTTGGTAAGTGGAACCAGGTGCATATGCATTACTAACTGTAAATGAAAAAGCAGACTGTTCTTACACAATGTTTTTTTTAGTCAGAGGTATACACACACACACACACACACCCTGTTTCCAGCAGGGCCAACTCAAGAGATTGTGGTTCCCTGAGCCAACTTTTCCTTTTGCACCACCTGCTCTTCCTCCCACCTGCCCAGTCCCTCCACTCCCTGCCTTGGATCCAATCTGGTGATATGAGCTGTACAAACTACGTATAAATAAGATTAAAATCTCCCCCACAATCTACTTTTCCTTTGCACCTTCCCCTCAATAATTCATTCTCCCTCCCCCCCCCCCCCAGCTCCAGAATCTTTTCTCCTCTTCTCCAGATTTCCTCCTCCTCAACCCCAGAATATTTTCTCCTCTTTTCCAGCCTTCCACAGCCCCCTGCCCCAGAATATCTTCTCCTCCAGCTTTCCTCTCCCTCAGCCCCACCCCAAAATATTTTCTCCTCTTTTCCCAGCTTTTGATCCCCCCAAATATTTTCTCCCTTTGAATACTTTCTCCTCTTTTCCTAGCTTTTGTCCCCCAAATATTTTTCCTTTTTTTCCTAGCTTTCAGCACACCAACCCTCCCCTGAATATTTTCTCCTCTTTCCCAGCTTTTCTCATCACCCAACACCCTGACATATTCTGCCCTTTAAATTCCTCCCCCCCCCCAAACACACACACATCTAGCTTAGCCATCTAGAAAAGTACTATGTTAATTTCACCTCCCCCTCCCCCAGTGAAATTCCCTATTCCTTCCCCCTGAGCCAGGACACTGCCCCCCCCTCCCTGATGTTTCCTTCCCATTCCTTACTTGGAATACAGGAAATCCTTGCCAAAGATAATGGATACAAATATACACAGGCCATGCAGCAGCCATGCAAAAGAACATGGTAAGACGCTGTAGCAGTTTAAATGCTTCAGCATCCCTCTCCTCCCTGCAAGGAAGGATTGGATGCAACATGTCTTTCAGAAGGGGGAAGTGAGGCGGGGTGAGTTCCAAAGCAGCCTCTGCATTTGCCAGAGGCACAGCGTGCTGGAAAGATCTATAACAACTAGAGAATGACACGGGGATCCACAGAAACCACGGGGATGAGGACGGGGTTAGAGCCCGCCGGGACGAGGCGAGGACAGATTCTGCAAGGATGGAGTGGGTCGAGGCGAGGATGGGGACAGAGCCCATGAGGACGGGGACAAACTTTGTCCCGGTGTCACTTTCTAATTTGAAGCCTGTTAATGAACTGGACTGTTATTTATGTTTGATTGATGCAGACCACAATATTTTTATTTTTTGGAAAAACAAGCAAACATGCTGGCCACAGCTATCAAAATGTGCATGGGGGGTCCTGTACATCCTGCTACCAGCACATCTTCTAAGAAGGCATCTTCTATTGCAGGAGGGACTATGAAAGACAGGAGAGCTAGACTGAATCGTGAGATTGTTGATGAATTCTTATTCATCCACAGATTAAAAAATCATAACAGTGCTTCATAGGGCATATTTCTACCCTGTAAGGCATACAGAATGGGTTGTATTTTGTAGCCCTGAACATTTTAACAGGGTGGATTAGGATTCTTTGGGGTAGTAGAAGTCAGCTATTGGGGTTGGAAGGGTAGATGGTAGTGATGGTGGGAGGGTTTATTATAGTTGCTCATTGTTATTATAGTTTTCTATTTGTAATTTATACACAACAGTTGCACAGCATATTGTTCCTTTTTATACTTTAATAAAAAGATTTAAACATAAAATCATAAGTGTTCAAGGCTTCTGCAGATAAGCCCACGGGGACGAGGCAGGGACGGGGACAGGGTGGGGATGGAGCGGGGCCTGCGGGGACGGGGCAGGGACAGGAACAAATTTTATCCCGTATCATTCTCTAATAACAACCTCTGAGTCTGAGGTGCAACATGCAGCGGGGGGAGGGGGGGCACAGTTCAGCAACGATGCTAAGAATCTGCGTGACAGTGTGCTGTCAGGGAGACATCGCTGGATTGTCAAACCCAACTCTTCTTTTCTTTGGGCCTGCTTAACCTATAGGGCTAGTGAGTCACAGGCTAAGGCACTATAGGTTAAGCTGGCCCAAAGAAAAGAAGTTGGGTTTGACATTGCAGCGATGTCCCCCTGACAACACACTGTCAAGCAGATTCTTAGCTTCGCTGCTGAACTGTGCCCCACCCCCACCCCCGCAGCATGTTGCACCTCATAGACAGCGCCCTGAGCCAGTGCCTCACCTGGTTCATAGGTTAAGTTGGCCCTGGTCTCCAGAAGGATGCTAGTGTTATTGAGAATTCAGAAATGTGCTTTGTGATTCAGTAGCCTTCTCTGTTCTGCAAGCCTGACAGCATACTTTTAAAGTGGCTTTTTCTCTTTAGAGACTTTGTGATTCTGAGGAACGTACTGAATGCAGGAACTTTAGTAAGGATAGGTATCTTCTAGGGACAGTATCTCCAAATGGGTTTCTTCTGTGCATACCATGACAGTAATGAAACTCCCTCCCTGAGTTAAGGTGTGTGGAGTATGATCTCAGTCTCTCAGATTTACTACTGATGCTCATCGTAATACTACTTGCATCATGCCAAAGAGAGCTTCCTTCTAGAAATCATAAGATGTTATATATATATATAGCCAACTTATCCATATGTGCTTGAAAATTCCTTTTAATCAGGCCTGTGGCACACAATATGATGGGAAATATTAGGTACTGTGTAATGTTTGCAGTACATTTACAAAAATTATTTTATACATTTTCTCTGTTCAGTCAGTCACAAAATGTCTTTTGTCAGGAATCTATTCCTCCAGGGTGATGGAAAACTGGCTACAAAGTATACAATTTTATGTCTTGTTTCATTTTAGTGTTTACTAAATGAAATACGTAGTGCATGCTAAGGCCGACAGTCGCTCAAAAGAGCATGGTTCGGGATAAGGTATCTTTCAAAGATATCACCATAACAGGGAAGATAGAGTATCCTGATAGTGAGGTTGCAAAAGAGATTGTAGTAGATCGGGTATCTTTAAATAACAATAAAAATCAGACAAAAAATTGCCAATTAATACTGTCAAGTACTAAGCATGGTGTACTTAGGAACAACAAACATAGTTTGAAATGTCTATATGCGAATGCCAGGAGCCTAAGAAATAAGATGGGGGAGTTGGAATATATTGCACTAAATGAAAAATTAGATATAATAGGCATCTCTGAGACCTGGTGGAAGGAGGATAACCAGTGGGACACTGTCATACCGGGGTACAAATTATATCGTAGTGATAGGGTGAATCGGATTGGTGGAGGGGTAGCATTGTATATTAACGAGAGCCTTGAATCAAATAGATTGAAAATTCTGCAGGAAACAAAACACTCCTTGGAATCACTGTGGATTGAAATTCCATGTGCAAAGGGGAAAAGGATAGTGATAGGAGTGTACTACCGTCCGCCTGGCCAGGACGAACAGACGGATGCGGAAATGTTAAAAGAAATCAGGGACGCAAACAAACTGGGCAACACAATAATAATGGGGGATTTCAATTACCCGCATATAGACTGGGTTAATGTAACATCTGTACACGCAAGGGACATAGGATTTCTTGATGAAATCAAGGACAGCTTCATGGAACAGCTAGTTCAGGAGCCGACAAGAGAAGGAAAAATACTAGACTTAGTCCTTAGTGGTGCTCATGATCTAGTGCAGGGGGTAACGATACGAGGGCCGCTTGATAACAGTGATCATAATATGATCGGTTTTGATATTGGCATTGAAGGAAGTGAAACTAGGAAATCAAGTACGCTAGCGTTTAACTATAGAAAAGGTGATTACGACAAAATGAGAAAAATGGTGAAAAAAAGACTGAAAGGAGCAGCTCGCAGAGTAAAAAACTTGCATCAGGCGTGGATGCTGTTTAAAAACACCATCCTGGAGGTTCAGGACAAATATATTCCACGTATTAGAAAAAAGGGAAAAAAGACTAAACGTCAGCCGGCGTGGCTAAACAGTAAGATAAAGGAAATCATTAGAGCCAAAAAACAATCCTTCAGAAAGTGGAGAAGAGAACCAACTGAAAGTAACAGGATAGATCATAAGGAATGCCAAGCCAAATGCAAAGCGGAGATAAGGAGGGCAAAAAAGGACTTTGAGAAGAAATTAGCGTTGGAAGCAAAATACATAGTAAAATTTTTTTAGATACATTAAAAGCAGGAAACCGGCCAAAGAGTCGGTTGAGCCGCTGGACGAAAATGGTGTTAAAGGGGCGATCAAGGAGGACAAAGCCGTAGCGGAGAAATTAAATGAATTCTTTGCTTCGGTCTTCACCGAGGAGGATTTGGGGGGGACACCGGTGCCGGAAAGAATATTTGAAGCGGGGGAGTCGGAGAAACTAAACAAATTCTCTGTAACCTTGGAGGATGTAATGGGTCAGTTCAGCAAGCTGAAGAGTAGTAAATCACCGGGACCTGATGGTATTCATCCCAGAGTATTAATAGAACTAAAAAATGAACTTGCGGAGCTACTGTTAGAAATATGCAATCTGTCCCTAAAATCGAGTGTAGTACCGGAAGACTGGAGGGTAGCCAATGTTACTCCGATTTTTAAGAAGGGTTCCAGAGGAGATCCGGGAAATTATAGACCGGTGAGTCTGACGTCGGTGCCGGGCAAGATGGTGGAGGCTATTATTAAGAATAAAATTGCAGAGCATATACAAAAACATGGACTGATGAGACAAAGTCAGCACGGATTTAGTGAAGGGAAGTCTTGCCTCACCAATCTAATGCATTTTTTTGAGGGGGTAAGCAAACATGTGGACAATGGGGAGCCGGTTGATATTGTATATCTGGATTTTCAGAAGGCGTTTGACAAAGTGCCGCACGAAAGACTCCTGAAGAAATTGCAGAGTCATGGAATCGGAGGTAGGGTATTATTATGGATTAAGAACTGGTTGAAAGATAGGAAGCAGAGAGTAGGATTGTGTGGCCAGTATTCTCAGTGGAGGAGGGTAGTTAGTGGGGTCCCGCAGGGGTCTGTGCTGGGTCCGTTGCTTTTTAATGTATTTATAAATGACCTAGAGATGGGAATAACTAGTGAGGTAATTAAATTCGCCGATGACACAAAATTATTCAGGGTCGTCAAGTCGCAGGAGGAATGTGAACGATTACAGGAGGACCTTGCGAGACTGGGAGAATGGGCATGCAAGTGGCAGATGAAGTTCAATGTTGACAAGTGCAAAGTGATGCATGTGGGTAAGAGGAACCCGAATTATAGCTACGTCTTGCAAGGTTCCGCGTTAGGAGTTACGGATCAAGAAAGGGATCTGGGTGTCGTCGTCGATGATACGCTGAAACCTTCTGCTCAGTGTGCTGCTGCGGCTAGGAAAGCGAATAGAATGTTGGGTGTTATTAGGAAGGGTATGGAGTCCAGGTGTGCGGATGTTATAATGCTGTTGTATCGCTCCATGGTGCGACCGCACCTGGAGTATTGTGTTCAGTACTGGTCTCCGTATCTCAAAAAAGATATAGTAGAATTGGAAAAGGTACAGCGAAGGGCGACGAAAATGATAGTGGGGATGGGACGACTTTCCTATGAAGAGAGGCTGAGAAGGCTAGGGCTTTTCAGCTTGGAGAAGAGACGGCTGAGGGGAGATATGATAGAAGTGTATAAAATAATGAGTGGAATGGATCGGGTGGATGTGAAGCGACTGTTCACGCTATCCAAAAATACTAGGACTAGAGGGCATGAGTTGAAGCTACAGTGTGGTAAATTTAAAACGAATCGGAGAAAATTTTTCTTCACCCAACGTGTAATTAGACTCTGGAATTCATTGCCGGAGAACGTGGTACGGGCGGTTAGCTTGACGGAGTTTAAAAAGGGGTTAGATAGATTCCTAAAGGACAAGTCCATAGACCGCTATTAAATGGACTGGAAAAATTCCTCATTTTTAGGTATAACTTGTCTGGAATGTTTTTACGTTTGGGGAGCGTGCCAGGTGCCCTTGACCTGGATTGGCCACTGTCGGTGACAGGATGCTGGGCTAGATGGACCTTTGGTCTTTCCCAGTATGGCACTACTTATGTACTTATGTACTTATGTCTCCCTTAATTCCCTGCAAAATGGCTGGGGGCTTCCCATACACAATTTCAAAGGGAGAGAGGGCTGTTCCTTTAGTTGGAGTGCATCGGAGGCGGAAGAGGGCTAGTGGCAGTGCCTGTGGCCATTTCAGTTGGGTTTCCTGACAAATCTTTGCTGACCAGACTGAGCCCAGCACGGATCAGACGGAGCCTAAACAGTGGAGAGCAGAAAGAGATCCAGCGGAGCCATTGAAGTTGCGCTTGACCCGAACCAAAGAATCTACTAGCTGAAAAGAAGGGTCAACTGCATACTGCAGGAGCTGCTGAACTTCGGCTTCACACTGAGACTCTTTCTGTCCAGAATCTGGCTTTCTTGGAATTTGAGAGCTTGATCCTTGTCAGTTGAGGGTCTATCCCAACTGGTATAAGAACTCAAAGACTGAGAACATTATATGAGAGTAATCTGTGATTAGCACAGACTGTTGAAATATTATTGCTTAATTAGTTTGCTGTATTTGTTTTAGATTAGGAAGAAAGAAAATGTTAGTAGTTTGGATGCTTTTGTTGTTTTCTACTCCTTGCCTCCTTGTTCCTAAAACCCCAACTCGTTCCAACCTTTGGTTACACTCAGTCCAGGAACTAATTAGCCAGGCAAAGATTACTTCCCCTTGTATTGTGTGTTCCCGATTTTCTCCTTATACTACAGATGTCCCAGCTGTTCCTGTTCCTGTGCAGCTCCCAGCTCTTATACCTCCCTACTTTTCGAGTTCAGGTCCTTGGAGCCAGGATTATACTTGGTGGTCCTTTTATAATGCTACTTTTCAGCTTGGAGAAGAGACGGCTGAGGGGAGATATGATAGAAGTGTATAAAATAATGAGTGGAATGGATCGGGTGGATGTGAAGCGACTGTTCACGCTATCCAAAAATACTAGGACTAGAGGGCATGAGTTGAAGCTACAGTGTGGTAAATTTAAAACGAATCGGAGAAAATGTTTCTTCACCCAACGTGTAATTAGACTCTGGAATTCGTTGCCGGAGAACGTGGTACGGGCGGTTAGCTTGACGGAGTTTAAAAAGGGGTTAGATAGATTCCTAAAGGACAAGTCCATAGACCGCTATTAAATGGACTTGGAAAAATTCCGCATTTTTAGGTATAACTTGTCTGGAATGTTTTTACGTTTGGGGAGCGTGCCAGGTGCCCTTGACCTGGATTGGCCACTGTCGGTGACAGGATGCTGGGCTAGATGGACCTTTGGTCTTTCCCAGTATGGCACTACTTATGTACTTATGTACTTATGCACTAATGCATCGTAGCACATGCAGTAATTCATTAAAGTGTATAGAAACAAAATAACATATATCAAAACAAAAAAAAAACCTCAGTGAAAGAAAACAGACCAGAAACTGTGTGGGGAGGGGGGAAGAAACAAAAAGCTTTGGCCTGATATACCTATAATGAGAAGGGGAATGAGTGTAAAAGAATCAGCAGTGAAACCCTCCTGCTGTCATAAAGACTGAGAAGAATGAAGCTTGCTTTGGCAGAAACTTTGGAAGAAAAGCACTTCTTAGATGCTGGGAGGTGGTACATGGGGCTCATTCATATCAGGAAAAAAAAAAAGGAAGAGAGATCCTCCATCTTAGAACAGGGCATAACTAAACCTCATCGTTTGGGGAGATCCGGAGCCCAAATTGGGGGGGGGGGGGTGAGGAGGAGGCACAGTTTGGCCCACCTCCCTGCTGCAACCCCTGCCCTGCCATAACCCCACATAATTTGGCTGGTGGGGGTCCCCAACCCCTGCCAGTTGAAGGCTTTCTCCAGCGCTGTTCTCTGCGCATTGCCTGCCCTGCTTCCCCTCATGTCGCGTGCATGCTCGGTTTTACTGAAACTGAGCATTCACAAAGTTGCACATGCTCAGTTTCACTAAAACTGAGCATGCACATGACATGAGAGGAAGCAGGGCAGAGAACAACGCTGGAGAAAGACTTCAGCTAGCAGGGTTTGGGGACCCTCACCAGCCAAACTAGGGGCCTTGGATCCAATTTGGGGGACCCAGGCCCCCAAAGCCCCCGTAGCTACACCACTGTCTTAGAAAGGAGAGGACCATCCCAGCTGTTAAGAAGGCCAGTCCAAGTTCAGCTGTAGCAGTTAGCACTCTCTTCAGGACTAATTACCCATATGCTGCAGTTGGCTAGCACTGTCATTGTGGTCACTGCCTCATTTTAGAAAATCCAGTGCTACTGATACATTTGATAACACTTTTACTATCACTCTGTTTTATAGAAATTCCAATACCACTGCTTTTTTTCTTGCAGGATCATATTTTGATTATTCCAATTGATAGCTACAGTTATGACCTACTCCAGGAAAAACCTTTGGACAAGTCATTTGACTTTATCACTAGCTGCGGAGGCAACAGCTTTCACATTGAGTAAGCATTATATATTTTTTTCAATCACTGAGTGTTGTATGTTATGATAGGCAATTATGAAGCCCCCACAAAGCCGCAGAGATAAGATTTGCAGTTAGAATATTTTAACTAGTCTTCTTCTCTCACTTGTCAGGAGCCTCCTTTTCCACTTACCAAGGCTGATTGATTATTTGTTCTGTACACCTTATAGACCACATTTCCACATAAACATTAAAAAAAGAAATCCATAATAAAATACAGATAAAACAGTGAAGCTTAAACAAATACCTAATTCATATAAACCAACAAGCAACCAACCTTCTCTATTCCACAGCTACTATCACATCATTCAAAGAGCCTTTGCAATGAATCATGCTCCTCCTACAAACCCATCTAACAAAGTCTTCCACAAAGCAGGGGCAGCCACACAACGTGCACTTTCTATTCTGAGGTCCCCAGCTTATCTGAACTCTGCTTAGATTCTCTACTGTCTTCAGTGGTTGTTATTCCCGTCTCAAGCTAACCTTTTTGTGAAATAAAGATTAGATAGTAGTAGTCATGCTTGGTTTTGCTTTCTGGCCCCCACACTCAGTGCCTGTAATTCTACGAACATGATCATCCATACTTTAGTCATTGAGTGCACCTCTGTAAAAGGGGCTGGCTGTCGTCTTCTCCCCACCCCTTCGACTTTTGGTAAGTGTCATTGTGAATAGGCTATTGCAGTTGAGTTATACATTCTCCCTCCTTTCATGCCCTTCTGCTTCTCAAATGCTTTGTCTTTAATCTCATTTGGGTTTTTTTGTGTTGCTGTTATTGCAGTGGTGTGCTGGAGCAGGCTCTCACGGGCTCGCGAGAGCCGTTTGTTAAATTTTGAATAATTTTGGGAGCCGGTTGATAAAGTAGGCCCTCCATGGCTACTTTAACCACTGGCTCCCAAAATGTGGGCTCGGGCCCCCACCTCAATTCTCTTTTACTTTGCTGGTGGAGATGCTGAGCTTCGCCAGCCAAGTGAATAGACTGCTGCTGCTCCCCGCTCCTGATTTCCAGCTCTGAGCAGCAGGCTGGGACTTCTCCTGCATGTGCAAGAAGTTCCAGCTTGCTGCTCAGAACCAGAAACAAGCAGTGGGGTGTGGTGGCAGTCCATAGCATGCCTATATGAGGTGGAGAGAGAGGGGCATGCGTTGTCCCCCCAGTCCACCCATGCCCCCCCCCCAAATTGCAGGGCTGGCTATGCCCAGAGAGAGAGAGAGCCCATTGTTAAAAATTTACCAGCACACCCCTGTGTTATTGTAAACCACCATGATGATCTATTTTGATTTCGAATGACAAAATATGAAGTGGCATCAGAGGGGGGCAGGATGCAGCAGTGAAGATTTCCTGCCCAGTCAGCTGCAGGCAGTCAAGGAGGTTGAATCGCCAAGGAGGTTAGATTGAGAATGCTGCTGCTGCTAAGAGAGAGCAGGAAGGAGCTGCAAGACCGCAAGCAAGCTCAGTAAAGTCTGTGTCTGTGAATTGTGGCTGGGTGGGCCCGAGCTGAAATTGGGTGGGCAAAGGTCCACCCATGGCTACACCCCTGGTAATAGGACAAAACAAAGAGTGAATTCACTTCCTTGAGCTGACCTGAGTGAGCTGGCATTATTGTATACTATGTAAAAAATGAGGTGGTGTTTATATCCAAGGATCCACTCCTGGTTTTCTCACACAGAACTAACCTCATAATTTAGAACAATGGGCACCAGACATAGGTGCCCCATATAAGAGGCTTGGGGAGGCTAAGCCTCCCCAGCCCAGCTGTGACCTTCCCCGCGGCCCCGCCTTCCTCCTTCTCCAAATGTAGCCTGAGAGACAAGACTCCCGACGAAATCTTCTGCTGCCGCCTCTTCTGTTGAGCAGTGCAGCGGCAGCCAGGAGCGAGACCTACGCTGATCCATTGCCGCCACTTCTCTCCATAGCCAGCATAACATAAGAAGAAAAAGAAGCACGGGGCCGCAGCAGCCTTCAGACATGCGCTGTCGGCTCTGCCGATCTCTGCCCCGTGACGTCAATTTCCCGTTCCGGGGGCAGAGGACCGGAAGAGCCGACAACGCATGTCTGAAGGCTGCTGCAGCCCCGCGCTTCTTTTTCTTCTGCTGTCAGTGCTGCTGTAAAGAGGCCTGGGCCGGAGGGAGAGAAGAGAACGTGGCCACTGGCTGGAAACGGTAGGAGGAGAGAGAGGGAGAGCAGGGGAGAGCCAGGGGATATGAACAAGAGCAGTGGAGAGCCAGAGAGTGATAGGGAGAGAAAGAGTGGACATGGAAAAGAGCAGGGGAGAGCCATGGACATGGAAAAAAGCAGGGGAGAGCCAGAAAGAGATGGGGAGAGAAAGAGGGGCCATGGAAAAGAGTAGGGGAGAGCCAGGGACATGGAAAAAAGCAGGGGAGAGCCAGAAAGAGATGGGGAGAGAAAGAGGGGCCATGGAATAGGGGAGAGCCAGGGACATGGAAAAAAGCAGGGGAGAGTCAGAAAGAGATGGGGAGAGAAAGAGGGGCCATGGAAAAGAACAGGGGAGAGCCAGGGACATGGAGAAGAGCAGGGGAGAGCCAGAGAGAGATGGGGAGAGAAAGAGGGGACATGGGCAGGAGAGAGAGAGAAGCTGCTCAGGAGAAACTGGGGGAGATCCTAGCTGTCAGACTGAGAAATACTGGCTGGATGAAAGGAGGGAAAAAGAGGAGAAATGCTGGAAGGAGGGGGCAGAATGAGGGAAGACACTGGTAGGGAGGGAAAGAGGAAAGACACTGGAAGGATGGGGTGAGAGAGGACATGCTGAATGGAAAAGGGTCAAGAGAGAGAACTGTCTAGAAGGAAGGGGAGATAGAGGGAGAAAATGGACGGAAGGATTGGGAGAGGGTAATGGGTAGAAGGATGGAGAGAGAAAGAGGGATGATACTGGATGGAAGGGTAGGAGAGAAAGAGGGAAGGTGCTGGACATGGATGGAGGGGAGGGAAGTATATGCACATGGATGGAGGGGAGTGAGGAGAAATGCTGGATATGGATGGAGGGGAAACTGTTGAATTTAAGAGCTGGATCGGGATACTGGAGGATAGGGACAGGGCTACAGATGGTAGACAGGATGCATAAGGACACAGGAAGATGGTGGACATGGTGAGAGAAAAAATATCAAATGGAAAGAAGACACTGCATAAAACAGAAGACACTGGGACCAAAGCAAATAGAAAAACTAAATGATCAGACAACAAAGGTAGAAAAAAGTATTTTATTCAGAATTTATTAACTGGAATATGTCAGCTTTTGGAAATGTGCATCTGTGATGTTTTGCATGTAAGTTTCAATTTTTCTAGTATTGCTGCATGCTGAGTCTGACTTCTTGAGGTAACTTTCCAGTTCAGTATTTTGCCTTCATATCTGTTGTGTCACGTGTTTTTCATGTGATCAAGGTGCAGTATTCTGCTAGCATGTAGTATTTTCAGCCCTTTTTGTTTTGTTTTTTTGTTTCACTAGGTTGTGCACTGGTGTTTTAGAGCCCGGTGTAATTACAGTGGTGCCTTTCCACACTTAAGGTTGTAGCTCGTCCTGTCCTTGGAATTAGTACTGTTATGGTTTGGTAAGGTTATGAGTGTGTTTTTGCACAAGTTTGTGTATAGTGTTTTGCAGTGGAGATATTGAGGGGCATAATTGAATGAAAACGCCTATCTCCATGGGCGTTTATCTCCAAGAACGGGTCCGTGAAGGGGTGGACCGAACCGTATTTTGGGAAAAAATAGACGCCCATGTTTTATTCAACAATGTGTGAGCTGGGCGTTTTTGTTTTTCAGCGATAATGGAAAATGAAAGCGCCCAGCTCAAAAACGAATAAATCCAAGGCATTTGTTCATGGGAGGGGCCAGGATTCGTAGTGCACTGGTCCCCCTCACATGCCAGGACATCAACCGGGCACCCTAGGGGGCACTTTTACAAAACCAAAAAAACAGGTAAAAGAGCTCCCAGGTGCATAGCACCCTTCCCTTGTGTGTTGAGCCCCCCAAATCCCCCTCACAACCCACTGGCCACAAGTCTACACCATTACTATAGCCCTAAGGGGTGAAGGGGGGCACCTACATGTGGGTACAGTGGGTTTGGGGGGGTTGGACGACTAATAAGCATTAAGCAGCACAATTGTAACAGGTAGGGGGGATGGGCCTGGGTCCACCTGCCTGAAGTCCACTGCACCCCCTAACAACTCCTCCAGTGACCTGCATACTGCTGTCAGGGAGCTGGGTATGACATTTGAGGGTGAAAATAAAAAGTTGTGAAACATCATTTTTTGTGGTGGGAGGGGGTTAGTGACCACGGGGGGAGTCAGGGGAGGTCATCCCCGATTCCCTCCAGTGGTCATCTGGTCATTTAGGGCACTTTTTGGGGCCTTATTCGTGAAAAAACAGGGTCCAGGAAAAGTGTCCTGAATTCTAGCTAAAAACGCATACTTTTTTCCCATTATCGGTGAAATGCGCCCATCTTTGTTCGGCAGATAACCACGCCCCAGTTCCGCCTTCGCCACACCTCTGACATGCCCCCATCAACTTTGTCCGCATCCGCGACGGAGTGCAGTTGAAAACGTCCAAAAATCGGCTTTCGATTATACCGCTTTATTCGTTTTTGTGAGATAAACGTCCATCTCCCGATTTAGGTCGGAACTTGGGCGTTTTTCTCGTTCGATTATAAGCAGGATTGTGTATTGGCCTTACTGAGGTGGCACCAAATCATCAGAAAGGGGTTTAGAGCCTAAATCATGACACACTACCTCTTGAAGGATCTACATATAGTCGTTCATAAAAGGAGCTCATTGTGAACACTTTCCACCCTAAAAGGGTGTTTTGTGGCTCTACATGAGAATTGTGATATTATGATCCCTTGTTTCATATTGTTGACGGTCTGCATTTTCCGAATGGGTGGTATATTGGTTTATTAGGGTCTGCCCAGTGTTATGGTACAGTAAGGTTTATGAGTGTGTTTTTGCACAAATTTGTGCATAGTGTTTTTGCAGTTGAACAATTGTGGTTAGTACATGCTTTGAGCAACCACTTTATTCTTTGACATATGATACATATTTAATATCTAAATTTAATAAAATGTATTAATTGTGACTTATTTTTACTTATTTTTTTTCTGTGTTGTCAGACAATTATGGATGTAAGCCCCGCCCCTGGCCCCACCCCTAACCCCGCCTCCTTTAGCCTCCCCAAACAGTTGGGCCACCGACCACCTATGGCACCAGAAGTCAATCTAATAAAAGAACCGATTACAGGATGAAAATGGTACTTTTGCTATTGATGAGAGCTTAGGGTTGCCAATATGTTTCACCTTGAACTGCAACTGAAAAAGCATAAGCTAAATCCAAAATTCTTTTCTCTTTCCTGTTCCCAGAAACAATACACTGAAAAGAAAAACCAGAGCAAAACCTCGTAATGATTTAATCCAGAATTTTTAAAACTTTTTCCAATATGTCCCCATTTTAACAACTGAAAATTCACATGACCCTAGATGATGATGCAAACAAAATGGCAGGTCTTCATCCCCCTCCCCTCATGCATTCACTTCTTCCCCACTGATCCAAAAGAGAAGTGCAGGAGCAGTGATGGTGGCAACAGTATCAGCAGTTAGCACAGGGCCTGTGTGTCAGCATGTGCCCACAAGGTTAACAGGAAGCCCCGTTTTGACTGTCACTATGGACTATTTCACAGCAGAAGTTCAAAGAGAGGGGAGTGGCCCTTTTTCTGTGACCCCATCCGTTGATGATATCACCCCATTTTGAAAACCACTGATTTAAGCAGACCCTCCACATGCTATTTTTCTTATGACCCAGGCAGATTCTGATGCTATGAGGCTTTATTCATAACTATCAGGGGATTTTTTTTCTCCTAATGTTTATCCCCAACCCTCCTTCAACTTAGTTTGGTCTGTGCACAGACAATCCTGAGCTAGGTACACACACCAGAGCTCCTCCAAGAAATTGCAGTCATGGGCGCTGAATCTAGTTATTGGATATCTCCCCTAAGCAATGGGCACATCTCCCTCCTCACTGAGCTATGAATACTGGAGCTGAAGACCTCACTTAGGGGACCTTTTACTAAAGGGTTGCTGGCAACCCGGACCTACCGCCAACGGTAGTTTGGCCTCAAGCACGTATGGAAATTATTTTTGTAATTATCAGAGCGGTGCTAACCCGGTGGTTATTGGTGCTGCCCGGTTACCGCCAGGTTACCGTGGGAGCCCTTATGCCACCTCAATGGGTGGTGGTAAGTGCTCCCCCCCCAACACACACACACATAGCCATGTGATAAATGCAATTTTACCACATGGCCACGTCGATTTTTGGTCTTTTTTACCCACTGCGATAAAAAGGGCCCTGATGTGCAGCAAAAACAGCCACTGAAACTACCACAGAATAATTTTTACCACAGCTTGGTAAAAGGACCCCTTAGAGACTGAACCCAAGACGACTGCCATGGTGCTGCATCCATTCCACAAACCAACCCTGGCTTTTCCAGACTAGAAACAATATGCTTGTTTACCTCAGTTTTATTTTATATTTTATCAAAGAGATACCCAACCTTTCATGCCTGTATTGTTTTATCTATGCATAGTATATAATTTTTTTTTTTTTTAAGTGACTGGACAGAAGCCTCAGGATGATCTGGAGCCTGGTTATTGGTGTTGTATTAAAGATCTAATGCCATCCCTGCATTCATTCAGATTGTATTCTTAAATCACTCCCTTTGAAAGTCTTCAAGTCGATCTCTCTGTGGTCTCCTTCAGCAGCCTGTCAGAGAGTCACAATACCTAGCTGTGAGGTCACAAATTACATCACACACACTGTGAACCAGTCAGATCCCATTCCATGTAAGGGAACTTGGGATACTTTTCCAAACAGGGCAGGAGAGATTCTTCCAGACTTTCAGAACAAACCATGACGTAGCAGTAAGACCTATATGGGATGCAGGATGACTATCTCTGCTTGATGTATGTGTGTTAGAAAAATTCAGAATATTCTTAATCATCATGTGTTTGAAGAATAGATCTTTAATTGGTGACGCTGTTAAGTAGAAACCTATTTTAGATGAAATAATTCCAGAAACCTGGTGTGGTATTAATTAAACACAAACATATAACCCTAGTGGAAAGTTCTCTTTCAAGATGTATCAAATCAAATAAAAAGCACGATTTCACATTTTTTTCTGTAATTTTTGTTTTTCTCTTTTTAACAGTTTGAAACGTTGTCAGGTTCTAGAAGCTTCTGCTGTCAGATATCTCTTTAATCTTTCCACTAATTGCCTGGCAGGGATATTCTATTTCCTAATGTAGGATACACTTCCCATCTCTTTTTTTTCCGACTTTCTTTATGGGATTTTTTTCTTTTTTAATGTATTTTGGTAGTTCTGTGACTGCATCAGAATTCTGCAAAAACACTGTAAACTCGTTGGTGGCTTTCTATAAAAACGGAGCAGTGCCCTGTAATTGCCACAGGACCGGTTCCCATAGTCATACCTGCAATCCTGTAGGGGGACAATGTCCATGCAGACCTAATATCATCGGTCGTCGCTGTTCCCGGTGTGCAACTGGTTACTATGGATTTCCATACTGCAAGCGTAAGTAACCCAGGTGTAAATATTCCCAGCAGGCTGTTGACTTCAAAATACTCACATCTTTCTGATGTTTACATGAAACCATGTTTTTATGAACCAGTCCTTTAGGGGGTCATTTTATAAGCATTTACCCCCTAATAAACTTGTGAGTACAATTTTATGCTTAGTATACAAAGTTGTGCGTACAAGTTATAGATTAGTGTCAGTTATGTGTGTAGCCAATTATTGACTAATTTGTGTTAATTGGTGCTAATTGGCACTTAATAAGTTATGTACCTAATTGCTCATACAGCAAAAAAGAGCAAAGCACAATATTTATTCAACACAGCTAAGTAAAACAACATACAACTTTCCTCAAACGGCCCAACATGGCCATGTTTCGCCCTTTCAAGGGCTGCGTACGGGGCTTAACACAAACAGCAGGAGCAAGTAAATTCTGATGGTTTATGTTTAGCCCCTGCTGTAGCCCTTGAAAGGGTGAAACATGGCCATGTTGGCATAGGCGCCCGGTAAAAGAGGCTTGGACAGGCTAAGCCTCCCCTGAGGGGTTTAAATTGTTGATTTACCTCCAGCCTCACAGCAGGAGCTGCAGTGAAAGCCCTCTAGCCTTGTGTAACCAGTTGTAGAAATTGGTTTATGGTTTAATTTGTTTACTTTACTGCTGGGAGAGCAGGGGGGGGGGGGGTTGGCTGGAGGTGCCTGGGTTGCCAGGGAGATATTTAACGAGGATGACTTCCTGACCTGCACTGAGGACAGATAGCAGCAGAATCGGATACTGGGCCAGCATGATCAGAAAAAGTCACCAGACAACAAAGGTAGAAAAGATAATTTTATTTTCATTATAGTGTTTGGAATATGTCCACTTTGAGAATCAGGTGCTCAACATTAAAAGTTTATATTTATTTACTTATTTATGGCATTTTATCCCACATTAAACATGAATTAGGGTGTTTTGTGACTCTACATGAGAATTGTGATGATATGATCCTTTGTTTCATATTGTTTATGGTCTGCATTTTCCGTATGAGTGGTATATTGGTGTATTAAGTTCTGCCCAGTGTAATATTTATGGTACAGTAAGGTTTTGAGTGTGTTTTTGCACAAAGTTGTGCATAGTGTTTTGCAGTTGAGCGATTGTGGTTAATATATGCTTTGAGCAACCACTTTATTCTTTGACATATGATACATATCTAATATCTAAATTTAATAAAAGGTATTAATTGTGACTTTTATTTTTATTTATTTATTTTTTCTGTGTGTTATCAGACAATTATGGATTTAAGCTCCACCCCTGGCCCACCCCTAACTCCGCCCCCTTTAGCCTCCTCAAACAGTTGGGCCACCGACCGCCTATGCATGTTGGGCTGTTAGAGGAAAGTTTATGTTGCTTTTACTACGTGGATTTGCTCTTCTTTTTGCTGTTCTGGATTTTGTAGATCACTTGCCTGTGTGCTTTTTGGAACCTACTAGCTCTTAGTCAGGATTCTACAAATTGTGTGTGCAAAATCCTTAGCGTGCAACTGCAAAGGACTGTGGACCTGAGAGAGGATGGGTGGGTCAGGGGCGTACCTAGCACACAGGTTATAGAATAGTGTCAGTTACGTGCCTGACAGCAGCTCGTGTAAATGCTTGCACCTAAATTTAGGTGCCTAACCATAGACTTACACTAGTATTCTACAACAGCAATTACACATTTAATTGACAGCATAGAATTTGTGCTTAGCACACATCGTACCAGCCACTGTGCCCTTTAAGCTGAGCGGGAATCGTCCACAGCTCCAGGGGGCCCCAAGGTCCATGTATCTCTTCTGCTTCTCCCCACCACGGTCCATCTCCTGCTCCCTTCCCCTCCCCTCCCCTCACCATCTTGATCTTCAAAATGTATGTCCCTTCTCAGAGGGGCCCCAACGTGGCAGCCATTCTTACAAACTGCTTGCGGCTGCCCCAAAGCTTTCCCTATCTGCTGCGACCCGCCCCCCCCTCTACTCAATTTCCTGTTTCTGCCTGGGTGGATCACGGCAGAGAGGGAAACCTTCGGGACAGTTGGAGGTAGCTTGTGAGGATGGCTGCCACGCAGGGTCCCCTCTGAGAAAGGAAATAAAATTTTTAAAGAAGACCGCAAGGGAAGGGAGGGAGACAGACTGTGGTGGGGAGCAGTGGCATAGCTATGGGCAGCCATGGGGGCCTGGGCCCCCCAAAACTGGATCTGTGCCCATGGTTTGGCTGGCGGGTGTCCTCAACCCCCGCCAGCTGAAGCATTTTTTCCAGTGCTGGTCTCCAACGCCGCTGCATTTCCTGCCCTGCTGTCTCTTCCCCTCACATCTGGCACATGCGTTTTAGTGAAACTGAGCATGCATACCGGGCATGACATAAGGGGAAGAGAGAGCAGGGCAGGAAATGCAGTGGCGCCAGAGACCAGCACTGGAAAATGCGCTTCAGCTGGCAGGGGTTTGGGACCCCCGCCAGCCAAGGCATGTGCGTCAGCAGTGGCGGTAGGTGGGTGGGAGGCGACAAGGCGGCGGTGGGGGGTGGTGGGGAGGGGGACCAAAATGTGCCCCCTCACTTTGGCCTCTGGCCCCCTTTCACCTTGAAGTCTGGTTAGGCCCCTGGTGGGGAGAAGAGGAAGAGATGCCCAGACCGCATAGAAGCAATGCAGGTGGTGAGATCGGGGGAGAAAAGATCAGGGGCCCCCTCCTTAATTTCTGCCCTGGGCCCCACCGTGTCTAAAACCATCCCTGGGTCCTTCAATTTTGTGCTTTCAATCACTAGAGACAGGTTCTGTGGAGACGTGAGGAGCTTGCCTGTCCCTCACTATTGAAAATGTGATAGTGAAACAGCACCTCCCACCCGCAGCACTATAGGCGAAGGACTCCTGCTCAGCATAGAGGGATGACCAGTGCCTACATTTTGGCAACCTTTTGAGAATCACCTCCTTATTGCACATAAAACAGCATTTTACACACAGAAACAGATACTTATAAAATTGTCTGGCGGCAAAAACACAGAAGAGTATACTCTTCCAGCACATAGCATGTATTTTTTCACAGTATATGCAAAGGTATTTCTGAGGGTGGGCAGGGCTGCAATGTTTGTTAGTATTATTATAATTAGGGGTCTTTTTGCTAAGGTGTGCTAAATGCAGCACATCCCGTTGTATTCCTATGGGCTGCATGGAACTTAATGCACACTAAGTGTGCCCTAAATCTGTTAGTGCACCTTAGTACCTTAGTAAAAGGACCTCTTAGATGAGCTGTTTGCTGGTGTAAATGTCTGTGTCTGTTTTCCATTGGGGAAATTATATAATGCCACAGCGGTGCATGTGTTGCCTAATGAATGCAAGCTATGTGCATATATGCCTTCACAGTCTAGGCACTGCCCAGTAATAAAATGACCTTCAAAGAGAGCAATGTTCAAAAGACCCCCATGGGGGGGGGGGGGGTGTTTTTTTTTGCTTCTCTAAGTAGCCATTTCCATGGTTAAATGGTTTTTGAAAATTACCCACATTTTTGGAGTAGAATCCCAGTGGCAGGTTGGGCTTGGAGAAGTAACAATATTTATTTATTTATTTCAGCATGCTTATGTATCGCTTTCCTAAAACACCTAAAGTGCCTTTGATTGATAAAGTAGAAGTTTGTGGACTGGGTCAGAATACGGGGAGCCCAAAGCAATTTACAATAGCCTATCCACCCTCCCACATTCTCTCATTTATCATTTTCATCATACAGTCATAATTTTTTTTCCATTCCTAACTAACCTCCCCTTTTACAAAGCCGTGCTAGCAGCTTTGTAAAAGTGTGTGTGTGGGGGGGGGGGGGGGGGGGTAAAGCAGTTCAGTCAACAAAGACCTCCCTTAAAACTGCCCAAGTAATCCAAATTAATAAGCTTATATAAAAAGCCAAGCTATCACCAATTTATGAAACGGTAAAAAATCAGAACAAAGCCAGATATCAGTGGGTGGGAGTAAGGAGTCCTGTTCAGGGAGTCTTTGCTGGGAAAGAGAGGGGAGAGATTGCATTTGCTATTACAGGTCTGGTCCCTTTAAGATGGTGCCTGGGGCAGCACTTTAGCGACCCGATGCTCCTGGGCAGGAAAAATAATACCAGTTCAAAGTTGATGTTGTTTTTCCATAAATGGTGCAGCTTGTAAAGTTCAACACAAGCTGTGTTATTCAATTTACAGAAAGTAAATTGATGATATCTATCTGGATTTGTTCTGATTATTTACGGCTTTCCTGGCATTTGTGTGCTTTGCATCTCATTAATATGTGAATGTGGTCACATACTCTTCCTGCTTCAGCACTTTGCTATGCTCATGTTTTCTAGTTGTATTGATATCTGCATACAGAATTTTGTTTTTCCAAACCTAGTGTGCAATTGTGGTCAGCGTCTTTGTGATGAAGTAACCGGCAAATGTATCTGTCCCCCGCAAACATTGAAGCCCAAATGTGAAGTGTGTGAGGCACAGTCCTTCAGCTACCATCCACTGGTTGGATGTGAAGGCTGCAACTGCTCAAGAGATGGTGTAAAATTTCCCAGCGCAGAATGTGATAAAGACAGTGGCCAGTGCAAGTAAGTTTGAATTTTGAAGCTACAGAAAAACCATGAATGTGCATGGGGGGGGGGGGGGGGGGGTTGAATATAGGGGATTCAATAAAAAAAAATTGTGGTAGCTTCTTCCCTTTCCCCAGCCTCTCCAAAATGTAGAAAATGTATGTAAAATGTACTGCAGCTAACTTTAGCATGAGCTGCCCTATGAGTATTTGGTAAGACCACTCTCTAGAGCAGCTAGATAAATAGAGGCTCTGTATTTTGGCAAATGAAGAGTACATTATTACTCCAGGGAACTGCATGGGGTTGCAGAGTATTTCATCTCTAGATTACTAGTAGGACCATTGATACCAGTGAAGAAGATGGGCTCCTGTCGAACTCACAAATCCAGGGAGTGGAGCAGTCAGATGGTGGAGTCAGTCGTAGTGACCACATCTGTATACTCTTCCCACCACTAAAAACACCCATGAGCTCCCAGAGCTGGCTAGTCACAGCCTAGCCTTCCCCCATATGCAATAAATCAATTTAAATAGTCTGTAACTCTACAATGGGGGTGATAGATCCAAGAACATACAGAAACCCAACACTGAACTATTTAGTATAGATAAAGGTAGTGGGTATTATCCATTTGACCTCAGCAGTGACTCGTTTCACTCTGAGACACAGCTCAGTAACTCACTGTAATCGTCATCGGTCCATCTAACCTTCAATATATACCTTAGAAACTTTTTATAATATTTTAGAGATTTTATAAATAAAACACTACTTAGCTTTATCAGCAGTTTTAATTGAATATTAACGGCCCCACACCGACGTGGTCCATGTTTTGAGAACCTGCTTTAGGATCTGATCCTGTAAAATAGTAATAGTATATTAGTGACCCAGCTCTTATCCCAACTAATTTTAAGATAATCCCCACCTAACTCTTCAATCACCTTAGCTTTTGCATATACTTCATCTCATTTTCAAAATGGCAACCGGTCATTAAGATGCCCAGTATATATAAAGGACATCACTCAACTGCTCTCCAGAACCCCACCTACCTAAAGGGAATACATGCAAAACACAATGGCTGATTAAAGCACAGACCTCCTCCCCCCAATCTGTCTCCAAGTTTAAACCTCCCAGATGTATGGTATTCAACTGATATATCCAACGTTGCTCCTTCATATTTAATAGAGCTGTCACATCACCTCCCTCCTACCCTACTTGTTATTTTTATCTATAATCCTCCACCTTAAATCTTATTTTATCTATAATCCTCCACCTTAAATCAGAAATAGTATGGGCTTTTTCAACCCAATGGGTTACTAATGGTGCTGTTAAAATTTTACGTTTAATGTGAGATTTATGTTCATTTAAGCATTCCTTGATGGTTCTATTTGTGCGACCTATATACAACAGGTTGCATGGGCATAGGATTGCATAAATGACAACTTTAGAATTACATGTTGTCTTAGACAAGATGACAAAATCTGTTGATATCTAGTTAACCTCCAGACCGGCCCCTCAGTGGTATATTCACTCCACTGGCAAACCCATATGTGAGCCAACCACCAGATCTACATAACTGATTTTGCCCAGAGCACCAAGTTCCTGGTAATGGTCTTATTTAACAGTTTAAATCTGCTACAGATTGATGGTGATAGAAAATCTCACTATTGTCCAGTGCCCTATATAAAATAAACCTAATGGCCTTAGCCCAGCTCCCAACTACCCCTGCCCTGAGCAACGGGGGCCGGAGGTCCGGCGGACCTCTGGTCCCCCCGACGATCCCCCTCCCCCAGGTTCAGGGAGGGCTGTAGGTCTGGTGGGTCTCCAACCCCCCTAACTCCCCCAGCAAAGGGTCCCTGGTGGCTTAGTGGACAACCAACCAACCCCCCCCCCCCCCAGCAACAGGGGGGCTGGAGGTCCCGATGATCCGCTCCCCAGGTTCAGGGAGGGCTGGAGATCTGGTGGGTCTCCAGCCCCCCTAGTCCCCCAGCAAGGGGTCCACCAGTCCCCCCTACCCCCCTACCTTGTGTGTTGGAGGAGGGAGGGTAGCCTGCCTCCCTCCTCTTCCTGCAACGCCGCAAAGTGGCAGCGTCCAACCCTGCCCAGTGTATCCTGGGATGCGCTGGGCGGGGCAATACACCATATAAGGGAGTTTCTCTGTCACTGGGGGGTTGGTTAGTCGCCCACTAGGTCACCAGGGACCCTTTGCTGGGGGAGTTAGGGGGGGCTGGAGACCCGCTGGATCTCCAGTGCTCCATGAACCTGGGGGGGATCGTTGGGGGGGACCGGAGGTCCAGCGGACCTCCAGCCACCCTGTCGCTGGGGGGGGGGGGGATTGGTTGTTCGCCCACTAGGCCACCAGGGACCTTTTGCTGGGGGAGTTAGGGTGGCTGGAGACCCACCGGATCTTCAGCCCTCCCTGAACCTGGGGGGATCATTGGGTGGACCAGAGGTCCGCCAGACTTCCAGCCCCCTGTCGCTGGCAGGTTTGCTGTTGGGAGGAATGGGGGCCTGCAAGCATGCAAATGCATGCTGGACAGGGCTCACCATTCCTCCCCAATGATCTGCAAACCCTAACGCCAGCTCGGAGCTGGCGTAGGGTTTGCCGTAGCCAATGACCCAATCTTTGGCGCGCTGGCCGCTGATCATTGGGGATGAATATGTTTAGCCCTGTTTAGCATGCATTTGCATGCTAGTTGTGTTCACATGCTCGAGGGCTCTGATCATGGGGCGTTAGCAAACACCAGCGGTAGTATGGTGCTAACAGCCTCTAGCGCCGGTGTTTGCTTCTGATCATCCCCCTGTTAGTCTGCCCAGTTTCCTTTCCAGTTCTAAAGAACTGAAGGGGGGAAAAAACAAAGATCAACAATGACCTATGGCAGTGTTTCCTCAGCTTGACCTGGGGGCACACATTAGCAGTCTGGCTAATCATGAGATTTAGTTACATACTTTGAACACCTGGGTGCAGTGCTATAACAGGCGGCTTGGTGGGTGGGCAGTAGGACCGTATTCTATAAAGGAAAGTAAACACCTATGTTCCTTTAATGACTACTAGCCTAATCAGATACATGCTTAACCTTAAATTTTAGGCACAAGCATTAGTTCTCACGTGTGCACTGGTGGAAAAGAGTGCACATACGTACTGCTAGAATTTACCCATCTAAAGAGAAGCTCTGTATCACTAAAATCCTTAGCACTTATCCGTCCCATAGTATGGTATCAGATAAATATCTGCTTATGATCAAGGCAGAAAAAATTGGCTTTTTATTAAATGAAATGGAAACGTTAAAAGGAGCCTTATAGCAGATAGAAGAGGATTCCACTTCCTGGGTTCCCCCACTGATAGGGCTCTGAACATCCTTTTTTCATTTTACTTCTCATTGTTACTAATGGAATCACTCATGGACAGTCTTGAGTAGAACGTGAAACCCCTGAAGGCAAATGGCAAGGTTTTTCTTTCAAGTACGAAGGTTATCTTTCCAAATGTGTGTCATATGGTGCTCGTACTCTTAGACCTGTAAAACTGTAACATGTTGAGCTGTCTGACTCCGAGAAGAAATTCGCGATAAATGTTGTACAAGCCTTCAAAATGTTGAGGTATATCTTGGATTCAGTTTTTGCTCCTAGGGGAGCAGAGGCTAATCTTTCAACTATCAGCCTGACTTTGCTAAGGCTTCCCCATTTTTAATTATGAGACATTAAAAAATAAAGTTATGAAAGTTTCTATAGTTACTCAAGGCATTTATACTTTTTGTAAATGAATTATCTGTTTGCATTAATGCTTTCCCTCTCTTTCTTTTCTTTTTCTTTTTTTGTTAATGGTAAAGATGTAAACCAAGAATAGGAGGCCGGCAATGCAATCGCTGTGCTCCTGGCTATTACCGTTTTCCAGAGTGCATTCCCTGTGGATGTGATAGAGCTGGGACAGAGCCAGATGTCTGTGATCCTCACACAGGAAGCTGCCTTTGCAAGGTTAGCTAAACTGAAGGTCTACCTGGTTGGGAGAGATACATTTGTGCTATCATAATGCGCCCTTTGATGTTAGATTTATTTATTTATTTATTTATTTGTAGCATTTATACCCCGCTTTTTCCCACTAAATAGCAGGTTCAGTGCGGCTTACAATGTATGGGTACATAGGTATAGCAAAGATGTTTGATAAAGTTGAAGTTTGTGAACTGGGTCAGGATATAGAGAGCCAAAAGGCAAGAGCTGAAATTTACTTTGCATACTAAGATGAAGAATGTCATGACTTATGATTTAATGTAGTATATGCTTAAGAAATTGTGTAAACATGACACATTGTCTCCTCTGAAAAAGGAGAGTACAGTTTGGATCAAAACCATGCAGACACCTGGCCTAGGATCAGGGAAGCTAGAATTGATTTTGAAGAGCTGAATCCTTTCTCAGATAGATATGAGCTTAATAGGAGACTAAGGGGAACCATTTAAATAGAGGAACCCCCAAACTGTTCATGCATCATCTCAGGCTTTTCAATTACCACTTCCCTCAGTCAGAAGGATTCAAATGCTTGCTGCCATGACTGTCAGTCTAAGTAGTGTCTTGGTGTCTTCTGTCTGATATTGTGATTTGAGAGGCTTTTTCCTCCAATATCATGGCCAGACTGCATGGAGGGAAAAGAGATTCTCCCTCTGATGTTACGAGCCAGCCAGCTGCCCCATTTGAATGGTATGGCCACACAGAATTGGCTGGGTTGGAGTTTACTTACAATGGTGGCAGAAGCATTGCCCTGGGTGTCCACTCATCTCTCCTGACTCTTCTGATGGCCCCGCCCCGTAAGCTATCGCTTGACAACCTATCTGGTTCTGTGGGGCTTTTACTGTGTTGGAAGTTAATTTAGATCAAAACACACACAATTTCTTTTTTTTTAATTTAATATAGTAATTCTAAATACATTGAAATAAGAAATTGCAATAAATAAAAAGGAAACCACAAAATACAATCCAAAAAGCACATTTAATTCAAGTTCACATTATGGGGAGAAAGTAAGGATAAACCTATGGATACTTAGAAAGAAAACAAGGTTAGGCTAACCCAAGACATGCTCTTTAGGGGAGCAATTATTTAGGTGTGGTAAAAGCTAACCTGTGGTATCTCAGCACTACAAATTAGTGACTCCCGCAGTACATGAATAATGGAGCTTGCAATCAACTCACAAGCTGTACTATTCCTGCCACTAACCCCCGGTATCTTAAAGGCACATGAAAAAAGAATGCGCTCTCACTTCCCCTAAAAGATACCATCCCTGAACACACACTCCCCCCCAGGGCTGCTGAGAGACTGGGCTGGGCCCGGGGCAAGGCCACCCAGGACCCCGCCACCACCGCCCCCCCCCCCCCCCCCCACTGAGGCCACCGCGCCGCAGTCCCCAGTCTCCACCCACCCACCCCCAGCCCCGTCGACAGCACCCCTCCGTCTGCTACCAGGCCGGGCCCCCTGCATTCAAATCACAGCACCTCACCTCCGTGTGAAAGCGCAGCGGCAGATCGCCTCCCTTCAGGCTTTCCCTCCCTGTGACCCGCCCTCGCGGAAACAGAAAGTTACATCAGACGAGGGCGGGACATGGAGGGAAGGCCCGAAGGGAGGCAATCTGCCGCTGCGCTTTAACACGGAGGTGAGGTGCTGTGATTTGAATGCAGGGGGCCTGTCCCAGCGGCGGATGGAGGGGGGCTGTCGACAGAGCTGCGGGCGTGTGAGACCGGGGACTGCAGCGCTGGGCCCCCCTTGGAGGCCCGGGCCTGGGGAATTTTGCCCCCCCTCTCTGCAGCCCTGCTCCCCCTCCCAAGAGCCCCCTTTTCCTCCAAAGGATCCCACCTTCCTGTAGGATCCCTGAGCCTATCAGTCCAAATCACTGGTGTCTAAGGGTTTCTGAGGTCATTTACCCTCACAGTTGAGTCCGTGAGTTTAAATGCAGCTGAGCCTGAAGTCAACCACAGTTGAGTCTGTGAGCTGAAGCACAGGAGAGTCTGTGAGGTCATACACAAGAGAGACTGTGAGGTCAAGCACAGGTGAGATTCTGAGAACAATACAGTTGAATATGTGAGATGTAGTAGTAAAGCTGAGACAGTGAACCTAAAGACAGCTAAGTTAGTGAGGCTAAGCACTGCGGACTATGAGAGGTACAACACAGGTGAATTTGAGACGGTAAATATAGTTGAGTCTGCGAGGTTAAGCACCACTGAGAGAGTGAGGTGAAGTGCAAGAGTTTTTAAGGTTAAACAGAGCTGAGTCTACGAAGTGAAAGCAGAGCTAAGACTATGAGGTGGAAACTAAGCTTATTTAAAGATATGGAGGCCAAGTGAGACTGGGAGGTTAAGCACATATGAGACTGTGACCAAAGAGACAGGGAGATTAAGTACCGATGAGACAGTGATTTGAAGCCCCACTGAATCTGAGCTAATTCAGTCAACAGAGAATACCATAAAGCTGAAGCATAGTAATAACTGCATGCAGGAAAGACAAATCTATTCCTGAAACAAGCTATGGTACAATGAAATGGTGCCCATATCATTATGAAGTGAGATATACAATAGGCTCCAATAAAATGCACCTAAGAAACTGTTTATGGAAAATCAGAATAATCAACCTATCTGAGGTTAACACAGTGCTGCCGCAGCTACAGGTATCTAGTTTTAAGCATACAGATTGTAAAATTTTATACTGAGAGAGAAGAAATGTGCTCAGTTACATAAAGAGCCCTCATATATGTTATGGCAGGTTAAACAAATAATACTGAAGAAATGCACATCACCAAAATGTTGCAGGAATGGATGCATGAATTTATGATACTTCAGAAGTCAGATAGCACACCAGAATGAGAGAGAAATCTTCTTTATTTGCCAGCAAACAAAGTAGAACATCAGCATTAAGTCTCTTCTTCTCTTTCTCAGCTCTCTTTGTCTCTCTCTCAGCTCTCTGTGTCTTTCTCTCAGCTCTCTGTGTCTTTGTGGCTTCTGTCTCAGCTGCTTCTCTTCTTATGCTGTCTTCTCCTTCTTCTGTCTGTTCCTTCTGTCCTTCTCTCTCTTCTGAGCTCCTTCTGACGTAACCTGCTTCTTCTCCCACTTAAATACAGTTCTATCTAGCCTAGCCTAGCCCCCTTACTCTCCAATTGGTTAAGGAATAGATTGATTACCTTGCCTCAACCAATCAGTTCCATACAAATATCAGTTACATAGGTTCCAGACATCCTAAACTGACCTGTGACCTGGGGCCCCTTACACCAGACATTTGGTCTCCAGAACTCCTGCATGTTATTATGATTGATTTCTCATATTCCTAGTACTAACTGCTAACTAAACTCTGGCATTCATTAAAGGGGTCAAGGGCCAATCTTACTTAATGGCATACATATCAGGTTATTACTTTCAAGACCATTTCTACATTTTACCTATAATTAATCAAGGAGAAGAGAGCTGACTAGTCCTGACCTCTTTCACCTATCAGCTTATACATTGAACCAGCCAGAACTATGGCTAAGTCAAACCACATGTTGATCTCTTCACTGCAGCCCTACTCAGAACGTCAGACAGAGAGTTGAACAAACATTCCACACAGAATTATTAATTTACACAGAATACAGCATATTCTAAAGTAAGCATCCTTATAAGACATATTCTACATACTTATAATGGTCTATATATCTAAGCTATCTCCTTATAACAAAATCTACATATCAAGAACTTCTGAAATAGTATTTCAGCTTTAAACTACAGTATGCCTAACAGTATACAAATGTTGAGCTAGCATTCATTATTCACAAGGGTGAAAGAAATTCCTGTCTCTGACCTTTCTAACCTTTGGCTCAGCCAAGCCAGACATTGAAATAATATGAACCATCTGGCATACCTTCACTTTACTTGCAAAACTGAGAATTTAAAATAGTTAAACAGAATTAACCCTTCTTATATATATTATGCCCATGGCTGCCTCATTCCCCCCTTTGAGACTAAAATCAGCTTATGCAGAGATAAGTCTCACAACTCAAACTCTGGAGATTATGGTGGTCCTAACTAGGAATAGACTTATGAACCACCATTACCCTACTTGTTAAGGTCCGACGGCATACTGCCGAAGCACATGAGGCCAGGAAACAAAACAACAACCCTGCTAAAACTAAGACTATTAGGGAAATGAACAAGGGACGTATCCAGGAGGTCAATGACCACCACCAGGAGGTAAGGTCTAATCCTCCTCGGTAATCCTCCACATTAAGGCTGGCCAACTGTAGGACTTTATCCATGGCATGCCTAACTACATGCGTCCTATTTATGACAATAGTACAGCACTCTGAAGAATTTAGCACTGTGCAGAGGCCACCCTGGGCTGCAAAGAGATAGTCAAGACCCATACGGTTATACCGAGAAACTATACTTAATTCATTAATTTGATCCTGCAATGCATTGACTACCACGTTCAGCTCATGAACTAAAACATGGAGTAGGGATTGAAGTCTCCGGGTGGCCATACCTAGTTCAGTAATACCCGCTACCGGGCCCCCAATTGGAATCCAGGCCGTGGCAGAAAGGGCTACAAGTCTCTTTTTAGTCAGAGGATAAGTAGAATTAATATACTGGAGGGCTAATTCAATCGCCTCATCCTCTGTGGCAACGGAGGAGGGTAAGGACAAGGCCTCTCGCTTAGAGCGGTGCGGGGATGGTGGTTTGAGAAGAGGAATAACTTTAGGAAAATAATTCAAGGTTACCAATACACAAAAATCATATGTGGGGGGAAGAATCATGTGGAGGACATTATCACAGAGCCAGTAATGACCAAGGAGAGGGCGACGAAAGTTCCCAATAAATGTAGGCACAGGATGGAGATTAGGATGCCCATAATGCGAGCCCCTATCCCAGGGGGAACGAAGAAGAAATGGAGACTTTGTACACCATAGGTGCCAATCCCCAATTGTAACAGACCGCTCATATGATGCAACCCCTTCATACCCCGGGGACTTATGAAAGTAGAAAATAGGATGGGACACTATAGTCTTCTCAGTAGTATAGTTAGGAGCCAGATAATCACCTTGGTCATAATCTGCAGGTATGGTAGTAGGACACATAGGAGTACCTGGAGAAACTACCCACACAGGTTCCTCCTTCTCTGGGAGAACATTAGTATAGTTACAGGGAATGGGAAGAACAGTTGAGATGTCTCTTGTTAAACAAAACACTCCAGAAGCTGGATAGGGAGACGTAAAAACTGGCCTTAGAGAAGAATCAGAAGGGGAAGTACATAAGTACATAAGTACATAAGTAGTGCCATACTGGGAAAGACCAAAGGTCCATCTAGCCCAGCATCCTGTCACCGACAGTGGCCAATCCAGGTCAAGGGCACCTGGCACGCTCCCCAAACGTAAAAACATTCCAGACAAGTTATACCTAAAAATGAGGAATTTTTCCAGTCCATTTAATAGCGGTCTATGGACTTGTCCTTTAGGAATCTATCTAACCCCTTTTTAAACTCCGTCAAGCTAACCGCCCGTACCACGTTCTCCGGCAATGAATTCCAGAGTCTAATTACACGTTGGGTGAAGAAAAATTTTCTCCGATTCGTTTTAAATTTACCACACTGTAGCTTCAACTCATGCCCTCTAGTCCTAGTATTTTTGGATAGCGTGAACAGTCGCTTCACATCCACCCGATCCATTCCACTCATTATTTTATACACTTCTATCATATCTCCCCTCAGCCGTCTCTTCTCCAAGCTGAAAAGTAGCATTATAAAAGGACCACCAAGTATAATCCTGGCTCCAAGGACCTGAACTCGAAAAGTAGGGAGGTATAAGAGCTGGGAGCTGCACAGGAACAGGAACAGCTGGGACATCTGTAGTATAAGGAGAAAATCGGGAACACACAATACAAGGGGAAGTAATCTTTGCCTGGCTAATTAGTTCCTGGACTGAGTGTAACCAAAGGTTGGAACGAGTTGGGGTTTTAGGAACAAGGAGGCAAGGAGTAGAAAACAACAAAAGCATCCAAACTACTAACATTTTCTTTCTTCCTAATCTAAAACAAATACAGCAAACTAATTAAGCAATAATATTTCAACAGTCTGTGCTAATCACAGATTACTCTCATATAATGTTCTCAGTCTTTGAGTTCTTATACCAGTTGGGATAGACCCTCAACTGACAAGGATCAAGCTCTCAAATTCCAAGAAAGCCAGATTCTGGACAGAAAGAGTCTCAGTGTGAAGCCGAAGTTCAGCAGCTCCTGCAGTATGCAGTTGACCCTTCTTTTCAGCTAGTAGATTCTTTGGTTCGGGTCAAGCGCAACTTCAATGGCTCCGCTGGATCTCTTTCTGCTCTCCACTGTTTAGGCTCCGTCTGATCCGTGCTGGGCTCAGTCTGGTCAGCAGACTTAATTCGAGACCAATGGACCCATGGAGTTATCCCTGCGACCTTCACAGCTGCAGGGGTAGAAAGCAAAACAGTAAAAGGTCCTTTCCATCGGGGCCCCAAAGGCTGGAGCCTCCAGTCTTTCACCCAAACTCTATCCCCTGGCAGGAAGGAATGTACCTGAGCCTGGAAGGGGACAGGGTTTATTTCTCTCACATAAGACTGAAGCTCAGAAATTATCTTGCCCAAGAGGGCTACCTGCTCCTGTACCTGGGCAGACCCTAAAATCCCTAAAATCCCTATGGGATTATTCAAAGAATATTTGAAGCGGGGGAGTCGGAGAAACTAAACAAATTCTCTGTAACCTTGGAGGATGTAATGGGTCAGTTCAGCAAGCTGAAGAGTAGTAAATCACCGGGACCTGATGGTATTCATCCCAGAGTATTAATAGAACTAAAAAATGAACTTGCGGAGCTACTGTTAGAAATATGCAATCTGTCCCTAAAATCGAGTGTAATACCGGAAGACTGGAGGGTAGCCAATGTTACTCCGATTTTTAAGAAAGGTTCCAGAGGAGATCCGGGAAATTATAGACCGGTGAGTCTGACGTCGGTGCCGGGCAAGATGGTGGAGGCTATTATTAAGAATAAAATTGCAGAGCATATACAAAAACATGGACTGATGAGACAAAGTCAGCACGGATTTAGTGAAGGGAAGTCTTGCCTCACCAATCTAATGCATTTTTTTGAGGGGGTAAGCAAACATGTGGACAATGGGGAGCCGGTTGATATTGTATATCTGGATTTTCAGAAGGCGTTTGACAAAGTGCCGCACGAAAGACTCCTGAAGAAATTGCAGAGTCATGGAATCGGAGGTAGGGTATTATTATGGATTAAGAACTGGTTGAAAGATAGGAAGCAGAGAGTAGGATTGCGTGGCCAGTATTCTCAGTGGAGGAGGGTAGTTAGTGGGGTCCCGCAGGGGTCTGTGCTGGGTCCGTTGCTTTTTAATGTATTTATAAATGACCTAGAGATGGGAATAACTAGTGAGGTAATTAAATTCGCCGATGACACAAAATTATTCAGGGTCGTCAAGTCGCAGGAGGAATGTGAACGATTACAGGAGGACCTTGCGAGACTGGGAGAATGGGCGTGCAAGTGGCAGATGAAGTTCAATGTTGACAAGTGCAAAGTGATGCATGTGGGTAAGAGGAACCCGAATTATAGCTACGTCTTGCAAGGTTCCGCGTTAGGAGTTACGGATCAAGAAAGGGATCTGGGTGTCGTCGTCGATGATACGCTGAAACCTTCTGCTCAGTGTGCTGCTGCGGCTAGGAAAGCGAATAGAATGTTGGGTGTTATTAAGAAGGGTATGGAGTCCAGGTGTGCGGATGTTATAATGCCGTTGTATCGCTCCATGGTGCGACCGCACCTGGAGTATTGTGTTCAGTACTGGTCTCCGTATCTCAAAAAAGATATAGTAGAATTGGAAAAGGTACAGCGAAGGGCGACGAAAATGATAGTGGGGATGGGACGACTTTCCTATGAAGAGAGGCTGAGAAGGCTAGGGCTTTTCAGCTTGGAGAAGAGACGGCTGAGGGGAGATATGATAGAAGTGTATAAAATAATGAGTGGAATGGATCGGGTGGATGTGAAGCGACTGTTCACGCTATCCAAAAATACTAGGACTAGAGGGCATGAGTTGAAGCTACAGTGTGGTAAATTTAAAACGAATCGGAGAAAATTTTTCTTCACCCAACGTGTAATTAGACTCTGGAATTCATTGCCGGAGAACGTGGTACGGGCGGTTAGCTTGACGGAGTTTAAAAAGGGGTTAGATAGATTCCTAAAGGACAAGTCCATAGACCGCTATTAAATGGACTGGAAAAATTCCTCATTTTTAGGTATAACTTGTCTGGAATGTTTTTACGTTTGGGGAGCGTGCCAGGTGCCCTTGACCTGGATTGGCCACTGTCGGTGACAGGATGCTGGGCTAGATGGACCTTTGGTCTTTCCCAGTATGGCACTACTTATGTACTTATGTACTTATGTCTCCCTTAATTCCCTGCAAAATGGCTGGGGGCTTCCCATACACAATTTCAAAGGGAGAGAGGGCTGTTCCTTTAGTTGGAGTGCATCGGAGGCGGAAGAGGGCTAGTGGCAGTGCCTGTGGCCATTTCAGTTGGGTTTCCTGACAAATCTTTGCTAGGCTATTTTTCAAGGTTCTGTTTGCCCGCTCAACCTGCCCTGAACTCTGGGGACGATAAGCACAATGCAATTTCCAGGTAATGCGCAATGCGCGGGACAGGGCCTGAAGTGTAGCTTCAACAAAGGCGGGACCATTATCTGAACCTATAGCAAGGGGCAGTCCATACCTGGGGATGACATCCCTAAGGAGGGCTCGAGCTACTTCTGTGGCTTTCTCAGTAACTGTAGGATATGCTTCCACCCACCCAGAAAAGGTACAGACCATGACCAAGAGGTATCGGAGCCTACCGCTCCTGGGCATTTCTGTGAAGTCTATAACTAGAGACTCAAAGGGTGTTAGTCCTCTAGACTGAACTCCTGGTGGAATACGGGGTCCCTGACGAGCATTATTCTGGGCACAAAGAGTACATCGGGCAGAGGCAGTGGCAACCAGACTATCCAATCCTTCCAGCACCACTACTCGACTGAGTAGGCGGGCTAGTGCTGTTTTCCCTAAGTGTGATAGGTCATGAGCTTGAGACACTACAGGCCAAGCTAGGTGGCGTGGCACCAGAACTCTGGTATCAGGGAGATGTAACCAGCCATCAGGTCTCCTTACCGCACCTTCCTCTTGAGCCCATTTCTCTTCCATTTGGGTATACATAGGCGTCCATTCTTGCAGTCGAATTTGGAACAGGGGAGTCACAGTACTTGCTGGGGGTCCTCGAGCAGCTTCCTTGGCCACCCGATCAGCATGGCGGTTCCCTCGGGCCACTGGAGTATCTACCCTTTGGTGTCCCCTGCAGTGAATGACAGCTACCTTCTTAGGGGCCCAAACAGCCTCTAGCAGCTGAAGTATTTCAGGTCCATACTTAACAGGTTGGCCTGCAGCATTTATGAGTCCCTTTTCCTTATACAAAGCTCCATGAGCATGTAGAGTTGTGAAGGCATACTTGGAATCAGTATAAATGTTGGTTACCAGTCCTGCTGCTAGCTCCAGAGCTCGTATGAGGGCCACAAGTTCTGCTTTCTGGGCTGAAGTTCCTTGGGGCAGGGCTCTTGCTTCTATCACCTTGTCTTCTGTCACCACAGCATAGCCTGCCAATCGCTTGGAGTTCTCCACATAACTGCTTCCATCTGTGAAATAAATTACATCTGGGTCCCTCCACGGAACATCTTTAAGATCTGGTCGACTGGAATACACTTCATCCATGGTTTGGATACAGTCATGATCCGGTGGTCCCTCAGATGCTGGCAAAAGAGTGGCGGGATTGAATGTAGCTACTGTTTCCAGGTGTATCCGTGGATTCTCACACAAGCTAGCTTGATACTTAACCATGCGGTTATTTGTAAACCAGTGGTTGCCCTTATACTCCATGAGGGTAAGAACTGCGTGGGGGACTTTAACAACCAGTTCTTGCCCCAAGGTCAGCTTATCAGCTTCCTGGACCAGTAAGGCTGTTGCTGCAATGGCCCTCATGCAGGCTGGCCATCCTTTAGCCACTCCATCCAGCTGTTTAGACAGGTATGCCTCTGCCAGGATCCCATCATCTGGGTCAGCACACCCAGAGCAACCCCCTGTCGCTCATGGACATACAGTGAGAAAGGTTTCTCCACATCAGGAAGGCCTAACGCAGGGGCTTGGAGTAGGGCTTTCTTTATGGCAATGAAGGATTGTTGAGCTGTAGGTCCCCATTCAAATGGTTCCTTTTCACCCCCCTTTGTGGCTTGGTAAAGGGGTTTCGCCATCAGTGCAAAATTTGGAATCCAAATTCTACAGAATCCAGCTGCTCCCAGAAATTCCCTAACTTCCCTTCTGGACTTGGGTTGGGGAATTGCAGCAACTGCTTGCTTCCTACTGACATCCAGTCTCCGACTTCCCTGGGAAATACAAAAACCCAGATACTTCACTTCTGACTGACAAAGTTGGGCCTTTGAGCGTGAGACCTTATAGCCTGCATCCAAGAGTAGCTCCAGCAATTCTCTGGTAGCCTCAAAACACTCTTCCTGAGTCACTGCTGCAATGAGGAGGTCATCTACATACTGGAGTAAAACTCGCCTGGAAGGCTCAGATTTAAAAGTCTTAAGGTCTTGTCCTAGGGCTGTCCCAAAAATAGTGGGGGAGTTCTTGAACCCCTGTGGCAGGCGGGTCCATGTATACTGAAGCTTCCTTCCTGTTACTGGGTTTTCCCATTGAAAGGCAAAAAGCAGTTGACTGGCGGGGGCCACCCGAATACAAAAGAAGGCATCTTTTAGATCTAGTGTCGTGAAATGGGTAGCTCCAGAAGGTATCAATCCTAACAGGACATATGGGTTAGGCACTACAGGGTGTAATGAGATAGTGGATTTGTTGACCACTCGTAAATCTTGGACTGGCCGGTAGTCCTCAGTCCCTGGCTTCTGAACTGGCAATAGTGGCGTATTCCATGGAGACTGACAAGGACGAATAATTCCATGGGATAACAGACGATTCAGGTGTGCTTGGATCCCTTCCAGAGCCTTTCTGGGAATTGGGTATTGGCGAAGATGGATTGGCCGGGCATTTGGAAGTAAGTCTACATGGACAGGAGGAATATTTCGGGCCAACCCTGGGGGATTATCTTCTGCCCATACCCCACTGACCTGAAAGCTATCTGCCAGGGGTAGGTCAACTTGGCCCTGCGACTGATGCAGCCGCCATTCTTCTTCAAGGGGGCAGCAGAAACTCAATATACCCTTTGGGCTAGATGTCGGGGGCCGAAAGGAGACTGAAGTCTGGCCATCAGAGTCAAAGGAAATTTGGGCCCTAAGCTTGGACAGCAGGTCTCGACCTAACAAAGGGATTGGACAGTCTGGCATATACAGGAATTCATGAGTGACTGTGTGTGAGCCTAATTGGCATCTACGGGTTGTCAGGAAGGGCCTCCGGTTCTGCACCCCCGTGGCTCCCACCACTCGGACAGTTTTTCCAGACACAGGCGCTAATCGCTCCGTCACAACAGAATGTTCAGCTCCTGTATCAATCATGAATGGAATTGAGCGGCTCCCTATAGTTAACTTGACCATAGGTTCCTGGGAGCCCAGTTTGTAGGAACCCGGTCTGTCCTATTCGTCCCATTCTGCCATCTCGGCTATCCCGATGATGTCAGATTCAGGAGGCTCATATCTTCCCTCTCGAACTCGGCCTCGGCTTCCTCGATCTCCTGGTCCCCTTCTCAGTCCCTGGCGCCTCTGGGGCATTCATCTTTCCAGTGCCCTCTTTCCTTACAGTAGGCACACTGATCCCTCTCCAATCTTGGTCTGGGATTCTCCCCCCTTGGCCGGGATTGATTGAAGGAATCTCGGGGCCTGGCTGGTGGTCCGGGGTCCCACTTTGGCTTCCCATTAGCTAGAGGTCGACCTCGATTAAGGGTGGAATTAGTAATGGCTGCCGCTAAAAGGTCGGCCTTCTTCTGCATCTTCCGGTCAGCCTCTCGACGCACCTCCTGATCTCTATTAATGAAAACCTTGGTTGCGATCTCAATTAGCTGGGTGGTATTCATCCCTGCGAATCCCTCCTGACGCTGCAACTTCTTCCGGATATCTGGCATACTCTGGGCCACCAATGCACTATTCACCATTCTCTGGTTTTCTAGGGCTTCAGGATCAAATGGGGTGTATGTTCTGTAGGCTTCAATTAGTCGCTCTAGAAAGGCCCCAGGGGATTCAGCTGCCCCTTGGAGAATTTCAGAGACCTTTGCCAGATTAATGGGCCTCTTTATGCCTTTCCTCATACCTTCCAGCAAGTCCCGGCAATAGCCAGACAACAGTTCATAGTGCTGCCCATTATTTGGATCCCAAACTGGAGCTGCGCGAGGAAACCGAGCTCTAACCCATTCCTCTAGGTTCTGTGTCCCCTCGGGGGCACGCGCTCGCGTTATGGCCTCAGCATTTTGCAAAATCTTCCGCCTCTCCTCAGTTGTGAAGAGGGTCAGGAGAAGTTGTTGACAATCAGTCCAGGTTGGGTTATGGGTGGCCATAATGCTAGCCACTAGGTCCACCACTGCCTGAGGCTTTTCAGTATAAGAGGGGTAATGCGTCTTCCAATTCAGGAGATCGGTGGTTGTGAAGGGTACATACTGATAGGCCTGTGCCTGTATAACCTGACCCTGATTATTAGGATCCGGTCGAGTGGTAGTTACCTGACGGAGTGGCAGAACTCTCGAGGAGGTGGGAATGGAATCTGAGGTAGAGCTAGGAGCTACCCTCCTATCATGCTCAAAGGTGATTGCAGCAGGTCTAACCCATTCAGGGGAGGTAGGTTGAAACCCTGAGGGATGGGGAGGGGTACTCATAGACTGAGAGGTAGTCACAGGTGAGTCAGTCCATTGAAAGGGATGCCGGGCCCCTGATGAGTGGGGAGGGGTATTAGAAGGAGAGGCTGGGCTGTCAGGAGTTGAGGAGTCAGGGAGTGGAGCCCAAAGCGGGTCTTCGGAGGTTAACAGGGAAGGATGTGGCAGAGGAGGGTAGAGACTGGCTGAAAAGTCCAACCTAGGATGTGGTGGGGTTCGCACAGTGGGGGAGGAACTATCCGGAGAAGCCTGTACTGGAGAAGCTTGGGCTGGGCGGCGTGGATCTCTAGGGGCGGCACGGAACCCCAACAATGGGCCATAAGGTGGTGGCTCAAGGTCTGAGGGGTCATCAGAGAGTATGGGTTTCTCAGGCAGGGTAGGGGCGGAAGCCACCGATTGGGTGGTAGGCTTCCTAGGGCTCTTTCCCTCTTCCAATTTATATTTTCTAATCTTTCTTTGAACACGGCCTAACATGAATTTTACTGGGGATCCCATATAAGTTTTCAACCAAGAGGGAGGGTCAGTCACAAGGCTATCCCAGGAATCTATATAGGGGAGTTGTTCAGAATATTCTGGTTCTCCTACAACTATGCTGTAAACCTTCCGGATTACTTCAATATCTAAGCTGCCACTAGGGGGCCACCCCACTCCCATAGATGGCCACTCAACTTCACACAAGGTTCTTAGAGTACTTGAGCTTAAAGTCTGTCCATAGTCATTAATTAAAAATCCTTTTTTAAAATTCTTAAGCATACAATCTAGGGGGGTAGCAATTTGTCTAGATGATGTCCCACCCATAATGCTTACAGTTACAACACACAAAGGGGGAGGGAATTTTTTTGGATTTACGGTAAGGGGTCCCCACTCTTTTAACATTCACGCATCACACATTCTGCACAAAAAATCCCACCCAACAATTTCAGATTTCTCAGATACAGATAAGCTCAAGCGGTTTCGCTTCTAATCTCCACTAGACTAGAAGGTACTAGGGCCTTCGCTGAGAGTTGATCAGGCTCTCCTTCCCCCAATTTTTGAGGGGCTGGTTTACAATTTTCTAGCTAGAATTACAATACAGAATACAGAATACATACCCGGCGAATGTTCTCCAGTCAGTTGGGTGCTGGGATTAATGCAGGATTCAGGATCCCACCGCTGCCACCAAGAATTGTTGCAGGAATGGATGCATGAATTTATGATACTTCAGAAGTCAGATAGCACACCAGAATGAGAGAGAAATCTTCTTTATTTGCCAGCAAACAAAGTAGAACATCAGCATTAAGTCTCTTCTTCTCTTTCTCAGCTCTCTTTGTCTCTCTCTCAGCTCTCTGTGTCTTTCTCTCAGCTCTCTGTGTCTTTGTGGCTTCTGTCTCAGCTGCTTCTCTTCTTATGCTGTCTTCTCCTTCTTCTGTCTGTTCCTTCTGTCCTTCTCTCTCTTCTGAGCTCCTTCTGACGTAACCTGCTTCTTCTCCCACTTAAATACAGTTCTATCTAGCCTAGCCTAGCCCCCTTACTCTCCAATTGGTTAAGGAATAGATTGATTACCTTGCCTCAACCAATCAGTTCCATACAAATATCAGTTACATAGGTTCCAGACATCCTAAACTGACCTGTGACCTGGGGCCCCTTACACCAGACATTTGGTCTCCAGAACTCCTGCATGTTATTATGATTGATTTCTCATATTCCTAGTACTAACTGCTAACTAAACTCTGGCATTCATTAAAGGGGTCAAGGGCCAATCTTACTTAATGGCATACATATCAGGTTATTACTTTCAAGACCATTTCTACATTTTACCTATAATTAATCAAGGAGAAGAGAGCTGACTAGTCCTGACCTCTTTCACCTATCAGCTTATACATTGAACCAGCCAGAACTATGGCTAAGTCAAACCACATGTTGATCTCTTCACTGCAGCCCTACTCAGAACGTCAGACAGAGAGTTGAACAAACATTCCACACAGAATTATTAATTTACACAGAATACAGCATATTCTAAAGTAAGCATCCTTATAAGACATATTCTACATACTTATAATGGTCTATATATCTAAGCTATCTCCTTATAACAAAATCTACATATCAAGAACTTCTGAAATAGTATTTCAGCTTTAAACTACAGTATGCCTAACAGTATACAAATGTTGAGCTAGCATTCATTATTCACAAGGGTGAAAGAAATTCCTGTCTCTGACCTTTCTAACCTTTGGCTCAGCCAAGCCAGACATTGAAATAATATGAACCATCTGGCATACCTTCACTTTACTTGCAAAACTGAGAATTTAAAATAGTTAAACAGAATTAACCCTTCTTATATATATTATGCCCATGGCTGCCTCAAAAAGACAGCAAGAGAGAAATCATTAGGAAACTCACAGAGCAGAAGGCAGTTGTAACTGCCCAGTGAAACAGAACTTGATAGCCAGCTGTAGGGACAAAACAATTCTGCTGAAGAATTAGTGACACCACAGAAAAGGAATATGTGGTGGAAAAAATGGTAAGACGGTTGATGAAGCAGCCTTGCCACCAGAGAATAACCTTACATGCTGGAAAGAAAATGGTGAACTGGACTGTAACCTGTGGCAGGAAGGAGAAAACAGAGAATGGTGTCACAGCTGTGTTGGGAGAAACGGTCTCTCCCATGTGAGTGAAAGGGAAATTGCTTCTATCACATGTACAAAAGAGAGAGCTTTCTGAATAATACTACACCATGTGTCCCTCCTTTTTTTTTTAACAAGAATAGTGAATGCATCTGCTCCTGTGAAAACAGAGGAAGAGCACCAAGCACACTGGCTAATGTATTATTTTATTTATGCAAGAGAATAGCATCCTAGCTGTTTAGCCTAATAATGGTATAGTTGCAGTTTGAAGAGTGAAGCTCCATAAGCAGCATATCGGAGGAACAGTGAGGGAGTAAGGCAGGGGACTCAGCACCACTGAGTATTGCCCTCAGGTTAAGAAAAGGTTTCTGTAAGGCGCTCCCCATACTCAACTGGATCCTAGTTACCAGACTGATCTAGGAATGAGCCTTAGATAAGTCTAGAGGTTTCTCAACTTCAAAAGCACCTCCCAGGGTAGAGGGAGAAATAGGACAAGGGTTTGTAACTTCCAAGTATTTCCAAAACGCTGATGCCTTGAAATCTCAGAAGTTGTTTTTTTGTAGATCAATAAGGCTAAAATATAGTAGCTCTGGAGCTATTATTACAAGTAGCCATGGAACTGGACAGAGTACTATCACCATCTGCTGGAGACAGAGAAATACTGAATGTTGTAGGGCTGCACAATACCTTTAAGAGGTGAATCACGAAGAACTACTTTTTTTCTTTGCATCCATCCACTGGTTGATGGAACTAACCCACAAGTTCTGGACTGATCTGTGCTGTGGGACACTAAGGAAATATCTATAACCATTGTACATCAACCTGATTTTTCTTTATAAATTAAGAGGGTCATTTATGAACATATGCACTGACATTGTTATTGTGTGTAATGTACTGCAGGACTCGTGTGTGTGCCCAGCAGTTTCCCCCTGGTGTTTAGCTTCCACTAGGCTATGGTTCCATGAGCTGCCATTGGTATCTACCTGTGGCCTTTCCTTATTTTTAAGCCCCTTCTCTGTGGCCCATCCACTGTAGCAACAGTCCTCAGCCAGGGTCCACAGACCACAGTTCTTTCCAGAACCCACTACCACACACACCTGGAATCTGGTAGCACACAATAGTTTTTAATAGTTATTCCAACTTTATTTTTTAAATGTATTGGGATGGTTTCTTCCTGGGTTCAGCTTCTTTCAGATGTACAGGGATTGCTGAAGCATTTTGAACATATAAAGAAGTTGACATATATTCTCTCTCCCAACAGGAAAATGTGGAAGGCTCAAAATGCAATCTTTGTCGCCAGGGTTCTTTCCATCTGGACCCTTCTAATCCTAAAGGTTGTACTGCCTGCTTTTGTTTTGGAGCAACCAATCAATGTCAGAGTACGAAAAGGCACAGGATGAAGGTATATTTAATGATAAAATAGCAAGTGGTATGTTCTTTTGTCTGCAAATTACTTTTGGTCATGCATGTTTATTTATTTATTATTTGGATTTAGCTCACACCTTTTCAGTAATAGCTCAAGATGGGTTAAATTCAGGTACACTATGTATTTCCCCTGTTCCAGGAGGCCTCACAGCAGTGGCGTAGCCATAGGTGGGCCTGGGTGGGCTGGGGCCCACCCACTTTGGACTCAGGCCCACCCAGAATTGTGGCATTCTTGTTGCAGCTGGTGGGGATCCCCAAACTATGCAAGCTGAAGATTTCTTCTCCTTGGGCAGCTAGCGCTTTTCCAAATGTCAGCCAGTAGCACTTTCCTTGAACTGACGCTGAGGCCATCCCTTCTGCACATGCTCAGTTTTTGCACATGCAAAAGCACTGAGCATGCATGGCCTGCTGGCAACAGCATCAGTTTGAGGCAAGTGCCGCTGGCTGCCATTTGGAAGAGTGTTGGCTGCTCAAGGAGGAGGAGGAAATCTTCAGCTGGCAGGGTTTGGGGATCCCCGCCAGCTCAAGTATTTAATATTTGGGGTTTGTGGGCAGGGAGGGGTGGAGAGAGGAGCAAACTGGAGGGGAACTGGGAGGGGAAAAATCCATGCCCGCCCACCCACCTTGTGCTCAGGCCCACTCAAAATTGGCCATCTGGCTATGCCCCTGCCTCACAGTCTAATTTTGTACCTGAGGTAATGGAGGGATAAGTTAATTTTCCAAGATCACAAAGAGCAGCAGTGGGATGTGAACCAAATTTTCCTTGTAGTCAGTCCAGTGCTCTCATTAGGCCTAAATGTTGCATTCAGAATGTTAAAAAATCTGCATTTTGGGAATGTACTTCATACTGAAATAAGCACAGTAGAGTACCAGTACCACTTGGAGTTCGCATTAAGCATGATGATGGATTACAATCCTATTTTTCTGAGAAGCTGGCCTGAGTGCTAAGGGAGTAACTGGCTCACTCAGAAGTTCTCACCTCCACAGACATTGTTCAGTTGAGCAAGTCTCACCCTGTGGGTGACTGAAGGCTGGCAACATGCATAGTACTGTTGTGCTTGAGTTCCAGTGCAGCCGCATTATTTAATAGGTTGGCTGTGACAAGTTACCTCTTGCATAGGGCACAGACTGAAACGGCAGACTGTACATCAATGGAAAAGAAAAGTCATAAAATTTTGCACAGATAGCAGAACATAAGAACATAATTGTTGCCATATTGGAACAGACCAAAGATCTATCAGGCCCAGTATCCTGTTTCCAACAGTGGCCAATCCAGGTCACAAGTACCTGGCAAGATTCCAGAACAGTAAAACTGCTGCTTATCCTAGAAATAAGTAGTGGATTTTCCCAAGTCCATCTTAATAATGGCTTATGGACTTTTATTTTAGGAAATCATCTAAACTTTTTTAAAACCCTGCTAAGCTAACTGCTTTTACCACATTCTCTGGTAACAAATTCCAGTGAAAGAGGTTTCCTTTGCACTGATGCAATGTCTGAGGGGAGAAAAAAAAAGCTGCCACCCTCTCAGAAACAGCCTGCCTGTCTGAAGCAAGAAGACTGTGCAACACTGGTTCCTAAAACCCACTTTTTTTTACTAATAAATAATTTGGGGGGCCTTTTATTAAGATGTGTGGGCTTAGTGAGCCAAAAAGGCTGCCCACTGGACGCACTAAAGCATCTTGCAGTAATTTTCCCTTTTGCGTATGCTAACTGAGCAGTGTTTTTAAAAAATTTATTTATGGAAGGGGTGTGTCAGGGGCAGAGAATAGGTGTAGAAGCACTATTCAGGCAGTACGCTCCCATTAGCACATGCTAACTGAATAATATAGGGCTAATGCAGAAGCCCTTAGCGTCTCCTACTTAGGAGGTGATAAGTTCTGCCACGTTAATTATTTGACAACATTAGTGCACAAACTTAAAATAAAAAAAATTGAAAATGCCTTATTTTATGGATGCACTGGAAATGGCTTAGTGCGTGGGAATATCCTGCATTAGGACGTACTAAGCCCATTTTGTAGCACATCTTAGTAAAAAGGCCCCTTGATTAGGCATGACCTTAAAATCTAGTCCTTGTGCTATTTTTCAGTCTACTATTTTATTTATTTAGATGTTGCTCACACCTTTTTCAGTAGTAGCTCAAGGTGAGTTACAGTCAGGTACACTGGATATGTCTCTGTCCCAGGAGGGCTCATAATCTAAGCTTGTACCTGAGGCAATGGAGGGTTAAGTGACTTGCCCAAGATCACAAGGTGCAGCAGTTGGATTTGAACTGGCCACCTCTGGATGTCAAGACGGGTGCTCTAACCACTAGGCCACTCCTCTAAATCAAAAGCACAGTCCTATCTTTATGCACTTTCACTTAGGCGGTTAAATACTGAATATTGCATTTAACCGGATAATTGATAGCCAGCCACATGTACTCGGATATTCAAAGCCAATGGTCTGACATGGCCAAGCATTCAGTAGCCAGTCATACTCCCGGCAGCAGCCAAAAAACACTGACTGCTGCCGGTTGAATATTTACCTCTCATCTTAATTTACAAGCTTCATTTGCCTAGATATATGAGCCTAAGTTGTGAGCTTATTTCTGAAAATCAGTGCTAAGCTCTTAAGTTATTTCCCCCTGTCCTAAATCTGCTCATATTACCCTCCAGTTTTTATGCTCCTGAAGTTCGGAGTTACTTGTTGAACATGCTGCCGTTGCCTCATGTATAATATCCCTTAAAGCTGCTGGCTTCAGCTTTATACCCTTGAATGTCCTGGCTGTTTATCCCCTAGGAATATCCTCTCAAAACCAACATACACGTTTCCTAGGGCTACAGATGGGAACTGCCGGGTAGCACTACCACTCTCATGGGCATACAGGCCAAATTTAAAACAACAACAACAAAAATGGGCAGCTTATAAAATGAGCACAAGGAATGACCAGCACACAGAACAAGGTTGTTTGAAACAATGTATTGCTCTGATTTATCAGTTGGTGGATATGAGGAACTGGCACCTGGAGGCAATGAACAGATTTGATGTCCCTGTGACCTTCAATCCCAGCAGTAACAGTGTGGTTGCAGATGTTCAAGAACTGCCTGCATTCATTCATAATGTGTATTGGGTGGCACCACCTTCCTACTTGGGAGATAAGGTAAGAACTATACAAGACATTTTTACTTGAATTGTTTTGAACTGCTGAGGTTTTTGACACAACACTCCTTGCTATTTTCTCAAACATGTCTTCTTCAAACCTATTTCCTAAACCTTAGCTGTCACATAACACCTAGGGTCAAATGTGGTAAACATATATAAGAGCCTTTCATATACCATATACAGGCATCACACTCAATGAAAACACAAGAAGACGCACTGTTGTTGCACAATTAAAACTGCAAATATTTTTTAAAAATACAAAGTAAAATAACATTTCAGGTCCAAGCCAAGTGCCAAAGCCATTGATAAACTGCCCATTGTGATCTCAACTATCCAGTCACAACTTTGCTTCTCTCAGCATGTCATATACCGCCAAATCCAGTAGGTCCAAGATGATTTACAATCGTAAAAAAATTAACAATGCCAATCATATTAGATTAAAAAAATAAAAAACAAACAATAAAAAAAGAAAAAAGAAATGATCAAAATGCAAAAAAAAAACCATAAATTTTGGCAAGTAAAAATTTGTCAAACAAATAAGTCTTCAAACACTTTCTAAAAGAACCATAAGAAGAAACCAACTTAAGTTCTAACAGAAGTTTATTCCGAAGAAGAGTGGAATAAACTGAAAAAGTAGCTTTCCAATGACAATTATATTTCACACCTAAAGGCGAGGGGGTAAACAGCATACAACATTCTTTTGATTGAGAAATATTAGTTTTAGATGAAGAAATAAGACTAACTAGAGTAATCAGAGAACGAGAGTCCAAGCCATAAACAGCTTTATAGAGATAACACAGAATCTTAAACTGGACTCTAGGCATCACTGGGAGCCAATGCAGGGACACAAGCAGAGGAGTAGCTCTGTCATATCTGGAGCGATGGAAAATCATCTTGGCAGCTGTATTCTGCAGTAACTGAGCATCTCTCTATATAAAAGGCAACACCAACGTTCTATGAAGCCTCCAGCCGGAAGTGTGAAGGGGGCGAGATATCCGGTTTCCCTATGAGTGTCTGCCCCGCCCTCTCTGTAACACAGTCAGTGAAGGAAAACTGCAGAGCACGAAATCAAATCGCTGGCTCTGTAACAGTGAAGGACTCAGAGGGGGGAGAGGAGAGAGGCCAGAGGGCAGGGACACACACACTCCCACATGCACACAGAAGAAAACATTGCTAGCTCCCGTTTCATTTGCATCAGAAACGGGGCTTTTTTACTAGTATAAAATAAGACTGAGTGTGTAAAATAAAAAGAATACAATGTTTAACTCCAGTAAAGGAGAGTACAAAGAAAAACTTTAAAGAAAATCACGTGGAGGGGCATAATCGAACGGGGCGCCCCAAGTTATCCTGAGGACGTCCTCGCAGGACGTCCCGGTGAAGGGGCGGGGAAACCCGTATTATCGAAACAAGATGGGCGACCATCTTTTGTTTCAATAATACAGTCGGGGACGCCCAAATCTCAACATTTAGGTCAACCTTAGAGATGGTCATCCCCAGTTTTCAGCGATAATGGAAACCGAGGACGCCCATCTCAGAAATGACCAAATCCAAGCCATTTGGTCATGGGAGGAGCTAGCATTCGTAGTGCACTGGTCGCCCTGACATGCCAGGACACCAACTGGGCACCCTAGGGGGCACTGCAGTGGACTTCAGAAATGGCTCCAAGGTGCATAGCTCCCTTACCTTGGGTACTGAGCCCTCCAACCCCCCCCCCCCAAAACCCACTCCCCACAATTGTACAACACTACCATAGCCCAAAGGAGTGAAGGGAGTACCTACATGTGGGTACAGTGGGTTTCTGGTGGGTTTTGAAGGGCTCACATTTACCACCACAAGTGTAACAGGTAGGGGGGGGTGGGCCTAGGTCTGCCTGCCTGAAGTGCTAAACTGCTCCATAGACCTGCATAACGCTGTCAAAAAGCTGGGTATGACATTTGAGGCTGGCATAGAGGCTGTCAAAAAATATTTTTAAAGTTTTTGTTTAGGGTGGGAGGGGGTTAGTGACCACTGGGGGAGTAAGGGAGGTCATCCTCAATTCTCTCTGGTGGTCATCTGGTCAGTTCGAGCACCTTTTTGAGGCTTGATCGCAAGAAAAAATGGACCAAGTAAAGTCGGCCAAGTGATCGTCAAGGACGCCCTTCTTTTTCCATTATCGGCCGAGGACGCCCATGTGTTAAGCATGCCCCAGTCCTGCCTTCGGTCTGCTTCCAACACCCCCCCCCCCCCCCCCCCCCCCCCGTGAACTTTGGTTGTCCCTGCGACGGAAAGCAGTTGAAGACGCCCAAAATCGGCTTTCAATTATGCCAATTTGGGTGACCCTGGGAGAAGGACGTCCATCTTCCGTTTTGTGTCAAAAGATGGGCGCCCTTCTCTTTCGAAAATAAGCCTGATTGTCTCCTTAAAACATGTTTTTGACAGGTTTCTTCATATGGAGGTTACCTAACTTATCAAGTGAAATCCTTTGGCTTGCCGAGCGAGGGTATGACACTTCTGGAGAAAAGGCCTGATGTGCAGCTAACAGTAAGCATCTCAGTTTTTGTTTGCAAAGAAATAAAATCTCTGCTAAAACCTGTTACTGAAATATTTAGCATGTATCAGTTGCATTTTATTAAGGGTTTTCTTTGGACAAGAATAAGCCTTAGGAAGATGAACTGCTGTATTCAGAATGCCACTTCTGTTTAGAAAAGAGCTACAAACGGCATTAGATTGTGTTAAGACAACAATCAGTGCTGATGTTAGCACACAATACTGGGTACACCTGTGAATCCCATTTTACACAGAACATAGAAGGATCTGTTGGCATCAGCTTTTTCTAAAATACATGCAGGAATGATATGTATATGACAGCTCAGTGGCGGCCCTACCATTAGGCCAACTGAGGAGGTGGCCTCAGGTGGCACAGTCCATGGAGCAGCACTTTCCCCTTCCCTCCTTAGCCCTCTTACCCACATTTACCTTACTTTTTTCTTTTCTAAAAGGCGACACTGGCAGTGGCAGCGATATCCCATAGGCTGCCCTGCCTTTGGCACCGGCCTCTTCTACCTACTGCGGACTGCCTCTTGACATAACTTCCTGTTTCCTCAGAGGCAGGACACAGTAGAGTGAAGAGGCTGATGCCGGCGGCACTGCGGCAGGGCATCCTGTGGGAATTGCTGCCACTTTTTGGAAAAGAAGAAAACTCATGCCAGACAAACAGTACAATGTACAATTAATCGAGGTAAGAATAAATATGATAATTTTATCTCACTGTTGTTCAAAATCTGTTTGCAATCTTCCATTGTTAATAAAGAAATCAGCTGGTCAAATAGCCAACCATAAACAGGTGAATTAGCCCACATTGTGGAAGCTAGAATGTCAATTACTTCATCAATGAAATCAATAAATCATGAAATCAAATCATTAAATTCAATGTTACCACAATACTACTACTACTACTACTACTATTTAGCATTTCTATAGCGCTACAAGGCGTACGCAGCGCTGCACAAACATACTACTACTACTACTATTTAGCATTTCTATAGCGCTACAAAGCATACGCAGCGCTGCACAAACATAGAAGAAAGACGACTGTCTCAAAGAGCTTACAATCTAATAGACAAAAAATAAATAAAGTAAGCAAATCAAATCAATTAATGTGAACGGGAAGAGAGGAGGATAGGTGGAGGCGAGTGGTTACAAGTGGTTACGAGTCAAAAGCAATGTTAAAGAGGTGGGCTTTCAGTCTAGATTAAAGGTGGCCAAGGATGGGGCAAGACGTAGGGGCTCAGGAAGTTTATTCCAGGCGTAGGGTGCAGCGAGGACAAAAGGCGCGAAGTCTGGAGTTGGCAGTAGTGGAGAAGGGAACAGATAAGAAGGATTTATCCATGGAGCGGAGTGCACGGGAAGGGGTGTAGGGATGGACGAGTGTGGAGAGATACTGGGGAGCAGCAGAGTGAGTACATTTATAGGTTAGTAGAAGAAGTTTGAACAGGATGCGAAAACGGATAGGGAGCCAGTGAAGGGTCTTGAGGAGAGGGGTAGTATGAGTAAAGCGACCCTGGCGGAAGATGAGACGGGCAGCAGAGTTTTGAACCGACTGGAGAGGGGAGAGGTGACTAAGTGGGAGGCCAGCAAGAAGCAGATTGCAGTAGTCTAAACGAGAGGTGACAAGGGTGTGGATGAGGGTTTTGGTAGAGTGCTCGGAAAGAAAGGGGCGGATTTTACGGATGTTGTAAAGAAAGAAACGACAGGTCTTGGCAATCTGCTGGATATGAGCAGAGAAGGAGAGAGAAGAGTCAAAGATGACCCCAAGGTTTCGAGCTGAGGAGACAGGGAGAATGAGAGAGCCATCAACAGAAATAGAAAACGGGGGAGCGGGGAGGTGGGTTTGGGGGGGGAAATGAGAAGCTTGGTTTTGGTCATATTAATTTCAGGTGGTGTTGAGACATCCAGACAGCAATGTCAGACAAGCACGCTGAACTTTGGTTTGGATGCAAGGTGAGATATCAGGGGTAGAAAGGTAGATTTGGGAGTCATCAGCATAGAGATGGTAGGAAAAGCCATGGGATGAGATTAATGAACCAAGGGAAGAAGTGTAGATAGAAAAGAGGAGGGGACCAAGAACAGAACCCTGAGGTACGCCGACAGGCAGAGGGATAGAAGTAGAAGAGGATCCACCAGAGTGAACACTAAAGGTGCGGAGGGAGAGGTAGGAAGAGAACAGGAAAGGACAGAGCCCTGGAATCCAAGTGAGGACAGGGTATCGAGAAGTATGCTGTGATCGACAGTGTCAAAGCAGCGGAAAGATCAAGAAGAATGAGGATGGAATATTGACCTCCGGATTTAGCCAGTAATAGGTCATTGGAGACTTTAGTAAGCGCAGTTTCGGTTGAGTGGAGAGGGCGAAAACCAGATTGTAGTGGGTCAAGAATAGCATGTGAGGAAAGAAAATCAAGGCAGCGGCGGTGAATAGCACGCTCAAGTAATTTGGAGAGAAAGGAAGGAGGGAGATGGGTCGGTAATTAGAGGGACAAGTAGGGTCGAGTGAAGGCTTCTTAAGGAGAGGTGTGACCACAGCATGTTTAAAGGCAGCAGGGACAGTCGCAGTGGAAAGTGAGAGGTTGAGAATGTGACAGATAAAAGGAATAAGAGCAGGAGAGATGGCATTAAGAAGGTGGGTGGGAATGGGATCAGAGGAACAGGTGGTACATTTTGAGGAAGAAAGGAGAAGTGTAGTTTCCTCAATAGTAACTTCAGGAAAGGAGGAAAGGGAATGAGGAGAAGGAGAGAGAGGGGAACGGACTAGTGGAGGGAGAGGTAGTGAGGTAGAGAAAGCAAGGTTTATCTTTTGAACCTTGTTGTGAAAGAATTCAGCAAGGGTCTGAGGAGATAATGAAGGGGGAGTTGGGGGAGGGGGCACCTTGAGGAGAGAGTTCAATGTGGTGAAGAGAAGTCGAGGATTAGAGCCAAGAGAGTTGGTCATAGAAGAAAGACAGTCCCTGCTCAAAGAGCTTACAATCTAATACTGAGATAGATCTGTTTTAAACTGACCTAAGAGCTATGGGGGGGGGGGGGCGAGATGGTTGAGGAGGGAAGGGGGGAAGGGGAGAGACACCAGACTGGGTGGGGGCGGGGACAGCATCTCATCCCTGCCTTGGGCGGCAGTTTGCCCTTCGACAGCTACAAGCGGGGGGGGGGGGGGGAGCATCTATTTCACAAGTATCTTCATCTTTAATATCAACAGAGCCAACATGGCAACATAAATGTCTAACAGTTGACATATATTGCACATGTATGTCAGTATTTTAGAACATACACAAGTAAGAACTGACACTTGGATGTATTTGTGTGCCAGTTGAGAAACCTACACATTACATTAAGAACAGATCTCACAATCATTCAGCAGGATCAATTTTGAGGAGGGGAAAGACAAAAAGATAGGATTAGGGCCGGGGCAAACTTCCTTAATCCCTTCTGTTGTGTACTGCCCAAAATGAGCATTTTCAAAGGCTAAATGTCCTCAGGAGCAGCTGCAAATCCCAAAGTTGATCTGAAATGGGAAACTCGTGTATATTTTGGCCCTGCCCTAGTCCCGCCTTAATTATGCCCAAGCTATACCCCCTGTCCACAAACACATATTCGCAATTTGCACATGTAAATCCCAGCTTTCTAAAATCAAAGGGCCCAATATTCAGCCCGCAGCAGTATGTAGCATTGGAGCCGACGACAGCTGCGGGCTGAACTGACTCTGATATTCAATACTGGAGTATATGCAGCTCCCAGCATTGATTATCCAGCTATCAGTAGTCACCCAGAACCAGCTGATATTCAGACCGGTGACTGGTTAACTTTAGTGCATAAAGTTAGGACAGCCTTTTTACAGTCCTAACTCTATGCGGTTACTTAACCTGTTAGCGGACTGAAAATCGCTGCCAACTGGCTAAGTACGTGCTCTGACCCTGGCTCGCCCCTAACCTAACCAGTACCACTGAATATCAGGTGCTGGGTCACTCAGCGGGGTTTAACCCAGGAGCCTCTCCTGCCCGATTAAATCCTTTTGAATATCGGGTGGAAAGTTTCTACATTTATTTGAATGTACATGTAAATGCAGAATTTGCACATGCAGATCACAAGAGGGCTTCTAAAATAGTTTGATAGGTGCTTCTGTTACATTCTAGTTTCATAGAGGTTTGCCGGCTATGCATGCATAAAACTGATGTTGTGGTGGTGGGCTATGTCAACTTTTGCTCAGTGCCAAATTCTAAAATCAGAGCAAATTTTGATAAACCTTCCTTCCTCTTGATGTTCATAGGTATGAAATGTTATCTTTGTATGTGTAATTTATCCTTTGCAAAAATATGTTGCTTTTTGATGATGGATAGTTATACTTGGGGGGGGGGGGTGGAGTTAATGGAATAAAAACTGCCTGTGCAGGGCTGCACAAGGTCTTTGGTTGCCCTAACCCCTGCCAGGACCCATGGAGCTGATGGGTTAGCTTACCAGCATCAGACGCAGGAGCTCCTGTTGTAATTGACCTCTGCTAGGGAGGGGCTGAAGTGAGAAGGCTCTGGGAGAGGGAGAAAGAGAATACCTGCCAGGAGTGGAAAGGGAGGCAACCTGTTCACTTCAGAGGTGGATGAGCGCACCTCTGGGGGAAAAGGGCAGACAGGGAGGTCTGGCCCTGGATGCAGTCCGTTAGCTAGGGAAAAGCCTAGTGGGATGCTTGCCTGGCAAGTGAGCGGGCAGCTGCAGCCCCAGGTTGTCCTTCCGGTGGATGGACTTGAGTGTTAAGTACAAAGTGGACATTTCATGAGACTGACACTGAAAGATACTGATAGCATGGTTATGACCATGTGCTTTCGCCCCGTGGGGGTTCAGTTCTGAAAACTGTTAAGTGGACCTGTTGTTAGAGTTTTTCATTACATTCTTGTTAGTAAAGTTCACATTTATAGAAAAGCAATCCAGATGTGAGAGTGGATTCTTTTTGGGACTGTGTCTATGCTACAAAGGTGGTGGCAGAAACCCACGGCCTACCGGGAATTAGCCCAGCCCTGGCCTGTGTCCAACTCATCAGAGACAGTACCTTTTGTAAATCCTCATTGGATGTCTGATTGATGCCACTTAGTCAACATCCAGAACTGTTTGAGCAGGACCAGGGTTTCATAAACTAAGCAAGTATTGCAGAATAGCACTCACGCAGAATTTGTTCATTTATGGGCACACTTGTACACATACACATGTATATGCAGTGTGTTTTTACTAGCAAAAAAGGTGCCGGTACTCAAATGCTAAGGCCACCTTCAGGGGTGAGATGATCACTGATGGACCCATCCCACAACAGCCAGGCCCCCTGCAACCAGTAACAGAATCTATGACAAGGCAGAATTGGTGTGTAGAGCCTGAGCTCTTTCATTAAAACTTGGGGTCCATGGGTCACATTTTAGCAGACAGTGGAAAAGGTGCCAGTACTCAGTACCCCCAAGTACCCCCTCAAAAAAAGCCCTGTGTATATGTATCATTATTCTAAATGTTAACGCCTAGATTATAGAATTACCCTTAATGAACAACTGTAAGATTAAAGTCTTTTGGTAAATTGCCATGTTATTCTTAAACAGGGTCAGCAAATGGGAATAGTCTATGTGGATGAGAACAACCCCATGCCAGACAGACAGTACAGTGGACGTGTACGATTAATCGAGGTAAGAACAACTATGGTAATTTTACTTCACTGTTATTGAAAATCTGTTTGCAGTCTTACATTGTTATTTAATTGTTAATAAAGAATCAGCTGGTCAAATAGCCAAACATAGGTGAATTAGCCCACATTATGGAAGCTGGAATGTCAATTACTTAATCAATCAAAATCATTAAGTCATGAAATCAAATCATTAAATTCAATCTTACCACAATACTGAGATAGATCTGTTAAACTTAACTAAGATCTATGAGGCATATTTCAAAGCATTTAGATTTACAAAGAAGGGCATTTTCGAAAGAAACATCTAAATCAGAATTTGGACGTTTTACAAAGACATCCAAATTCCGTACAGGAAAGAAGGTCATTTTCAAAAAAGATGGAAGTCTATCTTTTGCATTTGAAAATACTATGGGCGTCCTGTGATTTGGACGTCTTTGTTTTTTGGCCATTTTTGAAAAAAAAAAACATCCAAGTGTAAAACATCCAAATCAAGTCAATTGGACGTAGAAGGAGCCAGCATTTTTAGTAGACTGGTCCCCCTGAATCCAGGGAGAGCCATAGGACACCCTAGGGGGCACTGCAGTGGACTTCATAAAATGCTCCCAGGTACACATCTGACCATTGCTCCCTTACTTTGTCTGCTGAGCCCCCCAAAACCCACCCAAACCACTACCCCCAACTGTACAACCACTACCATAGCCCTTACAGGTGAAGGGGGGCACCTATATGTGGGTACAGTAGGTTTCTGGTGAGTTTTGGAGGGCTCGCAGTTTCCTCCCACAATTGTAACAGGTAGGGAGAAGTAGGAGGCTGGGGCCCACCTGTCTGCAGTGCACTGCCCCACTACTAGACTACTCCAGGGACCTGCATGCTGTTCTGATGAACCTGAGTATAACATCTGAGGGTGGCACAGAGGCTGGCAAGTAATGTTTTCATCACATTTTTGTGGGGGTGGGAGGGGGTAGTGACCACTGGAGGAGTAAGGGGAGGTCTCCCTGATTCCCTCCAGTGGTCATATGGTCATTTGGGCACCTTTTGTGCCTTATTCGTTATAAAAAACAAGTCTAGCTCAAAACATCTACGTTTTAGTCCTGGATGTTTTTGCTTTGTTCCATTATGGCTGAAAGATGTCCAAGTCTTAGGAACACCCAAGTCCCGCCTTGAACACGCCTCTGGCACACCCACTTGAGATTTGGATGTCCTTCTGACAAACTTCAGAGAAAGACGTCCAAAAAGAGGTTTCGTAATACTGATTTGGACGTTTCTGTGAGATAAACGTCCAAATGCTGACTTATGCCACTTTTTGGACATCTCTCTTTCGAAAATGAGCCTGAAAGTGTCCTATAATCAACTATAAAGAACCTGTTAACCTCATGGCTTCAGCAGCCATCTCAATCTAACCGCCTTCAGCTCTCTCCTACCCTCTCCCTTAGTTCCGACTCACAGCACCACTGACTTCTTCAATTTTTCAGGCCACCTGCAGCATCAGTGAGGTAAGCATACTGCCTTCAGCATCCCTGGAAGCTCTCCCTCTGTTGCAGCATCCCGCCAATGCGGGACAGAAAATTGCAGCAGAGAGAAAACTTCCTGGCCGCCGAAGGCAGTGTGCTTACCTCACTGATATTGCTGGCGGCCTGGATTGAAGAAGGCAGTGCTGCAGGAAGCTGAAAGGAAGTGGGAAAGTGCTAACAAAGATGGTTAGATTGAGAACAGGAGACAGCATGATGGCTGAAGCAGGGAGCGGGAGGGAGATGCTAGGGCCACCTTGGGGCCCCTGGGAACGCCCCTGTTGCCCCTGCCTCAGACCAGTCCTGCCCTGACATCAACACTTTGCCCCTCCAGACTCCTACCCTCTCCCCAACCCTTTGTGACTTACCCATGTGCAAGATTGGTAGTTTAGTGTCAGTGGCTACTCTCCACTGCTGCCTGGGTTGGTGCTATCTCCTTATATGGAAGGATGCCCCCCCTATCAACAGTAACATAAGACTACTGCTAGGGGTCATCAGTGCCATTTTGGTTGACAGTACTGACCCAGGCTAGCGCATGGTAACGACTTGTACAGTATCACAGCCAGCTACACCTCTGTCCCCCTCTCACGCCCAGATCCTGTCCAGCTCATTAAGCAGTTAACATGGGATTCTTACTATGTGCTGCTGTTTTTAGCACAGGAGACAGTAGCGCAGGCTTACTGTATTGTCTTTCCCATGGTAAAACCCACCTTGGTTGCATAACACAGCTTAGTAAAAGGGCCTCTAAGTATGAATCCTGCATAGACAGGGCTTTCAACAATGAGTTATTGAAAGTTTATTTTCCGAGGCATAAGTTCTTTCATTCAGTAGAGAGTAACAGTGTTGAACCTTTGCTTTTCAGGGGAACTTCAGACATGCAATCAGCAACAGCTTGGTGTCTAGAGAGGAACTGATGATGGTTCTGTCCAAACTGGAAGATTTGCGCATCGAGCCCTGTACTTCACTGAGACCCCAGCGGCTCTCTTTAGGTGAGTGGGGCTAGAGGAAGCCACCAGTTCAGGCAGCGGACATATTGCACATAACGTAGAGATATGCTCCTGCCCTTGGGGATATCTCGGTGATTCATGCCAGGTATGAATATTTTCTGTTTGTTCTGTTCTGCTCTTTCATTATGTTGCTATGTGGAATCAAATGTTAGCAACAGGCCTGTGAGTAGAGCTGCAAATAGCTACAGTTATGCAATCTGCTAGACAGTCACATTCTGGGGACTTGATTCCCCAAATTTGGAAGACAGACAATTTCTAGAAGAAAGTTGTTCACTGACTTTGCTGAAGAAATGTAATTGCATCCTTTCTCCAAAGGATACCTCAGGAAAAGAAATGGGCAAACCTCATTTAAGCAGCTTTTTTTAACCAGCAATTGCTTGGATTCAAATCATAATAATATCTATAATCACAAAACCTCTCTTCTCAGGTCACTTCATTGGCTCCCTATCGATTTCTGTACACAGTTCAAACTCCTCTTCCTGACTTACAAGTGCATTTATTCTGCCACTTCTCAGTATCTCTCCTCTCTTATTTCCCCCTATACCACCCCCACCCTCCAGGAACTCAGTTCATGGGGTAAATCATTCTTATCTGAACCCTTTGCTTCCACCACCAACTCCAGACTGTATTCCTTCCATCTTGCTGTGCCATACACCTGGAATAGACTTCCGAGTCAGTACATCACGCTCTGTCTCTGGCTCTATTCAAATCCAGGCTAAAACCCACCTTTTTGAAGCTGCTCCTATTCACCTGCTCAGTAGAAACAGATAAAGACCATGACCTAATCCAGTCTGCCCATCCATGTCATCTCCAATCCCTACCTCTCCCCATGTTATTTTCATCATTCCCATAATATAACTCCCTTATTTGTCTTATTTATCTGTGTTGGGTAGATTTAAGCTCTGTCGAGCAGTGACTGGCTCTTTTTTTTTGAAGTTCAGAAATTTGAGCCGCCATTTGCCGAGCCTCGTCCCTCTCTCGCCGCCACTCGATTCTCCACTTCAGCAATGCGCGTGGCCTGTGCATCAAACTTTCCGTTTATTTCATCCACAGCTGTTTGCAGTTTGGTAAGTCTATTTTCCAGCGCTGCCGACACCGACCTTGTTATTTCCGCTATCCATTCTCCTGCCTGCGGTTACTGTGTCGCTCCGCGCGGGCTGCATTGTTGTTTCCGCCATCTTTTTCGGCGCCTTGTTGTTCGGGGTTTTTGCTCCTCTCTGGGCTTTCGTGGGCATTCCTCAGAAACCCTCTCTGAAACGTGACGAATTCTGGGCTCTGTTCTGTCGTTCTAACAGCCAACACCCTCAGAATTTGCGTATAGCCAGCAAAACTGGCTGTTTTTAGCTGAATGTAGCAGATCTCTGGGGAGCCCTCTCCACCACATCCCCTCAGCAGCAGGCATCACGTGACCCCCCAGGACTGTCTCTTATGTGTTTTGTGTACAGTGCTGCATATGTTAAGTATGCTGTAGAAATATAGGTATCACTAGTAGTAGTTTATCCTTTTTCCCAAATGCTGAATTGCAAAAGAAGCATGAGCATGCGCTGACTTCAGTATCGTAATGACCAGATAACCCTGGATGATGATGGTGATTATTATTATGACATTTGTATCCCACACTATCCTGAACAAGCTCAGGTTCAATGTGGCTCACATTCAAGAAAGAAAACATCAAAAATATGATACAGTCAGATAATTATATTTTAACATATTAGGAATAATTGTGTGTCATGAAGCTAGGCTAGAGTATTGGTTATGTTGAAACATATAAAGAGACAGCAACATTAGTTTATTGTCTTTTGATAAGATATGTATTAATAGAAAAGCCTTTAGTAATTTACGAAATCTCAGATAATCTTCTAAGTACCTTAATGCTTGGGTAGAGAATTCCAAAGTTTGGTTCTCTGATATGTGAAGCTTGCGGCAAGGATTGATTTGTAAGAAAGACTTTTGCAGTTTGGATAATGGAGCATGAGGTATTCTTTAGATGTTTTTACTGTATTATGTGAAGGTAAATCAATTAGTTGTACATGTAGGAGGATGATAAACCATATATGATTTGGATGAGAGTAATACACCATTTTGGTTAGAAAAAAAAATATTTTTCTAATATTACTAAACAAGAACAAAGAATTATCACATGAAATAAAATGTGAAAAAAAGCAAAGTCTACTGTAATGTACCTGGAAATCACCTCCAGAGTACTATTTAATTATCCACGCCTCACACACCTAAAAACATCTTGTATATATTTCTTCAGTTTGTGTATGTTATTCAAGCCCACTAAGTGATGATAGTAACATAGTAGATGACAGCAGAAAAAGACCTGCATGGTCCATCCAGTCTGCCCAACAAGATAAACTCATATGTGCTACTTTTTGTGTATACCTTACCTTGATTTGTACCTGTCCTTTTCAGGGCACAGACCGTGTAAGTCTGCCCAGCACTATCCCCGCCTCCCAACCACCAGCCCCGCCTCCCACCACTGGCTCTGGCACTGACCGTATAAGTCTGCCCAGCACTGTCCCCGCCTCCTGCCACTCAATCTCAGCTAAGCTCCTTAGGATCTATTCCTTCTGAACAGGATTCCTTTATGTTTATCCCACGTGTGCTTGATTCTGTTACCATTTTCATTTCCACCACCTCCTGCAGGAGGGCATTCCAAGCATCCACTACTCTCTCCTGGGAAAAATACTTCCTGACATTTTTCTTGAGTCTGCCCCCCTTCAATCTCATTTCATGTCCTCTCGCTCTACCTCCTTCGCATCTCCGGAAAAGGTTCATTTGTGGATTAATACATGAAGCAGCAACTAGTATAGTAGTCCATGTGAAATTTCCCACCTTAGTAGATGATTTCCAACAGAGGCTATGTTTCACCCTGAAAGGGCTGCTTAAAGGCAGATTTGTTAAGTGTGTCTATAGAAATTTTAAGAGTCAATGAAAAATGAAAAAGTGTATAAAAACAAATCTCCTGCATTGTTAACTTGCTCTGAATATTGACTCAATTATCAAGAAATATTGGCTGCTTGACCCCTAGTGGTAGTACCATGAGACTTCCACTAGGGGTCATGAGCACCATTTTGAACCTAGCTCCTGCACCTGTATGCTACCAGAGATCCCCCAATAGGAGCCGAGTCTGGGATCAAGGAGATGAGGGATGGCTTTGCCAGGGAACCTTCAGGTGAGGGTGTTGCTTTCTGGGAGGGCGCACCTTCTTGTGGATGATCTGGGTGCAACATTGGGGGTGTTGGTGATGATTGGGGTGGCATTAATGATCAGGACACTATCAAGTGATGTTGATGATGATCGGGGGCACCATTTGGGTAGGGGATGAGGGAGTTTGGATGACTGAAAGCACCATCAAGGGTTCTAATGTCGAGCAGGGGTTATGGGGGGGGGGGGGGGGTGGTAGCACTGGCCTTTGCAATGCCCTTACAAGCTTGCACTTATGTGTGCCTCAGGGCAGTCGTAAAGGCTGACGTTTCTAATTTTTTATGTCCATGTGTTTTCTGCTTCTGAAATGGGGAATACACATCAATATTTTAGCCATGCACTAACTATCCCTTCTTCATGCTACCGTGTAGCCTGGGTGGTAATTTCATTTTTTACATGCATCCACTAAGCACGCTGGAAATTTTCTGGCACGCAGCGCTAACCAGGCAGTAATCAGCATTGTACGCGTATAGATCATTACCTTTTGGTTAATGCATGAGACTTTATCGCTAGGTCAGTGGGTGGCCCTTTTACTAAGCTGCACTAAAAAATGGCTTCTGCTATTTTCAGCATATGGGTTTCCAGTACACTGAGGCCACTTTAATTTCCCAATTAGTGCATGACAATTAGCGTGGGAGCCCTTATCGCCACATATTTGGTAGGCGGTATGGGATCCCATGCTAATCCTGTGCTAATCAGTCAGCACACGCACATGCCCATGTGTTAACTGATTAGCACAGGACACATATACTCTCCGCCTGCAAACACACCACCACTCTAAAAAATAAAGGGCACCTTTTACTAAGCGGCAGTAAGCCCAACGCGGGCTTACCACTTGCTATACAAGAAGTACCGCTGGGCTACTGCAGCAGCCTGGAAGTACATCCCACCCACTAGCACGCAATCATTTCCGGTGCTACAAACATTGTGCTGCCCGCTTACCGCTGGGTTAACGCGGGAGCCCTTACCGCCACCTCATTCGCTCATGCTCAGTTTCATTGAAATGAGCGTGCATGGCACTGAAAGCAGGACAGGGCACCAGCAATGTAAGACCAGTGTGGGACAAATGCTTTAGCTGGCGGGAGTTGGGGACCCCTGCCAGCCAAGGTACCTTCCAGTGGCAGAGGTGGTACCTTCCTGTGGTGGCAGGGGGGGGGGGCAGCAGCAGCGGTGGGGAGGCAGAAGTGATGGGGGGCAGAGGTGGCAGCAGGAGAGCGGCAGCAGGGAGGTGGGCCAAAATGTGGCCCCCCCACCTTGGGCTCTAGCCCATCGAGATCTGGCTATGCTCCTGCCGTGCAGCAACGGGCTTGCTGGCAGCAAATCAGAACTACCGCAGGCCTCACACGGCCTTTGGCAGTAGTTCCACCCCCAGCACACAGCATTTCTGGTGCTTGTGGAAAATCCAGAAAAATATTACCACAGGGATTACCCGGCGGTAATCGGGCAGCACCGTGCACTGCCTAGTTACCGCCACATCAGCGCAGGAGCCCTTACTGGCCATTTCTTTTTTCTGGCTTTTTACCTGCTGCAATGCTGAGCTGGTAGACAATAAGCAGGCACAAGTAACTCAATGATATTTGCCACAGTTATAATATTTGCTACAGCTGACAAGCCACAGTTAAGTGCATTTAAATATATCCTATCTGTGTTGTAGAATTAGTATTTCATGTTTAATAATCACTTGATATAGTAACTGCAAACACTCTCAAGTGTGTTACTCAGGTGTCTCATTTATGATATTTGCTACTGTTGACAAGCCAAAATAAAGTGAGTTTTTAAATATATCCTTGAAGTATTTTAGAATCAATATTAGTATTAATGTTTAATGCCCAGTCTAAAAAAACAGGTATAGGCAGTTTACAAATTCAATAGTATTTAACTAATATAGACATGTATGTGTAAGCCTGAATATTTTGGTGGCCCTCAGAACTTTTTTGTATTCACACTGTGACCCTTTATGTGACAAAGGGTGGAGACCACTGCTCTATGGCAGTGCTTATCAATTTTTCTGTGGCTGTGACCCTATTCACGTGGCTGCAGAAAGCTCATTACTCCCCAGGTGAAACAGACCAATGATGTCCTAGGGGTCAGAGACTGACATACACGGATCTGGAGGAAGACCTTGGGGTGATAGTGTCTGAGGATCTTAAGGTGGCAAAGCGTTGCGCCAAGACGGTGGCTGTTGCCCAAAGAATGCTAGGCTGCACAGAGAGAGACATAACCAGCAGAAGAAAGGAGGTGTTGATACCCCTGTGCAAGTCATTGGTGAGGCCCCACTTGGTGTAGTGTCTGGTTTTGGAGGTGATATCTCTTCAAGGACATAAAAAGACTTGAGGTGGTTCAGAAGAAGGCAACAAAAATGGTACAGGGTGTGTGACATAAGATGTATGAGAAGAGACTGGAGGACTTGAATAAGTACACTCTAGAGAAAAGGAGGGAGGTGATATGATACAGACATTTAACTACTTGAAAGGTAATAATATATAATCAAACCTCTTTCAGAGACATAGGGTTGGTAGAATAGAGGTTGCAGGGAGGTAGACTTAGAAGAAACATCAGGAAATGTGTTTTCACAGAAAGGGTAGTGGACATCTGGAACACTCTTCCAGGAGAGGTGGTAGAGTTAAAAACAGTGAGCAAATTCAAAAATCTATGGGATAGACACAGGGGATGCCTAAATAGAAAGAGGATGGAAACATGACATGACTTTTGAGGTGGTGTTGGGTTAGAGTAGTGAGAACTAAGGCAGAAGCCAGACAGACTTTTACAATCTGTATCCTGCAAATGGCAAAAGACTAAAAGAAGATTCTCCAAATCCAACTTGGAGGAGCTAAGGCTGATGCCAGACAGACGTCTACAGTCTACATCCTGCAATGGTAAAAGTCAGGTGAAGCTTTGGCAACTCCAGTGTTATAGAACACTTTATTGTCATGTGCTGCGAGTGAGGGTGCTGTGCAGCTCAGAGGGAAGGGGAAGACATCTTGACCGGTAAGTTGAATACTGTCAGCAATACTTGGAGATGGTATATGGTTATAACCAAAATTCCATCATGTTTGGCTGCAAATATGATTGGCATGGTGGAGATTTGACAACCAGTGTTTATGCATAGGTGGCTGTGGTCTGCACAGAGTGCCAAGTGAGGCATTGGCCAACTTGTTGGGCAGACTGTATGGACTGTGCAGGTCTTTATCTGCCATCATTTACTGTGTTACTGTAAATGAAAAGCTCACCAAGGTCATGATCACAAATGCGGGATTCATGACCCCCATATAGGGTCATGTCTCACAGTTTGGGAAGCTCTGTATTATAGTGCATCAAGGTTCCACATTAGGAGTCACAGACCAAGAAAGGGATCTAGGTGTCATCGTTGATGATACGTTCAAACCTTCTGCTCAGTGTGCTGCTGCGGCTAAGAAAACAAATAGAATGTTAGGTATTATTAGGAAAGGAATGGAAAACAAAAATGAGGATGTTATAATGCCTTTGTATCGCTTCATGGTGCGACCGCACCTCGGATATTGTGTTCAATTCTGGTTGCCGCATCTCAAAAAAGATATAGTGGAATTAGAAAAGGTACAGAGAAGGGCGACAAAAATGATAAAGGGGATGGGACAACTTCCCTATGAGGAAAGGCTAAAGTGGCTAGGGATCTTCAGCTTGGAGAAAAGGCAGCTGAGAGGAGATATGATAGAGGTCTATAAAATAATGAGTGGAGTTGTACAGATAGATGTGAAGCGTCTGTTTACGCTTTCCAAAAATACTAGGACTAGGGGGCATGCGATGAAGCTACAATGTAGTAAATTTAAAATGAATTGGAGAAACGTTTCCTTCACTCAACGTGTAATTAAACGATGGAATTCATTGCCAGAGAATGTGGTAAAGGCGGTTAGCTTAGCGGAGTTTAAAAAAGGTTTGGACGGCTTCCTAAAGGAAAAGTCCATAGACCATTATTAAATGGACTTGGGAAAAATCCACGATTTCTGGGATAAGCAGTATAGAATGTTTTGTACTTTTTGGGGATCTTGCCAGGTATTTGTGACCTGGATTGGCCACTGTTGGAAACAGGATGCTGGGCTTGATGGACCTTTGGTCTTTCCCAGTATGGCAATACTTATGTACTTATGTAGACTACATAAGAACATAAGAATAGTCATACTGGGTCAGACCATTGGCCCATCTAGCCCAGTATCTTCTTTTCAACAGTGGTCAATCCAGGTCAGAAGTACCATCAGAACCCCAAATAGTAGCAAGATTCCATGCTACTAATCCCTGGACAAGCAGTGCCTTCCCCATGTCTATCTCAATAGCTTACTATGGACTTTTCCTCAAGGAACTTGTTCAAACCTTTTTTTAAGCCCAGATGTGCTAATGCTGTTACCACATCCTCTGCAGCAAGTTCCAGAGCTTAACTATTTTTTGAGTGAAAACGTATTTCCTCCTATTTGTTTTAAAAGTATTTTCATGTAATTTTATTGAGCGTCCCTGGTCTTTCTACTTCTTCAAATAAAAGGTGGTCTCTAGCTGATGTACAACAAGTCTTAGTAACAGAACTTGTTTCTTCCTCCTCCTTAGAAACATCCTAATTGTGAAATTCAAAAAAGACACCTCACCGTATCTATCTATAATATATCTGAAGTAATGGTCCTGGTCCACCACCAAGGCTAATTTGACTAATAATGTCCCAGTGACTAAGAGGGGGTTTCATCAAGCGGCATTATGGCTTTAATGCACATTAAAAGAATTAGCGCATGCAAAAAGTTAAAAAGCCCATTTATACCTATGGGCTTTTAGCATTTAGTATATGCTAATTCTCTTAACATGTGTTAAGGTGCATTAAGGCCATAACACTGCTTGATGAATTCCTCCCTAGATCCTTAACAATTAGATCTTTCCAATAAAGCCACAATATCCAAGTTTTCCGTTTCTCAACCATCAACAAGTTCTTTAACCACCTGTTTCTTATAAACAGGTAAATAATATATTTTTGTAATAGGAGGTAAGTCTTCAATCTTAAAATTCCATATATTATTACAGTCATATTATCCACAATAATGCAACCACACAAGTGGTCTTTAAACATGGGTGTTGCCTGAGAGATCTTCCAAGTGGGGCATCCCCATCGGTAGATCTCTTTGCCACTTATCTCAACAGCAAAGCCCCTCAGTTCTGCTCTAGACTAGCATCAGATGCTAGTGGAGGAGTAGCCTAGTGGTTAGTGCAGTGGACTTAGATCCTGGAGTACTGAGTTTAATTCCCACTGCAGCTCCTTGTGACTCAAGTCACTTAACCCTCCATTGCCCCTGGTACAAAATAATAAGTACCTGAATATATGTAAACCGCTTTGAATGTAGTTGCAAAAACCTCAGAAAGGTGGTATATCAAGTCCCATTTCCTTTTCCTTCTCCATTGGGAGGGAGGGTCACCTATAGGCATATCCTTCGATACCTCTCATGGGGAAGACATTACTAAAACTCAAACAAGACTGGGGACCATGATCCTCATTGCGCACTACTGGTCAAAACAGGCATGGTTCCCTCTACTTTTGGAGTTAGCCTCCATAGCTCTGTGGAGACTGGACTGTTTTCAACCTTCATTACTCAGAACAAGGAGCCTCTTTTGCATCCCAACCTCCTATCTCTAGCCCTCATAGACCATAGAGCTAGCTTCCCTTCAACTGCATGATTCTGCATGATTCCAGGAAAGATTTCACTATGCTGACTTATAATTTCAAGTGGAAGCAGTTTTGCCATCTGTTGTGAGGGCATATCTGTAGATCTTTTTTCCTGCCCTACACAAAAAAACTACTTGAATACCTTCTATACCTGTCTCAGTCTGGTCTCAAGACCAACTCTGTAAGAGTTCACCTCAGTGCAACTGGCGTGTACCATCACCATGTGGAAAGTAATCCCATTTCTTTACAGCTTCTAATTGTTCAATTAATAAAGGTTTGCTTCTTACAAAACCCCAAAACAAACCTCCTACTGTGTCATGGGACCTCAATGTCATCCTCACCCAGCTAATGAAAGCTCATTTTGAGCTGCTTGACTCTTGCCACTTGAAGCTTTTGACCTGGAAAGCTTTATTTCTGTTGGTGGACACTTCTGCATGCAGAGTCAGCAAGCTTCAGGCCCTAGTGGCTGATCCACCTTGCATGAAGTTTAATTATAACAGAGTGGTTCTTTGCACGCATTCTAAGTTCCTTACAAAGGTGATGTTGGATTTCCTCCTTAACCAGTCAATTGTTCTGCCAATATTTTTCCAAAAACCTCATGCCCATCCTGGCGAAAGCGCACTACACATCTTGGACAGCAAGTGAGCCTTAGCCTTCTATCTGGAGAGGACTAAAGCCCATAGACAGTTAACCCAGCTTTTTGTTTCTTTTGACCAAAACAGGAAGGAGCAGCCATCAACAAACGCACTTTATCCACTTGGCTTGCAGATTGCATCTCCTTTACTTATGCCCAGGCTGGGCTGACTCTAGAGGGTCATGTCATAGCTCATAATGTCAGAGCCATAGCTGCTTCAGTAGCCCACTTGAGAAGATATGTAAAGCTGCAATGTGGTCTTCTGTCCACACATTATGCCTTTCCTAAATAAATCAGTGGATGTCGGCTAACCACCTTAAGTTGAATATGGCTAAAACTCTGATATTAGTACTTGCTGGACATTTCCTTCATGACTTTCCTGTCTCTTACTTTTTTGAGAGTGACATCATCCCCTTAGTTAGTAAGGCTCGTAATTTAGGTGCCATCTTGGACTCCTCTTTAAGTTTCAAATTTCAGATACAAAAGATCGTCAAAGATATCTTCTACAGATTAAGACTATTGAGGTGATTAAAAGAGTTTTTGTATTCTGATAATTTCAGGATGGTAATTCAAAGCATCATCACTCAATGTTTTGATTATTGTAATGGCTTTTTGGCAGGGGTATCCAAGAATTTGTTAGGTGCTTTACAAGTGGCACAAAATGCTGTAGCCTGTGGTATGTTCTCGGTTTATCCATTTATCCCCAGAAGTGTAGCAAGGTGGGGCACCAGGGGAGCAACCGCTCCCCCAAACGGACTTCTGACAGCGCCAGCGTCTAATTTTCAGGTGGTCCGGCAGACATATGCAGTGCGCGCACCTATATAGTCCATTTTCCACTCCCCCTAGTGTCACAGCCTGGCTATGCTTCTGTATATCCCCTGTATTGAAACAACTTCATTGGCTTCCAGTAGAGTGTAGAATTGAGTACAAATTAATATCTTTTAGTTTTTAAGGTTTTGAATAACAATTGTAGTAGGTTTGCGTTTTGTATCAACCTGTCAGTGATTTGATATCAGTAAATAAGGCGTTCCTTGAGGTCCCATCTTTTTGATTGGTTTATCTTGAAGAATATCGATCAGCTATTTTTACCGTAAAAGGCCCACAGCTTTGGAATACTTTGCCTTTAGAGTTATTATTATTATTATTTATTGCATTTGTACCCCACATTATCCCACCTTTTTGCAGGCTCAATGTGGCTTACAGAGTGTTGTTATGATGCAGTCATTACATGATCTTAGATACTTAAGCTGAAAGTAAATGAATAAGATGCAAGGTCATTACATGAGTTTAAATACATAAGCTGAAATTAGATGAATTAGATGCAAGGTGCTAGAAAGGTGTTGTGAGAGGTGTTTTTGATGCAACTGAGTGATTTAAGGAATGATTTATTAAGGATGTCTTTCGTAGGCTTTGTTGCAGAGGTGTTGAGGAAGATACAGAGTCTTGATCTTTTTAAAAAAGAACTGAAGATATTTTTGTTTATAAAAACATATGGAGGAGTATAATATAGCTGGTGGCATCCTGTACACTTTATTCTGAATTGGAGAAAAGAGGAATGTTTATTTTAGGGAGGAGAAGGAGTTACATGTTGGAGTTGGATGGACTTATTACTTTGTATGATTTTGTATGTTTTTATTATATATGTTATTTTTGTTATATGCTGAGAATTGTTTAGATCATGCAGAATATACATTTTTTACATAAATAAATAAAATCTGAACACTGTATTGAGAAGGATTCCTGACACAACAGTCAATTTGGTCAGACAGTTTTGCAAAATTTGTTTGGAGTCTAGAATCCAACTCCATCCTCCTAGGCCCATTTTTATTCTGTTCCAGCAGCACTCACACAACAGAAACATACAGTATATAAGTTCTAGATTAATTGGGTCCTGGTCAGCCTTGCCTGTTGAAGCCCCTATTATCCATTTTGCTGTTTTCGTGAACCTGACAGGGATTCCCACATGTGGTAAGTGATGTCCTTCTTGTCCTCGGAGAAAACAAAGTTACTCACCTGTAGCAGATGTTCTTCGAGGACAGCAGGAAACACATTACCACATACCTTCCCACCTCCCCTAGGCGTTGTATTCCTTAAGCTTTTTTTTTATTATACTGCTGGTCCCCACATACTCATGTCAGTCAGGAAGGCACCTGCATATGAGCAGTACGACATTGCCAAAGGTTTCAGAAAAATCCAAAACACTGGAGAGTGTCCTTGCCGGGCTCCATTGAATGTCACCCACATGTAGTAATGAATATCCGGCTATCCTCAGAAAGCACCTGCTACAGGTGATTAACTTCGCTTACTCAAATGGCTTGCATGTCTAAGCAGTGCATAGCTGTGAGAGTATCCTTTATAGACATGCCTTGATAGAGTTCATAACAACACATATGGATAGGATTACTGCCCATGGATCCAGTTTTATAGGACAGGCTCAGTTTCATGCCATTGTGCTGGCATGTACACAGACTTGTAGTGCTGATAGGGAAATTAGATCCACAAGTCCATGCATGCAGTGAGGTAATTATGAAGCTTCAACAGAGCTATCCTAAAAGTAAACCTAACATGGAGCTATGGGTTGGTGATGTCATATGTGCAGATTAGACAGCAAAGAGCTAACCAGAGGCTCCAATTTTGACAGGAAATGGCATACCCTGATTCTGAGCTGGCAGAAGTACAAGTTGCAAAAGGCCACACCTAAACTACTTTTAGAGAGCAGATTGCTTGCCCTATTCAAAAAAACACTAAAAAAAAAAATGAAGTGCAGAAAGATTTACCAAAAACATTTGGAAAAGCCTCTGCTGAAGGAATAGCTTAGAGCACCAGGCTGGCAACAAGGGAAGTCCAGTTCAAATCCCACTGCTGTTCCTTGTGATCTTGGACAAGTCACTAACCCTCCATTGTCTCAGGTACAAACTTAGATTGTAAGCTTTCTGAAAACAGGGAACTACCCAGTGGCGTTCCTAGGGGGGCGGACACCCGGGTGGTGCCCCCCCCCCCCCCGAAGCAGCGCGCCCCCCCCCCTCGGTTGCAGCACCGCCCCTCCCCGATGCAGCGCGGAACCCCCCCCCGGGTGCACGCCGCTGGGGGGGGGGGTGCCGCAGCGCGCGCCTGCTCAGAGTTCCCTGACTTTGTGCGTTCGCTGGAGCTCCCTCTGACCCGGAACAGGAAGTAACCTGTTCCAGGGCAGGGGGAGCTGCAGTGAACGCGCGAAGTCAGCGAACTCAGAGCAGGCACGCGCCGCGGCACCCCCCAGTGGCGTGCACCCGGGGCGGACCTCCCCCCCCCCCCCCCCTTGGTACGCCACTGGTACTACCTACTGTTCCTGAAAATAGTTCACAGTGAGCTAAATCTAAAAATTAAAACTAACGAAGACCAGTAACATGCTGTGGGAAAGTGTTTCACAGCCGCTCCCCTTTACCTCTCCGCTCCTTTTCATTTTGCCTGCTAAGCAGTAACATAGTAAGTGACGGCAGAAAAAAAACCTGTGCGGTCCATCCAGTTTGCCCAACAAGATAAACTCATATGTGCTACTTTATATGTATACCTGACCTTGATTTGTATCTGCCATTTTCAGGGCACAGACCGTAGAAGTCTGCCCAGCACTAGCCCCAGTAATATGTGCTTAGAGCATTTTAAAGCATTTTCTTGCATTTTTTGCTGCCTGCTATTGTAAAATACAAGTGTTAAGCCCTACAGAGCAAAACAAAGAGTCTGAGCCAGTGAGCATGCAAGGGCTTGCAGCACATTACATGTCAGGGAGAGACCTGCTGCTGCAGCCTCCCCAGCCAGGATGATGAAAATATGTAGCCCAGAGGAAGCGTTTGCACCTCTGACTTATCTCTCACACATAGGCTGCACTTGTCTGCATTGTTACTCAGCATATGATTTACTGCTGTTAACCGTCTCGCTGTGTCTGACTCTGCCCAGACGGAGGAAGGGTGGCACGTGCCCCACCCTGTATGGCGTACCTTTGGTAAATGGGATTACAGAGTGGCTAAGTAACCTCAGGGACTGTTATATTTATTACACAATCTGACTCATGGGTGGAAGTTGGAAGGTGGGCATACCTCAGCAGATACAGCTGCCTGCCTTATCTGAGCTGGGCAGATCAGGAAGGGGGTATAAGAGAAGGGAGTAAGCGCTAGAGGAAGATTCTTTGTGAGCAGGCTGGCAGGCAGGTAACAGAATGGAAGGAAGCCAGGACGGCCGAGGAGGAGCATTACATGGCTGGCTATATGTGTTTTATCTTTGGGGCAAAATTTGGTCCTGGGTACTCAACAGAGGGTGGTATATCCACAGCTGCCTGTCCATGATCAACAGCACCAAGTCAATCTGAATTTTGGATTAAATCAGGTAAATACATTTTTGTATTTATAAAGTGTAAAGGATCATGGATTTGATATAACACCTTTCTGTGGTACAACCAAGTGATTGACATTCATTATCCACTGGATTCTATATATCACGTCTAGCATTCTGTGCCGAAATTCAAGCACATTCTGTAACAACACGCGTAACTTAATTGACTTAATAAGCCAATCAGTGTTGTTAACAGCACTTAACAAAAAATGCTGAGCACGAATTAGCAATAATTAGAATTTACGTGCATAACTTGGTAAGCATATTCTGTAATACACAGCATCTAAATCCTAATGTGCAGAACCAAAAAGGGGCATGGTTATGGGCGGGGAAATGGGGGTTTCCTAGGCGTTCCAAAATTTATGCTCAGAGTTTTAGAATATGCCCATCTGAGCCTAAATTTATGCGTCGGTATTTATGCCACATTTTCCTTGGTGTAAATGGATGCGCATAGTTCTAGGTGCTGGGATAGCAACTAATCATATTCTATATACCACGCCTATATACCACGCCTAAATCTAGGCATCGCTTCTAGAATATGCTTAGGTGGAAATTTATTCCCTGCGAATTTTTCAGGCGCCATATACAGATACTAATGGCTTCTTTTACAAAGCCACTGTAGTGATTACCACACACCGATTGCAGCAAAGCCAATAGGAACTGAATGGGCTTCGTCGCATTTGGCACACTGCTAATCACTAGTGCGGCTATGTAAAAGAAGTTCTAAGTTTTATGTTTATGTGAATGCAGTGATCCACATCTAGTTTTACATGGAAATAGGAACCAAACTGTAATACACTTGATTAATCATTATTGTGTAGTGCTAGAGCTCCAGAAAGCTGAACAGATGCCGTGCAATGTTATTGCTACAACAAAGTCTATGCAAGGAGTGATAATGTTGCATAGTAAAGAGTTTGCACAGCACTATGAAAACAATGTCCAGTTTTTCTTATCTCAGGTCTCTTTGGCAGTAAATATCTGTTGCCACTGCTGAATAAGTGTTTTTTTATTTCCTGAGAAATATATTCTTAATTAGTACGCTTGTTACTTTCCAAACCACACAGGCATTTTAGTGGATGGATTAAGCTACTGAAAATGAAACCATTATTCATAATCTCCTGGCTGTAAGATATAAATTGTGTGAATTAGTTAATGCTTGTATCCCATGTGACTTCTATAGTATTTGCTCAGTGATTTTCATAGTCTGTTTCTGGTTGGCTGCCTGTGGGAGTTGTCTCTGATACATTCAGAGGGACTTTTGGTAAGTCTAGTTTGCTGTTGTACGCTTCTGCTCAGGCTTTGTTTCTGAGCATTCTCTTTGTACCTGATGTCTCTGGGACAAGTCTGTACTGTGAAACTTAAAATCTGATGTGAAAAAAAATGACTGGACCGTGTTTGAACAGGGCTTCACATAGCTCAGCTCTAGGTAAAGTAATGTTGAAAATCTCAATGTAATTAGTACCATTGGCAACAGACCCAATGGTTTACCTCACCCTGAAAAATAAACTGCCATATACTAGCAAGGATTCATATAGCCACTGAAACAGCAGTCGGGCTTCCATGTTGAGATATATACCACAGTTTAAACTGGACAACAAGATACTTTTGGTGTTACCAATGATCATAAGATGGGGGTGATTCATCAAGTCCCGTGTTGCAAAATGAGTTTGTGCAACGTAAAAATGGCATTCATAATAATTCTCTTTTTGCTAGTCGCCAGCCTAAAATGTGCCTCCCAACTACCCAAAAGCAATCTATCCTGTCTCCCACAGTTTGTCCCAATAGAACAAATACCTGCCTCCAAAGGTCATGAAGATTACAACATCCAAAAATGTATGAACCCAAGTTCCATGCTCCACTTTACAACACAAGCAACAGTCATCAGACCACAACTTCATTTGACATCCACACATTTTGGTAATATATGCCCAGTGTATGATCTTAAAAAGAATATCTTTTAAATGAGCATTGGCAAGCAACCTGAACCTGGACTCCCACAATTTAGATAATTCAGGCCCTGTAATGTCCACAGCCAGGTCAGAAGAACACATTTGGGCCAAGGCCTCAAGAGGAGCATCCGATTATCCAATTAGGCATCTCCATACCATATAAAAAGTTTATTGAATTTCCTCGGTAAAGATTGGAAATCTTCTTCCAATTCCTCCACTTGGAAGTCTCCTCCCTCCCCCCCCCCCCCCCCCCCCCGTTATTCTGTAATGCATAAAAATAATGTTGCACATGCAAATATAAGAACAAATATTTACTAGGAAGATTCCACTTGCGCCTAATTTGACCAAGAGGGAAAGGTCTCTGGTCCCAAGTGTAGTATATTTTCTAACCTGGCACAGCCATGCAACTTCCAAGACCCGGTTCAAAATTGAGATTCCCAGTCAAAGCCAAAAACTGGGAAAGTCTTGATAAATGCTTTTAAAATCATCTCTACCAAAACCATGCCCTGCGGAGAGGAGAAAAAATAACGAGGTGCTATAATTCCATTTGCCACCACCAATGCCATGATGCAAGGTTAGGAGGTCGAAATCACTAGTCAGTACTCTATGAATATTAGGAGGGAAAAAACTATGGCATCCCATTGTACAATTCATGGACTCAATACATAAGCACCACTACATTGTACAGCCAAATGTTTGGCGTGCTGAATCCCCCTTTATACTTAGGAAGAGTCAGTTTATTAAGGCCAATATGTGCTGACTTACCCCACCACAAAAACTGTCTCAAAATACTCTTGATCCATTTGTCTTCCTTACATGAACCATTTGAAGTGGATAGAGTTGTTTAGGTAAGCTGCCATTTTAAGTAAAGCAATTCATGACAGCAGTGACATTGGTAAATCCTTCCACTTCTCACATAATATTTTTATACTCTCCAACTTATCTAATATATTCAATTTATATAAATGCTTTGCATCAGCACACAAATAAATCCCCAAATATTTAAGAACCCCTGGGGCCCATCATAATACAGTGGGTAGTCTTCCCCTGTCAAAGGAACCCCCAACAAAATATCTCTGACTTGTCATAGCTTATCTTTAGACCAGAGAAGGTCCCAAAATGATCTATAAGCTGCATCACCATCTTCAAGTCCTGGATGGGATTGCCCCCCAAAAAGTAGCATATTGTCTATGAAAAGATGGCTTTTTTATTCTGCATTGCCTATGCAAATACCATAAATAGTGATATCTTCATGCAGTTTAATCTCCAAAGGCTCAAAGGTCAAAATAAAAAGGAGCAGGGACAAGGGGCAGCCCTTTCTGTTTCCCCAATGTAAAGGAAATGACTCTGTGAGTTTCGCATTTAACAGGAGTTGTGTCCCTGGGGCTGCATCTAGCACCCAAATCCATTGTAAAAAAACAACTTTATTTAACCCAAACCGTTCCAGGACCCAATACATATAGTCCCAGTCAACCCTACCAAAAGCTTTTTTGGCATCCAGGCTGACCAAAACTGCCTCATCCCTGGCACCCACCGGGCCCTACAATGACACCGGCACATGTATTACATTGATAGAAGCATAATGCCCCAATATGAACCCAGTTTGATCCTCATGAATTAGCTTAGGAAGGGTCTTGTTTAGCCTGGACACCAAAACAGATGCTAACAGTTTAAGATCCTGGTTAATAAGGGAGATAGGTCGGAAAGATCCCACAAGCTCTAAATCCCTTCCATACTACATGGGCTCAATTTTGGTACAATCCCATAGCTCTGGTAGTTACAAAGTCCTGATACATGCCTCTATAGGCAACCAATGTAATTCAACCAAATCTGAAGAAATTTTATCCCTCTTTTGTAGTGGAAAAATTAATTGGATTGCAGTGTTCTAGAATGTTTGCAATCACTGGATAACTTGTCTAGGCATACCAAATACTGTAGATAAGATCGCAATAGTCCAACTTGGCCAAAAGCAACGCTTGTACCAATAATCTAAAGTGAGATGATTAAATTTGCAGATGACAAAAAACTATTCAAAGTTGTTAAAACACACGTGGACTGTGAAATATTGCAAAAGGACCTTAGGAAATTGGAAGACTGGCCATCCGAATGACAGATGAAATCTAATGTGAACAAATGCAGGGTGATGCACATTGGAAAGAATAATCCGAATCATAGTTACCTGATGCTAGGGTCCACCTTGGGGGGGAGGGGGGTCAAATGCAGGGTGAACAAATGCAGGGTGATGCACATTGGAAAGAATAATCCGAATGATAAAGGGAATGGAACTCCTCTCATATGAGGAAAGTCTAAAGAGGTTAGGGTTCTTCAGCTTGGAAAAGAGACAGGTGAGGGGAGATATTACTGAGGGCTACAAAATCCTGAGTGGTGTCGAGCGAGTAGAAGTAAATAGATTTTTTACTCATTTCAAAGTACAAAGACCAGGGGACACTCAAGGAAGTTACATGGAAATACTTTTAAAACAAATAGGAGGAAATATTTTTCACTCAATGAATAGTTAAGCTCTAGAACTCTTTGCCGGAGGATGTAGTAATAGCGGTTAGCATATTTGGGTTTTAAAAGGTTTGGGCAATTTCCTGAAAGAAAAGTCAATAGTCTGCTATAGAGACAGACATGGGGAAGCAACTGCTTGCCCTGGGATTGGTAGCATGGAATGTTGCCACAGTTTGGGGTTTCTCCCAGGTACTTGTGAAACAGGATACTGAGCTAGATGGACCATTGTTCTGACCCAAAATGGTACTCTTATGTTCTTATAGTTTGATTCCATAGAGTGCCTATAATAACAAGTCTGGTGTTCAGGAGAATGAAATCATCCCAGGTAATAGTGAGATCCCTAATGTGGCCATGTGACCAAAGAATATTCTGCACTTCAGCGGTTAGGTGGTGTAAATCGCACAAACATTGTCAACCATTGGCCACTTTGAACAGTTTGATGATAATCTGAAGACAGAAGTCAACATTTCTGGCAGTCCTATTTTGTTGTGATCCCTTTGGGATCTGTGTGCAAGAGAAGGAAGCCAATGTGTATCTCTGTCTAAAGCAAGGCTGCAATTAGAGACAAAATTGGAACTTGGATATCTGGAAATTAGTCTGCTGGATTATCTTTACCTGGCAAAGAAAAAAAAAACACATCCATGAGTCTGAGTATACATAATGTGTAATGCAAGCCGATGGGCAAACAGAAGGATAGTTGGACATGGGGCTCCAGAGGTTCGTAATTTGTTAGAACTATAAAATGTCTTCTATTTTCATACTAGTATGAACATTCCTAAGTTACCGCAAAAGCTTCTCTTTCTGTTTGAGCATACTTCTGTTCAATTCATGACAAAACCTTGTCATCACAAAAAAAAAAATATGGGCTTGAACCTGTTTAGGCAGTTCTGGAGGGACAGCTCCTAAACCAACAGAGGTTCAGTCATCTTGCCAGTATCCAAGTAAATTGGCACCATGGCTTGTAAGAGATTTTTTGTTGTAGCACAGTAAAACTGTGTTTATGTTCATCTACACATTCTCGCACCTGCTTTTTTTTGTGCAGCTCTGAAGAGGCTGTATAACTGTTAGCTGGTCAAACTACTATAATTTTGCATTTTGGACATATTTACTTTCCTTACTGTCTACAGGAACCTTTTGTCAGAAAAACTCTAATGTGAATATGTTGTAGTCACATTGTATAGCAGGTTTCTCAACCCAGTCCCTGGGACACACAGCCTATGACGAAAGGTTAAAGCAGCTAGGGCTCCTCAGCTTGGAGAAGAGAAGGCTGAGGGGAGATATGATAGAGGTCTATAAAATAATGAGTAGAATGGAACAGGTAAACGTGAATCGCTTGTTTAATCTTTCCAAAAATACTAGGACTAGGGGGCATCTGATGAAGCTACAAAGTAGTAAATTTAAAACTAATTGTGCAAAATTTTTCTTCACTCAACGTGTAATTAAACTCTGGAATTCATTGCCAGAAAATGTAATGAAAGCAGTTAGCTTAGAGGGGTTTAAAAGGGTTTAGATGGCTTCCTAAAAAAAAAAGTTCATAGAGCATTATTAAAATGGACTTGAGGAAAATCCACTGCTTATTTCTAGGATAAACAGTATAAAATGTATTGTACTGTTTGGGATCTTGCCAGGTACTTGTGACCTGGATTGACCACTGTTGGAAACAGGATACTGAGCTTGATGGACCTTCGGTCTGCCCCAGTATGGCAATACTTAAGTTCGTGGGAAAGGGCATAGTCAGGGAAGAGTCGGGAGTGAGAGATCTGCACCGAGAATGGGAAAAGACGGAAGGAAAATGGAAGGGTTTTCAAGGGTTGGGCGTAGGCGGTCAAGGGTGCAGTACATGGCATGTGCATTATTTCCCCCTTTCAAGTAAGTCTTGGTGGAAGTTTTGTAGCCCTTGTGTAACTATGTAAAGGTAGTCAAAGGGTATGTGTGTGATACATATAAATAGACTGATATATAGAGACTGATATTTATAACTATAGATATAGATATACCAGAGGTTATCATATATCATCATGAATGGCTTGAAATGCAAACTGTCAAAAGCAATATGCAGTTCCATGACAAAGCAAGATTATATATGCAAAGGGGGAGGGGATTTTGGAGTGATCATTATTGAATGTAATTATCAGATTCTCAGGGGGAAGAGACTGAAGTAAATGGTGGGGGGGGGGGGGGGGAGGAGTCACAAGGATGAAGGTTTTGCCTAGGTCACCTACTATCCTTGCACCAGCCATGTGTTTAGGGGAGTTATTAAATTCTGCTTTATTTACCTTTATTTGCAAATCATGTAAAACTGTACTTTTTACTTTGATTAGGAGTGTGCCCCTGGATATTACCGGGACAACAGAGGATTATTTTTGGGACAGTGTGTTCCTTGTAATTGCAATGGGCATGCCAATCGATGTCAGGATGGTACTGGGATATGCATTGTAAGTAGAATCTTCTCACTACTTTTCACTAGTTGCTTTGTGTCCTCACAAAACTGTCTTGTCAACACATTGCATTTTTGTTGTCCTTGGAATTTTGTTTTATGCAATAAGATGACGTTGAAGCCTTTTGCTAAAACACTCTTGGCTATGTGTAGGATATGTCCCATGCTTCTGGCACCCGTTCTATCTCCATTTGTCCTTAAAAAATTCAGGGGTCCTTTTACTAAGGCGTGTAGGTGCTTACATGCGTCCAACATGCATCGATTTGGAACTACCACCAGGCTACTGCATGCCCCAGGCTGTAATTCCATTTTTAACATGTGTTCAAAACACGCAGTAGAAAATATTTTCTATTTTCTACCATGTAGTGCTTACCCGGAAGTAAGCGCCAGTTTATGCACGCTGATGCTTACTGCCCTGTTAGCGCCTGAGACCTTACCACCAAGTCAATGGGTAGCAGTAAGGTCGAAGACAGAAAATGGATGTGCTCTCATTTTAATTTTGCCACACATCCATTTTCGGCTACAAAAAAAAGGCCTTTTTTCCAGGCACACTGAAAAATGGACCTGTGCGCATCTTAGTAAAAGGGCCCCTCAAACATTTAAATCTGACTTCTGAGCTCAAAGTTTGATCATGTGAATTTCCAGAAGGACTTTGTAGAGTTGATATTCAGAAGTGCAAGCTAAAATTTAAGTGTTATGTGGGAAGGCTGAAATGCCCGCCAGAGGCTCAGTTATGATTTAACTGGATAGCAGTGATATTCAGAACAATCTGGTTAAAGATAATCATTTATGTCAGTCCACAGAAAAGGTACAGAGAAGGGCGACAAAAGTGATAAAGGGGATGGGACAACTTCCCTATGAGGAAAGGCTGAAATGGCTAGGGCTCTTCAGCTTGGAGAAAATACGGCTGAGGGGAGATATGATAGAGGTCTATAAAATAATGAGTGGAGTGGGATGGGTAGACGTGAATCGTTTGTTTACTCTTTCCAAAACTACTAGGATTAGGGGGCACGTGATAAAGCTTCAAAGTAGTAAATTTAAAATGAATCTGAGAAAATTTTTCAGCACTCAACATGTAATTAAACTCTGGAATTCGTTGTCAGAGAATGTGGTAAGGCGGTTAGCTTAACAGGGTTTAAAAAAGGTTTGGATGGCTTCCTAAAGGAAAAGTCCATAGACCATTATTAAAATGGACTTGGGGAAAATCCACTGCTTATTTCTATGATAAGCAGTATAAAATGTATTGTGGATCTTGCCAGGTACTTGTGATTTGGATTGGCCACTGTTGGAAACAGGATGCTGGGCTTGATGGACCTTTGGTCTGTCCCAGTATGGCAATACTTATGTACTTATGCACAGAAACAGCAGGAGTTTGTACCGGGTTAACTTTAACCAGAGAAGATGCTGCTCATTATGAACCTCTTTGTCTTTGGGTTCCAATTTGTGTCCTATATGTTTATTGAGCCTTGTTTTCAAACACTGGCTAAACAAATTAGCTTTGAAACTTAAACCTTTTTTTGTATGGGTCTGGAAGCTTCTTTCCCAGTGCAGGATTCCTATATTAAGGTGCTTTACATACTGAAATACACCAACACAGGACACGTCAATAAAACTAGCTAATTCTGGCATTTGAGGTTCCTTTATTTGGGTAATGTACATAGGAGCAAAATTTCATTCAGACCCTAATCTACCTAAAATAGAGATAGTCTGAACTGAACTTTCCATGCACGAGGGAATACATTTTTGGAGCCCATTGCCTGTAGTTATTTATTCATGCCTTCATTCCCTGCTGCTTCATTGTAAGTTGGCTTTGCTGACTGTACATCTCTCTACACCCATAGAGCTTCTGATCTAATGAAAGCCGTACTGTACAAACAAGCAGTGCGTATGAATGTGACTCTCTGGAGAGAGCGGACATGTTAGAACAAGCACTGAATGTAGCTGTGAGACTCAATCTGAGGGTTGTCCATGTAGGCTCACTATCCTGGGAAAACAAATGGTCTAAATGTGTTTAGTACATTTAGGCCCATTTCAAAATCAAACAAGAGTGTAGGATCTGAGTACATAGAACAATGTCCTATGTACTAAATAACTAGTGAGCTAGTCTTATGAAATGACCTCATATACCAGCAGAGAAGTCGTAACATCTACTTTTATTCAATATGGGCCAGATTCTATGTATGGTGCCAAAAGAAAACAGTGCTGAAAAAGACCACGCTTAGCGCTATTCTATAAACCTCGCCTAAAGTTAGGCACAGTTTCTAGAATACACATAGCTCCTGGTCCCATGACTAAAATTTAGGCATGGACATCTTCACCAACTAAAACCTGGTATAAATGCCCGCGCCTCACTTAGGCACAGATTGAGCATATTCTGTAACAGTGCTGATAATTTTTAGGAATGCCGAGATCTGGGCATTAGAATTTACACACACCACTTTACAGAATACGTTTATAAAGTTGCATGTGTAAATTCTAATTAGTGCCAATTAGTACAGATAATAGCATGCTAGTGGTTAATTAGTGGCGCTGATTGGCTTGTTAAGCATTTAAGTTGCGTGCGTAATCTGGCCATGCCGCCAAATTTTGTGCGCCACATCAGTCGCCATATATAGATTCCAGGGGTATATGCTTAGTCATTCTCACAGTTGGGGAATAGGTGGGTGGGGCTAGCACCTATGCACCTATTTTTAAAATCTATGCCCATACATCGAATTTCCAGCACATACATGCACACAGTTACACATACCTCAGAGCCTGTTTCAATAGTTAATTGTATAAAGGCTCATTGCCTATATACCTTGACCACCCAGGTGCCCTGTTCCAGGGCTGGAGTTTAGGGTTTACACATATGCCTTCTCAATGTGGATATTTGTCTGCTGCACACTAGATGTAAATATCTGCAGCTGCTAGATACACATGTAAGCAGCATAAGAACATAAGAATAGCCACACTGGGTCAGACCAATGGTCCTTCTAGCCCAGTATCTTGCTTCCTGCAGTGGCCAATCCAGGTCATGAGTACCTGGCAAAACCCCTATTAGTAGCAGTTTGAGAAAGAGAAAGGATATGTGCACCTTCCCTTTCTGGAACTACTGCTATTTACATGTACACTTCCTATATCCACAGATGTAGCGAAGTCTAAAACTGCCCTCCACTTCTCCTAATTAAGGTGCACTAACAGCTTTAGCGTGCACTAATGAATTAGTATGCATTAAAAGCTTAGAAGCCCGTAGATATGCAGTGGGCTGTGCAGCATAAATCCATTAGCATACCTTAGTAAAAGGACCCCCTAGTTAAGTAAATTAAAGTGAGGTGTCAGAGAAAAACAAAGCCCCTGTGGGACACAGAGGTTAGGCTAATTATTTTCACCATCAGACAATTGCTAAAGGCTTAGTTCCTGACAGGTACATCCTGAGTCCTGCTAATACATTTATACAATGTGATAACAGAATAAGCAAAAATAAATTACAACTAATTTAAGCAATAACCAGAGCATATATGCTGTGGAACTGACAAAATAGCCTGTCACCAACAAAATACAGTAAGTTACCCCCTTCATGTTTTTCCAGCAAGTCACATCTCCTAAAATTCAAACAATAGGCACATTGGGGGTTTTGTTGCTGGTTTATTTTTTATCTTTTTTTTTCTTTTAAAAGAACTGTCAACATAATACTGCTGGTGACAACTGTGAGCAGTGCAAAGAAGGTTTCTCTGGAAATGCTACCCAAGGGTCATGCCGTGTCTGCCCATGTCCACTCTCACTATTATCAAACAGGTACTGTAAGAATATTTGTTTCTGTTGTGTGAAGGGAATTATTCCCTATTTTTTCTCTAAACCTCTTTTTTTCTGTACAAGTGTTATTTACTTTGTTATGTATGTTGAAATTCATTAAAAATAAAATAAAAAAAAGAATATGTTCCACTGATGCATAACACATACTTTTGCACAGTATGGGGACAATTCTCCATTTTGGCATCCCAAGGACACGTTCTGTTACCAAGTACTAGTGTAACCCAGTATCGACGCCCCTAACATTTACACATCTGAAGTTACACTATCCATAGAGCTGGCATAAGTGCAGGCAGAGGACACTTGTAATATACAGGTATTCTGTAAGTTGTGTGCATAACTGGAAGACCTGCCCATGCTCTGCTAATGTATACATGCCCTTGCATTTACCTCCTATGTAAGTTATGCACACTGTTACAGAATAGCTCTTAGGTGCCCTGCTGGCACTTTCACGCATAAATGTACCAGCCCTGGTAATGGTTTCCAAAACTGGCTACATAATACATCCTTCTCTGTCCTATGTGGTATTCAGCTGACTGCATGGAGAACAAATGAGATACTGGTTTCTCACCCTTAGAAAACAGATCATTGCCAAGGGTAAAAGGGAAGCTCTTAGAAAAAGTAGAAGAGATTCATCAGGGCGTGTGGATCTGCTGCTCTTCAGACACTGATGGATGGGTTTGTGATGGGAGCAGGAGGGAGGGTCAGCTCCACCTCCTCCCTGTCCTGCAGGTGCTTGCAGAAGTTCTGGGCACACCCTGGCCTGGAGGATACACCTGGTGCTTGATAATTGAATTTCCCTCCTCAAATCCAGATTTATTTATAGGGCAACCATCTGCATTGCTGAAATTTAAAAAAACATAAAATGTTAGCAGTGCCTGAGTATTCAGGTTGTAATATTAGGCACAATGAAAACAGCACCAAGCTGTCCACAATCAGCACATTGGACTGAAGGCTCACAGTAAAGTGACTAACAAAAAGCTCGATGCAGAATTGTTGGAGTCATCTTTCTGAATTGCATGCACATGTGCACGTATTCAGGAACCAAAAAAATACCCCAGTCAGGATACCCTTTGGGCCCCCTGATGTGTGGAAATTTATTATGGATAGGACACTAAACACAAGCGTTATAAGGAGGGCATTCAGTCAGGCTTCCCTAGTCTAGGTGGGCCTTGGCAGATTCTCTACCTTTGTACCACGCTCTAGAAAAGACTTGGTGAGCCGCTTGTAAACTAAAACCGAGCATGCACGCAACGTGAGGGGAAGCAGGGCAGGCAATGTACAGAGAGCAGTGCTGGAGAAAGGCTTCAGCTGGCGGGAGTTGGGGACCCCCACCAGCCAAGGTATGTGAGGTTGTGGAGGGGCGGGGGGTTATGGCAGAGAGGCGGGCCAAACTGTGCCCCCCTACTTTGGGCACCAGACCCCCCAAATGTTGAGGTCTGGCTTTGCCCCTGGTGGAAATCATGAGGAAAATCCCTTCGTCTAGGAGCTTTGTAGTGCGATAGGACAGAGATATTCTTTCACTACTTAGTAGAAATTTGGCTTGTGTAAGGGAAATATATTTTTCCCTTTCCATCTAAAATTCTTAACTCATAAGAACAGTTATTGGAACATGCCTTGTTTTGCTTATATTTTACACAGGCAGGAAGTAGGCTAAGTCTACCATAGCACCATAGCCAGATTCTAGAGAAGGAGAGGACCACCCAACTCTAACTGTTCTTTTCACACAATTTTATCAAGTTGTTTTTGCCAAAATCCATCCAGAGCTGTCAGCACCCTCAGTGGACTAGCTTCTCAGGTTCCCAGAACACAGAACCTGATTTGGGTCTAGTCTTAATGGGAGGAATGTACATTTTCCATATGTAAAATGCATAAATGCTTTTAAAATTTTACAGATGAACATACAAGTATATGTGCCTACAAGAATACATGTACTTTTATGCTGACTACATCCAGGCATTCTCCAGGACATAGTTTGAGAGTGGCAGGGACAAAGCGGTGGGAAATGGGTATATCTTATAAAATATGCACATACCCACACAAAGTTGCACCTGCCTCTAAGCAGATATGACTGTGTGGGACCATTTCAGCCCTACTGGGAATGATTCTAGAAACCTGTTTTATGTTTAAATCTTTATTAATGCAGTCAGTCAGTAGATGCAAGCCATGAACAAGTGGCAGCAATATATAGACACAGTTATTCAGGAATGATAACAGCCCTACCCCTCCACCCTCTTTAGAAACCTGTTTTATATAAGTGCATACGGCCCTGCTTCTGACTGCCTAACTGCTTTTGAATATCGGCCTGCTCACGCGTTGAGTACACTTTTTTTTCATGGCAATCTTTGTGTTCTCTTGTGTTTTCTTGTTTTTCAGTTTTGCCACAGGGTGTATTGGGACTGGCAGACACATGCAGTGTTTCTGTAAACCAGGCTATACTGGAGTCACTTGTGAAAGGTGAGTGCCCGGTCTTCTTTGTAGCTTCGGAGCATAAGAATCATTAGAGAGCTCACAGCATGCTACCACAGCATAGTAACAGATTGTAACATAGTAAATGACAGTAAATAAAGACCTGTATAGTTCATCCAGTCTGCTCAGCAAGATAAGCTCATAGCATAAGGTATGATGCGATACTACATATGCATTTGAGAGGCATTCGTGCATTTACAGAACTGTTTATATAGAGAGGTTTTGTCCTTCTTCCTGTTCTGCATTCTGTTTAATTAGTCACTTATTTCGTGGGGGGGGGGGGGGGGGGGAGCTAATGGGCAGAACATCATATGAGTATGTTTAAGCATAATAACAGTTTTTGTTAGTAGTCACACTAGTATGATTAAAAAATGTCATAAAAGTTATTTATTTAAACCATCATGAGGAATACAGGGGTAAATAATATGGGTGCCAATATGTTTTTGCCACATTTGACATGATCAAGTACCAACTTCCATTTCATTGCAAATATCTAATATAATAATTTGTACTGTCAACATTCTATGGCTGGCTGGCTGGCTGGCTGGGTTCGTAACATCCTGATGTCAGCTCACCTCCAGCGTTCCCTTCCCTCTCACTGTTCCGCCCTCACGTAAGACAAAATGACGTTCGAGGAGGGCGGAACAGTGAGAGGGAAGGGAACGCTGGAGGTGAGCTGACATCAGGATGTTATGAACGCAAGCAAGTGAGCAAGTGAAGGCAACAAAACGCTGGAGGGGAGGGGCGCGAGCCCAACCTGCCAGCAGGGAACGCTGGATGGGAGGGCAGGGCAGAGGAGAATCGCTGAGGAGGGCAGAGTCGCTGAACACAGATGGGAGGGCAGGGCACAGGACAATCGCAGGACATGACGGGGAGGACAGAATCGTGGGACATCAAGGTGACGGTGAGGGCAGGCAGAGGAGAATCGATGGACATGGATGGGAGGAGAGGAGAGAATCGCGGGACACAGATGGGAGGGCAGGGCAGAGGAGAATCGCTGGGGAGGGCAGAATTGTGGGACATGGATGGGAAGGCAGGGCACAGGGCAATCGCTGGACATGGAGGGGAGGACAGAATCACCGGACATCGAGGGGAGGGCAGGGCAGAGGAGAATCGATGGACATAGATGGGATGGGAGGCGAGGGGAGAATCATGGGACATGTAGGGGATGGGAGGCATGGGGAGAATCGCGGGGACATTGAGGGGGGGAGAATCGCAGAACACGGATGGAGGGCAGGGCAAGGGCAATCACTAGACATGGAGGGGAGGACAGAATCGCGGGACATCGAGGGGAGGGGAGGGCAGGGCAGAGGAGAATCGATGGACATGGAGGGGATGGGAGGAGAGGAGAGAATCGCGGGACACGGATGGGAGGGCGGGGCAGAGGAGAATCGCTGGACATGGAGGGGATGGGAGGCGAGGGGAGAATCGCAGGACACGGATGGGAGGGCAGGGCAGAGGAGAATCGCTGGACATGGAGTGGAGGGCAGAATTGCAAGACACAGAGAGGGGGGCATGGCAGAGGAGAATCGCTGGACACGGAGGGGAGGCCAGAATCGCGGGACATGGAGGGGACGGCAGGGGTAGAGGAGGATCGCTGGAAATGGAGGGTAGAGGCCAGAATCGTGGGACACGGAGGGGACGGCAGGGCAGAGGAGAATCGCTGCACATGGAGGAGAGGGCAGGGGAGAGAGGAGAAATCGCTTTGATGAGAGCCTTAAAAACATAATCACCATTACAAGATAGCCTTGCTAGCGCCCGTTTCATTTTTTTTGAGAAATGGGCCTTTTTTACTAGTATTTGGCACTAAGGGTCAAATGCCAAGAGTTGACTTGCATCCAAACAAAAGAAGCCATTTTGAAACAGAAATCTTTATTCAACATATTATTCCAATGTAACATCATAAATTGACTATAAAGCATCAAACCACATTATTAGAGTCCTCTTTCACAAGAAAAAAGAAATGTAGATCCAGGGAGCACCCAGAAAGGGACAGTTAGGAAGTGGGTTTTAAAGGTGCTTTGGGGTGGTGCATTGCAACCCATCCTAGCGGTTGTTTCAAAGCCATAGGATGGACAGTGATGCCACATTCATGCTGTACCTCCTCATTACCTCTCCTCTCTTATCTTCCACTACTCCTCTCTTCATGATCTCTTTCATGAGGAAAGTCATTCTTATCTGCTTTTTTTTTCTTCCATTGTAATTCCTGACTCCGTGCTTGTCATCTTGTGCTACACCCTTGGAATAAACTTCCTGAGTCAGTGCGTGATGCTTCCTGTCTTCCAAAAAAGAAAATCACCTTTTTGAGGCTACTTTTTAATATTAACAACTGTTCTTTCATCATATCTTTGTTGCTTTTAACCTTTCTGTATAATAAATGAAATTCCCAAAGTCCCTTTTCTGACCTGTGTGTTTGTCTTATCTACACTGTAAGCTCTGATCATCAGGGACTGTTTTTGGTGTGTCTTGTACAGTGCTGCATGGGTTCCTTTTACAAGCTGCGCTGCGGTACTGGTTTCCAGTAAATGCAACAAAGCCCATTCAATTCCTATGGGCTTTCTTTGCATTTACCAAGTGGGAATCAGTACCGCAGCTTTGCAAAAGGAGCCCCATGTGTCTAAGAGTGTTATCAAAATAATAAGTGGTAGTAGTAGATGACCTCATGCTATTGCAAAGCAATTTCCTCATAGGAGTTTATTGGTGGCATAATTTAGAATACAAAGGGACTGATCTCGAGAATTACAAAGGTTTTTTTAATACTGAATATTTCCCAAATGTTTGTTTTTATAGCAGCAGTTATTTGATTTTTCCACCTAGTATTCACCCTTGGGAGCCATCCACTCCTAAATGAAAAGCATTTTGTGTGACTTCAGCTGCTTATTTGTCTTGGCGGCGTATAGGTGTGCACCCGGGTATTATGGAAATCCCCTGAAATTCGGCAGCAGCTGCAAGCCATGCAATTGTGTCAGAATGGCGAGCCCGTCAGCTGTGACCACTGACCGGAGGTAGGTATGGCTTGTCCAGTGCATCTTTTCTAGCAAAAAAGGTGCCGGTACTCAAATGCCAGGCCACCCATCAGGGGTGGGTGGTGATCACTGAGGCCCCCTGCAAACCAGTCCACAGAACCTATGACAAGGCAGAATTGGTGTGTAGAGACTGAGCTCTTCATTAAAACTTGGGGTCCTTGGGTCAATTTTAGCAGACAATGGAAAAGGTGCCAGTTACTCAGTACTATTTCTATATTAATATGTAAACCGTTTTTGTCTTGTAACTGGCTTGTCCAGTGGCATCTTTTCTAGCAAAAAGGTGCCGGTACTCAAATGCCAGGCCACCCATCAGGGGTGGGTGTGTGATCACTGAGGCCCCCTGCAACCAGTCACAGAACCTATGACAAGGCAGAATTGGTGTGTAGAGACTGAGCTCTTTCATTAAAACTTGGGGTCCTTGGGTCAATTTTAGCAGACAATGGAAAAGGTGCCAGTACTCAGTACTATTTCTATATTAATATGTAAAACCGTTTTTGTCTTGTAACTACAATTTGAGATGGTATAGTAAAATGAATAAACGATAAACCCCCAAGTACCCCCACAAAAAAGCCCTGGGCTTGTCTTTCACTGCATATACTAAAGCGGCAGTACTTTTCAGGCACACAGCATAATAGGACTTCTGTGGGAGAAAAGACACAAGCTTCCAGTCTGATTTCATCCTTACTGTTCTTAATTCCAACCACAGCTGACATAAGAAGCAAGATGCTGAAGCACTGTTCCCTCTAAGCTGTGCGGGAGTCCTCCAACTGCATTTCTGCCGGTAGGGGGTGGTCTTTTAATATTATGTTTTCAATCGCTAGAGACAGGCAGGTCACCTGGAGCCCAGCAGAGCTTGCCTGGCCCTCACTATTGAAAATGTGGTAGTGAAACAGCTCCCCACACTGGCAGGACTGTAGTTGGAGAACTCCTGCTCAGCTCAGAGAGAACAGTGCGCTTGAAGGGTCATTTACTAACAGCAGCACATATTCCCCCTAATTCTATAAACTTACACAATTGAGTTATACAATAGTGTCAGTTATATGCATAACTTAATATAATTTGGTGTTAACAACCAAGTATGGTAACTGGCACTATTAGCAGTTAGTCTAGATTCTGCAAATTATGCACTCAAAATCCATAGCAGCTGCAACGGCACGTGGACCTGGAAGGGGCATGGGCAGGTCAGGGGAGTGCATAGCATTTAGGGCTGGATTCTATATATGGTGCTGAAAAAGTGCTATTCTATAAACCTTGATGTTTCTGCCATTCTGTATTTATAATTTATCATATTTTAACAATTAAGCAGCGTCTATGTTATCTGAGTTCCTACATAGACACAGACAAGACAAGCTTAGGTTTCCCCTCTGTTGGGGCCAGTTGGCTTCGGTCTGCTGCAGAGGCCTGAGGTAGAAACAAAATGGCTACCACAGCCCAGGGAAGCCACAGAGGGCAAGGTTCAAAGATGGAGGAGGAGAAGGAAGAAAAAGACAAAAACTTTTTTTTAACTGACTTAGGGAGAAGTTGCATGTTTTCTTGTCTACAATTTCAAATGATCTGTCAGGATCTACACTTCTACAATAAGGAGGTACATGTCAGCCTCCTGAAAGGATGCACAAATGTTTGGTTGCATTGGTATGAGACATTTCAGACTAGTGGCTCAGTAGCAGTGCTGCAGATTGCCATATTATCAAGGGACCTGGGTTGGATTCCTGGCTCAAGTTTTCCATTCACCTGATTCTGAAGTTTTGGTTACGGGGTCTTGGAAGGAGTTTCCAGCTGAGGGCTAGCACCACATAGGTTAATTTAGTTGCGAGGTTATATAGTACAGAGGTGATTGTGAATGAAAGCTGATGGTCCCAAGTGATCTGGAAGACAAAAGAAGCAGGAGAAGTTTCCAGGTGAAACAAAAGAGGTGTTTTGGAGATTTGCTTGGAAAGCATGCACACACATTTAATTTTTTTAAATAGTACACACGCAGTAGGCATGCCACTAATATGTATTTCATACCTTGTAAGTGAATAGACATACATTTAGCTATGTAACAAGCTGATAGTTGAGCACAGTGAATCACTTATACTGTAGGCTTGAAAGTCAGCTGGATTCATACAGACCGATAAGAATCCATTGCCATAGGTGCCCTGTAGAAAATGTACCCCATCCTGTGCTGACATCACTAAATGGCTAGAGAAAGGTACGGCTTTGGTGACACGATTTTCTGTTTGTTTCTGATTCCAGAATGTTTCAACGAAGAGCCAAAAGATGTGGACACTGATGAGGATTGTGATCGTGAGTACTAATATCACTTAGGGCTGATTTCTAGACAGGCTCTTATTAAGGAAAACTTGCAGATTTGATTGGGTTTTCCAAATAATTAAGACCCTGCACTCCTTTAAAAATTTAGTGCACCACAAATCAATTTGAAACACGTTAACCTATAAAATTAACATATGGTACAATCCCAATTCTATAATGGTACCGAAAGATCGACACTGAAAAAGTTAGGCAGCTGGATCTGCGACTACCTTTAGCTGCGAGCATTTACAGTAATGGATCCTGATGTAAATCCTCATGCGAAATTAGGCACAGATCCCCCGTATTCTATAACTGCACATAAATGCAGGAATGCCCCTGATCCACCCCACGACCCATGGCCACGACCCCTTTTTGCAACCATGTGTAAAATTATGCACAGATTTGGGCACATAAATATGCATGTGTAAATTTAGATTGACGCCAAATATCACCAATAATTGATTGTTAGGGGCCAAATTATCAGTGCTAATGGCTCATTATTCAATTAAATTGCACCTGCAAATTGGGTGCTGCCTAAATTTGCACACACACTTTGTGCACCATTTATAAATGTGGAGGTCAATGTGTATGTGTTGAAAAATTCTAACATGTATTAGATGAAAACAACCTGAACAAGTGAAAGAATGAGAGAAAAAGTTTAAAAAATAAATTAAAAATGTTATTGCCTGTACACATCCCTATTTTAAACAGATTTGATATAGCTCACCTAAAAGCATTTGCCAGGCTACCATTTTTCGAAATGCTTTTATTTCCAGTAATTAGATGGCTTTCTAAGCTTTCTCACATGGTGTTCTGTGTAAAGGAAATATTAACTTTTTCTCTTTATTTATTGTATTTTGCCTACAGGTTGCGATAGTTGTGTAAACACTTTGCTGAAGGATTTGGGCATAATGAGTAACGAGCTCCAACTGATTAAGTCTCAACTTCAGAGTGCTACTACAGCTCCCACGCATTAGGTCAATTAAAATATTTGGAGACACGTATCGGTGACCTAAAGGTAATTAGCTTAAGAATATCTGGGGTGCACACTTTATTTTAAAAAGCCCCAAAAAGAAAAAATCCGCTGGTTACTAACTGCAGGTAGATCCAATTTTTATCATTGTCATCTATAGGCTCTATGTCATAGCCCCAAATAATATATAGGATGGATAGATTTAAGGATGCCAAATCTTGGAAGAGATGTAGCAGGGAGGGATCTTTCTCAATGTAATGGGAGAGTGAGAAGATACAAAGATTTTAAGGAAGTACAGACCTCAATGTAGAACTTAACCAGGCTGTATCCATTTTCTGGTCTTCCAAGGGAAAGAGTTAAGCTAGTCCTGCAGCTACTCTTAATGGCTAGACTTGGGATTGCTACACAGTGAAAACAAATGATAGTCCTACTGTGGATGAGTGGAAAGAAATTATGGAATTTGACAAACTTATATCATCCCTGATGAATTTTGGAAGGTTTAAGGAGTCTTTTACTAAGGTGTGCTAAACGCTGCACCAGCTTATTTTTAGTGTAAGCTAAAATGGCTAGTACAGCTTAGAAAAAGTTCCCCTTAGTCAATAAAAGGTAATGACCCTCTCCAAGGAAGGGTGGAATAGTTCCTCATAAGGATGGCAGACCATATCATAATCTTGGCAGGGGTAGGTGAAATATTCAATACATGTTTGGAATGTTATTGATGGTTACTGTTGTGTTGGAAAGGCTATAAATTAATTTGTCATGATAAATGTTTTAAATATACAGCTGACTGAATGCTAATTCATTTAGAACACCTCCACTTCCCACTTGTTTTATTTTCGATCTGACATGATGGGAAAAGTTGGAAAATAAGTATATTGCCTATTTACTGCATTTTCTAGCATTTCTAAAAGTATCCAAGATTTTGAAATCTTTTGAAATTCATTGGAAAATCCTGAGAGCACAAACACTAAAACAGATTTATTTGCATCCAGAGCAGTCTCTTTGAACGTAATTTTCAAAGCCTAGATGCCCAAGTGTCTTTATAAAATAAGCCAAAAGTTGGCCCCTACGTGGCCTCAACTGGGCAACCTGTATAAAAGTACCCTTAAAGTGACTACTCTGTTTGTGCTGTCATCTATGATAGACTTCACTGTTCTCAAGTGAAGTTCAAAAGAATGAACCTTGAATGCTTCCACCTATGTGTCTTTTAAAATGCCAGTACAGGGGCATATGTTCTGGAGCTGTAAGCACGTTAAAAGATTTGGTCAAGGGTGGGGCAGAAGATAGATAGGATGTGGAACTGCACTTTTATTAGAGATCCACTAATATTATTCAATAACTTTAGATATACAACAACTCCTCCGGTGGGACTCAAAGCGTTCTTGTGCATTGGAATATATTATGGCATTAACTCGATTTTGCAGTTCTGGAGAGATGCGGAAGAACCTCCCCTGCAGATATGGAGGGGTCAAATGCTTAAGCAAATGCGAATTGACCGGTGCGGTATCCGAGAGATAGGGGCAGAGGTTCAGAGCACAATGGGAACCAATGTGGGAGACCTTGACACCTAGAGGAAGGAGTTATTTATTAAACTATTAATATTGACATTACATTACATTGCACATTGAACATGTGGTTTGGGGGAGGAAGGGGCTGACCATGAATAAGAGGTTCAAGAAGGCAAGTGATAAACAGATCTTCCCCTCATATTATAGTGTGGAGGGGGCACAGGCGGATGCATATACACTGGTTTAAAGACCATAAGGGCCTTAGATCCTGTTGTTTAAGTTCGTTTCTCTTTATTATAATTTGGATGAGCAAGTAAAGGTGTCACACCCTGTGTTAACAAAGAAAAGGGGTCGGGATGGGTGAAGGGATGGGCAAGCGGGGGGGGTTTATAAGTAGCAGTAACCATTGAAGGGGAAGAAGGGAGAGATTCCACCGGGACCATAAGAACATAAGGTCCGGGTGGAAGAGCTGTAGGATGGGTGGGAGGGAGAATGGGAGGAATTAATAAAAAGTTTGATGATGGATGTTGGATGTTGTAATGGTATTGTTGGATTGGATGTCCTGGGGCAACACTGTGTGTGCCCCCGGCTGTTGATGTGATAACATGTATCATCAATAAAAATGTTGAATCATAAAATGCCAGTACAACAAAATGGCAGCTAACATGCAGCCACATAAATTTACTCCAGCTCATGAGCAGATGGAAATATGCATACGTAGAAACCAAAAGAATAGAGGATAAACCACTGACTTCCACACAGGGAGTGTCGTCGAATGTGTCGGTCTCTTCTGGTGCCTTAATAAAGAACACTTTTGATGACATTCCCCGTGTGGAAGTCAGTGGTTTATCCTTTGCTCCTTTGGTTTTTTTGGACCCTCATAGAGGTTACTTTCCTGTTCCCCTTTGGACTTAATGTATATACATAGACATATATTTTATAACCTACACATATTGGATGAAATTCAATAAATGGCACCGAAAAAAATCAGTGCCAAAAAAATAGCTCTTAGTGCTATTGTATAAATGGCGCTTAAAGTTTGATGGGAAAAGGAGAACCAAAAGAAATCCCACTTAAAACATAACCACAATTTTTACACTGCACTTTTTGCAACAAGCACTTTGCAATCCGAAAAGGAGTGGCCTAGTGGTTAGGGTGGTGGACTTTGGTCCTGAGGAACTGAGTTTGAGTCCCAGCACAGGCAGCTCCTTGTGACTCTGGGCAAGTCACTTAACCCTCCATTGCCTGCCACATTGAGCCTGCCATGAGTGGGAAAGTGCAGGGTACAAAATGTAACAAAAAAAAAAAAGGTCTGTCTAAAGACCAGTTTTATTCTTCAAAACAATATCTTGAGTTCACAGTGTTTATGATGCAACAATTTATGGCTCCTGGTGCCGATATATGATGTCATGTTGGGCCTTGCAAGTATTTGCATGTGTCGGCAATAAAGTGTTCTGATTTTTGATGAACATCTCGTGTCCCTGGTCTTTCTCAAGCCTTCTCCCACTTCCCATTTTTGTCTACTGCTTAAAGTTTGGTGCCATTTATAGAATAGCGCTTTGCACTGGGAACCACAACTGAATTTAGGTGCAACCATTTGCACCAGTGAAATGATGGTGTAAATCCCCACATCTAAATTAGGCGCAGATCCCATTTATTCTATAACAACTTGCATAAATGAAAGGAATGCCCCTGATCTGTCCATGGCTGTGCCTCCTTTTTGGACCTGTACATAAAGTTTTGTGTGTAAATTTTAATTAAATCCAATTAGCACCAATAATCGCTTGTTAAAATCTCAGTTATCGGTGCTTGTTATTCAATTAAATTACGTGTGCAAATTAGGCACGCACCTAAGTGTGGGCATGCAATTTTTAGCAACTTTTATAGATTTTGGAGGTTTGTGCCTGGGCTCAAACTTCTCTCCCAGACACGTCCACACATGGTCGTGTCCCAGTACCGGCCTACTTGGCATAGTATGTACTTGTACATGGGGGTAATTTCAAGAGAGATCTTTTGCGCACGTGGTGGCATAGCCAGATGAAAAATCTTTTATAAAATGACCTCCTTGAGGGTATTTCTATAAAAGTACTAAAATTTGCAGGCCAAATAGTTGCAAAGTGACTAGAATAATTCAATTCATTTCAAATCAATTCTTAACAATGGCACATACACACATAAATGCCAAAATTCCACATTTGCATTATTCTGTAAATACGCACATATCTTACTTAGCATGTATTTGACAGGTGGACATATACCCAGACAGAGTCCCCCTCATTCTACTAATCTAAACACCCAAATTGTGGAATAAGGTCAGATACGCATGTAATATCATTAAACAATTAAATGCCAATTGGCTTTAACAACCAATTACTAGCTATAATTGGTGTTCATGGGCACTAATTAGCAGTTACACAAGTAAATGCCCTTAGTCAGTAGTCTACAAAATCTGTGCACAGTTTCTATAGTGCACAGCTGCAAGGGGGTGTGGACCTGGGAGGGTCATGGGCAGGACGTGTCCAGCACTTACAAGCGAGTTACAAAATACTGCCAGTTATGTGGCTAACTGCCTACAGTTAAGCGCAAGCATTTACACCAGCCATTTAGCTAGAATAAGTGTTACATGTAAAGTCAAGCGCATAACTTTGGACTTATGTTAGTATTCTATAATGACAAATACAGGTGCAGTTGCTGATATAGAATTCACACTCGGTGATCATCATCCTGGTGGCCAATTAGGTGACCTATAGAAAATTACCCCCCAGTCTGGGCAGAGTGTGGGTGGAACTCACACTTCTCTGTGTCACATATAGAATGTTCTATGTGTATCTCTGGCATAAAGGCATGAAAATTCACACCAGGCTTATGCCTAACTGCATACATATGTATACTGTATACCCGGTTACGCAGTATTCTATAAAGGAAAGTAGAAGCATCTGGGGTGAACCGACTATATGGGCAACTGGGCAATGCTCAAGGGTCCAGGAGCTGTAGGAGACCCAGTGCCTCTCTCTCACGTGATCAAAGGCACTGAGCCCCCTACAGCAAACCATAGCAGTACCTGTCAGTGTCCCAATCCCCTCCTTAATCTGCCGTGGGCGGCCCAGAAAGAAGAAAATGGTCACAGAGAATACTTTTTGGTCAGTCCTGCCCCCAAGTATGCGTCAGAGGGAAATACTTGCCAAGCTATGCAGAGTGCTTGTGTGGGCGTGGCTATCTCCGTGGCCATTTCCTTCTGTCTGGACTGCCCACGGCAGAGTGCGGAGAGGATTGGAACACTAACAGGTACTGCCATGGTTTGTTAGTTGAAATCTGGGATGGGATAGTGTACTAGGGGGGCCAGAAAGACCCGGGGGGGGGAACCAGTGACCTTTACTGCTTGCTTGGGGACCCAGATCACTGTCAGTCTGCCCCTGAGAGGCAAGCTTTCTTTTATAGCAGAGGTTCTCAACCCAGTCCTTAGTCTGGTTTTCAGGATATCCACAATGTATATGCCTGAGATAAATTTGCATTTAGTTTCTCCATTGCATGCAAATCTATCTCATGCATATTCATTGTGGATATTCTGAAAACCTGACTGGCTAGGTGTGTCCCCAGGACTGGCTTGAGAAACCCTGTAGGTGCCTAAACAGGAATGCACTGGAATATAATTTCCCTCAAATTCTTAACCCTTTCCTTCCTGCTGAGGCTCCTCGAATCCATTCAGTTTTACGGTTACTTTACCAGAATGTGATAAGTTCATGGATTGCTTTGTTCTGCTTTCAGCCACAGCTGGATCGATACCGTATAACGATTTCCAGTCAAAACTCAAAGATGAATGAGTTTGAGACCGACTTGATCAATCTTAACCAGGACATAAATGCACTCCAACAAAAGGTAGGTGAGGTCTTCAGGGCAAGTTATTTGAAACCATTTCCTTGTGAATCTGATGTGCTAAACTTCATTTTAAAATGTTTATATCTTCTCCCTAGGCTGAAATGAATTCCAGAAAAGCTCAGGCATTGCACAGTAAAGCCATTCAGACTAACGAAAATGCTAGGAATCAGATTTTGAGGATAGAAGTTCTGGTAAAGAATATTCGTGGTAAGGATTTCTGAAACGTTATTTTTCTTTTTCCATTTTCACATGTTCTATCACTTTTTAAATCCTATGCAGTACTTTTTGTCTATGAGGCAAGGTAGTGAAAAGGGGACGGAAAGGAAATTCTGCCATATATATCTGTGCCATGCATTTCCCATTGCCCTTTCCCGCTGAGCAAATTAGGATTTTGAGAATAAACTGAGGGGCCCTTAGGAAAAAGGTAAGATTTCTGCCTTTTTGGCTGAGATCATAGGAACCAGCTTTTCAAAACAATTAGGGGTATTAAATGGAACACAACTTATCATTCCCTAGACACAGTGAAGGAGTTTGCTCCATATTTTAATGGATTTATTTAATATATATTTATTTATTTCATGCATTCATATCACACTTTATTTCAAAGCAGGTTACAGAAATGCTTACATAAATTCATAACACAAATAACAAATTAAAACTATTTTGTTCATTTATATCACGTGAATCTCAGGGTGGGTTACCAAAGAACATACATGATAATAAAACCACAAAACAAGAACATAAAAACAGCTACAGGTCTGACAGCTATGGTAAAGTCGGAGCAGTGAGTGGAAGATGGTCCTTCTTGGGAACTGAAGCCCCTAATGAACATGGGATTTCCTTAGAAGGGCAGTGCTCTGACCACCAAGTCAGCAAATCTGTGCTAAATGTAAGCTCTAAGAGTTTACCCTAATGTTACCCAAATGATAAAGGAGATGGAACTCCTCTCATATGAGGAAAGACTTAAGAGGTTAGGGCTCTTCAGCTTGGAAAAGAGACGGCTGAGGGGGGATATGATTGAGGTCTACAAAGTCCTGAGTGGTGTAGAACTAGTAGAAGTGAATTTTTTACTCTCTCAAAAAGTACAAAGAAGAGGGGACACTCAATGAAGTTACATGGAAATACTTTTAAAATGAGTAGGAGAAAAAATGTTTTCACTCAATGAATAGTTAAGCTCTGGAACTCATTGCCAGAGTTTGTGGTTACAGCAGTTAGCATATCTGGGTTTAAAATGTTTGGAAAAGTTCCTGGAGGAAAATTCCATATACTGCTATTGAGTTGGACATGGGGAAGCTATTGCTGGCCCCAGGATTGGTAGCATGGAATGTTGCTTTTATTTGAGTTTCTATAAATGGAAAAAGGGGAGGCAGTAAGTGGCAGTACACACAAAAATATAACAACTAATATGAGTTTCCAAAAAGCACCAAAATATGAGGAAGCATCAGATAAAATTATAACAGGCTATGGGATCTCTTATAGCCCCAGTTATTTCAGGTCCAAGCTCCTTTTCAATTGATCAATCATGTGTAACCAAATAAACGGTGAACAATTCAATTTTTTTTTACATTTTTACTTTATCCATGACTGTTCAAAATTTTATTCATGGATAAAGTCATGGATAAAGTAAAAATGTAAAAATATGAATTGAGCACCTTTTACTTGGTGGCACATGAATGATGAATTAGAAAGGAGCTTGGACCAGAAATAGCTGGGGCTATAAGAGATCCCATAGCCTGTTATAATTTTATCTGATGCTTCCTCGTATTTCGGTGCTTTTTGGAAACTGAGATTAGTTGTTACATTTGTGTGTGTACTGCCACTTGCTACTGCCTCCCCCCTTTTCCATAAATATATACTTTTGGGGGGAGGGGGTAGTATTTCTTGTTTCCCCTATTCCTTCATACATACTAATTGTGTTTGCCAGGTACTTGTGACCTGGATTGGCCACTGTTGGAAAACAGGATACTGGGCTAGATGGACCATTGGTCTGACCCAGTATGGCTATTCTTATGATCTTATGTTATGTTCTTTATTATATACATAGACTATCAGATAAGCTATAATATACAGAATGTACATTAAGGGATTCTAACATACCCTGAGTATTAAATATCTCCCATATTTAGAAAGAATGTTTGGTAGGCACTAACATGACATACTGTGTATTAAAGGTTTGTGATACATGCCCTAGGAGTTTCTTGAATTATGACAATGAAAGCCCAATGTCATCTGTAAATGTATGATCTGCAATGTGGTATTATATTTACTGATGTAAAATATATGCTATACTCTATTTATGGAAGGAGGGAAGAACATTTCCACATGGTTTTTAGTAAGATGGTATAAAAATGATGGCCTCAAAGGAGGCATCATTTCCCAGATCATCAGGGAAAATGAAAGAAATAAATATTGTTTTCTTCTAGTTCTAATGGAGGAGATGACAGGTACTACAAGCGGCAGCACTTTTCTCCCTGATGAGATTTTAAAAAAGATGGCAGAAGCAGAACGGATGATAAGAGAGATGCGAAACCTCAAGTTTGACAAACAGCAAAAAGACGCGGAGCTGGAGCGAGAGGAGGCTAGAGCATGTAAGAGTTGACTGTTTCTAGGGTGTACATTTCATAGACTCTGACCTAGGGAGGAACTTGACATAGACTTATATCAGTGATTATGAGAAGCATACCTTATGCTAGATGGTGACATCAATCCCAATCCTGGCCCTCCTCACCAACTATTATCCAAACTTTACAGATCTCACCGTGACCTCTCTAACCTCATCTCTATTCCTCTACTCCCCTCCTCTTCTCTGCCCTTCTCTTGCGCCCTATGGAATGCCCGCTCTATCTGTAACAAACTCCCCTATATCCAGGACCTCTTTATCTCGCGTCACCTCCATCTGCTCGCCATAACAGAAACCTGGCTCTGCCCTGATGACTCTGCTTCAGTCGCAGCCCTGTGCCATGGCGGTTATCTATTTTCACATACTCCTCGCCCTGCTGGCCGTGGGGGCGGTGTTGGACTACTTCTCTCTCCCTCCTCCAGATTTCAACCCCTTCTTCCACCTCAATCTCACTGTTTTTCCTCCTTTGAAGTCCACTCTATCCGCCTTTTCTCTCCTCTGCCTCTTCGAATAGCGGTCATTTATCGTCCCCCTGATAAGTCCCTTTCATCCTTTCTCAGTGACTTTGATGCCTGGCTTGCCTTCTTCCATGATCCTTCCTCCCCCTCTCTCATCCTTGGTGACTTAATATTCCTGCTAATGATCCTTCCAACTCTTATATTTCCAAGTTACTCGCTTTAACGTCGTCCTTTAATCTCCAACTATGCTCCACCTCCCCCACTCATCAAAATGGTCACTGTCTTGATCTCATCTTCTCCTCCAACTGTTCACCCTCTAGTTTCCTTGCCTCCGATCTTCCCCTCTCTGATCACCATCTTATAACTTTCACACTTAAATCTCCTCCCTCCCAGTCCCGTCCTATCCTATCTAATTTATCTAGGAATCTTCACGACATTGACCCTTCATCTCTATCCTCCCATGTTTCAAACCTCCTCTCTACTGTGGCACCATCCACGTCTGTCAACGAGGCTGTTTCCTCTTACAACAATACTCTATCCTCTGCCTTAGACACTCTTGCACCTTTGATGACCCGCCCTGTAAGGCGTACAAAACCCCAACCTTGGCTGACTTCTAATATCCGCTACCTACGTTCCTGTACCCGCTCCGCCGAACGCCTCTGGCGGAAATCTCGGGCCCTTGCTGATTTCTTACACTTTAAGTTCATGCTGACCTCCTTCCAATCTGCTCTTTTACGTGCCAAACAGGATTATTATATCCAACTGACCAACTCTCTTGGCTCTAATCCTCGACTTCTCTTCACCACATTGAACTCTCTCCTCAAGGTGCCCCCTCCCCCAACTCCCCCTTCATTATCTCCTCAGACCCTTGCTGAATTCTTTCACAACAAGGTTCAAAAGATAAACCTTGCTTTCTCTACCTCACCAGCTCTCCCTCCACTAGTCCGTTCCCCTCTCTCTCCTTCCCCTCATTCCCTTTCCTCCTTTCCTGAAGTTACTATTGAGGAAACTACACTTCTCCTTTCTTCCTCAAAATGTACCACCTGTTCCTCTGATCCCATTCCCACCCACCTTCTTAATGCCATCTCTCCTGCTCTTATTCCTTTTATCTGTCACATTCTCAACCTCTCACTTTCCACTGCGACTGTCCCTGCTGCCTTTAAACATGCTGTGGTCACACCTCTCCTTAAGAAGCCTTCACTTGACCCTACTTGTCCCTCTAATTACCGACCCATCTCCCTCCTTCCTTTTCTCTCCAAATTACTTGAGCGTGCTGTTCACCGCCGCTGCCTTGATTTTCTCTCCTCACGTGCTATTCTTGACCCATTACAATCTGGTTTTCGCCCTCTCCACTCAACCGAAACTGCGCTTACTAAAGTCTCCAATGACCTATTACTGGCTAAATCCAGAGGTCAATATTCCATCCTCATTCTTCTTGATCTTTCCGCTGCTTTTGACACTGTCGATCACAGCATACTTCTCGATACCCTGTCCTCACTTGGATTCCAGGGCTCTGTCCTTTCCTGGTTCTCTTCCTACCTCTCCCTCCGCACCTTTAGTGTTCACTCTGGTGGATCCTCTTCTACTTCTATCCCTCTGCCTGTCGGCGTACCTCAGGGTTCTGTTCTTGGTCCCCTCCTCTTTTCTATCTACACTTCTTCCCTTGGTTCATTAATCTCATCCCATGGCTTTTCCTACCACCTCTATGCTGATGACTCCCAAATCTACCTTTCTACCCCTGATATCTCACCTTGCATCCAAACCAAAGTTTCAGCGTGCTTGTCTGACATTGCTGCCTGGATGTCTCAACGCCACCTGAAATTAAATATGACCAAAACCGAGCTTCTCATTTTCCCCCCCAAACCCACCTCCCCGCTCCCCCCGTTTTCTATTTCTGTTGATGGCTCTCTCATTCTCCCTGTTTCCTCAGCTCGAAACCTTGGGGTCATCTTTGACTCTTCTCTCTCCTTCTCTGCTCATATCCAGCAGACCGCCAAGACCTGTCGTTTCTTTCTTTACAACATCCGTAAAATCCGCCCCTTTCTTTCCGAGCACTCTACCAAAACCCTCATCCACACCCTTGTCACCTCTCGTTTAGACTACTGCAATCTGCTTCTTGCTGGCCTCCCACTTAGTCACCTCTCCCCTCTCCAGTCGGTTCAAAACTCTGCTGCCCGTCTCATCTTCCGCCAGGGTCGCTTTACTCATACTACCCCTCTCCTCAAGACCCTTCACTGGCTCCCTATCCGTTTTCGCATCCTGTTCAAACTTCTTCTACTAACCTATAACTGTACTCACTCTGCTGCTCCCCAGTATCTCTCCACACTCGTCCTTCCCTACACCCCTTCCCGTGCACTCCGCTCCATGGATAAATCCTTCTTATCTGTTCCCTTCTCCACTACTGCCAACTCCAGACTTCGCGCCTTCTGTCTCGCTGCACCCTACACCTGGAATAAACTTCCTGAGCCCCTACGTCTTGCCCCATCCTTGGCCACCTTTAAATCTAGACTGAAAACCCACCTCTTTAACATTGCTTTTGACTCGTAACCACTTGTAACCACTTGCCTCCACCTACCCTCCTCTCTTCCTTCCCGTTCACATTAATTGATTTGATTTGCTTACTTTATTTATTTTTTGTCTATTAGATTGTAAGCTCTTTGAGCAGGGACTGTCTTTCTTCTATGTTTGTACAGCGCTGCGTATGCCTTGTAGCGCTATAGAAATGCTAAATAGTAGTAGTAGTAGTAGTAGCGTATCTGGCGTTCAAATTGTTAAGGATAGCAAATCTAAGCTGTCCTCAAGAGAAGAGTGGATTTTAACCTCTATGAAATTTTAATTAATACTTCTTATTTTTTTTTCTTATACGACAGTATTAAACCAAGTTAGGGATGAACTGCAAAAGACCCATAATCAGAACAAGGACCTTGTTAAGAGCATGAGAAATTCATTAAATGAATACAACTCCAAACTTAACGATCTTCGTACAGCTCTGAACGAAGCTTCTGAACAAACTGATGAAGCTAGGAACATAAACAGAGATAATGCTGTACTGTTTGAGGATATCAAGGTAATTTTAGACTTAAGTAACATAGCAGTAAGACACATGGGATATATACTACAAGTGTTAAATAGTTTGGAATCCCTAGAGCCAAAGTCGGTGTGTTGGACCATTGATTCATACGTTGTTTGCACCTGCACCTGTACCTGCATTTGAAAGTTAAGTTAAGCTCTTAAAAAATCTTTTTGGATCCCTAGTTCATTCTGTGGAGTTTTAGCATTTTGTAGACTCTGGTAATTTGGGGTTTTTATTATGCCAATGAAGATAAAAAAAACACCCAGAAAAATTCTCTCAACCTGTTATTTACCCTTAACTACTTGGGTTGGAGGCTGGGCTAGACTCAGAGGCTTTTTCCCCATTTACTTTTTCATGGCTTAATGCACTCCACAGAATTATAGTCATTTGAAGAATTATAGTCTCTTGCCATCACTATATATTTGAGAGTTTTTGTGTAGCAATATTATTGAGTTCTCTCGTTTCCTCTTTTTTGGGACATATACAGTATCTATCTGTAGTATTAACACCTATGCTCAATGTCTGTACTGTCATTAAAATTCTTGTGCCTTTAAAATGATCATGCACAGTGCAGCTCAAAATAAAAACCCTGAATTCTTTCAGAAAAGAGTCAAAGATTTGAATAGGCAACAAGAAGATGTCTCTGATCAACTTGCTGCTGCAGAAGGCACCTTGGACCAGACAAATAGCCTGGTGGAGATGCTGACAAAGAGTAAAGAGGTGTGTGAGAACAATTTATTCTATCAATTCAAGCAACTGAAATACATGGCTTGCATTTTAAAGGAGACCCAACCATTTCCCCATCAGCAACTGCTGAACTCCAAATGGGGGAGACGGGAGAGAGTTCCTTGCATGGATTGGTGTGGCTGGTGATGAAGCCTTGCAATGAACAGAAGAGAATGCTTGTGATGAGCCTGTATCTGTAAGAGATACAAAACAAACTGACTAGAAAATAGAATAATCTTAAATATAGTGTGCAGTGATTACTGTGGTCTATCTTATAAAGCGAACATTACCTGTGAGGCAATATTGGGGCTTTCGGTGATGCTTGATGATTTCAGCACTTGATTGCTCAAGTCTGACCAATAGGCTTTAATCCAGCAAAGAAAAGGAAGACTCAATGGGGCTCTTTTACTAAGCTGCGTAAGCGTCTATGTGCAGCCAACACGCAACAAAATGGAGTTACTGCCCAGCTACCACATGGCTCTTACGGTAATTTCATTTTTGGCACGCATCTGATACGTGCGTCTGAAATTATTATCGGACACACGTATCAGGCGTGCCCCAAGTGGCAGTTGACACACATAGGTCATTACCGCTCAGTTACCGCGTGAGACTTTACCACTAGGTCAATGGCTGGCGGTAAGGTCTCAGACCCAAAATGGACATGCAGCAATTTTCATTTTGCCACAAGTCCATTTTTGAAAAAAAATTTTAAAAGGCATTTTTTACAAGTGTGCTGAAAAATGATTCTGTGCATGCCCAAAACACACATCTACACTACTGTAGGCCATTTTTCAGCACGCCTTTGTAAAAGGGCCCTAATGTTCTCTGCAGGCAAATGTCCCTGCTCTCTACCTCCACCAAAAAGAAAATCCCAGAACCAAATATGTGAAATACAATAGTTTGCTTCTAATGTGCATAAATAAAATAGGGTTCCTTTTGTTCAAAACATAGGAGTATGAAAAACTAGCTGCTCAGTTAGATGGAGCAAAACAGGAGCTGACGGGGAAAGTGAAGAAACTTTCAGAAGCTGCTAGCAAAGAGCCTCTTGTGGTGCAGGCGGAGAAGCATGCCAAGTCATTACAGGACCTGGCAAATCAACTGGATGAGTAAGTACATCTCAGTCTGCACATATTTATTAACATATAATTAGTTTGCTCACAGAAGTTAAGGTTCAGCAGAATCACATTACAGGAGTCTGAGCATAACTGTCCACATTAACGTTGTTAAAGCTCTGCTTGGCATAGTATTAGAAACAGTTCCCCTGAATTTCATATTGCATTCTTCTGTCCAGCCATTGCTCCTTTCCAGGGCAGAAACTGGGGAGGGACCCCAAAGCCCACCTGCAATCTATGCCTCCTTCAGCTTGTGGCAATTCCCCTATTTCTCACCTCCTAACCCTAGACCTGCACTTCCCAAATACAATAAAGGGAAGCTTATTTCATGACCTGAGTACGCAAGAAACAGAACATTACTTTTAGATATTTAATTAATCTCAAAATCATCCTGTAATTTGTGCCCACTCTTTTTTTGTGTGTGAAACCTGTTGAAAGGTTTCTATCTACCTTGGTACAGGGCCGACATCCTTCCTCAACAAGCCACACTCAGCTGATTTCTTCTTAGGCTGAAAGCATTTCAAGTTTGAGGCTTGTAGGTCAAGTTTAGCCAAATCACAGAACTCCAAAGATCATTCCAAACCTGGAAAATAGATTTAAGGTCCAGACCACGTGCAGACAATTGATTTGGTGCAATTCAACCAAGATTACTGAGCAGCACTCTTCCGGCCACTAGTAGTGTTGCAGCCCCTACGCCTGCTCTGTATTGTAGGGGAGTGAGTCTCAGCTCAGGATATTCACAATGAATTACAGGGGACAGATTTTCATACAGTGGAGACAGTGCATGCAAATCTGTTTCAAGCATACTCATTGTGGATATCCTGAAAAGCAGACTGGTTGAGTGTGTCCTGAAGACTGCATTGAGAACACCCAGTGGAGTAAAAAATGTAAATAGGTATTTAGACATTATTGTTGTAATTTCCATAATCAACCTGTGAAGGTCAGTTCTATAACTGTGCGTGTGCATTATATGTTTTTCTAATATGAAGCACATAAGCGCATAATTGCAAGAGGGCATACATGTAGACAGTGCACAGGAAGGGCAAGAGTGTGTCTCCAACTTATGAATGTAACCTATAGAATATTATAAGTTACATGTATTGAGTGGCGCACGTGGAGGGGCATTTTCAAAAGGGACGTCCAAGTTGTGATTTGGCGAAATCCAGGGGTGGGAAAACCCGTATTTTCGAAACAAGATGGATGTCCATCTTTCGTTTCAAATATACCGTCAGAGACATCCAAATCCTTAAATTTGGACATCCCTAGATTTGGTTGTCCCTAGACATGGACGTTTCTGACTTTCGGCGATTTTCGAATCCAAAGACGTCCATGTCAAACATGGCCAAATGCAAGCCATTTGGTCATAGGAGGAGCCAGCATTTGTAATGCACTGGTCCCCCTGACATGCCAGGACACCAACTGGGCACCCTAGGGGGCACTGTAGTGGACTTCATAAATTGCTCCCAGGTACATAGCTCTCTTCCCTTGTGTGCTGACCCCCCCAAAACCCACTGCCCCCAACTGTACACCACTACCATAGCCCTTATGGGTGAAGGGGGCAACAAGATGTGGGTACAATGGGTTTGTGGTGGGATTTGGAGGTCTCGCTGTTTCCTCCACAAATTTAACAGGTAGGGGGGGTATGGGCCTGAGTCTGCCTGTCTGAAGTGCACTGCAGTACCCAGTAAAACTGCTCCAGGGACCTGCATGCACTGTCATGGACCTGAGTATGACATCTGAGGCTGGCACAAAATATTTTTAAAGATTTTTTTGAGGGTGGGAGGGGGTTAGTGACCACCAGGGGAGTAAGAGGAAGTCATCCCCGATTCTCTTCGGTGGTCATCTGGTCATTTTGGGCACCTTTTTGTGCCTTAGCTGTAAGAACAACAGGTCCAGATGAAAACATCCAAGTGTCCGTCAGGGATGTCCTTGTTTTTTTTGATTATGGGTCAAAGACGTCCAAGTGTTAGGCACGCCCAAGTCCCGCCTTCACTATGCCTCTGACACGCCCCTTGAACTTTGGATGTCCTTGCGACGGACTGCAGTTGAAGACTTCCTAAATCGAGCTTTGATTATACCGATTTGGACGTCCCTGGGAGAAGGACGTCCATCTTTCAATTTATGTCGAAAGATGGACGCCCTTCTCTTTTGAAAATGAGCCCCTTGGACACAGTATTATCACAGGTTTCAACCTGTTAAAAGGAACACTGGAAAAATACTCCCTGGTTTTAATATTGTACTTCCAAGAGAGAACACCCATGCCGCCCGATATTTAGTGCTATTTAACCAATCGGAACAGATCCACCAATATTCTATGGGGATGACTGGCTTGCCTCCACTGAATATCCATGGTTAGTGGCTGGCGGATAACCGGTTATATTATGCCATATAACCGGCTATCCAATGATTTTTAAACCAGGTTTGGAAGTCATATTTGGCTGCGTCAAACCCTTGTATATCCTTGGCTGGTTTAAAAATAATCGACTATGTCTGAATATCAACATAGTTGGTTATCTTTAAACTGGCTAAAAAAAATCTCGGATATTCAATGTTAGTTACTGGAAACGACCCAGCATTGAATATCCGGGTTCAGTGCAGAGCACGGGAGATAGGCCGGCTATCTCCTGTGGTCTAAATATTGGGGCTATTGTTTCCCTCCCCCCCCCCCCCCCCCCCCAGAATTATAAAAGGTACAGGAAAAAAATACTCAAGAAACTGTGCACAGCAAATCCAGTCCTGAAATCACTCCAGCATTGTAGCAGTGATTTTCAGTAGCAGTCCAGCAAACTACAGTGGTGACAGTTCTCCGAGGGACCCTCCCTCGTAATATAAACTTCAAAATTCAGAAAAAAGAAACACTGGATTTAATGTAAACAACTCTCCAGCAAAGAAGACCTCAACAAGGTTGCCTTGTTTCTCCTTAGCTTATCAGGAGGCGAAACTGTAGATTCTGGCTGACTGTAATGTTCCCTGCACCTTTTGTAATTCTGTTTGTGCCTGGTTTTTTTTGGGTGGGGGGGGAACAATGGGCTTTCTCCCTTGAAATGCAATGCTAAAGTCAGGGAGTTTTTTTCAGTGTTACCTTTTTTCAGGCTGAAACCTGTGATAATACCGAGACACCACTAAGGATGGTAAATGTAATATATGCTTACATCCTGGAGTTTTGAGGTATATATTTTTTTAAAGCTGTTATATATAGTGGTACAGGGGTCACTAGTAGTTAGCTCTAAGTAAACATTGTATATAGAGTCCGATATTCAGAAGGATATGGCTGCTAAAGCGGCACTTAGGTGGCTCTCCGACACTGAATATTGCCAATTAGCGGCTTAAAGATAGTCAGTTGTATTCCCTTGACAACTAAAGTACCTTAATTGTAACAATACTCTGTTATTCTCTTACCGTTAATGACAGCTGTCATTGCGGCATAATGTAAGACACATTGAGCCTGCAAAGAGGTGGGAAAATGTGGGATACAAATGCAGCAAATAAAATAAATAAAATAAAATAAATATCACGTGATATAAGCAGCTATCCGCCAATTTTAAAAGTCAAACCCTTCAAGTTTGGCAGCCATATTTGTCCGCTACAGTAGGTGAAATAACTTTGGCCGGGCAGCGCTGAATATCAGTTTGGCCAGTTAATGTCCGACTGGCCAAAGTTAAAGCAGATAAGATATTCAATGCTGGTCACCGGAAACGGCCTGGCATTGAATATCCAGGTTCAGTGCGGGCCACAGGAGACCACCCAACAATCTCCCACGGTCTGAAAATTGGACAGTTTTTTTAATTGGTTTTGTCAGTGTTTACTACCCTGTTGATATATTTCTGCACTTAGGCACACCCATTCACACCACTGACTCACATATCACACCTAAAGGTAGGCACACCAATTTGGGAATATGCAAGTATTCTATAATATCTTAGTGCACAGATGCTATTATAGAATTGGTGCCCAGCACACAGAATCGAGGTGCCGAGTTATAGAATTGCCCCCATTGCTTCTATATTCTTATAGAAAACTGCTGTGCTCACAGCATGTGAAAAGTCATTGCAATACAAATTAGGAAGCCTTTATTTCACACACTTGCCTTGCAGGACTTCTAACTACTTTACTTTGTTCAATGGTACAGAATTAAGAAAAACACTAGCAGCGATGAGCTGGTGCGCTGCGCAGTGGACGCAGCCACGGCCTATGAGAACATCGTTAATGCCGTCAAAGCTGCAGAGGAAGCAGCCAATAATGCAGCTGGTGCAGCCAATTCTGCCCTACAAGTAAGTAAACCCAGTGCAGGTCAGTGTGACACTTTCAGTGATGCACTTTTGTGCATATGCTTATTCTGTATGCACTGCTACAAAATACAATGGCTAAGTGCCCACGGTTAGACTGACTGACTGATTGCTCTGCTATGTGTGTTCTTGGAGCACTATGTTTCTTCTGTCTACCAGTGTCACCAACATTGAGTCAAGCAGCTTGATATCCATCAACCAGCATTTCAGGGACACTTTGGCCCTTATCTTTGTATAAGATTTAACTTTTGATATTTTATTTTCAGACAGTAGAGAGAGAAGATCTGCCAGGAAAAGCCAAAAATGTAAATGCTGACTCTTTTAAGTGGCTAGAAGAGGCTGAAAAAACACGGAAGAGATTACAAGGTAGTTTGGAAACCAAAACAACAACAATATCAAAATATTCTTGTATAATCACAATAATGATTTTTATTATTGTTTTATACCGTTATAGGAAACAGATATGTGCAAGATAATATAGGGCCTAAAAAAAAGGTTGAGCTTCTAAATTTATACTTCTAAGTTAGGCTGCTAAATTTGTGCTCTATTTTCAGCCAAACTTAAGAACCTCATATTTCAGGTAAAAATTCATCTTAATTTAGGAGTTAAAATATTATAGGGTCAATATTAAGCTGGTGGCAGTGAGCATTTCGCTGAGTGCCACCAACGTTAGTCTCGGATATTCAATGTCGGGGCCATATCCGGGTTTCAGCATTGAATATCCGGTTTATGCAGCGCCAGCAAACACATGGCCTGTTACGTCAATATTCAGAACTTAACCAGCCATGGGTTGCCATATAAAAGATTTGTGCGGTTACCATGGCCACTTAAGTGCTGAATATTGGCACTTAAGCGGCCAAATGATGACTCCACTCGTAGAACACCCCCAAAATAGCTGGCTTTCACTAAGACCCTAACCACTAATTTTCAGCGGAGATAACTGGTTACTTGGGGCTGAAAATTAGCAGATAACCCCAAACAAGCAACTTATCCAGTGGCGTAGTCAGACCTCGACGTGGGGGGGGGCAGAGCCCAAAGTGGAGGGGCACATTTTTGCCCGCCTCCCCGCTGTTCCCCTCCCCCTGCCTCTGTCACTGCCTTCTCACATATCTTGGCTGGCAGGGGTCCCCAACCCCACTAGCTGAAGCATTTGTCCAGCGATGGTCTTCGGACTGTCATCTTGAGTGAAGGGAGAGTGAGGGGTGAGTGGATTATCTGTGCCAATGACCTCTCTGAGAAAGCTGGTCCTGGCCCTGACCTCCCTGCAGGACTGTAATATATAAAGTAAACCACCTGATGCTCGCAGGGCGAGAAAGGGTTACGCATACATATGATTCTACTTCATTTAAGTGCCTCCACAAGTACAGACAGGACAATGGCTCAGAAGCCATCTGAAAAATAGTCAGTGGGTTCGTTCATTCATTTCATCTTTTTTGTTTGCTAAATGAGAGAACAATGCAATTTTTGTTGTTGCCCTGTGTGGATGTCTTGGTTTTGATTTTCCTGGTATCGCATTTTCAACACTGCTTTTTGCTGTTTTAGCAGATTTGTGATGGGAGGTGGTGTTGATTGCACCTACTAAGGTTGTGCCTTTCTTGTCTGTGCATGTTTCTGTATTAGGGGTTTTCTTGTGGGGGGGTGCTGTAATCAAGTGTCAAGTGATCTTCCACCTGAGAGCATTGGATGTGTGGTTGATTTGGTGGTGTTGTGAAGGGGGAGGATAAGTTGTCAGACAGAGGCATGCAGTAAGTCAGAGATTTACTTTTTGAGGTGGAATGATTCATGAGTATTCATTAGTAACTTGTAATTACTGGGGATCAGGCTGGCTTAACCATTAAGTAGAGTAGGTGGTCAGCTAGTACAGCAGCTTCTGGAGGGTAGCAAAGAGCAGCTGCAGTCAAAGCACAGCAATAGATGACCTCTTTGTGGTAAAACTTTATCAGCTTCCTGACAGCCAGACAAACTCAATGCACAGGGGGAGAATTTTCAAATTGCTCACTTACCTCAGTAATCGGCTTTTGGCAATTGGCTCCATCGTGGCAAATTTAATGTTATAAAACATTAAACTGAGCTCCAAAAAGGACACATAAGTTGGGTCACAGAAAAGTAGGAAAATATGTATAGTGCTGACCAAATATGTGCATGGATGTGGAATGCAACCAAAGTGCTGGTGATTTTATAAAGGAATGTGCCCACATAATTTGCATTTCCTAATCCAGACCATATCAGTATATGTAGCACCGTTTGCACCTATCGGTGGTGATATTATAAACTGCAGGGACATACACATGTATGTAGCACTATATGTGTGTGTATATGGCAAATTTTAAAAAACGTGCATGCACAGTAGACAGGAAGAAGGGGGCCTTCCTGAGAAAGGCAAGTTTAGTTGCAGAGGAACTGGATTTACTAATCTGAAGGGTGAGCAAATCTCCAGTACAGTTGCCTATGTGTAAAGCTTTGAAAGATTCATAGCCAAGTATCAACAATACAAATTAAAAGAGAGGGGAACTGAGTAATGAGTAACAGGCCCACATGAGCACAGGCCCAGGTTTAGGCATAGACTACATAGGCCACAGCCTAGGGTGTCAAATATTGAAGGCGCAAATCCCAGGCTAAAGAGGAGCTTCCTCCTGCTTACTGTAGGGTCATGTTCTGCTTCAAGGCCTCATTGCTATGGCATTATGGCTTTCGCTTCTCTTCCGCTTCTCCAATCCTTTTGAGGTCTCTGACATCCCCACTGCAATCTGGGATCTTTCTTATGGATGGCAAATTTTTAAATACAGACTGCCTGAGCAGCTGCGTCCCCAAAGCATTTCCACACCAATTCTAGAACATTTCCAGTAAAGAATGGGATGAAGCCAGCACTTATTCGCAGGTCCAATTCTTGTTTTCTGTTGCTCCCTAATCAAAGTGCGAAACTACTCCCTCTTACCTGTTCCCGTTCCCCAGCAACCGGGCCCCACTCTGATACAAACTGTGCCTTCTAGGCCAAGGAGCTGGTGAATCAGGTCATTCCTAATTCCTGGTCACCCACTGCAACACTAAGCTTTGCCATTGCCCCTTTGTTACTTTTAGCAAGTTACCTAGCATATGTTTTGATTAAAACCAGTTAGATGTGTTCTTTGGATGTTCAGATATGGTGCAGTGTGTACAGTCCATTTTGCCATTTTCTTAGATATGACAGTTCATGACATTTATGCTTTTGGCATATGTTGTATCTGCTGGTTGTTTGCAGGAGTGATAATTTGCAAAGTCTTGCATGTCTCTGTGTTCCAAACTGATAAACGTGATAAAAACTTCCATTTGTTCACACATATATATATATTTTTTTTACAAGATATTAATCCACAACTTGAAGACATGAAAAACAGATTGAACGATGCAGAAGTAAAGAAGAACAGCATGGAGACAGAGCTTATTAATATGAAAAGAGATCTTGATGGGATACGAAGAGGTTAGTAGAGGTCTAGTTGCTTTCACAATAATGTTTAATATTTATGAATACCTTCTCACCATCTTCAGTTTTTTCATCTTGCATATAAAAGTGAAGAGGCCTTTGTGTATTCATAATCTCATCATTTGCTTCCTTGACTTCAATCCCCGTTTCTTCACTGTTCTTTCTCTTCTTTTATCTTCCCAGATTCCTTCTCTGCCTTCAAACATGGCCATACTACCCCAGTCATGTAAAGCTCCTTCTGTACTCCTCTAGGCTTACCAACTACTACTTACACATTCTTCTACTATGTCTCGGTTGTCTTGTTTACTTGCATATGCTCCTTTCCTCTGACACTCTTATTCACCTCTTCCACTAAGACTTCTGTGATGCAACGTAACAGAAAAACCTTTACAAAAAGGTCAGATGACCTCTTTGTGGTAAAACTTTATCAGCTTCCTGGATCGTCTGCTACTTTTGACATCAGTAACCATTTCTTACTCATTGTCATCTGTTCACACTTCTGAGCCCATCGGCTTTGCTCTCTGCTGGTTCTTTGCCTGCCTTGAATCCAAATTCGCTTGTTGAAAAATGTGGTGCAAGTTGTACAGTTCATTTTGTTGCCGGGGATCAGCACTGTGGATCCATGGCACTTTGGCTAGAAAGAAGGGAAGAATATGTCCACTCTGAGGCTGCATTAAAATTCCCCGAACCTATTATAGGCATTTATGCCAACTCTGTGGTGTAGAGGGTGTTTAACCATCCCCATTGTTTAGCTAACTCCTTAACTTTGTCCAGGGAGGAGTGATATTTATTGAGTTTAGCATCCCCAATCATTTTGAAAAATTGGCTTCTATGATTATAGGCCAGTCTCAGTTCACACAGGAACCAACATAGTAACGTGGAGGGGCATAATTGAACGAAAACGTCTATCTCCATGGGCGTTTATCTCCAAGAACGGGTCCGTGAAGGGGCGGACCAAACCGTATTTTCGAAAAAAATAGACATCCATGTTTTATTCGACAATTTGTGAGCTGGGCGTTTTTGTTTTTCAGTGATAATGGAAAATGAAAGCGCCCAGCTCAAAAACGAATAAATCCAAGGCATTTGTTCATGGGAGGGGCCAGGAGTCGTAGTGCACTGGTCCCCCTCACATGCCAGGACACCAACCTGGCACCCTAGGGGGCACTTTTACAAAAACAAAAAAAAAGATAAAAGAGCTCCCAGGTGCATAGCACCCTTCCCTTGTGTGTTGAGCCCCCCAAATCGCCCTCAAAACCCACTGCCCACAAGTCTACACCATTACTATAGCCCTAGGGGGTGAAGGGGGGCACCTACATGTGGGTACAGTGGGTTTGGGGGGGTTGGACGACTAAGCATTAAGCAGCACAATTGTAACAGGTAGGGGGGGATGGGTCTGGGTCCACCTGCCTGAAGTCCACTGCACCCCCTAACAACTGCTCCAGGGACCTGTATACTGCTGCCAGGGAGGTGGGTATGACATTTGAGGGTGAAAATAAAAAGTTGTGAAACATCATTTTTTGTGGTGGGAGGGGGTTAGTGACCACTGGGGGAGTCAGGGGAGGTCATCCCCGATTCCCTCTGGTGGTAATCTGGTCATTTAGGGCACTTTTTGGGGCTTTATTCGTGAAAAACCAGGGTCCAGGAAAAGTGCCCTAAATTCTAGCTACAAACGCATACTTTTTTTTCCATTATCGGCGAAAGGCGCCCATCTCTGTTCGGGTGATAACCACGCCCCAGTCCCGCCTTCACCATGCCTCCGACATGCCCCCGTCAACTTTGTACGCTTCCGCGATGGAGTGCAGTTGAAAACGTCCAAGTTCGGCTTTCGATTATACCGCGTTATTCGTTTTTGGGAGATAAACGCCTATCTCCCGATTTAGGTCGCAATATAGGCGTTTTTGTCTTTCGATTATAAGCTGGATAGTAACATAGTAGATGACGGCAGAAAAAGACCTGCATGGTCCATCTAGTCTGCCCAACAAGATAAACTCATATGTGCTACTTCTTGTGTATACCTTACCTTGATTTGAATCTGCCATTTTCAGGACACAGACCGTAGAAGTCTTGCCCAGAACTAGCCCCACCACCCAAACACCAGGCTCCCTTGAGAATATTGGTAGATAATCTCAGCTGCCATTTGATCACAGCCCCTCTTTAAAAATGGCTTTCAAATTCCCTGAAACCATTTCTTCGTCATAATTCTCCACAAAATCTAGGGAACTTGAAAGAAGTAGAGCCGTGCAAATTTTCTTGATTATTCTACTATAGCACAGCCAAATTCTTTCCTTCCTTTTTACCTCATTGCAAAAACTCTACCATATATCCTACTCAGCTTTTTTGCCTTAGTTAGTGTAACCTCATCCTCTCTAGCATCACCGGTTTACACCAAACATCTGTGCAGTCCACCCAGGAAGCAGGAAAAAGAATCATTTACCTCACTCACAAATCAGCATTTCCTTCCCTTCTTTTAATCCCTTTTCACTTCCAAGTTAATTTCTGTTGACTGCTCTTCTCTTTCAAGGCCCTGCGTCTCCCTTCACCGTGACTCCCGGGTCTTGTTATAATATCTTCCTGCACGGTACACTGAATTCTGGCCTCTTCCCTCCTCTTCCCTCACTGCTCTGCTCGTTCCCTCTGTTTATTCTTCTCTTCCCCTTGTTTATTTATTATTATTTATTAATTTATTAGGATTTATTTACCACCTTTTTGAAGGAATTCACTCAAGGCGGTGTACAGTAAGAATAGATCAAACATGAGCAGGAGGCAATTAGAGCAGTAAAAATATTCGAACAACAATACAAAGTATGGCATGGTATACTACTTGCAATGACAACACAACACGTGTACTAGAACATTATAATTGGTAGTGAAGGGTAAGGCAAAGTTGTAACATATAGATGAGTAAGAAAGTAGGAAGAATTAGAAAGTAAGGTGATTGATTTGAAGAAAGTTGCACGAGAGGTCAGAGAGATGGTTAAATATTATCTCAGCTAGGGTAGGAGTGGATAAACATGTCCCGCTGCAGTATGTGCAGCCCGAGTCAATCCTTGTGTGTGTGAGTGAGACTAACAAGTTAGTTACTTGTTGTCCTCCGTCTCTGAAATACATTCTCCACTGAAGTGCCCCAGGTTTCCTTTCTCTTTTTCTTTATTGTGTGTGATCTCGCATGCACTGTTAGAAAAATCTAACACTGTCTTGCTTCTCATTCTTTTGCCAGATGACATAGACGATTTGATCACCAACGCAAAAAGTATGGTCGCTGGTGCAAAGAGTATTTCCAATAATGTGCTAGATGAACTGAACCCCATTAAAGCAGATGTCGAAAACCTAAAGGGCACCATTGGAGCCACACAGAGTGCCAATTTCAACGCAGCATTGACTGAGGCAAACAACTCAGGTTTGTGTTTAGCCTAATTAGCCCAATATTAGCCTAATTTGGAGGCTACAATGAAAAGACAATTCTAGAACAGGGTATTTACGTTACTTTACTCTGAGGGTAACTGTGCAAAACCTTCTGAAGTTTATTTTGGCATAAAAATGTTTAAAAAATCACCTTTTGGGTCTTTACTTCTTCATTGCCACCACTTTAATTTGTATCTTTCTGTATGTATTGTTACCACCACTTATACATGGACATGTCAAAAATCAGCATTTCCATACAAACATTGGCATCTATACAATTAATATGTCAAGTGATGCTGCTCTTTTTATGTATGTATTTATTTATTTATTTATTTATTTGTTGCATGTTTGTTTAAAACAATTTATAGACTGCCTATCTAAAATTGAAGGGCTTATTTCCAAAAACCACTAAGTCCATTTTAGTTGCATCAGAGAAAAATCACGTTTTCATTTCCCACCAGAGGTGGAGCAAATATACAAATCTTATTTTAACTGAACTGCAGGCAAAGGCCAAACATATCTTTGATCTCAACAATTAATTACATTGGCAGATAACAGTATCATTTCTCCATACAAAACTATAGCTTATGTTTTGCAAGAAATGGACTTAGCGGGTTTTGGAAATAAGGTCTACATAATTTCAAAATATATCTCTACTTTTACAACTCATCTGGATCTTCAGTATACAGATGCCTCAATTCTGGCATTTCTTATGCTGCAAAAGTCTTATCGCATACTACTCAGGAGGTGTTAACGTGTAGGTTTATGAAATTGCCACTCCCGCTGTATCCTTTCACGTATTTCTCAAAAGGCTTCACATTCAGAAGAACCAGGGGAACTGTGAAGCTCCTGACCTGGAGATTCCAATCCCTACCTTAACATACTATGAAAAATGAGATGATTGCTTAGCTTAAGAGGGCTGGATAGTGCCTGTTTTAGCTTATTTTAGAAACATAGTAACATAGTAAATGACGGCAGATAAAGACCTTACGGTCCATCCAGTCCGCCCAACAAGATAAACTCATTTTACATGGTATGTGATACTTTATATGTCACATAGGTGCCAAAGGGGCTCATTTTCAAAACAAATAACAAGTCCAAAACACATTATAGTTGTGATTTTTGACACCCTGATTTTAGACGTTTTGCTCCACAGTCCCTTCAAATTGCAAGGGGGCATGTTTTGGGCAGGAGATGGGCGTCACCAAAAGATAAACGCTTTTCTGCAATAATGGAACAAAATAAAACCAAAATAAAGACGTTTTTGGCTAGATCTATTACAATCATGGCAAAGTGACCAAAAGGTGCCCTAAATGACCAAATCACCACTGGAGATATCAAGGCATAACCCCCTTACTCCTCCAGTGGTCACTGACCCCCCCCCCCCCCCCAGCCCCCTAAGATGTGACAGTGACAGTACAAGGCTCGGCTTTATGATAACTTCAGATATGATTGATGGCCATTCCTATTAGAGCAGCAAGCAGGTCCCAGGAGTACTACTACTACTACTAATAACATTTGTATAGCGCTACCAGGAGTAGCCTAATAATCAGTGCAGTGAACTGTAGAGAAGGGGACCCAGTCCCATATCCCAGTCTAACTGGTACACTTGTGGTGGAACATGTGAGCCCTCCAAAAACACTAAATACCTACTATACCTGCAGGTATAAGGGCTATTGTAGTGGTGTACAGTTGAGTACAGTACGTTTTTGGTGGGTTTTGGAGGGCTTGCCTTACAATATAAGGGGGTAATGATGAAGTCCCCTCCAGTGTCCCCTAGAGTGCCCCACTGCTCTGCTGAGATGTCTGTGTGACCATTCTAATAAGAATGCTGCCCCCTCCCCCACCCATCATTCATCCCAATTACCTTTTTTGTGCTTTTTTCCCTTGGACATTTTTTTTCTTTCAAAAATGGTCCTAAAAGATAGTTGTACTGAGCACAAAAACAACTAGAAAATGGCCATTTTTGAAATAAAAAGTTGGACTTTTTTCTGGTTTGAAAATGGCCATGTTTGCTACTGAATTTTTGGATGTTTTTCGTAAAACATCCAAAATCGGATTTAGATGTCACATTGAAAATGCCCCTGTACGTGTCTTTAAAAAATACTAGGGGTAAGCCAACAGAAATCATGCCTAGCTTGAATAGATTGAAACTGAAACTGTGGATATTTATACCTGCTAAGGAATAGATGTTAAATGTTAGTGTGTACAGTATATGAGTGCATGTGTATTTTGCAAAGTAAGTGCATAAATCAATTTGCGACTCAGTTCAGCCCCCAGAGCACATCTGCTTGCAGTCACGTAAAAGTACACAACCTTTTGGCACTACAGGTATTTTTATGTGCATAACCCTTGGGGTAACTTTATAAAGCAATTTGACTTATGTAGAAAGTTTATAAAATTACCCCCATAATGTACTGGTATTCATTCAGTGTTTGTCATGCTAAGAGCGATGTTGTCAACAAATTAAGAGTCGTCATTAGGAAAGCTTTTCTTCTGTTTCTAAAATTCTTGATAAATCATTCCCAGAAAATTGCATTCAACTGCTATCAAAACAAGAGTCAGGTAAAAGTCCTAACTCTGCTTTATTATGTGCTGATTCAAAAATTTAGTAGTATAAAAGAGCAACAGTGGAGCGTGTAAATAGGCACATGAGGTTTCCATGCCTCGGGATAAACCACACTGTATGATCAATTTTGGACTCTTCTCAGACTTAACATCATGCAAAATACTGCAATGCAAGATACAGATGGTAATTACCTTCTAAACCACACAATATAGTGCCTGCCAGCATTATGTCTTCAAAATATGCTTTTACATTAAAAGTTAGATTAAAAGTGAAGCCTAAGAACACAAACTGAACCTAGGTTTTGGGAATGCCAGGCGTATACTTTTTCTAAACAGTGTACTCAGAGTTTTTCAACTTCAATATTTTTCTTATTCTTTAATAAAATCCTGTGTGGTTTTTTTTTTCTTTTGTCTTTTTTCTCTCTCTTTTTTTTATGATTCACAAAAAACAGTGAAAATGTTAACAGACAAGCTCCCAGACCTTTTCAACAAGATAGAGAGTATCAATCAGCTGACAAGTTTGGGGAACATCTCAGAGAATGTGAACCGCATCAGGGAGCTGATTCAGCAGGCCAGAGACGCTGCAAACAAGGTCAGTCACCAGTTCTCCTCAACAGCACAGCTTGCCTCTAGAAATGCACCCCAAGGAGTACCAGATGGCTCCGTTCCTGAGAGCAGGAATGTAGAACGGAAACTTCCACAAGAAAAGGAGTATAAGCCAAACTGGGAACCTCCAATTCTATCATGGCATCTGTGCACCAGGATGTCAAGTGGGCATTGGTATGCCAGGAAAATGGCTGGCGTAATAGGCACACCCAAGTGATAGTATTCTATAAGTTATGTGTATAAATTGGAGACACAACCATGCTCTGCCCATATGTGTGCCCTCCTTGCAGTTACACACTAAGGGCTCCTTTTACTAAGTGGCAGTAAGCCCAACGTGGGCTTACCGCTTATTACATAGGATGTTCCACCAGGCTGATACTTCCCACCCCTAGTGGTCCATCATTTCCAGCACTACAAAAATTTATTTATTTTTGTAGCACCAGTGTGTACCCGGCAGTAATCGGGCAGTGCCGTGCGCTCTGCCCAGTTACTGCAAGGCTAGCATGGGAGCCCTTACCGCCACCTCAATGGGTGGGCAGTAAGGGCTTCCCCCTCCCGAAATGGCCACGTGGCAAGTGGTTTACTTGACGCACGACCATTTCCTGTAGGAAAGCGAGACTTTTACCAGCTGTGGTAAAAGGGGGCCTCGCGCTGACACCAGCGCAGGCCCCTTTTGCTGCAGCTTGGTAAAAGGGTCCCTAAAGCACTTATGTGCCACCTTATAGAATAAAGAGTAAAGCACTTACGTGCATAAGTGTCGCTGTTCTATGCACTTACCCATGCATCCAGTTATCAAATTGTTCTTTGTATCTGTAGAAGCATGGAAATCGTGATTTAAGACTGGCTAACCTCATTTAACCTCATTCCTAATGGCCTGGAGGCCTTAGGTACCATCCTCATTTCAACACACCATCCATAGTGTTTGCAAATGTTGACCCCCAAGCCCACAGATTAACCCCTTCCAAACCCTCATCTCATTTTGAAATAATACTTTTCTGATACAAGATGAAATAGGTCTGAGGTGATTCAAGAGACCCTAGAATAGCATGTAGAGAGTTTTCCAGGTGAGATTGGAACCTGGATTATCATTAAATCAGGACACTGATGCATGGAGGAAAATAATTTTCAGGCAAATGCCAACCTTATCCCCAATAACTTTTCTTGGAGCTCGAGGGTCAGAAAGGGAGAGAGTGTGCTCAGTCATACTCTGAGTAGGAGCGATTGGAAGAGATTGCTAAGCTAGAAAATGAGGAAAAGACAACAGCAACAATAAAATATAATTAACTCCCAGATAGGTTTCATATGAACATGACCTCAGCTGTAAAGAAAGCTGTCTTAGCAACTTGTTTCCGTTAGCTCAGCACAGCTCAGGTTCTGTGCTAGAGCAGTGTCTTGTGCAATTTTACATGCCCTGACGCAAGGCCCAAGTGTTCACTTACTCTCTCTTCCACAAATAACACCAAGCATGAGTGTGTGTGTGTGTGTGTGTGAGTATGGTTACCAGTACCTCTTTTATCAATCCCACGGTAAAGAACTGAGATTTTTGTGCAGCATAATTTGATTCCTAAATGAAATAGGATTTGGTTTTTCAGTTCCTGAACAACTACACTATTTGTTATCAGAAGATCATTGGAGACTAACAGCACTATACAACATTACATAATGCAGCACTTAATGAGCCAGTTGACTCCACCACGTTCTTAAACAAGAATCCCCTTTTTAATTGAGGAATAGCTACATGAATCATGGGGAGAGATGTGTGTGGGGGAGGGGGTGTGGTAATTCTGTAAAGTGGGCCCTAACATTTACACACCAGTTACACATGTAAATGTTTAGAATAATAGCATATAGGCTTGTAACATAAATGCCAAAATCTCACTTAAGTACTATTCTGTAAATACATAAATATCTTACTTACAGAATATTTTACAGGTAGGCGGCGCATGGGTAATACTCACACTTACACGCATAACTTATACAATACTATAAAACACAAGTGTAACTCCAACATTTAGAAATGAGCCTTTACACCATCTCTGTGGCTGGTGAAAGATCTCATACCTAACAGTACACGCACATATATACTTGGACATGCTAGGAAAGGTGCCTATTTTCCTTTCTAGGATATGCAAATGTATGTACATATAGGCAGACTGTCATAGAGTTGCCCTTATTCGGTATATAGCACTAGAAACCAGAGATACAGGTAAATATGGCACTTGCACCTTATCGCCTCGGTAGCAGAACTTTTATTCCATTTACTTCTTATCGGACAGGTTAATATTCCCATGAGGTTCAACGGCAGCTCTGGAGTAGAGGTTCGCCCTCCAAGCAACCTGGAGGATCTGAAGGGCTACACTGCACTTTCTCTGTTCCTCCAAAGACCCACATCAAGATTAGATCGCCGTAGGCGTCAGCTGTCTTCAAAAATGTTTGTGATGTACTTGGGTAATAAAGATGTAAGTATTGTTGTATTGTAATGTTTTGTGTCCATATTTCATATGTTCATGATTGTAATCGGCTTAGAATTACTTTTAATAACAGAATATAAATCATAATGAACAAATAAATACAGTTTTTCTTCATCCGCATATAACAAGGAATGTATTCATTTTCCTTGGAAAAAAGAAAGCTATCTTAGTTAATGTTTTTTTCTTTTTCGTATTAGTTTGAACATTTACTAGCTCCACTGGCCCATGTTATTTAATGCAGGGTCCTTGTTATACGATGATGCCTGTTCACTAATAACCAGTAGCATAGCCAGACAGCCGATTTAGTGCGGGCCCGAGATCAAAGTGGTTGGGCTGAACATTTCATGTCCACTGTCACTGCCCTCCCTGTGCCACCCCACTCCACCCCTGCCTAAAGAAAAAACAAAATTGAACTTCTGCCTCCCCTCCCAGTGCCCCCCTCCCAAAGTAAATGAAATACCTGTGCTGGTTGAAATCCCCAAGTCCCACCAGCCAAAGACCTCCTTCTTGCCAAAGTAACTTACTTCTTGGGCAGCCGCCAACACTGTCCTCGAATTGCTACTACCAGATGCCGGCCTCCACCTATGCTCAGTTTCACACATGTGTGAAAACTGAATATGTGCACGGTGGAGGGACCTGAAGCTGGCAACAGCGGCTCGGGGACAGTGCTGGCGGACGCCCAAGAAATAAGCTCATTTGGCTGGAAGGAGGTCTTTGGCTGGTGGGGCTTGGGGATCTCCACCAGCCACACAAAGGGAGATGAAATTTTAGGTGGGCCTGAGCCCAAATTGGGTGGGCCACTGCCCACCCCTAGCTATGCCACTGCTAATAACATGTTAATGGCATTAACATGCAGTAACACGGTAGCACACTTTAGAATGTCCATCTGTACTATTTGACTATTTCTATAGCAGAAAGATGATAATTTCACTGTTGGTGGGATTAGGGGTGGGGTAGAAGGGGAGTGTATTATGTAATTTAAAATGATAAAGAGGCTGGTGACACCTTATAGATGAGTTTCTGAGGACTAGAGTCTACTTCATCAGATGAATGAAGTGTAGCTCAGGAGGTGGGTAAATGTAGATGAACATTGAGTGGATGTGTTGGGGATGGGTGGAAGAAAAACAGGGGTATACAGAGCAGGATGTGGAATAATGGGAATGAAAACAGCAGCATAATTAAGCTTATAGCTGTGAAAGTTCAGAAAAAACATCAACGGGATGATCTAAGAGTCCATTCACCCTTGTAGTGGGCCATGAGGTCATTGTCCTTCTTCAGGCCTAAAGTGATGTTCTAGCTCAGTTTCATGAGTGGGTGTCTCTTTATAAGTTCAGATAGTAAGGACACACAGCCATTACATCGGCCTAGACTGTTACACAATGTATCAACCTTTTTAGAGGTTTGAGTTCTTCATTGCATGATATACCGCCTATCAGAATGCTATAATTTATTCACATTCTATCACACACCTAAGCATTTGCACCAGTTATAGGACTGGTATAAGTGATCACACCTTACATTTACTGTGTTTTTGGCCACTTGTACTAGTATTCGATAAAGGAAAATAGAAGCCTACTTCTCTTTATAAAATAGGCCTGAAATAATGAGGCATCTATTTTTAAGTGCCAAAAATGTACCTATTTTGAGCCTATTCTATAAAGAAAAGTAGGTGCCTACTTTCCAGTATAGAATACCAGCATAATATGTCAAACACGTGGCATTCACGAGCATATTTTGGCAATTATGTGTTCACTTGGCACCTAAATATTGTTGCTCTCCTTTTTATAGAATTGTCCACTTTATGCACAGATTACTGAAAATGATCTGTCTGGAGAAAGGCTGTGGTTTCAGACGGGGCGAGGGCAGGAAAAAAAGTGTATATGTTCAATGGCAAAATTCAGCTGATGAACACATATCTTATTCTTTGAAGTGCTGATGGATAAACAGCAAGTCTAACTTTAAATATCTAGCTAAAAAGTTAGTTATGCGTGGATTTTCAAAGCCAGCGTTCATGTGGATAGTGCCACTGAAAATACTTGTACATTAGAGTCAGTATTCAAAGCGATTTAAACAGCCTAGAGAGGTTTCTGGCTGTTAAAATCGCTTGTCCAGTGCTAACCATGGATGTTCAGTGCACTTAACCAGTCAGTGCCACTGAATATCTGCGGTTAGTATCTAAGGGCCCTGTTTACTAAGCAGCATTATAGGCACATTAACATTTTTAATGTGTATTAACCATGTACGTGCCTACAATATCCCTATAGGCACCTACATGGTTAGCACATGCGCTTAGGCGTGCTAAAAACACTATCGCACCTTAATAACCAGGGCCCTAAGCCAAAACTGGCAAATTTCTGGACGATCCAGGGGTGGAGTCAGCACTTACCTGGTTAATGCCAATATTCAGCGCATTTACTGCATCAAGTAACCGCATAAAACACAGTCCTATCTTTACACGGTTCACTATATGTGATTATGTGCTGAACATTGCTCTTAACCACTTAAGTGTTAGCTGGCTATGTACCAGATTTGAAAGCTGTCACCCAGACATGGCCTGACATTGTGGTGGTAAAAAAACAAAACGCTGCGGACTGAATATTTACCCGTTAAATTTTAAGTTAGACATTTAGATGGTTAATGACCTCTTAAAATTCTCTCATTATCTTCCCCCTCCCCAACAGCCAATTTAACTCTCCAGTGTCCTTCCCTTGCACTTAATCCTAGGATCCCAGCCCTAATGCTCTGCACTAGTATCATATCTCATTTCCCCAAACACATCCCGCATGACAATATATTATCTATTACATAAGAACAACAACATTTAAAATGTAGTTTGCTGTAAATCCTATCACATAAGGATTATCATTGTTGCACTAAAAACAACCAACTCTCCCCCCTCCCCAATTTATGAACTCTGAACATTTCCAGATCACGCAAAATAGTTATTTTGCTGTATTATACTGCTTTTTATAAAACTCTATATTTTTTGCAATGCAAACTGTTTTGGGTCCCCTTTTTTACAGTAAAAAGGATGTATATTGTACCATATTTAGGTACCATTGTTTTTGGTTCCTTGCAGTATTTCAAAAATAAATGATGATGAAGTGAAATGAAGTGCTAGCAGAATTTTCCAGTAAACATGTTTTGAAATGCTTTCCCTCTCTCAGACTTCTAAGGACTACATTGGCATGGCGATCCAAGATGACAGGCTTGTGTGCGTTTACAACCTGGGAGGCAGAGAGGCTGAGCTTGATGTCAAGCACCTGGTGACTCAGAGTAAAACTGAAGAAGCCATCATGGACCGGGTGACTTTTGAACGGTAAGAAGCTGTTACATCTTTTCAATTTTTCATCAAAAATCATTATTGAATGGTTGGAAAAATACACTTGATATCTAAAAATGGGATAAATGGATGGATGATTATTTCTGTTGCATGACTGGGCCTTCAATGTTACTCCCGCTGTTTGGACTACTTCCCCAGTAGCTCCTTGTGTAATACTGGGTCTGTGTCCTCGGTATCTAGCTGGATAGTAAATTGATGACATTTTTCTTTTCCTATCTCACCTCTAGAAGCCGCCGTATGTTGCCAAAGCACAAAATTGATGCTTAAATCATTTACAGTGTAGGCGTCTGTCAGGACAGTGTTTCCAAATGTTTTGTGCATAGCACGACAGTAATGAATCTCACTCCTAAGTCAGGGTATGTGGAGTATGATCTCACTCTCTCAAATTTACTGCTGACACTCAAAGTAGTTTAGTTTATTAGCATTTGCTATACCACCTTACATCATGCCAAAGAGAGCTTCCCTCTGGAGTTTGTAAGATGTTGTCTGTATAGGCAACCTCTCCAAGTGTGCTTGAAAATTCCTTAGCAAAGTTCTGGGGTTTCTGTCCCATTTTAAACCACAAAATTCCACTACTTTCACCTATTCATCTCTCTCTCTGTTCCTGAAGTGCTGTGATTATGAAGTAGACAAAGGTTAATGAAATGTGTACTACATTACTGCAAAGCGTCATTCTAATTGGTTTTGGTCTCTGCAGATTTTTACATTTTGCAACTTTTGGTTTCAGAATTTACCAGTACGCTATGCTGACTTACACAAAAGGAGCCACTTCTTCCAAACCAAGTACCGAGAAGTATAAAACTGATGTGAATGAAAAAACACTGCTAAATCTGGATCCCAGTTCTGTTGTCTTTTACGTTGGAGGATATCCTGTAGACTTCACGGTAAAGGCAGATGTGGTTTGGAGGGATTGATTGTAGCACTGCTGTAGAGTTGCATCAGAGGAGGTTTGTTTTGAGGGTTCCCTTCCATCAAGGCTTCCTATTTCAACCACATGGAGATGATATATTGAGACCCAAAGGGCTGGAGTATAATCCCTTAAATCTAGGCCACCCATGCTTACTGACAGCTAGCCTCTCTTTCCCAGCTGTAAGGGAGTGTGTAAGTGAAATACCTCTGGATTCTATATATGGCGCAGAAAAATTGGCATCTAAATTTAGGTGCAAATCCCAGATGCGCATATATCTAAATCGATTAATGAGCTATCAACAACAAGTGAATAGGCCTTATCAATAATACCACTTAATTGGCACTAATTTGGGTTCATGTGTGCATCTTCCTGTGTAGTATTCTGTAACACTCTGTGCCTAAACCCCCTACTGCACAACTCAAAAAGGGGTTTGACCAGGGGAGGGACATTGGAGTTCTAAAATGTTACGTGTGGTTTTATAGAATAACTCCATTTGTGCATTGAAACACCAATGACGCAAATTCTGGCACTCAACTCTAGGCACGGGAATCGGCTCTAAGAGCTACTCTATAAAGCGCACTCAACTTGCAGCACCCAGCACCCTTTCAAGAATAGCAGAGGAAATTTATTTTGGTGCTGATTTTTGAGCTGCCAATAGGCAAGTTAAGTTTTCATTAATAAACCAAATATAACTTCAACACAAAAATTTTTGTATAAAAAATGATGTGCTCAGTTCCACCAAGGGCAGCCACACTAGGGTGAGACTGAATTAGGAAAGCCATCATGGCACACCATAGTTCTTGTTCATAATTCAATAATAATGATTAAATAATAGTGCACCGCAAATGTCCAATAGTAAACAAAACAATGTAATTGCACTTATATGAAACTGCACTTATATGAAACTGATAAATCAGTGCCATGAGATTGGTGTCTAGTTGCAGAAACACAGCAATATTCGAAAGGCTAAGTATGCTGCTAAACATGTTTTGACAAAGGTGCTCTAAAACAAACTAACATCCTCTCACATCCTCAACTTAGATCTGGGTTTCGCCTGTCTCTTCCTCAGGAGGATGTAACACAAATCCCATAGGGGTACCTTAACCAAGACTGGCTTAGCCACATAGGGCCAGATTCTATATATGGCGCCTGAAAAATCTGCATGAAAAACATTTCCGCCTAAGCATATTCTATTAGATTTAGGCGCAGTATATAGAATACGCTTAGTTGATATCCCAGCGCCTAAAACTACGAACCTCCATTTATAGGAACGAAAATGTAGCATAAATCCCTGCGCTTAGATTTACACAGACTGGGTCATATTCTAAGTGCGCATAAATTTGGGAACGCTCATGAAATGCCCATTGCCATGCCCCTTTTGAACTGCGTGCTTTAGAATTTAGACACAGTTCGGGGGGGGTCACGTAATGGATGTGGAGGGTGAGCCTAGTACATAGTTCAGGACTACCTGGGAGCATAGTCTCTGCATTGATTAGTGAACATGGAGTAGGGGGGAGGGATGGGGGAGGGTGTTGGGGGGTAAGGATAGGGGTTTAACACATAAAATGTGAATGGGACATGTGTGATGTTTACTTCCTTATTTTGTCTATTGTTTGACATTCACGTTCAGTTACCTGATGTTCTTACACTTCTGTAGTTTTCTGTGTACCATTCTTTAATAAAAAGATTTTCCCAAAAAAAAAAAAAGAATTTAGGTGCAGATCATTACAGAATACGCTTAGCGAGTTATGCACATAAATTCTAATTATTGCCAATTAGTTCTTATTATTGCTTGTTAAGTGCTGTTAAAACCACTGATTGGCTTGTTAAGCCAATTAAATTATGCGTGTTATGGATTGTGCTCAGATTTCAGTGCGGAATGCTAGGCGCAATATATAGAATCCAGCAGATAGTGTGGCAGCACTTGAGGGAACTGAGCACATAATTTTTGATACATTTTTGTTTTGATGTTATATTTGGTTTATTAATGAAAAAATAACTTGCTTATTGTGAACATTCATTAGTTGTACTCCCTACATATGGTTTGGCTGATATTTGAGCACCATTTACTGAATGTAGCCTATAGGCTAGATTCTGTATATGGCACCGAAAATGGGTGCTGAGCGCTATTCTACAAATGGTGTTCCAAGTCGGGCACTGTTTATAGAATAGCACATAGTGCCGGGATTCATGCCCAATTTTGGGTGTGAGGATTTATCTGCCGTATTCTGTAACACCACGTAAATTCTTGGAATGCCCTTGACCCTCTCATGGCCATGCCGCCTTTTCAGATCCACATGTAAAAATTTATGCACGCATCTTTATAGAATACAGACTACACAGATGTGTGCATAAATTCTAATAATTGCCAATTAGCTCTAATAATTGTTAGCACCCAATTATTGGCACTAATTGGCTTGTTTAATTAGATTGCGCAAATTGAAGGTGCACCCAAATTTCTGTGTGCAATTTTTAACATCATGTATACAATTAGGAGAATAACATGTAAATACAAGGGGGGCATTCACATGAGTGGAGTATGAAAGGGGCACGAGCGGTGCAGCTTCAGAACACTGGAAGTTACGCATGCCCTTGCATTATTTAGGCTTCCACAGTTATGCTAGATCTATGGCTAGTGTAATTGCGGGCTCCTAAATTTTCGGTGTGCCAATGCCAGGTTGCACTCGAATTCTATAACAGAATCTGGGTGTCCATATGCCATTATGGAGCAGGCTATCACACATGGCATCGAGGCACCTAAAAGGAGGTGCCTATTTGTAGAATTGCCTTCATGGTGACTAAAATAGAATTACAATGGCCTTTTAATGACTTTATACATTTTCAGGTAACTGTTGTATTGGCATTAAATGCATTTCCATTTTTTTTCTTTCTGGTGCCAGCCTCCTCCTAAATTAAACTACCCTCATTTCGAAGGATGCATTGAATTAGATGACCTCAATGAGAATGTTGTTAGTTTGTACAACTTCAGGAGAACATTTAATCTGAACACCACTGAAGTGGAACCATGCAGAAGGTAAAGAGAGGAAAACATTGATTTTATTCTGGAAGAGGCTTATATGATTGTTTATCTCTTCTGCTCTATGGTCGTTTATAGAGCTGCACTGCTTTTACACTGGTCAGTCAAACAGAGCAGTGACTTCCTGATCTCACTGGTTGGCCAGCAGATGGTGATTGTTTTCTTTAAAGCTGTACCAGAAGTGACAGTTTGTTTTCTTTTTCCTGCCTAACTGTGAGGTAATCAGTCAGTTTGGAAGTAGAGGGGGAAAACCTCTCTGCTGAGACCCTGTGATCAGTTATATTCTGTAACTGGTGAGCAGCTAAATGTCCTGTACTTTCCAGACACTATTCACTATTTTCCAGGCAGTGATAAAATGTTTAGATAGTTTATAATTAATCCTATTTCAGTTAACTGTTATTGTGTGCTGTTTTTCTCCATGCTTATCTGCTGACCCCTTTTATGTCTTCCCTCTCCGTCCCACCCCCCCCCCCCTTTCCCTATTTTCCTTAACCCTTTCCTTCCCGCTGGCCTACAGCCCAGTTGTGTCCGGCCTCCCTAATTGGTTTGGCCTCCTCCTATCTGTTTAATAGTTCACTGTTCAATATTTTATGAGAATAAACGCAATTGTTTGTTCACTCTGCTTGTCTGGACCGACTAAGAATCCTGGTGGTTTGTGGTTTGGGTCTGTGAGTGCTTTCTAAGAACTGTGGGACCCCTGGGAGTGTAGCCTCTAGTAACCTAGAAATCATTGGTGATAATTTGAACGGGAGACTCACCCAGAGGAGGTTGTGACCCAATCGGTGGGAGGAGGGTGCTAGTGTAGAGCACAAGTGGAAGGTGCAGGCGGACCTGAACTGTGCCGGGGACAGACTCCTGGTGGCCGCAGGGTTAGCCCCAAGCGGGTGACTAGGCGTTTTGTGACAGTATCAGAATACTTTGCAATTGTTTAAACATTTAGGGGTCTTTTTACTAAAGGACGGTAGGACTACCACTGCGTTGGCATGCAGCAAATTAGCCCTACCACCGGGCTACTGCAGGAGCCCAGTGGTAGTCCCTGTCTCTGCTGTGCACCAATTCCAGCACAAGAAGATACATTCTTATTTTCTAGCGGGGTGTGCCCGGCGGTTATTGGTTACTGCCAGGGTAGTGCTGGAGCCATTACCGCCTCCTAAATAAGAGGGCAGTAAAGGATCCCTCAGTAAATGGTCACACGCCAATGCCTCGGCTTAGCGCTGCTTGGTAAAAGAGGCCCTTAGTATGACCTTTGAAAGTACGTTAGTATAATGGGGGGTTTTCTTAGTTCATTCACAATTTGTGTTCAAAGTGTTCTGTTTCAACCTTGACACATTCACGAAGTCTTTGACACTGCCAACTAAATGTTATTTTGCTAAAACAGATCTTAACAGTCACTTCCTGAAAGATGTCATTTTGAAAACAGGTATCATCCAGTTTTTACAGCATCTTGCAGTACATTTGTTTTTGGATTATTTAGAAAAATGTTGGAGGTCCTGTTTTTTTTTTTTTTTTTTCGAACACCGTGTAGATTTTCTGTAACCCCAAAAATTGAGAAACAAAGTGATGCATAGCCAATGTCATTCTTGTTTCCTTGGGTATCTGAGTCCTACTGTACAGAGTCAAATTGAGCAGTGCCATGAGTGCTGCCAAGAGCTAGTTCCATTGTGACAATGAGAGTTCAGATTTAGAGCACTCCAATGGGATTGAGAATTCCTCCCCCCCCCCCCCAAGTCAAATTTTAGAACCTCCCAGTCGGATTTAGCACCCACTGTATTTGGACTGCACATTGGCCATGCCAAATAACCTTCCAGAACCTTTAGTAAATGTTACTGAAAATGCTCCAACTAGATCTCTATGCTGATGGAGACTAGGAACTAACGGCCCACTTGTGGCCTTTCAAGCTATCTGGTTTCCATGACTGGGTGTGACACGATTTGAAGGAGAAAGTCTTTGGTTTGCATCTGTCAGTTCATTTTGCTAAATCAACAGCTGGCAACTGGGTGCTGAAATGTTGGCTCTTCTTTTGTCATCAATGTACATACAGTACTTAAACAATAGTACAAGTTAAGGGGTGAATTCTATATTTGGTGCCGAAAAAAGCGCTATTCTATAAACTGCGCTTAAAGATAGGCACAGTTTATAGAATAGCGCTTACACTTGGAAATCACAGTTTTTAGGTGGGGCTATTTGCACCAACTGAAACGTGGTGAAAATATTCACACCTAAATTAGGCCCGTATCCCCCTCATTCTATAACAATGTGCATAAATGTTAGTAACGCCCCCATTCTGCCCATAACCTTACCATTTCCGCGCCCCATTTTTTTGAGCTCATGCCTAAATTTACGTGTGTATATTTCAATTAAATCTACAATTATCGGCACTAATTAGCTAAATTGCACACACAAATTGGGCGTCGATGCTCAAATTCACTGATTTGACCTTGGAAGACTCACCTTGTTACTTGAGAGAACAAAACTATGTTTAGAAAAGGATATGCAGAACTTATATTCTTTTTTCATGTTATAGATTATGGTTGTCAATAATAGGCATTCACTGTTTCACCACAGACTGTGGAGACAGGCTCTGCATTAGCCTTGCTGAAAGATTACAGACGTTTGAGCCTTTAGTAGGCAGTATGACATTTCTCAATATGTTTTCAGTGAACCTGTGTTGGTTCTTCCTCCTTCCTGTGTCTTGCTGATGTCTCACTATTCAATATTACAGACACAAAGAAGAGTCAGACAGTAACTTCTTTGAAGGAACGGGCTACGCACAAATTATCTCAGAACTCAACCCCTCCGTTTCTTTGCGCTATGAACAGACAATTCAGACAACAAATGACAACGGCCTACTGTTTTTTGCAGAAAAAGAGGTACCATGTGTGTCGCTTATTTTAGAAAGCTTTTCTTTTCTTTTGTATTTAGAGATTGCTATTGTTTGTCTTATCCCCAAAAGCTCATTGATCTTGCTTTGCTCGAAGTGTTGTGCATTTAATTTCAGTTCTAGTCCTCTCAGTACATGAGAAATATTGAGGTGTTTGAAATGATAGCAGGGTGCCACTGCCATGTGATTAGGGAGGAGTTTGGGCGGAGCACGGATGCAGTCGTGATTTACATGCGTACTATATAAAATATGCAGTTTTCTACCCATGTTCATGTGTACCAGCTCTCAAAATGATGTAAATACACACACATTTGTTTTATTCTTGGTTTTTGTAGGATTTCTACAAGTATTTTATAAAATAGACATCTTTTTGCCCTTCATACGTAAATGACTTTTAACCAACTTGCCCTCTAAGGGTGTAATTCTGCAGCTGTTTTACACTGTAAGAACACACATAAATGCCAGTATTCTAGGCATTGACATGCATTTTTGAACATATACACCTGACCATTTTGCAGCGACGCAGTATTCTATAAGTATGTGTCAAGATGCAACGGTGTGTACTTTGTAGGTGGGCGGTCACATGGGTGGCATTTGGGCAGAATGTGAGCAGGACGTGCTCATGTGTAGATTATAACATTTATGTGCATTCCTTCACAATCTAGGCATGAGCATTTACATCAGCTCTATGACTGCTGCAAATGTCTGCATGTGTAAAGTAGCTAATGATAGTATCCTGTAAAGAAAAGTACACACCTGCTTTTCTTCAGGCTTCAGATAGATGCTTTCCTAACATTCATAGCTGCCCCCTTATGAAATTATCCCTAGGGGGTAATGCCATAGAGTGGACACCAGCATAGAGAATGACACTTGGACAGGAACTGAGACAGAGCCTGTGGGGATGGGGCAGAGACAGAGTCCGTGGGGACGGGGACAAACTTTGTTCCCATGTCATTCTCTACTGTGAAGGCTGTCAATGAACTGGATAGTTATTTATGTTCAAGTAAAACAGACCACAGTGTTTTCATTTGTTGGAAAAACAAACAAATGTGCTGGCCACAACTGACAAAATATGCATGGGGGATCCTGTGCATTTTTGCTACCAGCACGTCTTCTGAGAAGACATTTTCTTTTGTTGGAAGGATCGTGGAAGACAGGAGAGCTAGACTGAGTCCTGAGTCCTGAGATTCTTCATCCACAGATTAAAAATTCATAACTGCTTCATAGGGCCATATTTCTCCCCTGCTAGAGCATACAGAGTGAGTTGTATTTTGTACCCCTGGACATTTTAACAGGGTGGATTATGGTTCCTTGGGGTAGTAGAAGTGAGCTATTGATGGGGTTGGAAGGGTAGAGGGTGGGGGGGGTATAGTTGTTCATTGTTATTATTGTTTTCTATTTGTGATTTATAAACAGTTGCACAGAATATTGTTCCTTTTTATACTCTAATAAGGAATATTTGAACATAAAATCATAAGTGTTCAAGGCTTCTGCAGATGAGGACAGAGCCCGTGAGGAAGGGGTGGAGACGGGGACACAGCCTGTTGGGGGGGCAGGGACAGAGACAGGGCCTGCAGAGGCAGGGCAGGGACAGAGCCAGAGCCGGTGGGGACAGGGACAAACTTTGTCTCCTCATTTTCTACACCAACATTTAAATGCTAAATACACACTGATTAGAATACTAGCATATGTGCATGTATTTGTGGACATGAATGTATTTATGGCATTTTCCTGTGTATATCTTACATAGCACATATTTGACAGATGGCTGTATATATGTAGGCAAAGTATGGGCAGAGCATGGGTGGGACTCATACTTAAGGAAAATAACACTGAAGTGCAAGAACACAGGAAGCCTTACAGAGTCCGTGAAGACAGTCTAACAGTAAGGTCAACAGATGAGCCTTCCAACAGTTAATCACATGTACAATTAGTGAATTCTCAAGGATGTAGTTTATTAGAAAGCAAAAGGACTCTACACCAATTGTACCTGTGATTAAGTGTCGGAAGGTTCATCCGTTGACCTTACTGTTAGACTGTCTTTGCAGACTTTGGAAGGCTCATCCATTGACCTTACTGTGGGACTCTTACTTTTGTACATAACTTATAGAATACTGTAAATTATTCACATATCTTTGACATTTAGGCATGAACATTTGCACCAGCTCTATGGCTTGTGTAAATGCTCACTTCTAAATTATAGGCATGTATTTTCCCTGGTACACTAATATTCTTTAAAAGATTGTAGACACCTAATTTTCTTTATAGAACAGGCGCCACATAGGTACCCTCTAAGCAACAAAATATAAGCACAATATTATAGGACTGTCTTCCGCATGTACAAAGCTACACATCCAAAAACAACAGGGTGTTGGGGAGGAGTGAAGGTAAATATGTATGTCTAGCGAAAAAATTCAGCCAGGGGTCCTTTTACTAAGCTGCGGTAAAAGGGGGCCTGCGCTAGTGCCAGCATGTGTTTTTGACGTACACTGAGGCCCTCTTTAACCACAGCTGGTAAAAGATTGGCCATTTTTGGGGAAAAGAAATGGCCATGCAGTACGTTGAACCACTTACTGCATGGCCATTTTGGTGGGAAGCCCTTAGCGCCACCCATTGAGATGGCGGTAAGGGCTCCCATGCTAACCCGGCGGTAACTGGGCAGTGCCGATTACCGCCGGTTAAGTTCCAGCGCTACAAAAATCTAAAACAAATCACTGTAGCACATTAAATGGTGTGCACTGGGGATGGGAACTACCACCAGGCTCCTGCAGTAGTCCAGCAATAGCTCCGGATTGGTACACAGCAAGTCCGTTACGCCGCACCAACCCTTTAGTAAAAGGGCCCTCAGTGAATATTGATTTCTGAGAGTTTTGAACACTGACAGGTGCTTATCAAGGGTGGATTTCCAAAGTGACTTTTTCATAGATATTTTTGCAAGTTGAAGGTCTGTCAGCATCAATTTGGCACACGACATTGCTAGCAAATGACGCAGCATCGTAGTTAGAGAAGAGCTTGTTGCAGTGAATGAACACACAGTACATGCAGCACTAGTACCTTACGCATGCATCCTTGTGCAAAATCTTAAGCTCCTAATAACCACATAATCCTTATGGGTGGGTGCGCACCAATGTAGCTTTCATGTTAGTAAGTTGTTATTTGACATCATGTTCCCTTCCTTTTGCAGGACCATTTCTTCAGTCTAAACATTGAAAATGGCATCTTAGTGTTCCGACACAAACTCAATGCAGGACCCGTGCAAGAAATAAAGAGCCAGCAACCCAAAATAAATGATGGCAAAGATCACCCAGTATGTATTAATTGCTATATGCCAAATAGTAAAGAAAAGAGAAATACTAAAAAAAAAATTACAATGAAGATAAGACACCTTTTGGAATGCCACCTACCACTATATCTGACACCTTTATCCTGGCATATGTTCAAATGTTTCATTTAAGAAATATGTCCTCTGCTTCATTTTGTATCGCCATTTGTTATTTACTTTGAAAAGGAGATTTTCAGTATGGTTCATGACTACAAGTTGACGCTCAGTTTTGGAATAGAATTAGTAATATATTAGGGGTTGATATTCATAAAAGAACCCATGTGCTCAGCATTGGGAGCTGATCACATAAGTCCTTTTCTTTCAAAATCCCATGCCAGCTAATGGATACATATTGGCTGGACAAACCAATGTTTGGCCAGGATTTATCCATAGAAGATTAGGAGGAGTAAGGATGCCGGGGAAGGGCCAAAAGTTGTCAGGACAGCAGTAATATTCTCTAGATAGCTTTATCCATTTAGAGGGACTGTATAAATTAGAAGTCCTAACATACAGATAAGTTATCTGTTTCACCACAGGACCATGTAATCAGCAGTTTTACCAAAATAGATAGAGCCACTGAATATTGGGCATAAAGATAAGCAGATAAGTCATCTACTAATTTTTATACGGCAGCTGAGCAGTTCAATACTGTTCCCTAAGGGCCTTAAGAAAAACTCACTTCACATACACAGACACAACAAATATCAAATGGACTGTTTTATGTAACAAGGTAAATATGAAACACTGGAGGATGGAAATCATGCTAGTGCCATTGAGCAGTATCACAGAATGTTCTCTAGGGTCATTGATTGACAAAGTCTAGTTGCCATGTGTTCAGATAGCGCTGAGAATAGTCAGGAGGTTGTTGTTAGTAGTAATAGTAGAGGTTACTACTACTACTACTATTAAGAAATGCTTAATAGTAGTAGTAGTAGTAGTAGGTTGCATACAATCTCTGTTTTTTCACAAGTGGTACTAATTATGTTTTATGAATTCTTTGTATTCAGGTTCTAATGCGAATCATCACCAGGCAGAACATGCTAAGGATTGACCAGCCTGAGGTTGCAATTCAGGCTAACTTAACCATCTTTGGCTTTTCTACATACTACATTGGTGGAATACCTTCTTCCATTCGGGAACGGTGAGTTGATGCCAAAGAAAAGGAAACCCACAAAGAAGGCAAACTGGACAATTCCAAATTGACTCCATGCTCTTCCCTCTGAGAAAAGACTGCATTCTACTTAGGAACACTCTGTTTATAGAGAAATTTTTTCAACATTTTAAACATTGTAAATGATGACACAGAAAGATCAACATGGCCCACTGAGTCTGCCCAGAAAGGTTGTTAGGGTTGTTACTTTCCCATGCTTGTATTATTGGGGTTGCGCTGCTGCAATGTAAAGGTTACTTTCCCCATCATTGTGTTGTTGGAATTGCACCTGATGCACTGTGCAGGTTACTTTTCCTATGATTTCTTAGTAATGCAAATATCATTACTTTTAGAATTATAGCACCGATTTTGCTTCCTCCACCTCTTTCGTGAGGGCATTCCAGGCATCCACCGCCCATTCTCTGAGAAAAATATTTCTACATATTGCTTTTGATTCTGCCTCCTCATAGCTTCATATTTTATGTCTTCTTGTTCTAGAGCTTTCCCTCATTTGGAGAAGGCTAGTTTCTTCAGATTTCATTTTAGAAATTAAAAAAAACCTGGTGAAATTGATGGGAAAAAAGGTTCTCTCCTTTTAGAGAGCTGAGACCTCAAATAAATTTAGATTTTGACCTGGTCAAGGTCAACTTTATTTCATACACTACCAACTGTGCAAAGCTAAGCCGTTAACAGAGTGAATAAAACTAATACGATTAGGGAAGATGAATATCCGACATATCGTAACAGAGTGAAAGGTTACAATAACTCAAAGGGGGAAAGTTGAGACTGCTGGTGTCTATCAAGGAGCCCGGTCCTGGCTTTTCTTTCCTTCTCTTTACAGGACAAAACAGCCAAGAATGCTTACCACTGGGAGCTGAAATAGTAGGGCTGTCCACCAAGGACTAGAAGTTATTAGAGAGGGATGTTTAAAACCATGATAATAAGCCTATTTCCATCAATTCTGTAAGAAGCAGGGACTTGAAAACTACTAGGCTCTTGGTAGTCTATTCTATTGTACTCTCGTGATTTATAGTTTGCTCTAATTTCATCAATAGATTCTAGGTGGATAGCAAACCATAAACAGAGATTGACAGCAATTGAGTTAAGCAATTACATCATAATAACAATTAAATAGTATGCTTTCAGAGCTTTTTGAAAGAGAAGATAAGATGATATTTCTCCTAAATCTACCGAGAGCTCATTCTACTGCTTGGTTCCCCGATATCCAAAAGAATTTTCAAATAACGGTTTCAAATGAACAGATTTTACTGAAGGAAAACTAAGTTTCAACAAGGATTTGTATCAAGAATTTATATGGTTAATTGGAAATGAGAGGTAGTGGACCCATAGAGGGGCATTTTCGAACAGGGATGACCATCTCTAAGGGCGCCCAACTATAAGGACGGTGCTGCAAAGGGGCGGGGCAACGCGTATTATCGAAATAAGATAGACGTCCATCTTTTGTTTCGATAATACGGTCGGGGACGCCCAAATCTTGACATTTAGGTCAACCTTAGAGATGGTCATCCTCGGTTTTCGGCAATAATGGAAACCAAATACGTCTATCTGAAAAACGTCCAAATCCAAGCCCTTTGGTCGTGGTAGGAGCCAGCATTTGTAGTGCACTGGTCCCCCTCACATGCCAGGACACCAACCGGGCACCCTAGGGGGCACTGCAGTGGACTTCAGAAGTTGCTCCCACTTGCAAAGCTCCCTTACCTTGGGTGCTAAGCCCCCCAAACCCCCCCCAGGCCCGCCTGCCTAAAGTACACTGCACCCACTACAACTGCTCCAGGGACCTGTATACTGCTGCGATGGACCTGAGTATGGCATTTGAGGCTGGCATAGAGGCTGGCAAAAAAGTATTTTTAAACTTGTTTTTTATTATTTATTATTATTATTTATTGCATTTGTATCCCACATTTTCCCACCTATTTGCAGGCTCAATGTGGCTTACATAGTTTTGTTATGACATTATGGTGGAAGGGGGTTAGTGACCACTAGGGGAGTAAGGGGAGGTCATCCCCGATTCCCTCCGGTGGTCATCTGATCAGTTTGGGCACCTTTTTGAGGCTTGGTCGTGAAAAAAAATAGACCAAGTCGGCCAAGTGCTCGTCAGGTACGCCCTTCTTTTTTCTATTATCAGCCGAGGATGACCATCTCCTAATCACGCCCCAGTCCTGCCTTCGCTACCCTGCCGACACGACCCCGTGAACTTTGGTCGTCCCCGCAACGGAAAGCAGTCAAGGGTGTTACAAAATCGGCTTTCGCGAAGGATACCCATCTCCCGATTTGTGTCGAAAGATGGGCATCCTTCTCTTTCGAAAATAAGTGTGATAGCATAGATTTTATATATTAATGTTACCAGTTTAAAAACAACTCTGTCCTTGATAGGGAGCCAATGCAATTGTCACAAAAGTGGAGTAACTTGATCATATTTTTTAGATCCAAAAATTAAATGAGCTGCTGTATTTTGGAGCAGCTACAGTCTAGTCCACAGTTTCATTGCAATACCACCATACAAGAAGTTGCAGTAGTGACAGATGGCATACCAGTTCTGCTGGTATTTTACTCGTACCCTACCACTGGGTGACCAGATGGGGGCAGGCTGAGCCTGTTGTGGTTTAACCCCACTACATGTAGGGCGATGTAGTTCTGATTTTCCTATAGCCGAGACATTAAATGAAATCTTTGCTTCAGTCTTCACTGAGGAAGATTTGGTAGAGATATCAGTACCAGAAAAGATATTCAAAGCTGACAAGTCAGAGAAACTGAAAGAAATCTCTATAAACTTGGAAGATGTAATGGTGCAATTTGACAAATTGAAGAATAGCAAATCTCCAGGACCAGATAGTATACATCCCAGAGTATTGATAGAATTGAAAAATGAACTAGCCGAACTATTGTTAGTAATATGCAATTTATCTTTAAAATCAAGCATGGTACCAGAAGATTGGAGGGTGGTCAATGTAACACCGATTTTTAAAAAAGGGTTTCAGAGGTGATCCAGGAAATTACAGACTTGTGAGCCCGATGTCGGTACTGGGCAAAATGGTAGAAACTATTATAAAGAACAAAATTACAGAGCATATTCAAAAGCATGGATTAAAGCCATCATTGATTTAACAAAGGGAAATCTTGCCTCACCAATGTACTATATTTCTTTGAAGGGGTGAACAAACATGTGGATAAAGGTGAGCTGGTCGATATTGTGTGTCTGGATATTCAAAAGGCATTTGACAAAGTACCTCATGAAAGACTTCAGAGGAAATTGGAAAGTCACGGGAAAGGAGGTAGTGTTCTATTGTGGATTAAAAACTGATTAAAGGATAGAAAACAGAGAGTAGGGTTAAATGGTCAGTATTCTCAATGGAGAAGAGTAGATAGTGGGGTTCCAGAGGGGTCTGTGTTGGGACTGCTGCTTTTTAATATTTATAAATGATTAGATGTGGGAATAACTAGTGAGGTAATTAAATTTGCTGATGACACAAAGTTATTGAAAGTTGTTAAATCGCAAGAGGATTGTGAAAAATTGCAAGACGACCTTACGAGACTGGGCATCCAAATGGCAGATGATGTTTAATGTGAGCAAGTGCAAAGTGAGGCATGTGGAAAAGAGGAACTCGAACTATAGCTATGTGATGTGAGGTTCCGCATTAGGAGTCACCAACCAGGAAAAGGATCTAGGAGTCATTGTTGATGATACTTTGAAACCCTCTGCTCAGTGTGGTGCAGCGGCAAAGAAAGCAAATAGAATGTTAGGTATTTTTAGGAAAGGAATGGAAAATAAAAAAGAGGATGTTATAATGCCTTTGTATCGCTCCATGGTTGGACCGCAGCTTGAATACTGTGTGCAATTCTGGTCACCGCATCTCAAAAAAGATATAGTGGAATTAGAAAAGGTACAGAGAAGGGTGACGAAAATGATAAAGGGGATGGGACAACTTCCTATGAGGAAAGGCTGAAAAGGCTAGGGCTTTCAGCTTGGAGAAAAGACGGCTGAAGAGAGATACGCTAGAGGTCTATAAAATAATGAGTGGAGTGGAACGGGTAGACGTAAATTGCTTGTTTACTCTTTCCAAAAAATATTAGGACTAGGGGGCACGCAATGAAGCTATAAAGTAATAAATTTAAAACAAATTGGAGAAAATATTTCTTCACTCAATGTGTAATTAAACTCTGGAATTCGTTGCCAGAGAATGTGGTGAAAGCAGTTGGCTTAGTGAAGTTTTAAAAATATTTGGATAGCTTCCTAAATGAAAAGTCCATAAGCCATTATTAAAATGGACTTGGGAAAATTAACTGCTTATTTCTAGGATAAGCGCATAAAATGTATTGTACTGTTTTAGGATCTTGCCAAGTACTTGTGACCTGGATTGGCCACTGTTGGAAACAGGATATACTGGGCTTGATGGATCTTCGGTCTGCCCCAGTATGGCAACACTTATGTACTTATGAATATGCATGAGAGAGATTTGCATGTTGGAGACCCAGGATATGCACATCTCTGTTATAAAATAACCACCTTGGTGGATAGTTGCAAAGTTCATGAGTACCTTTACCTGTGGACTTGTACCAATTCTCAAAGGTATGCTCTGTTTTGAAAATTGCCCTGGGAAACAGTACTACAGAGATTTTTACCTGCTTGTTCTGCACATAGTTTTTTTTTTCCTTGAAAAAGAAATTGCGTTCTTTCCTTCCCTGACTTAACCCCACCTACTGTTCCTGTGAGAATAACCGAAGAGGAAAGAAAGGACAGTGAATGGAGGTAGCAATAGTTGCCGTTTCTCACGTATGTAGTTAAAAAGGGTCAGCTTTATAGCAAGAACATTTTCCCGCTTGCTTTTAGTATCTAAGGGATTAATTTTCAAACAGAGTGAACGTATAACTCCTCTATCTGTGTATTTTTAGCCACCATATGGAGAGGGGGGGATTCTATGACTGGAGCTCAAATTTCAACGCTGGAAAAGGTCAGCGCTAAGCACGATTCTATAAAGGGCACACACCCTTTATAGAATTATACTTAATGCCGATACCTGTACCTAACTTTAGGCACCAGATTTACGCCTGCTGAAACCCTAAGTTTGAACGCCTTTTATTGAATTGACCCCTATTTATATAGCAGTGCTGAATATGCGTATTAATTTTAGCACCAGCATTTAAGTTAATTGGTAGCCGCCCCACCTGAAAATTACACTCTAAGTTTTTGACCTTGAGTGGTACTAAAATAAAGGCTGAATCAAGTTGAATAGTGTGGGAACTGATGTTAGGGTCTTCTCATGTGACATACAGTGCAGATGGCACCTTTCCTCCAAATGTGGCTATCCATGCTTCTTCTCCAGTGAACTAGCCTCATATGCAGTGGTGTGCTGGAGCAGGCTCTCACAGGCTCTCGAGAGCCGTTTGTTAAGTTTTTAAGAATTTTGGGAGCCGGTTCTCCATGGCTACTTTAACAAATGGATCCCAAAATGTGGGCTTGGGCCCCTCCTGAATTCTCTTTTACTTTGCTGGCGAGAGAGAGCCCCCTGTTAACAATTTACCAGCACACCCCTGCATATGTATCTTCATGTCCATCAGAGCCTGGTTAGTTGGAATAAACCATGAGAATACATCCTCAGCGACAGTAATAATTTAAGAATGTACCCTTGTGATTTTCTTATTCTTGTATCTGCAACTAATGTCTTGCTAGATTTTTATTTGGAGATCTTAGTTTCTTATTGTTATTATTATTTTCTTACATCAGATTTGGAATTGATACACCCCCCTTTCGTGGCTGTGTGAGAAATGTAAAAAACCCATCTGGCTCTGCCAAGTTTGGAGAAACTGTTGGTGTCACTAAAAGGTGTTCAGATAAGTGGAAGGTAAGATGTTAATATTCCTTATTCATCAACCAACCAGCCAGGTATGACAGAAAATAGCCACAAATACTCGGGGGGAACAACTAGACTTCTGCTATAAATGGAGTTAACAATCCTTCAGGAGAAGATCCAGATGAGGTCAATGAGGAATTTTTTCCATAAGCCCAGAATGAGGAAAAAGTCTCTTTTTTTCCCAGTAAGGCCAGGAGTTTCAAAACAGTGGTACATGGGAAGAATAGAAGTCCATTTTTTTTATTCACACAACATATATAATATGGAAAGAATGCATGTCTGTGAGACCTTCCCTACCCTTTGAAAGCAACAGTTTAAGACTTTGTAGAAGAATGAACCGGGGGAGGCTCGGTGTTTCTGCCTTATGTGAGAACCTGGACTTTCAACCTTGACTTCAACACAGTGTATTCCAAAGATGTGAGCAACAGGCTATTGTTCCAATTTCACACTTTCTGTGGATTTCTCACCAGATTGTAGACTCCTTCCCAAGCTTGAGATGGAAATTCCTTTGTTGACCTACAGTTGTGTTTCCATGTAGGCACAGGGTCTAGAATTAATGCTATTTTTTTTTAAGAAGGAACACATTGACAGAAGTTTCTTAAATACCTCAGAGGATTATCATTCATAATCTTCTATTATGCAGGTGCTCATGAAACTACAACATTCTATTGAGTAAATAACACAGAGCTAAAGAAGTAGATATGTCTCTAGAACTTCTGGAACCTTCTTTTAAGAGAATCCAAACATTGTCAGAAAGTGTAGGTCTTCAGAAGGTCTCAGTTCAAATTTCTCTGGGCTCACAATGGTGAAATCTACCTGCGTAAAATGCATGACAGGTTGGCATCTTCTTTCATAGTTTTTGGGCATTCCCAGTAATATTGTGATTTTGGATCAGAACCTTGATTTTCAAAGCCATACTTCAGCTGAGCTGTTTGAAGTGTTCCCATTGACTTGCTCAATTAATAGGGCTACAAAAATGTTATCAAGGAAGACCAAAAAAGCAGTATGGAAAAACTGGTTGTTAGATACTGGCCAACGCTGACCTACTAGAGAAATGCTTCCCATCATTTAATGGAAATGGAATTGCACACAGCTAGATCTGATGGCTTTATATGTTTGTACTGTCTCTCATAGGGCCTAAAGCCTAGTTTATACTGATACTAGCCGTTAAGCCCGTCAAAACGGGCGAGTATTGGAATGTGTTTTTTTCCAAGGCCCCTCCCCCTCCCCTCACCGCTGCAAGGCCCCCTGCCCTCCCTCCTTCCCTGCCAGCTGCAAGGCCCCCCTCCGTCTCTCCCTCCCAGCTCCAAGGCCCCATTCCCTCCCAGCTCCAAGGGCCCATTCCCTCCCAGCTCCAAGGACCCCCTTCCGTCCCTCTCTCCCATCCAGCTCAAAGGCTCCCTTCTGTCCATCCCTCCCAGCTCCCAGGCCCCCCTCCTTCTGACCTCCCATGTCCAGCATCCTCCCTCCTTCCCTCCCAGCTGCAAGGCCCTCTGTCCCTCCCTCCCAGCTTCAAGGCCACCCGCACTCCCTCCCTCCCAGCTCCAATGCCCCCCTCCGTCCCTCTCTCCCATCCAGCTCAAAGGCTCCCTTCTGTCCATCCCTCCCAGCTCCCAGGCCCCCCTCCTTCTGACCTCCCATGTCCAGCATCCTCCCTCCTTCCCTCCCAGCTGCAAGGCCCTCTGTCCCTCCCTCCCAGCTCCAATGCCCCCCTCCGTCCCTCCCTCCCAGCCAGCTTCAAGGCCCCCCTCCTTCGAGGTTGCCGATACCGCTCCCCCCCCCCGGAGTCGCCACAGCCGCCCCCCCCCCCCCCCCCCACCCGGGCCGGGCCCTCTCTTCACCACAGAACTTACAGTGCCAAAAACTGTAGGCAGATCAGCTCCCGTCGACCTTCCTTCCCTGCCTTTGTCCCGCCCTCGTGTGACGTCACGTCGGTGAGGGCGGGACACAGGCAGGGAAGAAAGGCAGACGGGAGCTGAGCTGTTGCAGTTTCGGCGCTGTAAGTTCAATAGCGAAGAGAGGTCCCGGGCCGGGTGGAGTGGGGGCGGCGGCGACTCTGAGGGGGGGGTGCGGTAGCGATGGTATCCTTGTGCGGCTGTGTGTTTCCCTGAGTTCCGCTCCTCCTTCCCTGCCTGCTCCCTCCTCCTCCAATTTCCACGCCCATGGAGGCGGGGCTTGGACTCAACGTTCGGAGTGTACTGCGCATTTGCAAGTGAGTACGGTCACTTGCCATTTAAATGTTTGATACTTGAGCAATGCTTTAGCTATTTACAGAAATCTAGTCTAATGGCCCTCTATAGTTCCATATTTGACCCAGCTGTGGGGAGGTTGCAGTTGCCGTTGCTTTGGTTATGAGGGGAAGGGAAAAGCATCTAAGAACCTGTTCTTATATTTTGTTTTGTTGTTTGCCTATGAAATATGTGGATATGCTCAAATATGGAACTGAGTACCATATGGGTCTATCTATAAAGGGGCCATGTGCAAAAAAAAATGAGCATTTCAAATATAACAGTACAATAGATAACCCAAGCTCTGTTGCCTTTATTTCACTACAGTTGATTAATGTTGTCTTCTCGACTTGTATTTTGATACAGATAGTTTTCATATGAAATCATTTGTTCAAAACATACAAATAGGTTAATAGTTAAAAAAGGAACAACAATGACTATTTGGTGCTGTGACACTTGTGACATATCATATTGTGATCATTGACAGAACAGCCTGTCAGGGTAAGGCCACAGGTATAATAGAATTGTAAGAAGGTGGTAAGACATCGGGAACAGAACGAACTAGCCTTGGTTTTACCCCAGTGCTTCTATGGACTTTTTGTTTCAAGGTCCCTAAGAAAGTGGGAGTGGAGGAGTGGCCTAGTGGTTAGGGTGGTGGACTTTGGCCCTGAGGAACTGAGTTCAATTCCCACTTCAGGCACAGGAGCTCCTTGTGACTCTGGGCAAGTCACTTAACCCTCCATTGCCACATTGAGCCTGCCATGAGTGGGAAAGCATGGGGTACAAATATAACAAAAAAATGTAGGCTGGATTATAAATCTTTTGATTTGAAATGTTGTTAGAACCTTCTTGTTGAAGGCTCTTGAACCCTCTTCTGTCCAACTCAGCAGCAGGAAAACACAACTCCTGATGGGTCCATTGCATTTTTCAAGGAAGTGTTCAGGAGATGGCTCTTTTTAGTAATCAGCTGTATAAAACAGTTCTCTAATGAAGTCAGGGTTTGGATTTAGGACTATGATGTACTTAGGGGAACTCAGCACACATGTATCTGATGAGGCTCCTGAAATGAATTGGCTGCAATATACAGGTTTTTTAAAAATCTAATTGTACTTCTCCTTTTTCTAATGCAATTATTCTGTAATTCCATCTAGCATGCCAGTCCAGTTGGTCTGCAGTTGAAACATCTGGGCTGAACCTAAGAGTCCTTGCACATCATTAACAACCTCTGGTTGCATCATGCACATAAGATTTATTGTGCAAAACATGATTCACTAACATTACCCACTGACCATGTTTCCATAACATTTAGCATAACTCATCAGTCAGCTTGTAGCCTTGATCTGAATTGTCTGAGAACCTGATTTCCAATTGCACAACAAGAATGTTAACGGAACATGCCCCATGTCTGTCCTGTTTCTATTTAGATTGTCCGATCTGCAGAGTTCTCCCAAGGTGGATCACTGGGACTCAATTCCAAAGGGTTTGCTTTCCCCGATAAATTTCAGACTGGGTTTGGATTTCAGACTTTAGAGCACAATGGGATGTTACTGAATCACAGAACACAGGTATGCAAAGAAAGCCAGCGAGAAGGAGTTTCTGCTTAGTACAATAGCCTTCTCCTACGTATCACTGGAACCCAGACCTCTCACCAGGCAGCAGCCCCATATTGTGGAAGCAGCTGTGGGATTAATCTTCAGTCTGCCCATGTTGCTGTGGGTACATTTGAAGCACCTGCATTTCCTGCAGTTGGATATTCCATTGAAAGAACACATATAGATTTGAAAATCCAAAATTTACATACATGAATTTCTTCTCACACTCTAAACATGGTCCCCTCCCCCAGTAACACCACCTCCTAGTGCAGTTAAAAGCCTGAATATACTTATAGCTATGTGAAAAGCAGGCTTTTTTTTTAACATGGCTTGGTCCCAGCTAAATTGTATTTATGCAGGTAGATGGCTTTTGAAAATTGCCTGCCAAAAAAATTAAAAAAATCATACTTCACATTAGAATTGATTTATCTCCTTGCTGTGTATGGTACTTAATTAGCAGTTTTCAAGATGTATGAGAAGTATGTAGGAACAGGTTCCATCTTTTTCCCAGAGACAACAAGGGTGGTCCATGCTAATGAGTGAAATTTTTTTTCTGCATTGTATTTGGGGTATAAATTTGGAAAGATCTGCTGGTTGTGTACCTTTGCGAGCCTCTCCCCTCTTGCTCTTCTTGCCCCAGGGCCGCCAAGAGGGGGGGGGGGCAAAATTGCCCAGGCCTCCAAGGAGGGCTCGGCGCCAGCATCTTTCTCTCTTTTCTGCTCCTGACAGGACCTGGGTGATTGCGTCCCGACAAGAGCAGGAGAGAGAAAACTCCGGGGTCGGGCCCGCCTTGGAGGCTGGGGAGGAGCAGATATAGCAGGCCATTGGGCCAGGGCCTCTGGTTTGGCTGGCGGGGGTCCCCCCAGGTCCCGCCAGCAGAAGAGGTCTTCCTCCAGTGCTGCTCTTCACTCTGCTGCATGGCCTGCCAAGCGGCTGCTTTCCTCCTCAGGCCACACATGCTCAGTTTTGAAACCGAGCATACGCGACGTGAGAGAAAAAGCAGCCTCAGGGGCAGGCAATGCAGCATAGTGAACAGCAGCGCTGGAGGAAGACATCTTCTGCTGGTGGGGCCTTGGGATTGCCGCCAGCCAAGGTATTTGCAGTTGCGGTGGCAGGGGAATGGTGATCTGGGAGGGCGGCAGAGTCGATCCTGGGGGGGGGGCGGGTGACGGTGGTGACTATCCTGGGGGGGGGGCAGCGGCCCTGCCTCAGGCCCGGCTCAGTCTCTCAGCGGCCCTGTCTTACCCACACCAAATCTAGCATTTCTCCTCTCTCTCTTCCACCCCTCCTAGACTATCATCTTCCCATCTCCTTCCTCTGTCCAGTCTAACATCTCCCTGTCCTCCTGCCCCCCTTCAGTAGCCCAGAAACTACCTACATCTTCAGGGGCCCAGCTTCTCCTCCCCTGTTGCTGCCACAGTACAGTATTTTCCTGTCCCTCTCTTGCCCATACCATAGTCCAGTATCTCCCCTTTTTCTTTCCCTAGCAATTCCCTTACCTTGACACTGCAGTTGTCAGCCAAATCTCATCACGGGGGAGCTAAGATGGAAAGGATTTGCGAGACATTCCAGTCTAAGTCACGCTAGAGGCCTACCAAGTCCCCACCCACTTAGATGCAGATTTCCTGTTACAGAGTGGGAGCCTTACACAACAGCCCTTCAGTCAGCCTAAGCTAGACAGTCCCACATTTCTTTTCTAAAGTAGTTCCACCTGCTGTTGATGAAATGCGTGAAAAGTGATCTTAGCATGTGAGCTGGAGGACAGGCCCAGATGCATGTGTGACATGCCTAATGTGTGTGACTTAGTAGGTATGGGTTCCTACATATCATGCTTTTGAAAATGAGTAGAACCTGATAATAATCATGTCCTTTTTAATAAGACAGCCTTGAGTAGTGCTTAAACATCCATACCAGTGCCTGGTTTTCACTTTCTTCCATCTTCCACTTGGTATTTTACCTGTGAAGTTTTTCTAATATTTCTCCCTGTGCATTTTCTTACCAAGTCCTGCCTCTTCTTTCTCTAGTGCACTGCTGAGATCTGTCCCTTCCCTCCCCCAGTCAGATCATTCATGCTTACTTACCTCTGATGCAGTCACTTTGAATACTGTAATTCCCTCCCCCTACCCACCTCCCTCTCTCCCCCTATGTGATCTGCTCAGAATGCAGAGTCTGGTCCCTTTTCCGCCCATCTGTCTCTGCCTCCGCTGCCTGTCCACCCACGTCTGCATTAATACTGAACAGTAACCTTACAGAGAAAAGAACGTTTTCTGCCTTTCAGTTGATGGTGAAGCAGGTATTCTTTCATTTTGGTTTTCTTTTTTCATTTTTTAAAACATTTGACAAAGGCCCATGACAGGTTGCTCATCAGATCACCAACAAATCATTGCCTGGAAACAGCTTTTTCCTGAAGGCAGCAGTCCATTCTCTGCAATCAGAAAGGCCTCCGGGGTTTGAGTGTTTGTGACATTTTCATTCTGGTCAGAAGCCCAGAGATACTATTTATAAAAAAAAGAAAGAAAGAGAAAAGAAAAGTGCAGTTAACTTCATTAATGTATCCAAGACATCTGTTTTACCAGGAGTCAAAAAGCCCCCTCGGAAAAAGTCTGCCATAGCTGGTCAGTACTAATCAAGTCAAGTCTACTCCTTTGTCCTTATCTGCATCTCAAGCTTTGTTTTTAATCACACCACCCCAGGTCAACTGAGCGTGCTGATCCAGTCCTGGTTTTCTGCCATATTGCACATGTGGACTTCTTGCAAAGCATGGCTGTAATACTTCTCCCCTATGCCGGCAAATGTGGGCGGGTTTCTCCTCTCCTCAAGGAGCACCACTGGCTACCTGTCTTTTTTCAAGTACAATGTAAAATCCTACTGTTAGCCTTTAAAGCCTTTCATATTCATTTTCCATCTTACCTGGCTTCCCTCACTATTCCCTATTAAGTACATAAGTGTTGCCATACTGGGACAGACCGAAGATCCATCAAGCCCAGCATCCTGTTTCCAACAGTGGCCAATCCAGATCACAAGTACCTGGCAAGATCCCAAAACAGTACAATACTGCTTATCCCAGAAATAAGCAGTGGATTTTCTGAAGTCCATTTTAATGATTTATGGACTTTTCTTTTAGGAAGCTACCCAAACCTTTTTTAAACCCTGCTAAGTTAACTGCTTTTACCACATATTCTGGCAACAAATTCCAGAGTTTAATTAAACGTTGAGTAAATAAATATTTTCTCCGATTCGTTTTAAATTAACTACTTTGTAGCTTTATTGCATGTCCTCTAGTCCTAGTAGTTTTGGAAAGAGTAAACAAGCTGTTCACGTTTACCTGTTCCACTCCACTCAGTATTTTAAATACCTCTATCATATCTCCCCTCAGCCGTATTTTCTCCAAGCTGAAGAGCCCTAGCTGTTTTTGCCTTTCCTCATAGGGAAGTCATTTCATTCCCTTTATCATTTTCATCGCCCTTCTCTGTACCTTTTCTAATTCCACTATATCTTTTTTGAGACGCGGTGACCAGAATTGCACACATTATTCAAGGTGCTGTCACACCATGGAGCGATACCATCCTCATTTTTATTTTCCATTCCTTTCCTAGTAATATCTAACATTCTATTTGCTTTCTTTGCTGCAGCAGCACACTGAACGGACGGTTTCAAAAGTATCGTCAACAATGACTCTTAGATCCTTTTCCTGGTCGGTGACTCCTAACATGGAACCTGCATCACGTAGCTATAGTTCAGGTTCTTCTTTCCACATGCATCTCCCGCTCGAGTCTTGTGTTCCATCAATGACCATCATTTGGTCTTGCCTGGCACCCGTCTCGCTAAACATGAACGAACCAGAAATAGTGCTTTCTATTTCCTTTCAACTTTCTTATGGAATAATCTCCCTATTGACATCCATGCTGAGCTGTCCTTACCAAAATTTAAAACAGCCATAAAAACTTGGCTCTTTCAGTGTGCCTTGAGTGATTAATTGGCCAGATCATCATAGTGTTTATCTTATTTTTCCCACCCCCATTTCCTCTCCTTCCTTTCTCCCCTCCTTTTGTTTTGCCCTCCCTTATTCTGTCTTATGATGTACTTGTGTTTTTTTCTCTCTCTTGTTGTTTTGCTCTCCTATCTTACATTGGAGTTCTCTACTAACTTTTTTGCTTAGTCTGTACACTGCTGAGATCTTTGTTCAGCTAAAGCAGTATAGCAAATGTTGAAATAAATAAATATGGAATGCAACTGGAAAATCAGAAGGATACATTCATACTTGCAAAACACCATCAATTTGCTTCCGTCTGGTGCAGAAGTAGTCTAAAAGGTGGGCTTGAGGCCCCTCTCAGCTGAAACCACCCACCATCCAAGAACCCTTTCTGATGGTACAGCCACAAACCAGAGCTGTTTAAGAGCTAAGGGCTCCTGCTCTCACCCTGGCCCTTGACATGGCCTGTTGGGCAGAGGGATTAGCACAGGCTGGTGCCCTTTCCACTGGCCCTAACCTGAATCCCTATCGCTGTAGCTCAAAATTCTATGTAAACAGAGCTGCCGAGAGACTGAGCTGGGCCCAGGGTAGGACTGCCTTTCCCAGCCCCCCCCCTGGACCACCCGCTGCCAGGCCCTCCTAGGACCGCCGCCGCTGTCCCCCATGACCACAGTGTAACCAGACCACAAAAATTGTGGGGGGGGGGAGAGCTGGAGCCCAAAGTGAGGGAGCACATTTTGCCCCATCTCCCTGCCCCCCCCCCACTGCAACTCCACATACCTTGGCTGGGGGAGGTCCCCAACCCCCGCCAGCAGAAGCCTTCCTCCAGCGCTGTTCTCTGCAGAGGCCCATAAAACCCTATGTCTGCTCTTCCCCAGCCTCTAAGGGGGGCCCAGCGCCGGAGTTTTCTCTCTCCTACTCCTGTTGGGATGCGATCACCTAGGTCCAGTCAGGAGCAGGAGAGAGAGAGATAGACCCTGGCACCGGGTCCCCCTTGGAGGCCAGGCCCAGGGGACTCTTGCCCACCCTGCCCCCTCTCAACGGCCCTGTGTGTAAAGATATACTTTTTTTTTTAACAGAGTCTTTCCCCCATCATCTAGAAGACTCCCAGCAAATCTGTAAACTTCTACCTCACCCATCCTGCAATTATGCCTCTCCTCCTTTCTCTTTTTATTCCCCCAAGTCTCTGTGCTGGCTCTTCCTTGCACAGCTCTGGCTCTCTCTGTGTTTGCCTTGCACCCATTACCAAAGTGAGACCAACAAATAAAATAAAGCCATTACTAATAATCTTTCAAAATCTTCTTCCTCACTGGCTCAGCTTGTGACCGGCTCCATTAGCAGAAAAAAATGTGAGTTGATGTAAGGTTTCAGACACACGTGACTGGGATTGTTATGGAAACAGGAGGCAAGCCTGCAGTGAATGCAGCCCCCCCAGTTTCCAAATGGGTTTGCAGCACCATGCGCGCTCTCTCTCTCTGTCTGCTGTGGCCATTGAGGTGAATGTAACTCTTACGGGCAGCTCTTCTTCTGCTTTGGTCCCAGTCTGATCAGCTACAAGTGTTACTGCAGGATGGCTTTGTGAAAGTGAACACCAGGGACAATCAGCTGACATCTTCAGACAAGTACGAGGATGGATTGATGCATTACGTGTCGGTGCTAAAGGATGCCGATGAGTAAGTACCATTATTTGAAAAGAGAACTGTTGCACGAAAGGGGGATGAGTATGTTGAAACCGATATCTCAATAGATGATGATCTCACCTGTCTGTGCATGTTTTAAAAAGCAAAGTTTCTTATCCCCAGCTTTTTGCATCATCAGAATCTGTGCACACTTGTTTAAAATGGACTTAGGAAAAACCAAATTGAATATAACTCATTTGGAATGGCAGTTTTTTTTCACACTGATGGTGCCTTTACCAGCATTGTCACATAATTATCTGCACTGTATTAGCCAATGCTCTGTCTTCTGCTCAGGATACATAGCCATGCTGGTGCTTGATATGAGAAGGTGCTGCTGTGGAAGGTGCCATACCTTGATTTTATTATAGCTATAACCAGAAACCTGATTTTATTGGATGTGTGATAGCTCAGAAAAAAAATGATTACCAGCATCCAATGACATAGTGTGAAATTACTGGCTGCATTTGAACACTGAGGCTGGGGAGGGAAGAGGAGGGGGCTGTAGCTACAGATCAGGCCTGGGGAGTGAGGCAGAATGAAAGGAAAAGGTTGCACGGGCAGATCAAGATTGGGGTGGCAGGAAAAGAGGAGGAAGGGGTGGCTGTATCCGTAGCTGATGCTAGGGGAGGAGGAGGGGGGAAGACAACTTGTGAGCAGTAATACCAGTCACTAAAGTTGTGCCAATGCTACTACCATTGTGAACATGTGTCCAGTGTGCACACATGCACATTTCTATGTGAAATAAAAATTATGTGAGCTGTAAATGTCAGGTTTCAACTGCAGTTCCCACTTCCCTAAAAAATGTGTGCATTATCCATAGGTTCCAGTTATGTCATGCATTATTCTAACAAAAATAACTACAGTTGTCTTTAAAGCTTGTATAGTGAACCCAGCATTTAATATTATTGCATACATTACCTTCCTTCAGTGTCAGCAATGTACTTCCAAAGATTGCCCTCCTCTTGTCCCTTCCTTCCTTCTCACCCATTACTTCCCTCACCCGTAACTGTCTTGTCTGTCTGTATTATTTAGATTGTAAGCTCTTTTGAGCAGGGACTGTCTCTTTGTATCAGGTGTTCAGCGCTGCGTGCGTCTGGTAGCACTATACAAATGCTAATAATAATAATTGAGCTATACTTCTCCGGCCCAGGTCCAAGTACTGCACCGGAATCAATGGCAAGTAACATTACATTTAGAAAAAAAAAATTTAAAAAGGAAGGAATACTAGCCCCAATGTGCCCACTTACACAAGCTCTAAGGCTGGCATAAATGTTGCAGATAACTGCATAACTTACAGGATTCTGCAAGTAATGTCAACCCTGCCTATATACCCTGTTCTTGTACCTCCCAAGTGAACCCCCCCCCCCCACTTGCGTCTATGTGCCAAGGGTCTTTGCACGCATAAATTATAGAATACTACTGAGCGCTCTGCTACAGCTTATGCACGTAAATATTCATTCACCCACATAAGTGCTAGAATTCTATAAATTTAAGTGTGCAAATGGTGCTTATATTTGTGTGACCTGTTCTAGAATTAGGTGGGGGGGGGGGGGGGAACAGAGATTCTAAAAGGACAACCTGCAGCTACAGCCACAGCAGTGTCAATGAGACCCATGTTTCAACAATCCTGGGCCTGGTATTTAAAAGATTAATGCTCCTAACTTTAAAAGTTATGTACTAAAACAACCTCTAAAAATTTACTAGAGCTGAGTGCCAAAATTTATACTCCAAATTTCACTAAACTCCTAAATTTGGGAGCATAAAGGCTAGGTGACAACAAGGATGGATTTAGGGCAGGGAAAAAAAGTTAGGAACTTTCAGTACGAATGCCTTCATTTATAACAGGTCACTTAAATTTAAATGTTAGTTGTGCTGATGTGCGTAAATAGTAGCAGTACGACCAACTGCTATTCTGTAATTATGCATTAAAATGGCTTAATGTGTAATTGTAAGGGGACATTTACAGGCCAGCAGCATATGCAGACAGAGAGACATTTATGTGGTTCACTTATAGAATGCTGAAAATTGCACAGTTAGGCTCTGACATCTGTGCCAGCCAGAGACCTGGTGTAAATGTTAACGTCTAACTACATAATTTATAGCTTTCTATAAGTTGAGTGCATAAATGTCAGCTCTGCCTCTGCTCATGCCCCTCCTCCTCCTCACAGCTATGCACTAGTATTCTATAACAGCAATTAAAGCAGAAACGTAGAAGAATGTAGGCAGACAAAGACCATATGGCCTATCCAGTCTGCCCATCCATATTATCTAACATAGTAACATAGTAGATGATGGCAGAAAAAGACCTGTACGGTCTATCCAGTTTGCCCAACAAGACAATTCATATGTGCTACTTTTTGTGTATACCCTACTTTGATTTGTACCTGTGCTCTTCAGGGCACAGACCGTATAAGTCTGCCCAGCACTATCCCCGTCTCCCAACCACCAGCCCCGCCTCCCACCACCGGCTCTGGCACAGACCGTATAAGTCTGCCCAGCACTATCCCTGCATCCCACCACCGGCTCTGGCACAGACCGTACAAGTCTGCCCAGCACTATCCCTGCCTCCCAACCACCACTCCCGCCTCCCACCACCGGCTCTGGCACAGACCATATAAGTCTGCCCAGCACTATCCCCGCCTCCCAACCACCAGCCCCACCTCCCGATCTCGACTAAGCTGCTGAGGATCCATTCCTTCTACTCTCCCTATCACTCCCTTAGAGATCCTATGTACTTGTCCCAAGCTCTCTTGAATTCAGATACTGTTTTCATCTCTACCACTTCCACTGGGAGGCTGTTCCATGAATTCACCACCCTTTCCATGAAGAAGTATTTCCTCAGGTTACTTTTGAGTCTATCCCCTTTCACCTTAATCTTATGCCCTCTCATTCCAGAGTTTCCGTTCAATTGAAAGAGACTCATCTCTTGGGGATTTATGCCACTAAGTATTTAAATGTCTCCATCATATCTCCCCTTTCCTGCCTTTCTTCCAAAGTGTACATATTGAGATTAAGTCTGTTCCTATATGCTTTATGACAAAGACCACTGACCATTTTAGTAGCCATCCTCTGGACCAACTCCATCCTGTCTATATCTTTTTGAAGGTGTGGTCTCCAGAATTGTACACAATATTCTAAATGAAGTCTCACCAGGGGCATAATCACTTCCTCTTCCTACTTGACGTTCCTCTCCCTGTGCACCCAAGCATCATCTAGCTTTTGCTGTTGCCTTTTCTACCTGTTTGGCCACCTTAAGACCATCACATACGATCACACCCAAGTCCCGCTCCTCTTTCATGTACAAAAGTTCTTCACCCCTTAAACTGTAGTGTTCCCTCAGGTTTTTGCAGCGCAAATGCATAAATACCTTTATAGAATAAGGTCACTGCCCACTTAAAGTGGGTGCCTAGTGATGTCCAGTTATAAAATGGGCCTATTTGCTCAGAAATTAGGTGCCCAAATCTAGGCAAATGGATGGCAGGCTTAAATTTATAAGCATAATTTTTAAGCTCCTAAATTAAGATATACTTTCAGGTGAAAACATGGAGGGGAATTTTCGATATGACATCCAAGTCCAATTGTAGATGTTTTGCTGAAAACATCTAAAATGCTCATCCTGAACATAGCAGTTTTCAAACCAGAAAAAGTCTCTTTTATTTTTGTTTCAAAAATCTCTATTTTCCAGACAATTTTGTGCTCAGTACGTATTTCTTTATGTACCGTTAAAAAAAAAAAAAACAGGTCCTAGAGAAAAACACACAAACACAAGCCATAGGGATGACTGTGTGGCACCATTCCTAGTAAACTGGCAGAGCAGACAGCCAGCCTAGTAGTCAGTGCAGTGGACGTCACACAAAGGGACCTAGGTACAAATTATACCTTAACACCCTGTATTTTATATTGTGGTGCCTCCAGGAACACATAGAAACCCACTGTACCTAACTGTACACCACTACAAAAGCCCTCAGGTCTGCAGGTGTCTCCTATGTATAGGTACAGTTGGTATTTTGTGAGTTTTGGAAGGCTCACAATTTCCACAAGTGTACTAGAGTGGGATATGGACCTGGGTCCTTTTCTCTACAGACCACTGCACTGACTGCTAGCCTAGTCCTGGGACCAGCTTGCTGCTCTAATAGGAATGGCTATAATATCTCAAGCTGTCACAGAGCCTGTTATGTACTGTCACTGTCACATCTTTAGAGGGGGGAGAGGGGTCAGTGACCACTGGGGGATTAAGGAGGCTCATCAGGGCATCGTTTTGTGACTTAAGTCGTGATTGAAACAGGTCTAGATAAAAAAAATATCCCAATTTTTCCCCTAGACATTTTTATCTTGTTCCATTATCCCTGAAACACATCCAAATTCTGGGCCTGTACGAATCCCACCCAAAACAGGCCCCCAATATGACCCACTTGCAATTTAGACAAACTGCGGAGTAAAACATCCCAATTCTGAGTTTGAAAAATCACGATTTAGACATTTTGGTGAGAAAAACATTCCTTCTGCTGCGTTGTACTGCATTTGAGACACTTTCTCGTTTGAAAATGAGTGCCAAAAGCTCCTATGTTTGGCTAAATATAAGGCACAATTTTAGGAGCTCACCTTTTTTTGAATATCAGCCTTCCTAATTTAAAAAAAAAATCTATTCACTTTTGATTCCTGGCTGCTACACTGACACTACAATCAGCCCGCCACACACCAGCAGCCCACTGCATTCCTCATTTCCAGGCAGAAATAGTCATACTGCTCTCTGATCAAAGGCTTCTACCCCCTCTTTATTAGAGAAGAAAAAGGTGTTTGAAAACCATCAGAACATATTTGACCTTTGATGCATCTGGTCTATTGTAATGCAAACAAGTAGGAAAGGTGTTTATTGTCTACAGCAGGGGTTCTGAACCCAGTCCTCAGAATACACACAGCCAGTCAGGTTTTCAGGATATCCATCATGAATATGCATGACAGAGATCTGCATACAATGGAATCTCATGCATATTCCTGTGTGTGTCAGGAGAAGACTGCGCTACAGATACTTAAAATGTTATTTAACTTGAAAGCATTCTTTCTTTGAATTTTTCCCCCATTCATATTGTTTTGTGCTACTGCAGGTTGAAACTCCTGGTGGATGATAAGCCAGTGATAAGAAGCAGCTCCCCAAGCAGCTCTGGAGGCTCCCGCGGTGCTATTGATCTGGGAGGAACCACCTTTAAGGGGTGCATCACCAACGTATTCATCCAGAGGTATTTACCCCAGTTTTTTTCCTCCTCCCCTTTCAAAAAAAGTTTGAGAAACTCAGAGTAGGAATGAACCAAAAGCCACATTCTCACTAAGCCTTCCTGTAACTTTTGAGAAGAAACAGTTGCCTATAAATTGAACACGTACTAGATGCTTGTGCTGTGTTTGGGCAAAGCTCAGCTAGTACAGACAGATTCTGAGAAGATAATGTAACTTTCTAGGGGCAGCTGAAAAGTGCTTCAGGTTAGCCCTGTGTAAAGGTTTCACCTGCAGCTGTTCAACATTAGCAGTGTTAAGTCTGTTACTGAACACTAAGGTGTGTTTTCCTGTCCTTCAACCAGATAGATTTACACATTGGGCTTCCTAATGAGCAAGGGGCCTTACCTGGTCAATTTCTGACTGGCAGAATGCTTATGCAAGGAGCACCTTGGAGAGACTCTGGCTGTTGTAATGCAGTCTCTGTCTCAACTGGAGAAACTTGCTTAGTACAATGTTATTTTTTTCTTGAGGTAATGTTTCCAAATGAGATAATTTTGCACATATCATGACTGAGTGAAGTTCATGTCTAAGCCTGGAGATAATCAGTCTCTCAGAATCCCTGCTAATGCTCGCTTCAACACTGGCATTGAAGTTCCTTAGGTGTAAAATATGGAAGTCAACATATCAAAATGAGATTGGAAATCCTTTTTAATCAGAGCATTGGTGCCCAAGATAATTGATCTACTTTGAGTATCACTTCACCACATTTTCTTGGCCTCTCATTGCCTTGAGGATCTCCTTGTTCTGCACACACAGGACAGAATAGTTGCTTTCACTGGTAGTAATCCCATTCTCGTGATTTTCTCCTCTTCCACAATGTCTGGTTTTCTTACACCAAGATTTTATCTGTGGGAATGGGAATATCCCAGGTAATCACAACTTTTTCGTTCTCTACAGTTCTGTCAAGGTCATGATCCCAGTGCTTTTCTAGCACAGCAATACTATGTAAATTTCAGTGGATCAGAATTTGATTCCTATGCTATGCGGGTTGGTGTGTGCTTACAGATCTGTCATTCCCTCATTGTCAGGAGCCTGTCAGTTCTTATACCTTGGTTCTCCAACAATTTCACAGGAGGTGGATGATTTAGAGGAGAGTGAGAGCAGAGCACCCGGAAGTTATTCCTGCATCAGATAGAAAATATCTTTTAACTGCAAGGTTATTGTCTGCATTTGAATAGGCAGAGTGATACGTTTTGGCATCTGTATCCCTGGAGAATATAGCTTAGTGGGTAGAGCAGCCAGGTAGGAAAAATGGAAGCCAGGGGTCAAGTCCCACTGATGCTTTTTGTGACCTTGTGCAAGTTAATTTATTTCCCATTTTCTCAGATACCCACTTAAGTATAAGCTCTTTGAATACATAACCAGTAGAGTCCACAAAATGCTGAAATACAGTCTATAATTGGAACAGTGAACATCAGGAACAGGACAGCTGCACACAAATGAAGTAAAATTTAAAAAGTTACTAAAAAATAAAAGAAAATTTAAAATAAAATGTTTTTAAAAACCCAAAACAATAAAACACCAAGAATAGGTATTAAAACAACCAAATACATATTGTATGCGTACAGGAGGACTTATTCAAAATACTTATTGAAAATATTAAAATATACAAAATAACAAGAACAGTGGACTTTCAGAGTCACAGACATTGCCTCCCCTGAGGTCCATTGCTCTGAGGATAGTCTGTATTTAAAGGTAGTGCAGAGTGTATGTCTTGAGCTAATAGACCTGTCATTCCTGCTTTTGTTCTTCTAGAACATCTGAGGACGACCCTCAAGTCCAGAATCTTGTCGATCACACTGAAAAGACCCAAGTGACGCTGGGAACATGCACTACAGAGCAGCCACCTCTGGCAATGCTGCTGAAGGAATTTAGCAGTCCTAATATCTCTGTAGAGGGTGCTGGTGACCTAGTTTCAGTACGTAAATATCTACAATGGCTCTCTTATATTTACATCAGAATTTCTTTTAAAAAGGAGAAATTAAATGATGCTTTTGAAATGTTGCTTTTTTAGGTGCCCGAGGCAAGACGGCTTGCTGCCCTTACCAAGATAAAAGCACAGCAAAATTCAGAAAGCTGTGCTCCACCTTCACAGCCGAAATCCCCTGAGGGAGCCTATCAGTTTGGAGACTCTCCTACCAGTTACTTGCAGTATACAGTGACCAAAGACTCCCTGAAAGACAGGTGACTTTTCACTTTTGTGCCTGAGCCCTTCCAGCAAGGCACCAGGGTACTGTTTTGTTTTGAATCCTTGTGATCTAGTCTTGGTTATACTATTTTGCATGGATGAATTTGTAGCACTTATCATCCTAAGAAGCACAGTAAGATAATGGGTTAAAAAGCAGAGCTGGAAGCTGGCCTGCTGCCTCACTGTTGTGTAGAAGATACATTGTTTATTCCCCCAGTCAGGTCTTCTACAGCATGGTGCAGCTGAGGAAGTTCTGGAGTCAAATATTCACACTCTGAGGGGAGGAGGGAGCAGGGTGACACCTGATGGCTGGATGGAGAGCTCATGATTGCAGGATTCAAGAAAGAGCCCTTATACATGGCTCCCGGCCTCAGGACCATCACTGCAAAGAAAGGGCTAGGAACAGTGGCAGGGGCTATTAAAACAGAGAAGAAATCCCAAGGTAGCTGTAAATTTACTAATCAGTAGCATGTACTAACACCATTATCACACATTATCTGCCGCAGGACCCATGTTATACCTTGGGCCATGCAGCAGATAACATGTAATAATGGTATTCATGTGCACTAGTTGTTAGTAAATGATCGTCTTAAGGCTCTAGTTACTAAGTATTTTTCTCATAGACACAAAACGGGCAAATCTAGAAGTGGTCACCTTCATTTACACACCACTTGCGCACAAATGTCCAGATTACCGGCACTTTCACATGCAAGTATATACTAAGTGGCTGTAAAGCAACCAAGTGCTGTTCTGTCAGGGAGTGCATAAGTGACATAGATATAAATGTCCCTGCTCTATTTAGTCCACCACAGTTACGCTGGGGCTGATGTAACTGTGAGCATGTAAAAGTAAGGTGCACTCATACTGGTTTATATTGGTATTCTATCTGCCATTCTAGGACGGGTGCTCACTGCATCACAGCATGGCGCCCACTTATAGAATTCCCCCAAATGGGAGAAGACATTTTTTTTATTTGTTTATTGGGATTTATTAATCACCATTTATGAAGAGATTCACCCAAGGCGGTGTATAGCAGGTACAGTTTAACATCAAACTTACAATTTTGTTAACAGCGTAACAATAATGACCAAATATAAACATAAATACAATAAATGAAGTAAACTTGACAACAGCACTGAAACCTAATAATAGGACTATCATGTTAACAGGATCAAAAATATACACATTTAACAGCACTGAAATTCAAACAACAGAGGTATAATACAATATCAGCATAATACTAATGAAACGCCTAATAAGAACAGAATTCAAATAACATTGCTAGGATACCAATGATTTTCTACTATACAGTTTACTATATAGCTGAGGGGCCAAATGCAGATATATAGATGGGGACAAGATGGGTGGTACAGAGTCAGTTGGGATAAATAAATGGGTGGCTAAACTCAAGCCAAGTTCTTTGTACAGTTAAACAAGATATAAGGAACTGGCCTAAGTTACAGTGTGTGTAGCAAGCTAGTTCAGGTGCAGAATGAGTGTATAGTCAGTCACCCAATGTATTAAAGGCTTGGGAGAAGAGCCATTAGTAAATAGGCACCACAAGCCTTAGCTCCAGGAGCCAGAAAAGAAGAACTACAGGGTCAAAAGCAGTCCAAGGATTGGTTGAGCCTGTTCTACCACAGGAAGGCAAGCTGGCTGTGAATCTGGCTCCCCTGGTACAGGTACGCCTTTATGCAGAAATTTTCTTAGCCCTGTACCTCATGGGCAAATGAAGTGTGACATGAAGTTGGGCTCCTGCTGAAGATTTAGGTTGGCTCCCAGTTAACATGTTACTGCTTATCCTGAGCCATTTACACAGAAGAAAAGTGGTGACAATCATCAAAATATTCTAGTCCTTTTGACAGTAGCTCATCAAATATTGATGGATATTTTATATGACTTCAGAATAGGGAAAAGAGTGAATAATTGGTTTGAGGGCTTTCTTTCACTAAGAATGTATAGTGTGAAAATGAATAAAATCTTTTCAGAAAAGAGGAGAAGAGGGTGTGGAGTCCCACACACATCACCTTTGTCACCTATACTATTTTTTTTTCTTCATGTTTTCGCTGGAATCCATCTTAGCAGTAAGAGGTATTCGCTATTTTATTTATGCAGATGATATGGCTATTTATCTTCCATTTGACAAAGCTAAGGAGGATATTAATTATCTTGCCAGGAGTCAGTATAAAATTGGTAGAAAGTTGGGCACAAAGGTATCAGTTAAAATTGAATATAGATAAAACCAAATTTTTGCTGTTAGGTACACACCATAACATTAATCTAAATGTGCAACATTAAGTTGAAAATAAAACAATTAAATTGGAGTCTCATCTGAAAATCTTGGGAAGAATGGTGGACAGGTTTTTATCCTTTAATCAACAGATTAAACTAAGAAGATATTTGGGATATTAAAAAAATTGAGGCATGTTAGGCATTGTTGTAAACAAGATAATTTTAGACATAGTTCAGTCTTTCGTCTTATCACAAATCAATTATGGCAATTTAATTTATATGGGTTGTAATGCAGATGCTCGTAGAAGACTGCAGATGCTGCAAAGTATGGCAACAAGGTTTTTTTTTTTTGGTATCTAGGTATGAAAGGGTTACACCGTAATCCCCCGGATTCTATATAGCGTGACTAGATTTCCGTGCAGAAATCCACTATAACACACATAACTTAATTGGCTCAACAAGCTAACCAGCATTGTTAGCAGCACTTAACAAGCAATAATAAGCACTAATTGGGATTAAATAGAATTTACATGCACAATTCGCTAATAATATTCTATAACGCAGTGCACCTACATTTTAATATGCACAAGCAAAAATGGGTGTGGTTATAGGCGGGGGAAATGAGCATTTCATGGGTGTTCCAAAATTTACATGCATTATTATAGAATATGCCCCAGTGCGTGTAAATCTACTTGCAGAGATTTATGCTAGGTTTTTGTTGGTGTAAATGACTGTATGTAGTGTTAGTTGCAGTGAGGTCCGCCTAAGTGTATTCTTTATTTATTTATTGCATTTGTATCCCACCTTATCCCACCTCTTTGCAGGCTCAAAGTGGCTTACAATATATCATGAGTAGTGGAAGAATATTAGTAAATAAACATATATAGAATCCTGTGGAGGCCAGCATGATTTTTAAAAATATTGTAGTTTTTTGTTTTTTTTAATAATCTACGATGAGGCACCAGATCCTCAAGCTTAGGAATGGAGACTACCATTATCATTTAGAGCACTACGAAACTGTGCAGAGTTCAAACAAAGAGCCCTGTTTACTAAGGCACATTAGCATTTTTAACATGCCTATAATTAGCACACATGCTAACCATGTAGGCATCTGTATGGATATTGTAGGCTTGCACACGATTATCACACGTACATGGTTAACACGTGTTAAAAATACTAACATGCCTAGGAGGCTTAGTAAACAGGGCCTAAAGTTTGAAAACCTTTTTTGTTTCAAAAAGCCTTTAGAGGTTTAACCTAAGGAGCATATGGAATGAGTGAAACCAGTAATACCAGTATAATATTTTGAGCAGGGAATTATATTTACTGTTAAGTGAGTAAAGTTTAAGTATGTAAGTTTTCTGACGTGTTGTGGTACAATCAACAATGTATTTTTATTATATTTTACTGTGTATGCTGATTTGTTTGCTGCCAAGTACTTTTAGATTGTGCAGGTAATAAATATGTAAAATAAATAAGTTATATGAGTAACAATTTTAGTCCCTAACCATAAGTACAGCAAGGGGTCATTGGCAACTTACATTTCCCAGTTTAAAAAATATTAGGTACAAATCTGTTCGTTTAGTTACATTTCAATTTATGGCAGCAAGATGGTGGAATTCGTTGCCTCTTCAGCTTAGGAGTATTCCATATTTTGGTTTGTTTTAGAGAGACACTTCAGACTTTTTTTATTCAAAACATTTGTCATAACAAATAGTTAGAATATGTACGTTAGGAGCTAGTCAAAGATGTGTACAATTGTGGATATACCCAGTTTCTTAATATGTACATTGCACTGAACCCCAAAGGTGGCATGTTGCGATTAATAAGAAACAAAGTAATGTAATGTAATGTGTTAGATGGATCCTGTTTGCTGTGCTGAGTCTGCTGGAATAACTTATAGGAAGCATGTACCCTCTCACTCTCCCTTCCTGCATCAAATGGGCTTGTTTGGCTGAGCAGCAGATTTTCTTACTCCTCCCCAATGCTGGCTTTGTCCGAGCTCAGCTCCAGCACCATCCTGAGACAGGTTTAATTAGAAGTGGCACACTGTGCTTAGCATATTGCGTACGGACACTTATTAAAGAAAGAGCTGCAGTCCACCCCATGGCCTTCAATATAACTCTAGAGTCACAGACAGAATAATGAAAAAACAAAACAATACAATAGTCTATTAATAATCTAGAATTGTGGGGGACGATGAAGGGTGGTAGAATAAAGCAGATGGTGCCCGAGTGTCACAGGGTTTTCCCCACTTTCTTTCTGTCACAGGTCCCATTTCTCAGTGGACGTGCGAACGACTGTACCAGAAGGGCTGATCTTTCATATGGTCGACAAGAACGGAAGCTCCTATGTGGCTCTTCACATGGCAAAGGGCCGATTTGTCTTTTCGTTTGGCACGGGAGGGAAAAAGATCAAAATCAGAAGCAAAGAGAAATACAACGATGGACAATGGCATACAGTACTAGCCTATACTTTCATTATTTTCATTGGTGCATCAAGAGTTAGGCACACCTTCTTATGACAGGTCAATGGCTGGCGTATGTGGCCACACCTTACAGTGCCATGCAACTGATAATATATTGCTTGGCGACATGCCCATGTGTACACCCCCTGGCATCCGCATGCTAAGTGGTTTATAGAATAGCATCTAGCATTTATACATATAGGGTCAGATTCTATATAAGGCATCTTAAATGTAGGTGTGTCAGAATAACACATAATGGTATTCTATAAACTGCATCTACAGTAAGATGCAGTTTATAGAATAGCACATAGGCCGGGGGAATGCGCATATGTTTTGGCATAGCCATTTATGCCACTGAAAATCTGGTATAAATGCCCGCACCGAAATGTAAGCACATTCCCCTGAATTCTATAACAATGCGTGTAAATGTGATTGACATGCCTACACTCCTCCCATGGCTCCTTTTCAGCTATGCGCGTTGGAATTTACACACTCCTCTTTTTAGAATACGCCTAAAAAACGGCACACGTGAATTCCAATTATTGCCAGTTAGTGATAATTGGTTGTTATTGGCCAATTATCATGACTAATTGGCTCATTACTCAATTGAGTAACATGTGTAAATTGGCCATGCACACAATTTAATGTACGCTATTCTGGGAGAATAACAGCTAATTATTACCACTAATCATGCTTGTAAGTGTTAATATTCTATAAACTAGACCCACTATTGGCTCCTAAATTTAGGTGCCGGCTTATAGAGTTGCCTTTTATAAGGCCATAGTTATGCTTTTTAAATTGGAGCAGTCCAGACCACAGCTAAAAGTTATACAGACAGGTTATCCATTTCAAGTTATGATGATATTTTCAAAATTTGGTACCAGAGATATTTACCTATGTTGCCTGTGCCTAACTCCAGTCCTGGTTTGGTGTACACTTCACTGGGAGCCAGGATGTCTCTCTGTGTCAGTCTTTTGCTCTGTATCAAAATCTCGAGGCTCAGGAAGCAAAGCCTGGAATCAAACTCCATTCTCCTTCCTTCATTTATTGACTCAGCAACTGAATTCATTCAAAATGGATTGCCGGCTGTGATTAGAATCAGCCCTTCCATGATTTCCCTTCCCCTACACCTTTGTTAATTTTTCAAAATTAGCCTAAAAGTTTCGCTTTGTGCAATGTCATTTATATACCTGTGGCAGGGTATTATGATGATAATCTTATTGATTTTTGTGTCTTATAAGGTGGTGTTTAACAGGGATGGGGCAAACGGCCAGCTTGTCATTGACGGTCTGAGGGCTCGGAAGGGCAGCCTAGCGAGCAATTCTACATTCAATACGATGGCTCTCATCTACCTAGGTGGCCTCCCAGCACTAAAGCTTCAGGTATTAACATAAAAATTATTTTAACATAATGCTAGAATTATCAGATTTTAACAAAATCAAGCAAGGGAACACGTTTTATTAGGAAAAATAGAACAGAATAATAGAGAATAATAGAAAGAGAAAAGAAAGCACTACAGAGAAATACCCAAGCACATACTTTGGAGGCATAATGGAGGGGAGAAAGCAGATCCCAAATGAAGTACTCCAAAGACAATGTTTTATTAAACACAAGTACCCAACATAGTCCATGTGTCGCCCATTTAGGGCTGCCTCAGGGGTCTGAACTACTCACTTCTTGCTGTGCTGCTTCTCACGTCTTGCTATGCTGCTGCTGGGTCCCTGTTCCTTCACTTTTCATCTTTTTACTGCTGTATCATAGAAGCAGCAAAATTTTCAAGTTGCCCAGGTCCAGAAGAGACCTTTGTGGCAAGTCCTCATTCAAAATCAGGGAGAACCAGAGATTGTACAAAAAGAATTCCTGGATGGTACTGAGATAGCTGCAGAGGTAGAGTGAGGAGGAAGAGAAGTAAGGGCAGTGACTTTATCAGGAAAAAAGGTGGCCAATGAATCAGCATCAAGTAGAGACAGAGGGTCTCTAGGGCCACTGTTAGTGAGACTAGAGACAATAACAAAGTGAGACTTGGAGGAGAGAACTTAGAGTTGATGAGCAGTCTAGAAAAGTAAAACTTCATAGCTAGCTTTACCTGAGCAGAGTAAATGTGGCAAGCCGCTATGTAAGACGTCAAGGAGTCTGAAGTCTACACCAGATTCATTCTTCTCTACGAGTTTGATGTCACAGAAGAATTAATCCATGATGGTACCAGGGATTTCGAGCATGTCAGTGAACTTGCAGTGATGACTGAGGAGGAATAGTGATCCTTGGATTTTCAGGAGTACACTGTCAAACTAAGTAGTAGTAAATCACTGGTTTTCACCACCATAGTTCTAGAGGAACTTAAATATGCAGTTGCAGACCTATGTACTGGTAATCTGTCACAGTACCTGAGGACTGTAATGTAGCTATTAATTTTCTAAAAGAGAATGACCCAAGTAATTATAGTCTGACATCAGTACTAGGTAAAATGTTGAAAGCTCTTTTTAGGGACAAAAGTATTGGTGTTCTCTCTCTCTCTCTCTCTCTCTCTCTCTCTCTCTCTCTCTCTCTATATATATATATATATATATATATATATATATATATATATACACACACACACACACATAGCATAATGAGAAGAGCTGCAAGGATTTAGCAAAGCAAAGCTGTGCCTTTTTGAATATGTAAATTAGTATGTGGATAAAATAAGTGCAGGTTGGCTTAGTGCACTTGAACCTTCAGAAGGCATTTGATAAAATCCCTCATCTCATGAGAGTCTATAGGACATTCAAAAGTCTTGCTGTAGATTTTGTAGGTCAAAAGATACAAAACAAAGAATAGGACTAAATAAATGGCTTAGAGGCAAATAGAGCAGCGCCTCACAGATCTCTACTGATTCAAGTGGGTTATTTTAACTTATTAATAATCTGGAAAAGGGAAGCTTGATTGAAGTGAAAATTTGCAGATGACACAAAAATATTCTAGGTAGTCAAAACACAGGCAGACTGTGAAGATCCACAGATGGACTTTACCAGACTGGCATGCTTGGCATCTAAATGTCTGCCATGGACTGTCTGCCAGTGGATGTGGTCGAAATAGGTAGCATACTTGGTTTTCAAAAAGGTTTGGGAAAGTTTCTAGAGAGCAGGTCCATTAATATTCATTAGCTAAATATGCAGAGGAATCACTATCTTCTACATTTGGGAACAGGCAATGGGGAGGTGATGTTCCAGGTACTTGAATGAGAGCCAGGTTGGCCACAGTCAGAGACAGGATGGGAGGGGGGGGGGCTTGATAGATCCTTGGTCTGACCCATCATGATACTTCTTATTGTTCTGATCATTGCACTGGCTACAGTTAGCCCTACTGGCCTTAAAAATGCTGTGGTTCATGTTATCTACTCACCAACAGGAAGTCAGTGCTATATTAAATTGTCAAATTGAGTACCTATTGGTTGACTGCATGTTCCTTATTGTTAATACCTTTCATAGGAATTGTCAGAGCCAACATATTGTTGCACAGATTTCCATAAAATGCTGCACTAGCTTGTGACAAAATATATATGCATTGTTTTCTTCCAATTTTCTATTTATCACAATCCAACACAAAGGGTCCCTTTCTATAACAATACTTGGCATTGCTGAGGAACTGCAACTGTTCTTGTGTTCCAGAATATACCAAAGAAGAGCTTTGTGGGTTGTATGAGAAACTTCAAGTTGGATGGAAAGCCCATGGACTCCCCTACCGAGGTGCATGGTGTCACCCCATGTTTTGATGGCCCTTCAGAGGCAGGAATCTATTTCTCAAATGAAGGTGGCTATGTGGTTATAGGTAAGAAAAAAGTGCTCAGGAGTGTTGGTCTCATTTTTTTTTTTTGGAGTGTGGGGTTTTTTTTTCCCTCATCCTAAAAAGCTGTTCTTTTCCTTTTGTTTTTCCAAGATGACTCTTTTGTGCTGGGTTCTCAATTTGAAATGGTATTTAATATCCGCCCAAGAAGCTTGACAGGCCTCTTAATCCATGCTGGAACCAAACAGAACAACTATATGAGTGTCTATATGAATGCTGGAACAGTAAGTAGCTGCCTTTTTTCAGTCCAAAGTCCATCTCTAGTAATACCAGAAATGAACTTGTCTGTGGTCCTTCTTTCTTTGGGTTTGCAACTAATCCAAGAGAATTATCGGAGATATAGCACTTTAGTAATGGCATGACCCTCTGCTTGGCAGTGGGGGTCCCAAGCTGTGGGCTGAAACACCAGTCAACTGAACTGTCTGCAGGTGCTGAGATGGAGTACTAGTAAGGAAGGAAGGAGGAGAGGCACTAATGTGTAGCTGCACTCTACGATGTAGAATTCTTTCTTTCTGAGAGCCTCCATGCCTGTTTCTTATTTGTTATTTATTTATTTATTTAATACATTTATACCCCACATTTTCCCACCAGTTGCAGGCCCAATGTGGCTTACACAAAACCGCAGGATAGGCTACGGATCAGAAAGTATAATTAAACATTGTAGTAGTAGGTTATTAGCATATTGGCATCATTTAAAACAACAATTGATAACAAAATATAGTAAAAAAAAGTCCATGGATTATGCTGAAAAACAGGTGGAAGTACATTAGGTTGAGTCTGTAAGGTATGCCTTCTTGAACATGGTGGTCTTCAATAGTTTTCCATAAACCACTACTAAACGGACTTGGGAAAAATCCACAATTCCAGGAATAACATGTATAGAATGTCTGTACGTTTGGGAAGCTTGCCAGGTGCCCTTAGCCTGGATTGGCCGCTGTCGTGGACAAGATGCTGGGCTCGATGGACCCTTGGTCTTTTCCCAGTGTGGCATTACTTATGTACTTATGATTTTAGGGTTCTAGGCAGTGCATTCCACAGTTGTGTGCCTATGAAGGAGAAGTTGGATGCGTAGGTAGATTTGTACTTCAGGCCACTGCAATCTGGTTATGCCACCAGCTGGAGGATGATTTTGTAAAATTAGTGGTGAGTGAGTTGATAATAGAAGAGTACAATTAAGTAGAACAAGCCCAGAGTAACTTAAGCACAGAATCTGAAGAAAAGATATAGAGTCCCTTTTTCTAAAGAGTGCAAACAATTTACAGGTACAGCAGGTTAACGACCAAAATTAACACACACAGAAATGGCAGCAGTGCAACCAACTGCTATTCTATAATTATGTGCTAAAATGGCTTGGTACTTAATTGTGAGTTCAAAGGGCAGGGGCATAGGCAGGGCAGAGCTGACATTCATGCACCTAATTTACAGAATATTCTAAATTATTTGCGTACATGTTGCATTTAGGTGCAAATATTTATGCCAGCAATTCCCAAACATTTTCAGCCCGCCGGCTCCTTGGTTCCATAAATTTATCATAGCGCCCCCTCTGACCCATTAAGGCTATTGTTCAAAACAAGTTTATTCAAAATTCTGATAAAACTTTTTATTTAACATAAATAGTATTGTTTAACAATTTTAATGAAATAGTGTACACCTACTTGATCTATTGAACATGTTTAATGGGATAGATGGACTTGATGAAGCAATACCAAGCTAACCAGCTAAAAATGCCAAAATAAGACATCTGCTCTCAGTAATGCTTTCAACACTTACCCAAGCTGTGACTTGTATTACTGACTTCTCATAGTTACCTGATGCTAGGGTCCACCTTGGGGGTCAGCGCTGAAGAAAAAGATCTGGGTGTCATTGTAGATGATGCGTTGAAATCTTCTGCTCAGTTTGCGGCGGCAGCAGCCAAAAAACAAACAGGATGCTAGGAATTAATAGGAAAGGGATGGTGAATAAGACCAAAAATACAATAATGCCTTTGTATCGCTCCTTGGTGTGTCCGCACCTTGAGTATTGCATTCAGTTCTGGTTGCCGTATCCCAAAGAAGATATAGCAGAATTAGGGTTCAAAGAGGAGCGACCAAGATGATGGAGGGGGGGGGGGGATGGATCTCCTCTCATATGAGGAAAGGCTGAAGAGGGTGGGGTTCTTCGGCTTAGAAAAGAGACGGATGAGAGGAGATATGCTTGAGGTCTACAGAATCCTGAGTGGTGTAGAACAAGTAGAAGTAATTCGATTTTTTACTCGTTCCAAAAGTACAAAGACTAGGGGACACTCGAGGAAGTTACATGGAAATACTTTTAAAACAAATAGGAGGAAATATTTTTTCACTCAACGAATAGTTAAGCTCTGGAACTCATTGCCGGAGGATGTGTTAACAGCAGGAGGAAAGGTCCATAGTCTGATGTTGAGACAGACAGACATGGGAAGCAACTGTTTGCCCTGGGATTTGTAGTATGGAGTGTTGCCATGATTTGGGTTTCTGCCAGGTACTTGTGACCTGGCTTGGCCACTGCTTGGAAAACAGGATACTGGGCTAGATGGACCATTGGTCTGACCCAGTATGGCTACTCTTATGTTTTTATGTTATGATTCATGCAACGCTTTTCTCGTTTTATTTACGACATTGCAAACATATGCTCAAATGCATAAGCAGGTAAATAGTGTTATAGGCGGGCCTACTCGCCAAGCTACCATGTTAATAAAGTGGTAAAAAATAGAAGTACTTCTTAGTTGTTCGTGCTTATCCCTCCAGCGCCCCTCCCTAGGACATTGCAGTGCCCCCACACTGCCACCTTGTCTTTAAACGTCCCCTAGACTTGTCCATTGCCCCCAGGGGGTGGTAACACCCACTTTGGGAATCACTGATTTATGCTGGCCATAGACCTAGCGTAAATGTTAATGCCTAAATGTAGGTACATTGTTACCAATTTACGCTAGTATTTTATAAAAGCATGTATATGTGTATGTGCCATTATAGAAAAGGCTCACTGCCTGCATAAAGAGGGCACCTAAACTGCCCCCGTGTCAAGCTATTGTGTTAACTGTTATACAAAAATTACCTAGTACTGCCACTGTGGCCTTTGGTGGTATTCCAGCTTCCTGCTGATACTAGTCATGTAGACCCAACATGAAAAATTACACATAGATCTTGGACACTTGATTCCCTGCCTACATAGCTCCTCCCTTTGCATGTCAGCGCATCCGAAGGAAGGACCTATTTGATTTTTACACTGCTGTCTAAGCAAAAGCTGTCGCCTCCTGCCAAAAATCCAGTTTACTCCAGGACCACTATGACAACAAGAACTCATCCTTACATTCTTTCAAAGTAAAAAGAGAGATGTGCACTGGAATGGATTAAGATCCAAGGGAGCTGCCCTCGTTATATTTTCACCTCTCATGTAATCATCTCTGTATATAATAATTGGTAAATCTGCATCCCTGGATGGCTGGCTGGGTTCATAACCGTGTGCTAATGAGCTTACATCAGCTCACCTCCAGCGTTCCCTTCCCTCTGTGTCCCGCCCTCGCGGAAAGACGAAATGACGTCAGAGGAGGGAGGGACACTGAGAGGGAAGGCAAGGGAAGGCTGGAGGCAACGCAAGCCTAATCCCAGCCTGCTGCTGCTGCAACCTCAGGTATGGAGGGAAGGGGAGTGGAGGATCGCTGGACATGGATGAGATGGGAGGGCAGAGGAGGGGAGGGGAGGATTGCTGGACATGGAGGGGAGGGCAGGGGAGAGAGATGAGAAAACACTTAGACGACAGCCTTCCTAGGGCCCATTTCATTTGCTCCGAAATGGGCGTTTTTGCTTGTTGGCACAATAATTTGGAGGAAACTAAGGGAATAGGTTCTTCCATTTATTATAACAACAATGAAATAAATTTGATTTCAGCATTATTAATGCCATGTCTTTCAAAACCCAAGCTGAAGGCATGTGCTGCTTCAGGTACAGTACCTTTCACAGAGATCTGACAGTCTTTAAGTTTAGCTGTGCATATTTGTAAGTGATTGCACAGGGTGGAACAGAAAACTGTCTGCAGACATCTTCTGCCACACCACAGATGCAGAACAGGAAAAATCCTTTAGGAAGTCAAAATGGAACTCAGAGTTCACCCATAACACAAAGCATCTGAGAGAAGCCAGGGCAAAGTACTTATTTGTCTGTTCTTTTTTTTGGCGGGGGGGGGGGGGGGGTTGCCTTTCTCCACTGACATAAATATTGAATGTTGTTTACAGCTGACTGCATCCATAAACAGTGGCGCTGGGGAGTTCTCAACATCGGTCACACCTTACCAGTCTCTGTGTGATGGACAATGGCACACTGTGGCAGGTATGTTATACCCCAAGCAAGCACCACATGTACTGCTAAACATTATGGAGGCACTTCTGTAAACTGGCGCCTCCATCTAGGTGCATTGATGCTGAGCACTGGGTGCCACTTCTATCCGGAACCTGGGTACCAAGATGCCATTATAGAATACTTAAGTTTAGGCACAACCATTTACACCAAGTCAATGGCACCAAGCAACACACATAACTGATAGTATTCTGTAAGTTATGCACATCACTTGACGACCCGTCCTTTCTTCACCCACATATACATCCCCTGCAATTACACGCTAATTTATCGAATATTGCCTTGTGCAAATTTGTACATAATTACCAATTGTTGGTGCCTGTGGTGCGTACATCTAGGTGCTAATTTATAGAATTACCTACTAGATGCACAACACTTGAGCTGCGAAATGTTGTACACGCAATAGACAACACGTGCAAGACGATATTACAAAAAGTATCTGCCTCAACACTTCTTACCCTGGGGCACAGTGCAGACAGAAATCTGGCACCTACAAATTTTGTTAAGGAAAATGTAATATTAATCTATAGAGCATTTCAGAAACAGAATGATTTCTTGAAAATTGAGGAGCCAGGGTTCAGCAGGGCAGGTATAATAAGAGCTGCCGACTTATGAAGTGCCAGTAGGGTTGTTTTAGAAACATAGAAAATGATGGCAAATCAGTGGCGTAGCCAGACTGCCAGTTTTGGATGGGCCTGAACCTAAAGTGGGTGGGCACAAAATTTTCTCTCTACCCCCCTTCCCCAGCAAAATGTAGTCACACTAATCAGATGCATTTGTAACACAGGGGTAAAGTGCTGCTTTTCAGTGCATCAGGTTTCAGAAAATAATTTATTTAATAGCCTAACACCCTTTTCAATGAGCTTTCAGAGGCCAAAACCTCCTGCCTCAGGTCAGTATAATGCTGTTATGGTATCCTCTCCTGACCTAAGGAAGGAAGTATTGGTCTCTGAAACTTTATTAACACAGGTACCATATTACTTTATCCTAAATTAAAAATAAAATTATTTTCTTTACCTTTGTTGTATGGCCATTTACTTTTTCTCATTGTGTTGCTCCCAGTCTCTAGATTCTGCTTTCCTTCGTCTTTCTCTTGCCAGGGTTTCCTGTCCATTCGTCACCTATGGCTTTTCATCTTTTCCTCACCCTTGATCTCCACATGCCCCTTCCTCTTATTCTCCAGTCTTTCCCTACTCTGTCCTCTCCCTCTTTCCATCCAGCAGCTCCCCTCTTTCTCTCCCCATCCTTCCAGTGTCTCCCCTCTTTCTTTTGCATCCAGCGTCTCCTTTTTCTCCCTACCCTTCCATCCAGTGTCTTCCCTCTTTCTCTCCTTATCCTTCCACTCATCTACCCTCTCTCCTGATCCTTCCATCTAGTGTCTCTATCTGCCCTCTCCTTCTATCCAGTGTCTATCTCTCTACCCTTTTCTGTTCAGTCTCCTCCCTCTCTCCACATCGTTCTAGTTTCTCCGCTTTTTCTCTGCATCCTTTCATCCATCTCCCCTCTTTCTCTCCCTATTCTCCCAAGTCCAGCAGCTCTCTCCACTCTAGTCCCTTCTTCCTCTTCTTCCCTTGTCCAGCAGCTCTCCAGCCCCTTCCTCCTCTCCTTCCCATGTCCAGTTGCTCTCTCCCTTCCAGCCAGTCCCTTCTTCCTCTCCCTCCCATGTCCCAGCAGCTTTCTCCCTTCCCCCCAGTCCCTTCTTCCTCTCCCTCCCATGTCCCAGTAGCTCTCTCCCTTCCCTCCAGTCCCTTCTTCCTCTCCCTCCCATGTCCCAGTAGCTCTCTCCCTTCCCTCCAGTCCCTTCTTCCTCTCCCTCCCATGTCCCAGTAGCTCTCTCCCTTCCCTCCAGTCCCTTCTTCCTCTCCCTCCCATGTCCCAGTAGCTCTCTCCCTTCCCTCCAGTCCCTTCTTCCTCTCCCTCCCATGTCCAGTAGCTCTCTCCCTTCCAACCAGCACCTGTTCCTTCCCACTCTCCATTCAGTAACTGTCTCTTCCAAATCTTCCTCCTCCCCTTCTTTCTGACTCTATCTTTCAGGATCCCATCCAGCCCCTCTCTTCCTCCTTCCAACCAGCACATGTCCCTTCCCTTTCTCACTCTGACCCTCCCATCCAGCTCCTGTCCGCTCTGCCATCTTCCCCTTTCCTTCCAGCATCTGACCTCTTTCCCTTCCCCTCCCTCTGACCAGGGGCGTAGCCAGACAGCAGATTTTGGGTGGGCCTAATCAAGAAGTGGGTGGGCACCAAGTGTTCTCCTCCCCCCCCCCCCCCCCAATGCAATGAGGCCAGTATCAGCAGCTTAGGAAGCTTAGGAAGCTTAGACTGCTGAAGTGGAGAGCAGTGTTTTCAGCACCATCAGGGGGAGGTCTTCAGCTGGCGAAGCTTGGGATCCCCACTGGCTAGCACCTGCCTCTGACACCCCACTGCTGCTAATGCTCCATCTTAAGCGCCTCGCGTCTGCTGCTCTGTCTGCCCTGCTCTGCCTGCAGCTGTAAGCGATTTGCTTGTCGGCCCTTCCTTCACCTCGCGGAAATAGGAAGTTACATCAGAGGGCGGGACACGGTGAAGGAAGGGCCAATGAGCAAATCGCTTTACAGCTGCAGCAGCACAGAGCAGGGTAGAGAGAGCAGCTAACGCGAGGCGCTTCACCGTCCGATTCTTCTTTTAAGGTTGGGTTCCGGGTGGTCTGCTCCTCGACGGAGCTGCAATGCCGGCGGGGCGGATTGCCCCGCCTTGGTACGACAATGTTGAGGCGGGCCTGGAGGGAAAGTGGGTGGGCCTGGGCCCGTCCAGGCCCACCCGTGGCTACGCCCCTGTGGCAAATAAAGACCATCCAGTTCATTTTCGAAAGAGAAGGGCGCCCATATTCCGACCCAAATCGGGAGATGGGCGCCCTTCTCCCGTGGGCGCCCAAATCGGTATAATCAAAAGCCGATTTTGGGTGCCTCCAACTGCAGTCTGTCGCGGGAACGGACAAAGTTGACGGGGGGGGGTCAGAGGCGTGGTGAAGGCGGGACTGGGGCGTGTTTATCGGCCGAAAGATGGGCGCCCTCTGCCGATAATGGAAAAAAGAAGGGCAGCAGTAGCGAGAATTTGGGCCATTTTTGGACCCTTTTTTTCACAAATAAGTCCCCAAAAAGTGCCCCAAATGCCCAGATGACCACCGGAGGAAATCGGGGATGACCTCCCTTGACTCCCCCAGTGGTCACTAACCCCCTCTCACCAAAAAAAAAAGAACTTTAAAAACTTTTTTTTGCCAGCCTCAAATGTCATATTCAGCTCCATGACAGCAGTATGCAGGTCCCTGGAGCAGTTGTTAGTGGGTGCAGTGGACTTCAGGTAGGTGGACCCAGGCCCCCCCCCCCATCTGTTACACGTGGTGGTAAATGGGAGCCCTCCAACCCCCCCCCCAAACCCACAGTACCCACATGTAGGTGCCCCCCTTCACCCATAAGTGCTATGGTAATGGTGTAGAGTTTTGGGGAGTGGGTTTTGGGGGGGGTTGGGGGGCTCAGCACCCAAGGGAAGGGAGCTATGGACTTGGGAGGTATTTTAATGTCTTTTTTTTACTTTTTACAAGTGCCCCCTAGGGTGCCCGGTTGGTGTCCTGGCATGTGAGCGGGACCAGTGCACTACGAATCCTGGCCCCTCCCACGACCAAATGCCTTGGATGTGTTCGTTTTTGAGCTGGGCGGCTTTGGTTTCCATTATCACTGAAAACCAATAACGCCCATCTCAAATCCGCCCAAATCTGATGCATTTGCCCGGCACCAACCATATTATCGAAACAAAAGATGGACGCCCATCTTTTTTGAAAATACGGTCCCACCCCTTCACGTACCCGTCCTCGGAGATAGTCGCCCATGGAGATGGGCGTTCGCGTTCGATTATGCCCCTCCTGATCTCTTTAGATTGTAAACTGCATTGAACTTCTTTGAGGCTATTGTGGGTTGGAAATATCAAATTGTATAACAGCTCCCAGATGAGTTAATATCAGATCCAATAAACAGAAATTTTACATAAAAATGTTCATGAATTCAACAAAATATATATGAACAGAGATTTCATGGTGATTACTGTATGAGTTGAGAGAAAATAGGCAATGAACGCGCAGTTATGATGATGCTATAGTGGTGATCAGAAGGGGAAGGAGAGCAGATGCCTTGCAAAAGAGGAGAAAAATGTAATAGGCCTTTCCCAGAGATACATCATTGCCACTGCTCCATATTGCCACATAAAATAAATTTCACATACATGAAAGGAGTGTGAGCTCTCTAACTTCTCTGCCAATGTTTTGCAGTAATCCGGAGGCAGAATGTGATTCAGCTCGATGTAGACACAGAGCGCAGCCATGGCAGTGGACCATCAGCCTCATTCTCCACTAGCACCAGAGGTCCTCTCTTTGTGGGGGGTGTCCCAGGTAAGGCAATTGCACCTCTAGCAGCTTAGCCCTGCTGCCTTCTCTGACCCCACTGCTCTTGCTGTAGATTTTCTAGAACAAGTGCAGCAGAACAGGAGGGGGAGGGGCAATTTGGTCCTTTCACACAGCTGTGAGCTGATTTTCATGGGAATAGGCCAAATCAGTCATTGAGCCTATTTGGAGGAACAACCAGTGCCTGATACTTGGTCATATGTTGGTCAGTCAAAAGACTGATGTTTGACCCCATTGTATTTTTATTAGATTTATGAAGTGTTTTAATGAAGTTTAATTTAAAAATTTATATTTTATGTTAATTTAAGTGAACCATTCATTTTTGTTGTCAAGCAGTTATGTCTGAATGGATACTGCTGGAGTTTACTACTCTAAGCAACTGGGTTACATACCAGTGACGACTCCTAGGTGTATTAAACGATTTGTGTATGTAAGATCCTACCAAAGCATTACTATTTAAATCCTACCCGTGATTTGTCTTCTGTATGAAAAATGTTAGATGGTAGAACAATTCATCATTAAGCAGAAGAGATTTTCAGCATGGTATCTTGTTTGTGTTTGGCATGAAATTAGTTCCTAAAGTACATAAGCATTGCCATACTGGGAAAGACCGAAGGTCCCTCAAGCCCAGTATCCTGTTTTTCAACAGTGCCCAATCCAGATCCCAAGAATCTGGCGATCCCAAATAAGCCCAGGAATAAGCAGTGGATTTTCCCCAAACCCATGTTAATAATGGTTTATGGACTTTTCTTTTCGAAACTTCTACAAACCTTTTTTTTTGAACCAGTTAAGCTAATTGTTTTTACCACCTTCTCTGGCAACTGACTGCAGAGCTTAGTTACAAGTTGTTTTGAACGTACTTCTTTGTAACTTCACTGTGTGCCCCCTATTCCATATACTTTTGGAAACAGAACAGAAGTGAGTCACGTCTACCTGTTCCACTCGCTCATGATTTTATAGCATCTAGCATAGCTCCCCATCTCATTGCAGTATGACCTTATATAGAACAAAATTATTTCTAATGAAAGAAAACAGCTATGAACTTACCACGTTCATGAGCGTGACATGATGATAAACATCATGCATTGAAAAGTGCTTTAACAGCCCAATATGCACAGCTCCAGTCCCTTCATTATGGTCAGTCAGCCTTTTGCAGCATGACAATACCGTGTTTCCCCGAAAATAGGGCATCCCCATAAAATAAGACCTACCGAGGTTTTTGGTGCCCTTAGAAAATATAAGGCCTCCCCCGAAAGTAAGGCCTAGCAAAGTTTTTCTTTTCCCGGTAAGTAGGGTCCCCCCCCCCCCCCGAGATCGCCGGGCCCCCCCTCCGTCGCTCTGAAACTAACCCCCCACCCGAGGTCGCCCCCCCCACCCGAGATGGCGCTCCCACCCGAAGTCACCGGACCCCAACCCCCTCTGTCGCTCCGAAACTAACCTGAACTTAAGCCTCCTTTCACTTTCCTTCCAGCTCACAGCAAGCAGCAGCAGTAGGAGGGCAGGCCACTCCTTCCTTCCGTGTCCCACCCTCGCCTGACGTAACGTAACGTCAGGCGAGGGTGGGGCTCGGAAGGAAGGAGAGGCCTGCCCTGCCCTGCTGCTCCTGCGAACTGGAAGGAGTGAAAGGAGGCTTAAGTTCAGGTTAGTTTCTGAGCAACGGAGGGGGGTGGGGTCCGGCGACTTCGGGTGGGAGCGCCATCTCGGGTGGGGGGGCGACCTCGGGTGGGGGGTTACCAGTAGTTGCAGGAGCGACGGAGGGAAGGTGGGCGGGCCAACCGTGTTTCCTCGAAATATTAAGACATCCCCTGAAAATAAGACCTAGCGCCTTTTTGGGCGCAAAAATTAATATAAGGCAGTGTCTTATATTCGGGGAAACACGGTACTATTTGTGCTTTAACGGCAGCAGTTTTGATTCCTGCTCATGCAACTGCCAAACAATTTCTATAAAAGACCCTCTTTTGCTTTAAATTACAGCGGGCATGAAGATACCCTGGCTTCCCATCCACAATTCCTTTGTTGGCTGTTTGCAGAATATGAAGATAAACGAAAAACCTGTGCACCTCCACAAAATTTCAGGGCTTCACGGTGCAGTCGGCTTAAGCAGATGTCCTGTATTTTAACTGACTGAATATTTGTATATGAAAAGCTATTTATGTACACTTGGTGAATCTTCTTGCATGTGGATGAATGTCTGATTATAGTCTCTGATCACTTTGTTCTGCTGCTCCTCTGAGCTTTGCACAGACCTGACATTTGGCTTCTAAGGTAAAAGACTGTGTAAATGGTAACTTAACGAAATGTCTTATTTTGAGTCACCTCCTTCAAATGTTATGGCTGCTTGAGGTAGTCGATTGTGGATCAAAGTGTTTCTTGAGGTTGTACAGTGGTGGTGGCACTGTACAGTGTGTTGCCCACCAACACTCAAATGCCAGTTCAGCCTCTTTTCAGACTGCACACGCTGCCCCTTCCTCTTACGAGTGCTAGATGAGGTCAGGGAACAGGGGGCACTTAGTAATTTTTACCCATTCCCCTTCTTTCTGTATGTAATGAGAAGGCCTGAATGGGCTCTGTGTTCATCCCTATTAAAAATGCGACGGAAAGCACTTTAAGCTGCAGTAAAACTCTTGGGTTTATTAATGTGCTAAACATTTCGAGACCAAATAAATGTGTTAATTTTGTTTTTAACTTCCCGTAGTCCTTTGAACTGTAAAACTGACTAAACTCCATTTGTAGTTTCTCCCTGTTTTCAGCTTGCATGCAGCAGGTTGGTTGAGGTGTTCAGGTTTGAAATAGCCTGTCCTGTGTCACACAGTAACTGCTCTTTGGGGAGGAGGGAAGGTGATGGGGATGCTGAGACGACAACATAAAAGCTTCATAAAATCCAAGAGAACTGATTTACCTGACCCTTGACCTCTAAAATCAGCAGCGCCCAAGTGGCTACATCTTGGCCCCTGCAGTAGGTGGTTTTTTGACAAACAGGGTCTGATGTAGCCTTATCCAGCAAATAAAGCTTCAGTGTGCTACTCATAAACACAGGGTGGGATTGACCCTTTGGTGATATAAGTACATTTTTAAAACATAAATGTGGAAGCACCTGTACATACGTCTCAACATCTAATTATATAATATTAATTGGGAGGGGGGTTATATGAACAAGCATTCTTGTCCCCTGCCCATCCCCAGACCTTAGTAAGCATGCCCCCTCTTCCCCCCCTCCCAGACCAGTGCAAGCACTCTCCCAAGCATTTAACTCCCAGTGCCTGGCTGGCTGTTTACTACTTTCTGTACCTTTTAGTACTGTGAGTTTGCATAGAGGTGGAGGATTTCATTGGTCCAATGGGGGCCTAAAGACACCAGGAGAAGGAGGCCAATGAATGGTGTTGGTTAACAATGCTACACAAATCTAATGTCTCTAGAGGGATGGTGCAGCTGTGGTGAAGGGCCACATCAACAAATTCCTGTCAAGTGTCTGGGCAGAGCCAACCTCAAACATATCTGATTGGGCCCCTCCTAACCCTAACCAAGCTAAGTACAAGCCTACTTTCCTTATGGTCTTGGTCTTAACACCCAGTCGTGCAGGGCCACCAGTGGACCAGATTTTCAGGATATCCCTAATGAATATGTATACAAATTTCACATCAACGGGTGAATAAATTGCAATATAGTTGTAATTATCAAACAGATAAATATAACAACTATGCACTATTCAAACATTGTTATATACTTCAAAAACTTATAGTAAAACAATATCAACCCCTGATGATGCCATTTGGAGCGAAACACGGACCATGTTGGGTTCGGTTATGTATTTGGTGGTTCAAGTCTCAGCACTATGTCTTGTTCTTCTATAGATTGATTTAGCGCATTGGTGCCCTACTGCATACAAGACTTTCTTTTGGGATTCTCTATATTTTTTGAATGACTGTTCAACTGAAGATGATATTTGAAGGAGTATGTCTAGCAATGTGATGTGTGACCATTTCTGATGTAATCTCAGTGATGTGCATCACTGAGGACTAAATGACCGCTGATATAAGTACACTATTATAGAGACTGAGCCGGACATATGTTCTTGTATCACAGAAGGGTTGCAGTCGTTATTATTATGATATGAGTATGTGCAACAAGATTTTTTGTCATGTTTACAGCATTACTAAAAGCAGAAGTTTTAATATTTTGATATTGTTTTACTATACGTTTTTGAACTATATATACTAATAAAATATTTGAATAATGCATAGCTGTTATGATATATTTATCTAAATGAATATGTATGAGAGACTTGAATACCCACCACCTCCATTTTATGCAAATCTCTGTCATGCATATTCATTAGGGATATCCTGCAAACCTGGCCCGTTAGTGGCCCTCAAGGAGAGGGAGTAAATACTGGTGGCCTGCGTTATAATCCTACCCTGGATGTGTGAATATGGATAAGATAAATTTGTATGCACTACCTCCATTGTATGCAAAATCTATCTCATGCATATTCATTGTTTGTTATCCTGAAATTCTGACTGGCTAGGTGTGTTCTGAGGACTGGGCTGAGAACCATTGAATCAGACTTTTGAACATGAAACCAGTACAGTCCAAGTTCAGTCCTTGAAGACTGCAAACAGGCAGATTTTCAGGATATCCCAATGAATACGCATGAAAGAGATTTGATTACCTACTTTATGCAAATCTCTCTATTGTATATTAGAGAGATCCTGAAAATCTGACCTGTTTGCAGCCCTCAGGGCTGAACTTGTATACGCCTGGTTAAAATGGTGGACTTAACTTTCCCCTAAAACAGAATCTTAGACTTCTAATTACAAGTTCCCTTGCTGCATCAGCAATGAGTGCTTATGCCCCCTCACCTCTCTGAGATGGGGGTGCTGAGGTAGGATGGAAGACATGACCCACACATATTTGCCAACTTTATTCCCATTTCTGCTGGAAATTTTTTTTTTTTTTAATATATTTTTATTAAAGGTTTTGTCATACAGAGAATGCTGGAAATTTTAATCCAGTCCTGTTGTTCTAAATCCCGTTTAGAGGTGGTTTGGTGTTTCAGTTTCATTTTTCCCTAGCAAATGCAGACTGGGTGGGTGGGCACACACATCAGGATGGAAGACAGAAAACCAGGAATAGCTGTGAAGACATGACAGATACATGAGTGGGAATCCAATTTGGGAGACGTGTTGGAAGCTAGCAGTTGGACAGAAGTATTCAAGACCATGTCAAAGGTGTATATTCCTCAAATTTAATAGAAAATGGCTGTGAAATGGTGTGTAGATGGTACTTGACCATATCCTGCATTTATAAAAGACTCCGCTCAGTTTGTGAGCATTACTGGCAAAACTGTAGGCAGGATGGCTTCCTCCTGTGTGTTTACTGGAAGGAACTACCCATAGTTTGAACAGGATTGGAGGAGAATGGATCAGCTACTGCATTTGCTAACACATGTAAAGTTTCCTTTTTAAGCTAAGGTTTTCTTGCTACATTGCTTCCCCTTCAGTTTTCACAGAAAGGTAATGAAATTATTAACCCATTGTATTACTACAGCTGGGACAGAGATCATTGCAGCCTAGAAAAAAAAGAGGGGCCCCCCCCCCCTCCATCTCATCATGTTGTTGCAATACATTTGGAGCATGTACTGCCTTTTCAAGCCTACTGCATTTAGTTCAGTTCAAGATTGTGTGAGCCCCTTACTAGCCATGGGTACAGAATAGTAGTTTTAGATGGGTTTCTCCTCTCAATGCAAAGTGTGTGAGTAAAGGGGTTGGAGGAGCTGGGAGGGAGGGGGAAGGGCTGGATATGGGCTTATGTTTTGGGAAGTGAAAAAATTGTATGGTGTTTTTTCTCATTACTGGTGTCAATATTGCTGCCTTATATGATCCAATAAAATTTTAATTGGAAAAAAATCAAAACAAAAAACAAGGGCTGGATTATACTCGCCCCTGCCCTGGACTTCCACAATTCTGCACCTGTGGAAAAATCTACTGCAGAATTTACAAACTCTTTGACAGACAATCTTGAAAAACTGCTACAGGCAATTGAGGACCTAGATTATAATTGCCAGTGGAGATAAAGTGGCAATCATGCAGCGCTATGAAACATTGTCTATTTATTTCTGCTACTTGTCTTTTCTCTAGTACTACCAGAGGGGTTCATGGCACTATACAGAAATGCAGAAGGGCTTTATGTTCTTGTCAAGATACAGTCAAATAATAGGCTTGGGGTAAAATCAAGGATTGCATGGATTTAACTGAAAAGGACGGCTTATCTGACAAAGCCTATTTCTTTTTTCTCTTATAAGCTCTAAATCAGAGCCTTCAGAAGGGCATCTGCTCTGCACATAAAACCAAAGACCAAAGCCACCTCTCAGCAGATACTTGAAATTAAATTTAAAAAAAAATTTTGGAGCAAAAATCATTACACATTTTTTTTTCAGCTGAGGTTACACAAATGTCAAGGCATCTGAACTGGAAAACAAACCACTAGAAACCTTGCGCCTGCAAAACGCACTGTAAAGAATTCCCAGCCTCCCCAAGCAACTTCTACATACTACCACCAGATGGTGCTAGAGAGCAATGTATCAATACAAAGTCATTATATTTATATTTTTATCTTCATTCAGGCCAATATTAAGACAGTTATATGGGCCCTGGCTTGAGTATCAGTCACAAGGCCTTGCACAGGTCTCAGCACTAAGATCTGCACACAATATGTTTCAGCAAACTCTCCCAAGCAAAAATCAAAGTCCTAACAGTGTCAAAGTATACAGTAAGGATTATACTCTGCATCCAGTAGCTGATGGTTCCAGGAGACAATCAGAAATACAGGTGTCTAAGCTGCAATAAGAACCAGGACATATTTCCTATCTCACTGATAACAAGGAGCCAAGTGTGTATTTTTTCTGCACCAGCTGGGAATGTGTTCTCTTAACACAAATATACAATAAATATGGGTTTTAAAAAGACACTGTCCAATATTCAGCTCGTAGTGGAAAGCAGTGTCTGAGCTGCTCACAGCCATGGGTTGAACTGCATAGCCGCCGAGGGGGGGGGGCAGGGGAGACAAAATTTCCCGGGCCCGGGACTCCAAGGGGGGCCCGGCGCCGCAGTCCCACCCGCCCTCCGTCGTCGACCGTCTGCCACCGGGCCAGGCCCCCTGCATTGAAATCACAGCACCTATCACCTCCGTGTGAAAGCGCTGCAGGCAGCAGGGCAGCAAATCGCCTCTCTTCGGGCCTCCTTCCCTCCCTGTGTCCCGCCCTCATCTGATGTAACTTCTGCGAGGGCGGGACACGAGGAAAGGAGGGACGAAGGGAGGTGATCTGCTGCCTGCAGCGCTTTCACACGGAGGTGAGAGGTGCTGTGATTTCAATGCAGGGGGCCCAGCCCGATGGTGGATGGAGGGTGGAGCAGGAGCAGCGGCGACCTCAGGGGGAGGGGGGAGCGGCGGCGGTGACCTTGGGTGTGGGCGGGGCCCCAGGGGTGGCCTTGCCCAGGGCCCGGCCCAGTCTCTCACCATATCTGCTCTTACCCAGGGGACAGAGATAAGACACCTTGAAATCCTGACTGCATCCTTCAAACAGAAAGGCTACAACCCCAAAATAATCTCCAAGAATATTGCCTCCTCCCTCAAAACACCCAGGGAAAATCTGCTACAGTACAAAGAAAAAAAAAGCCACAGACAGAATCCCCCCTTATAGTGAATCTCTTTCAGTAATTCATCCTCCTGGAGTAGAGGCTGTAGATCTTTTATGATTTTTTCTTAATTTTTCCAGCTCTGGGTAGTATATTCCCATCCCCACCAGTGTTGGCCTTCCGACATCCACCCAACTTAAAACACAAACTAATTAGAAGTAAGCTCCCAAAACAGACTCAAAAAGAAAAGAATGGCACACATCCTTGCAATATATCCAGCTGCAAACTATGCCAAAACATTTCACAGGACCCCACGGTCATTCACAAAGGAAAAATATTCAACATTAAGGAATCTTTCACGTGCTCATCTTACATAGTAACATAGTAGATGACGGCAGAAAAAGACCTGCATGGTCCATCCAGTCTGCCCAACAATATAAACTCATATGTGTATACCTTACCTTGATTTGTACCTGCCTTTTTCAGGGCACAGACCGTACAAGTCTGCCCAGCAGTATTTCCCGCCTCCCAACCACCAGTCCCGCCTCCCATCACCGGCTCTGGCACAGACCGTATAAGTCTGCCCTCCACTATCCTCGCCTCCCAACCACCAACCTCTCTTCCCCCACCTGCTCCTCCACCCAATTTCGGCTAAGCTTCTGATGATCCATTCCTACTGCACAGGATTCCTTTATGCATATCCCACGCATGTTTGAATTCCGTTACCGTTTTCATCTCCACCACCTCCCGCGGGAGGGCATTCCAAGCATCCACCACCCTCTCCGTGAAAAAATACTTCCTGACATCTTTTTTGAGTCTGCCCCCCTTCAATCTCATTTCATGTCCTCTCGTTCTACCGCCTTCCCATCTCCGGAAAAGATTTTTTTGCGGATTAATACCTTTCAAGTATTTGAACGTCTGTATCATATCACCCCTGTTCCTCCTTTCCTCCAGGGTATACATGTTCAGGTCAGCAAGTCTTTGCTCATATGTCTTGGAACGCAAATCCCATACCATTCTCGTAGCTTTTCTTTGCACCGCTTCCATTTTGTAAACATCCTTTGCAAAGTACGGCCTCCAAAACTGAACACAATACTCCAGGTGGGGCCTCACCAACGACTTGTACAGGGGCATCAACACTTCCTTTCTTCTGCTGATCACACCTCTCTCTATACAGCCTAGCAACCTTCTCGCTACGGCCACCGCCTTGTCACACTGTTTCATCGCCTTCAGATCCTCGGATACTATCACCCCAAGATCCCTCTCCCTCTCAGTACCTATCAGACTCTCACCGCCTAACACATAAGTCTCTCGTGGGTTTCTACTCCCTAAATGCATCACTTTGCATTTCTTCGCATTGAATTTTAATTGCCAAACCTTAGACCATTCTTCTAGCTTCCTCAGATCCCTTTTCTTACAATGTGGTATATATCATTCAGTGTAAAAAAATGCAACGAAGGCTGCTACATTGGAGAAACAAGTCAGATGCTAAAGAAGAGATTTAATTTACATAGACACCATATGAAAATGGTGTGAGATCTCCGAGATGAATGAACAGTATACTTCTTTAAAGTACCTAAAGGAAGGAGTCCTGAGTGACGTTACAGATAGAAGCTAAGTTGCTTAAATATATATATATATAAAAAATAGAAGAAAAAAATATTGATTTAATTGGTATTAAAGTATGTGGATCAAATGAGGAATACCTACCCACCATAAAAAAAAGTGCCTGGCTCACAATAATAGCCTGTGTGGTGGCGTTAGGAAAATTCTGATGGATCCTACACCATGGAATAAATGTCTCTAAATATCCTTGACTATAAATATAATTAATGATATCTATGGGAGCTGGGTAATATTTGCGTGATATATTAAGATACTCCCTCCATTGAGACTCTAACACCATCTATTGGAGTACCAATAAGGATGTCACCCCTGTGGGGCAGCACTTTACAAAACTAGAACACTGTACCAGTGATTTCATGGTAAGAATCCTGAAAGGGAACTTTAAAACAATGCAGGAACGTAGGATCTTTGAAGTCAGAATGATTAAATATTTTGACGCCCACCAGACAGGACTTAACAAAGATCTGGGTTTTCTAGCCCATCATAAACCATAAAATTGTACTGCTTTGTCACCCTCCTGTCTCCATGCATATCTCCTGTCCCTCATGCACCCGACTCTTCCTGTTAGTCTGTCACTGAAATGCTTTGATGTTTCACTTATATATACTGTCATCTACCAACATTTGCTTATTTCCAATCTGACGAAGAAGGGCAACCTTCGAAAGCTAATCAAGAAATGTATTGTTATGTCCAATAAAAAGATATCATCTTATTTTCTTTTCCATGTTTTATTTCTATTGATTACCTATAAAAGATGAGGAAAGCAGAAAACAGAGACTGGGACCAACACAATTAGAAATCGTAAATGGCAGTCAACAAAGGTAAAAACAAACAAACAAAATTAAGTTTAGGATAATGTGGTAGCTGTGTTTAATAAACATTAATAAATATAAATAGAAAATGGCAATAAGGTGTTATCTTATTAGACTAATTTTAAATGTCTTAATGCCCTTGTTGCCATATAGCAACTGAAATAAGTATTTTTGGGCATGAAAATATTATGGGCATGAAAGAGTTAATACATTTTTGACTAACCTTTGGAGACCAAAACCTCAGGTCACCACTGGATACCATAACAGCAATAACCCTGAAAGCTAATTGAAAAATTTATTTAGTCCAATGGCTCCCAAACCTGGTCCTAGAGGCAACCCAGCCAATTAGATTTTCAGGATAGCCACAATGAATATTCATGAGAGAGATTTGTATGCAATACTTCCACTGTATGCAAATCTCTCACATGAATATTCATTGTGCATATCCTGAAAACCTGACTGGCTGGGGTGCCTCCAGGATCAGGTTTGGGAACCACTAATTTAGTCCAATAACATGGTATAATCTTATTTTCCATTTTTTGCTTTATTTGTATTTGATAATTGGTAATGTTATGATTGTAATATGTCATTTTTTTTAAATTTATGCCTGCTGTCTTAATATTTTGCACAGTACAGAGGGACATGCCATCACAGTTTCTCTTCCTCTGGTGTTGCACTGTATGCAGAGTCTGACTTCTTGTGGTTTCAGCTTAATTTTTGTCTATATATTTCTATTTTGAATTTGTGGTTATTTATTCTATACTGGGTGAGGGTCTATCTATGATCTGTGGGTGTGAAAGAGACATAGTTTTCCATTAGCATTGACTGTGCAGGATTGTTCTGTATTCATTTGGCTTCTTTTGTTTTCCCAATAGGTATACTGATGTTCAAGTGACTACTACAATATTTATGGTGCTCTTCTTTCCTAGTAGGCCCTTATTGTGTGACTCTTGGAAGTTATTACTATTATGGTAGAATTGCTCTCTAGGTCCCGACATTTGTAGTGTTTAATATTTATTTGTTACATTTGTATCCCACATTTTCCCACCTATTTGCAAGCTCAATGTGGCTTACATAGTACCGTAAAGGCGTTCGCCAATTCCGGTATGAACAAATACAGTAATGTTGTGGTAGAATAAGGTTCGTGTGTACAGACACATTAGGGAATCGTAGAGAGGAAGAGTTATTATATGTGCATGACGAGCTTTGGTATCATTGTGTTGCAGGTTACAGGCATTTATTAGTGTGTGTGTGTGTGTTGCAGGTTACAGGCATTTATGTGTGTGTGTGTGTTGCAGGTTACAGGCATTTTTGTGTGTGCGTGTATGTGTGTGTTCTGCAAATTAGAAAGCTAAGGGTCATTTTTCTGCACTGGTTTATAAAATACTCTGGAGGTAGTTCATCATCTTAATCTGTGAACATTTGATAGCAACCATGCAAATCTGCTCATACCAAGGCCATATCACCTTATTTTCCTAGCATATTTATTACGGAAGTAGCCAGTGTGAGGGAGGGAGACAGACAGCTAGCAGGCTTTGCAATTGTGCTTAACCCAAATGGCCAAGTGAAGCTTCAGAGGTGATATTCCTGTGGATATGCTTCAGCGCAGTACTGTGAACTGGATGCCATTGTGACCTGTTTATACTAGTTTTGGGAGCTTATCATAAAATGCAGACCATTTTGATTCTATCACATCACACAATCACCACATTAAGTTAAGCATTAGCACTGTTATCTGTGTATTGTAGGTAGCAGCACTGCAAATACATGTATAATACAGCTAGCTCTATCAGTTTAGCTGAATATTGCACCCAAACAGATAATTTTTAGGGCTGCATCTGCCCTGGCCTGGTCCGCGATGTTTCATGATTTGAAAAGACATATCCATAGAACTGTTAAAAATATGCAGATAGGGGAGTTGGCATTCAGTGGCAGCTGGCAAACACATAACTCCTGCTGAGTACTGGGTGTTGCTTGCAGAAGTGCCACTGCTTTGGTGCCCTGGTGGTTACTATTAACTTTAAATTCATAGATGGTTCCCCTGTGGTGACAAACAGCCAACAGAACATATCGTCAATACATGTCCACTCATACGTCTGCCTGGACATTCTGCAATCAATTGGTTTGGTCGAGTGATAGGCATACAGTAAGAAGACTTTAAGAAGTTTCTAGGAGAGCTTTTAAATACTGGTAATAAGCCCAGTTTGCAGAATAATTCTCAATGAATCGAATGTCATCTATGTACTGTATTATGCTTTCTCTGAAAGCTATGGGTGATAAAGCTTTGCAGTATCTGAGAAAAAACCCCCAAAGTAGATGGAAAATCTTTGTAACCTTAAATACAGTCTATGAATACTGCTTCAAATGAAATGCTATTTGGAGGGGGCAAACAGGTGCACTGGCTTTCAGAGTATAATACTGAGAAAATTTACATTTGGGGTTCAACTTGGAAATAATTTTCAGGGATGACGCTACCACAGATTCCATGAGCCATTCGGTTTTACTACTGACCAGGCTAAGAAGTTGCAAGTTGAATATAAAGGTCTAAACAAACTCCTTTCTACAAATATATTTACAATTTTAGTTAAGGGCTCCACTGTCTGACAAGGCACAGGGTATTGTTTCTATGGCAGGGAATCCTCTCCTTCCAATAGAATTTCTGTGTGCATCTTTCCATAATCCAGCCTGTCTTGTACCCACACAGAAATATCAGAGACCGAGGATTTACACTCAGATCTGACTGATCTGTTTTTCAGCACCGAGGAATCAATTGCATGGCAAGGATTTCATGCACTAAAGTTGGAAAACATTTGCAATTTCTGTATATTGCCACAGCTTTAAGCTAGCCATATCCACAATCAGATTTAACTATCAATTCCAATTATCTTTTTTTCTCACTACAGTAGAGGCAATGAAATTTTGGAAGCCACTGTTCCTTTGTACAAGAATATTCCATACAACTGAGAGATGATGACACAGGTTCCAAAGGTATGGCCAAGACCCTGGATTTCAACATTTTTCTGGTCTGCAATAGGAAAAAAAAAACTTTATGAAACTCATTTGAGCCCCAAGTCAATTATAATTAATTTATTCTGATCCCTCCCCCTCCTTTATCCTGCTGTTAATGTTGGAGTACCCACTAGTTTCCAATATTAATAGTGTTACAAACCTTTGGACGATGATCCAAGACTGTATCCTTCCCTTTATTCTGAGGTACTTAAACCAAGTTCTTTGGTAAAAGAGCGGATACAGGCTAGTCTGTGAATGCTTGACATATTAACGATTAGACACAGGTCAAGACATCCCTATGTACTAGCCTTATGTTCTTTCTTATACTGCTAAATCAAGTTATAATTTACCTCACTGTACCTAAAGTGTGAGTCTGTCCTGTTCCCATTTAATTTTGTTTTTATCAGCTCAGTGTGCTTCCAATTCATGAAATGGAATAATCAGAAGACATTTACTACTACTACTAACATTTCTAAAGCGCTACTAGGGTTACGCAGCGCTGTACAATTTAAACATAGAAGGACAGTCCCTGCTCAAAGAGCTTACAATCTAAAAGACAAGAGAACAATCTAAAGACAAGTGTACAATCTAGAGGACAAGTGAACAGTTAATCTGATAGGGTGGATAGATTGGAGCATTCTATATTTCTCAAGCGGTTAGGCGCCGAAGGCAGCATTGAAGAGGTGAGTTTTCTAGAGTCACCTCTGCCTACCCTCTTCAGTGTCCACATTCTCTATTCCCACTGTCACCGTTACTTGTGCACTCAGATGATCATTCAGCCTGTATCCTCCTTGCTTTTGATAGTCTGACCCACAGTGTGTATGCAAACTGCTCCAGTGAATCATTTAGCAGAGATGAAGTGTCTCTGAATAGCAGGAATGGGTTTGAGCCTAATAGTTGTTCTACACCCTTTTTCACCAATTGGTAGAGGTTGATGAGAAAGCCAAATGTACTGATATGTAGACATAGAGCCAGGTGCATGAACTTGTCTAAATCAGAATTTTTCCATTCATATCTTCCTAGAACCCAGGGAATCATTTTAGCTGTGGTCCATTTGCCAGTTAAGAGCATAGGGCCAGCTTTCTTTATCAACCTCTCATAGGCCAATGATCAGAAGCAAACGCAGGCGCTAGAGGCTGTTAGCACCATACTAGCGCCTGCATTGGCTACCGCACCATGATCAGAGCCCCTGAGTGAATGAAACGGGCTCGCGGGCTCTGAACGCAACTAGCATGCAAAACAGGGTTCTTAGCGCAAGTAGCATGCAAATGCATGCTAAACCTAATCATCCCCAATGATCAGTGACCAGCGCACCAGAAATTGGCTAGCTGGCTGTGGCAAACCCTATGCCAGCTGGCGTTAGGGTTTGCAGACCATTGGGGAGGAATGGTGAGCCCTGTCCAGCATGCATTTGCATGCTAGCTGGCCCCCATTCCCCCCAATGCAGGAACCCCAACTCAACCCCCTTCCCCCCCCCAGCAATAGGGGACTGCAACCCCCCCCCCGGGATCTCCAGCCCCCTCCCCCCGAACCTGTTAGCGGGGGTCTGGGGACCAAAGTCCACCGGACCTCCAGCCCCGTTGCTGGTGGTCAGGGTTCCTTACTTACCCACAGCCCACTGGGCCATCAGGGACATTGGAGGGATGCTTGTGGGGGGGGGGGGGGGGTTAGGGGAGGCTGGAGACCCACCGGATCACCAGCCCTCCCAAACCTGTCAGGGGGGGTCAGGGGGACTGGAGGTCTGCCAGACATCCAGCCCCTGTTTAGCTTGGCTCAGGCAGGGGTAGTTGGGGTCTGGTGGTCCCATGGCTCAGGCGGGGGTAGTTGCACAACAGACCGTGGTAGGCCAGGTGCCCTTAAATACAACTAAAGATCAGACAAAAGATGGCAAATCAATAGTGTCAGGTACTAAGCATCATGCAGATAGGAACAACAAACATACTCTGAAATGTCTATATGCAAATGCTAGGAGTCTAAGAAATAAGATGGGAGAGTTGGAATATATTGCACTAAATGAAAAATTGGATATAATAGGCATTACCGAGACCTGGTGGAAGGAGGATAACCAGTGGGACACTGTCATACCGGGGTACAAAGTATATCGTAGTGATAGGGTGGACCGGACTGGTGGAGGGGTAGCATTGTATATTAACGAGAGCCTTGACTCAGATAGAGTACAAATTCAGCAGGACACAAATCACACCTTTGAATCATTGTGGGTTGAAATTCCATGTATAAAAGGGAAATAAATAAATAAATAAATTTAAAAAACGGTGATAGGAGTGTACTACCGTCCGCCTCGCCAGGATGAGCAGGTAGACGCAGAAATGATAAAAGAAATCAGAGACGCGAACAAAATGGGCAATGTGATAATAATGGGTGACTTCAATTATCCAAATATAGACTGGGTAAATGTAACATCGGGACACGCTACAGAGGTACAATTCCTTGATGAAATCAAGGACAGCTTTATGGAGCAGCTGGTGCAGGAGCCGACGAGAGAAGGAAAAATTCTAGACTTGGTCCTTAGTGGAGCACATGATCTGGTGAGGAACGTTATGGTACTGGGGCCGCTTGATAACAGTGATCATAATATGATCAGTTTTGATATCAACCTTGAAGTAACTGTACACAGGAAAGTCAAATACGTTAGCGTTTAACTTTAAAAAAGGAGACTATGATAAAATGAGAAAGGTAAAAAAAAAAAACTTTGGGGGGCAACTGAGAGAGTAAAAACTGTACAACAGGCGTGGATGCTGTTCAAAAATACCATCCTGGAGGCCCAGGCCATACATATTACGCAAATTAGAAAAGAAAGACAGAAGTCCAAAAGACAGCCGGCCTGGTTGAAAAGTGAGGTGAAGGAAGCTATTAGGGCTAAAAGAAACGCCTTCAGAAAATGGAAGAAGGAACCGTCTGAAAATAACAAGAAGCAGCATAAGGAGTGTCAAAGCAAATGCAAGGTGCAGATAAAGAAGGCCAAGAGGGATTACGAAAAAAACATAGCATTAGAGGCAAAAAAACATAGTAAACATTTTTTTCAGTATATTAAAAGCAGGAAGCCGGCAAAAGAATCAGTTGGGCCGCTGGATGACCGAGGGGTAAAAGGAGCGATCAAGGAAGACAAAGACGTAGCGGAGAGACTGAATGAATTTTTTGCTTCGGTCTTCACCGAGGAAGATTTGGGTGGGATACCAGTGTCGGAAATGGTATTTCAAGTGGACGAGTTGGAGAAACTTACTGACTTCACGGTAAACCTGGAGGACGTAATGGGGCAGTTCAGCAAACTGAAGAGTAGCAAATCTCCTGGACCGGATGGTATTCATCCTAGAGTACTGATAGAACTGAAAAATGAGCTTGCGGAGCTACTGCTAGTGATATGCAACTTATCCTTAAAATCGAGCATGGTACCCGAAAGATTTGAGGGTGGCCAATATAACGCCGATTTTTAAAAAAGGCTCCAGGGGAGATCCGGGAAATTATAGACCAGTGAGTCTGACGTCAGTGCCGGGGAAAATGGTAGAGGCTATTATTAAAAACAAAATTACAGAGCACATCCAAGGACATGGATTACTGAGACCGAGTCAGCACGGCTTTTGTGTGGGAAAATCTTGCCTGACCAATTTACTTCAATTCTTTGAAGGAGTAAACAAACATGTGGACAAAGGGGAACCGGTTGATATTGTGTATCTGGATTTTCAAAAGGCGTTTGACAAGGTACCTCATGAAAGGCTACAGAGGAAATTGGAGGGTCATGGGATAGGAGGAAATGTCCTATTGTGGATTAAAAACTGGTTGAAGAATAGGAAACAGAGAGTGGGGTTAAATGGTCAGTATTCACAATGGAGAAGGGTAGTTAGTGGGGTTCCTCAGGGGTCTGTCCTAGGACCGCTGCTTTTTAATATATTTATAAATGATTTAGAGGTGGGAGTAACTACCGAGGTAATTAAATTTGCTGATGACACAAAGTTATTCAAAGTTGTTAAATCGCGACAGGATTGTGAAAAATTACAAGAGGACCTTACGAGACTGGGAGGCTAAATGGCAGATGATGTTTAATGTGAGCAAGTGCAAGGTGATGCATGTGGGAAAAAAGAACCCGAATTATAGCTACGTCATGCAAGGTTCCACGTTAGGAGTTACGGACCAAGAAAGGGATCTGGGTGTGGTCGTCGATAATACGCTGAAACCGTCTGCTCAGTGTGCTGCTGCGACTAGGAAAGCGAATAGAATGTTGGGTATTATTAGGAAAGGTATGGAAAACAGGTGTGAGGATGTTATAATGCTGTTGTATCGCTCCATGGTGTGACCGCACCTTGAGTATTGTGTTCAATTCTGGTCGCCGCATCTCAAGAAAGATATAGTAGAATTGGAAAAGGTGCAGCGAAGGGCGACTAAAATGATAGCGGGGATGGGACGACTTCCCTATGAAGAAAGATTAAGGAGGCTAGGGCTTTTCAGCTTGGAGAAGAGACGGTTGAGGGGAGACATGATAGAGGTATATAAAATAATGAGTGGAGTGGAACAGATGGATGTGAAGCGTCTGTTCACGCTTTCCAAAAATACTAGGACTAGGGGGCATGCGATGAAACTACAGTGTAGTAAATTTAAAACAAATCGGAGAAAAGTTTTCTTCACTAACGTATAATTAAACTCTGGAATTCATTGCCGGAGAAAGTGGTGAAGGCGGTTAGCTTAGCAGAGTTTAAAAAGTGGTTGGACGGTTTCCTAAAGGACAAGTCCATAAACCGCTACTAAATGGACTGGGGAAAAATCCACAATTCCAAGAATAACATGTATAGAATGTTTGTACGTTTGGGAAGCTTGCCAGGTGCCCTTGGCCAGGATTGGCCACTGTTGTGGACAGGATGCTGGGCTCGATGGACCCTTGGTCTTTTCCCAGTGTGGCATTACTTATGTACTTATGTAAGTGCTCAGGCATAATCCTCCTGCACTTCTACCCCATGATCAGAGAGAATTGAGTCCTTAAATTCGAATGCAATTCTCTCTGATCATAGGTCTGGTAAAGCCCCACTGTTCCAGCGCTATTTTTAGAGCGCTGTTTGGAACAGCACGGGGCTTTTGATCATCTGCCTATCAGTGACTCATGCAACACCACTTTTACCTGTGCTCTGGTGTCATCTTTCAATTCATTATCTAAGTCACAGAAGAACTGAATCTGCTTAGTGCATTGCCCACGCTCTTCAATTAGACTGAGGTCTTTCTTCCTCAGTGCCCGTGTGATTATTTTCTCTTGATTTCCCTACAGTTTTCCAATTTCACAGCTCAACTGTACACCTTTGTCTTTTTTACTTTCTCAATAAATTGTATGCCTGGCTTGTAGGGTGTCATATAGTGGAGCTGCTAAAGGAAAAATAACTGTGTGATGAAACAGGGGATTTATGTATGTGACTTCTTAAGTGAATGTATGACATATTTGATCCCTACTGCAGTTCTCTAGTTTTTTTTTTTTTTTTTGTAAAGCTGTTACAGTTTTTCCCCGCCCATGCTGTGAGGTAATCTTTAGTCTCAGTCAGTGTTGCCAGGTGGGCGGTTTTACCGCCCAATTGAGCGGTTTTCCGTGACCCACTGCGGGTAATTTTTGCCCGCGGCGGGTTGCAGTTTTTTGGGCTTGTTTTGGGTCTTTTGGGCAGTTTTTTTAAGCGGTTTTTTCGGCCACGGGGAGCGGGGTTAGTGACGTTCTGGGCGGGGCCGATGACGGGGGAGGAGGGGCCGATGACGGGGAGGCGGGGCCGATGTCAGCGGGGGCGGGGTTGATGGCGGCAGGGGTGATGACGGCGGGGGTGGGGGGTGTCAGGGGCAGGGTTTGACTTTGGGCGGGTTTTGGGCTGGATTTGGGCTCGTTTGGGTGGGAAAAACATTTTCCACCTGGCAACCCTGGTCTCAGTAAGGGAGCACAGAAGTAAACATCTCTGTCCTGAGACCCTGTTCAAGGCTTGTGATCAGTTAATTTCCTGGAGCTTCCCAGGTGCTACCCAGATAGTGAAAAAATCCTTAGACAGTTTTAATATTGATCCTTATTCAGGGCCCCTTTTACTTTGCTAAACAGGAAGTACCGCTGGGCTACCACAGCAGCCCAGCGATACTACTCACCCCTTGCACACCGTCATATCCGGCGTTACAAAAATATATTCTTGTAGCACCAGAGCGTACCTGGTGGTAATGAGGCGCTGCCCAGTTACCGCTGGGTTAGCATGGGAACCCTTACTGCCACCTCAATGGGTGGCGGTAAGGGCTCCCCCCTCAAATGGCTATGCGGCAAGTGCTTTACTTGCCGCACAGCCATTTCCTGCAGGAGAGACTTCCCTTTTACCTGGTGTGGTAAAAGGGGGCCTGAGCGTGCATGAAAAACACACGCTGCCAGTGCAGTAGGCCCCCTTTTGCTGCAGCTTGGTAAAAGGGGCCCTCAGTTACCTGTTACTTTTTCAGCTGTTTTATGTGGTTCACTAATTTTGTGACAACAAACCTTATTAGCTTATTGGATGTGTTGTCTTGGGCTCAAGAATCCTGGTGGTTTGTGGTTTAGGTCTGTGGGTGCTTTCTTTGAACTGTGGGACCCCTGAGAGTGTGGCCCCAGTAATCTAGAAATCACCAGGGAATAACTTGAGAGTGGGAGACTCACACAGAGGCAAGTGAGACCCAGGCTGTGGGGAAGAGGGTGCTAGTATATAGAGCACAAGTGGCAGGTGCAAGAGGGCCTGAGCAGTGTTGTGGACAGACTCTCCAGGTGGCCGCAGGGTTAGCCCCAGGCGGGTGCTAGGCGTTCCGTTACAAACCACAAGCAGCTTCTAATCTGTTCCTGCAAGGCCTATTTACTTTACAAATATTTCACGTTTAACTGCATATAATTAAACAGAAAAGGAGTCTGTAGTCTGACTGAATATAAAGAAAAGAACTTAACTAATTAATAGTTCGCATTTTCATTTCTCATGACAATAAGACCTCTTTGAATGCCTTGCACAAAGATGTATTATTGTTATTTTCTGTTGAATGTCTGGTTATGATTTATGATTTTTTCAATAGCATATCATAAGAAATTTGAACAATCACCGTCATATAGGCCACCTTTTTTCTTATAACATGAACGAACTATTATATTTTCATTATCTGAAGTCTAATGCTTCCATAGTGGAGTCTGCTGACAGTGAGTGAGAGAGCTATAACAAGGTGCTAGGGCTTTCTATTAATTTATTAATTTTTAGGCCTCTAAATTTAGATGATTCTCAACAGAAAATAGACTCCTAAGTTTGTTCCTTATATTCAGCTGGCTTTTATTATTTGTTTAAATATCAAGCCCATTAAGTCTCCCTACACTAATATCATCTTAGAGCAGGGGTTCTCAACCCATTCCTCAGGTAAGTCAAGTTTTCAGGATACCCACAATGAATATTCATGAGATAGATCTGCATACCGGGGGGCACTCCATGCATACCTCTCTCATGCATATTCTTTGTGGGCAACCTGAAAACCAGACTTTGTATCTCGAGCACTGGGTTGAGAACCTCTGCCTTACAGGTTTTGATCCGTAGTCTCACCCCTGATTGTGCAATACTGCCCAGAAACCTTAAGCCAACTTAGGTTAGATAAACTGTGGAATGTGATATAAAATACTTGATCACTGTCGCGCCTTCTGTCTCGCTGCACCCTACGCCTAGAATAAACTTCCTGAGCCCCTACGTCTTGCCCCATCCTTGGCCACCTTTAAATCTAGACTGAGAGCCCACCTCTTTAACATTGCTTTTGACTCGTAACCACTCGCCTCCACCTACCCTCCTCTCCTCCTTCCTGTACACATTAATTGATTTGATTTGCTTAGATTGTAAGCTCTTTGAGCAGGGACTGTCTTTCTTCTATGTTTGTGCAGCGCTGCGTACGCCTTGTAGCGCTATAGAAATGCTAAATAGTAGTAGTAGACACAGACCATAAAAGTCTGCCCGGCCCTATCCTCATATTCCAAATTACTGGAATTTCCATCGAAGCCCACTCCAGCCCATCCTAAACCAGATTGCCATATAAGAGACTCAGACCATACAAACCTGCCCAACACTGGCCTTAGTTCTTCACAGCCAGAGTCACCATCTAAAGCACCACTCGACATGCAAACACATATTCAACCATTTAAGTTGTTTTCCATTCATGTTCTAATTAGAGATCAAATGCACATTTGAACAATGTTCAAAAGTTTTAAACTGTAGATTAGTGAATTCCCACAGCGTTGTTTCTTATCTGTGTGAGTTATATATCCTATATAATAATTTTCACCTCCAACAGGATGTGCTTGGGACCGTGCCTACCGGAAGTGGTCTGCTAGGCAGGCACGCACTGACCTCAGTGACAGACAATTTGGCAAAGCAAAACAATCTGAGTGCTGGCCATTAGGACACAGGGTTGATAGGAGAATTTTAAAAGACTGAAGGAACCGAAAGTGTTAAATGGGGGGAGGGGGGGAGTTCTGAACGACTGAAAGACATGAACATTTGGGAAAGGAAAACAATCTGAATGCTGGCCATTAGGACACAGGGTAGATAGGAGAGTTTTAAAAGACTGAAGGAAATGAAAGTGTTAAACTGGAGAAGGGGGGGGGGGGGGGGAGTTCTGAATGACTGAAAGACATGAACATTTGGGAAAGGAAATCAATCTCAATGCTGGCCATTAGCACACAGGGCACATAGGAGAGTTTTAAAAGACTGAAGGAACCAAAAGTGTTCAGGGGGGGGGGGGGGGGGGGCAAGTTCTGAATGAATGAAAGAAATGAAAATTTACGAGAGGAACACAATCTGAATGCTGGGCATTTGTACACAGGGTAGATAGGACACGTTTTAAAAAAAATGAAGGACGTGAAAGTATTACATCGGAAAGCGGTGGGGTATCCGGATACTGGGCGTTAGGGCCACAGGGGTACATAGACTTTTGAAAGCCTTAAGGAACCCAAAGTGTGGGAAGGAGGAGGAAAAGGAGGGGAGGGAACGGGGTGAGGGGCATTAGGAACAGGGGAGGGGGCCCTGTCACATACTCTCATTCTCACACACACACTGTCACACAGACAGTCTCACTCTGCCACACACCTGCACATTCACTCTGGCTCTCTCTCTCTCAAACATACACACTCCCAGGAAAACCTTGCTAGCGCCCGTTTCATTTGTTCCAGAAACGGGCCTTTTTTACTAGTCTATAATAAAATCATACAAAGTCTTTGTGCCTTTTGGAAAGGTTAGCATCTCAGCCTACAGATAACTTAGTAATGATCTTGCTAAAAATGCTAACTGGGTCATGAACAGAGTAAGTTAGCTTTGAATAGTTAGAAATCAGGCCTGTCACTATGCAGCAGCAGCTCATAAACCACATAAATCAACTGCCACATTGTCAAAATCAAACAAAATCATTAAAATGAGAAACAGGAAACTCAAGCTTTGTCACAAATTACTTTGGCAGTTAAAAATTAATATGAAGGGGACAAAAAGCTATTTACATTTTCTTGCAAAACAATCTCCTTTTGTGAGGGCAAAGCCTTTTTGTAAAGTCTTAAGTCCATTTGATTACTAGATTCTTACTGAAGTTTGTGATGTCAAAGCTTGCCAAGATCTTTTTAGGCCATTAATTTCATGACTACACAGATTGTGAAGAAACAATGCTTGCTCTCTCAAGCTTCAATGCAGTTTGCAAGCCAATTGGTAAAAATGCATCAATATTTTAGTACTGTTAACATCCAAGAAAGCTGGCAAATACTTGATAGCCCATTTTTGATCTAAAACACTATAAAGCTGGTCATTGCTTTTTTGATTCTCACTTTTATTAACCAATTCAAACCTTTTACTCGGCCTCTCTGCTTAGTTACTTATTTAGAGACAATTATATACTAGGCAATAAAGTGAAGGTCTGTTTCTCTATTTTTCTTAGCCAAAATTCAAGCACGAGTTTTGTAATAACAATTATAACACAAGAAATACTTTCATTTATTTATTTGGGGGATGTTTAAAAAGCCTAGTTATGTACTAGGATTTACAGTTGGACTAATACCATAATTGACAAACAGAAATAACTGTGACCTCTAGTCAAGGTAAAACTTTCAATATATGAACCAGTAATATACATATTCCATTATTGCTGTTAGACCATGCCTCCGAGTATAAAACCTATTTCAGCTATGTCATGAGATTACAACTGTGGTTATTCTCATCACAGGCATCATCTAATCTAAAATTACATTTGAAAAGTGACATGTTTCTCTTTCCCTGTTTTTCTGTAAAGGGAAAAATATAGTTTGTTTGATCCATGTAAGTTGCTGTTGCAAAACCATAACTTCAACAATGCAGCAAGCAAAGCACTGGGGAGATGGCGGTGAAACATGCAGTTTAGTTACACTTGGTCCTATATGCTATACTTATATTATAGATTAATGGTAGTGAACTTTATAACCTCGGGTGACAGCCAACCATCTGTAACCATTATGTAGGTGGGTGTCAGCATCACTGCAACTTATTCATTTTCAGTTGGGAGCTGTGATGTTTTGAGTGCCAACAGAAATGGGCAACACGTGTGCACTTTGCAAATATTCCATCAATAGATTAGAAAAAGAAAAGGAGGGTGTCTTAGTGGCTAGTGCTATGCACTTCCATGTGGAAGATCTCCATTTCAAATCCTGACTGTATCATCATACCCTGGATTGGCTAGGTCTAGGAACATTGTGGAGACAGCATTCACAGCCCCTATGGTGGCAGAAGAGGGAGTCATGGTCATCAGTAAGAGCAAGTACCAGCCTTAGAACTTGAAAAAGCTCCAGCACAAGGCTCCCACCTTCAGGACTGCTGCTGCAATGACCAGACTAGAAGGAAACATTCCCAGGTAACTGTCAGCAAAGGCACATGGTGCCAGATCCCAACCCAACTTCCAAATGAACTGGAAGAAAAAAATATTAACTACTGGCTCATCCTCTTCTTACCCTCAAAAAAACCACCAAGCAGGAAGGGAACACAATCATTTTCAAGGGGCTCTCAGGCTGGATCTGCTATACTTGATGGTGGTTATGCAATGTAGATCTGTCACTGTTCTGACCACAGAATGTTCACTATAGGAGAAAGGTGCCAGTGATACCTGGGTCACAGTGCACTAGCGAAGGATTTGCCACAGGTACAATAACCTGCCAGCAACTTACCTGGACCAGACTGTAACTCAATGATTCATTTTAAATAAAAGAAAACTGCATATAATAATAATTTAAAAAAACTATTTAGGCACACAAAGTCCAACCCAAGTACATCACGTTTCTAAGTAACCTTCAACACAAAATAATGCTTAAAATCCAGTACTTGTCTGGATGGTTCACTTTCAAGAATTCAAGCTTTAATGCGTAAGAACCACAGTAAGATGTTGATAATACACCATGCTACTGTGTAGAAACATATTCAACATTATGATTAACCATGATATGTAAAATACAAAATCCTTTGCAGTGGATTGAAATGGGGTGGTGTGAGGGAAAGTTGACAGTTGCTGGCTTGAAGAGGGTAATTTATGAGAGTGTTCCTAGTTTAAGCCAATTTCATAAAGACAAGAAGGCACCTACTTGTCTTTATAAAAAAACTAGCATAAGTGGTAGAAATCAAACCTACATTAAGCATTACTCTATTGTTTTTCTATAGTTATACATTTTATGTTTGCGTATTGCTATATTTTGTTGTACTTTATACATCAGCGTTTTCACTGTGTTTTTGTATTTAATAAATTCAATAAAATTTCATGAAAAAGAAAAATCATGCCTACATAGCAGGCACAGACAATTTACACTTGCCCTGGAGCAAGTGTAAGTGTCTGGCACCAATAATCTTTAAGTACGCATACAGATTATAATATATAGTAATCTATGCATGTACAGTCACACTCTACCCAAACTCCACCCCTGCACATGGAATCAGGTGTAACCACATGCTTTTACATCAGTAGGTATTTATTAAGAGGATAAATAGACGTGAAAATGACTTTTCTAAAACTACCCAGAGTGCATATTTAGTAGGGATGTGCATTCATTAGCACATCTTTACTATTTTTAGTGTATGCAAAACTGAATTAATGCAGGTAAAATCAAGTATGCATGCTAAAAAAATTGTTAGAATGTTTTATTTACTGAAAATCCTGAAGAGTGAACTGAAAAGTTTTTCCTAGGATTAGCCACTGTTGGAAACAGGATACTGGGCTAGATGGACCACTGGTCTGACCCAGCATGGCTAGTCTTATGTTCTTATCTCTACTATTTAGAAAACACAGGGTTTAAAATCCTACTCCATCTGATCCTCTATCCAGTGATCAAAATGTAGCAAAGCACATTTAAAACCACAATTGTCCAATAGTGCTTATTACAGATCTCTTGATGCAAAGCAGAATGAGATGGAACATCAGCAGCAATATGCCTTAACAGGGTGATTCAGAACCAAATCAGGGAGATTCAAACCAAAGAACCAGTCTAGGGTGTAAGTACAGGTATAGTTTTCCTGCTTATACTAACTTTGAAAGGGGCAAAGAGAACAGGTCAAATGGGAAGGAAGTCATACTGCCATTGGGGGGGGGGGGGGAGGAGACTAATTCAGCATTAGCACCCACAGCATTTCAAAGATGGGGGGGGGGGGGGGGAGCGCTGCCCACTCATAACCACCCCAAACTACACCTATAGGTGGAAGTGAGGTTTTAAGAACACGTGACATTATCAAGTTATTCCTAACTTAAACATACATTACTCACTAAAATTTGACATGTTTTCCAGTTTCTAAACATTTGTCATCTCAGTATAATCTGTTTTACAACTGCACAAAATATATTAAGTATAATACAGAGCTAGATGGCAAGAAAAGCAAACAAACAAAAACCCAAACCTACAGCTAAAGTTACGAACATGACACTGGATTAGCACGTTAATGCCATTAATGCATGTATTTTAATGCAAGTGTCATTCTGTGCAGTGGGCCTTAATTACTAATAACATGCATTAACATGTGCTAATGCAGTACCACAGGTTAGTAACTCTCGCTGCTAGCATTACAGCTTCCATGTGAAAAATGGCAAAGAAATCTGTCCACATTTTCTTAGTCAATGCCATGAAAGGTCTTCGGCATGAGGTATTTAGATCATTCATTTCTCACAGGTTTGCAGTTAGAAGGAACTATAAGTGACTGATACTAAGAAACAAGCTCCTTGTTATTAATTTAAAAAAATCATGACAAGAGATTGTGGACTTTTCCCACAAAAATAATTAAGCAACCTGAATGGGAAGAATTTAACAACTTTTGTAACCCAAGTCCTCAGCAGCTCAGTATTTAAAATAACTAACATTCAGATTAAAACATATATACATACACAAACATGCATACAAAAATCATTTAGCAACACAAAATAAATACCTGGAAAGCACAACTAATGAAACTGAGTACCTCCTTCCCATTCCCTAAAAAAATACACACAGAAAAAAAGAATCCCTGAATTTAAGCACACCCTGAAGTGACTCACAAGTCTCTTTTTTAAGTTATATGTTATACTGAATTGTATAGTGTAGCAGCCTGACCATTCATAGTTTTGAATCACTAGATCACAACTCCTTTTCCTTGCCCTGGCAATTTTCACTCCTTTTTACTTCTGAGAACCTAATTCTGCCTTTTACAGTGTTATAGCTTAAGAGAAAAGTGCCATGAAGGCGTACTGTATATCCAAGCGGGCTGTGGAAGACACTAGCAGCAACAAAGCTGTGCAAATTCTAGAGAATTCCCATTTTTAGCTTTTTTTTTTGTTGTTGTTTACTTAGTATGGAGACCTCTTCTTGTACTGGTAGAGTCTGTTGAGCAGCTGACAACTTTTTCCCCCCACAAATATCACTCTTTTGAGATGATACCATTAAATGGAGCTGACAGGATTTGTATGTGTTGTGGAGGACGATGCGCAGAGAAGAAAGCAAGCCTCCGCAATGGGAAATCCAAGAGAAGAGAACAGCGAAGGTGACTAATTAGAAGATGCCCAACAAACTTCTACTGGACTCGGAAAAAGTTCACAGCAAGAGTTTATTATTAAAACCAATCCAGGATTTAATAATAAACTCTTGCTGTGAACTTTTTCTGAGTCCAGTAGAAGTTTGTTGGGCATCTTCTAATTAGTCACCTTCGCTGTTCTCTTCTCTCTGTGTTGTGGAGGTCATGAACATGAATCTAGAGAGGAAGAAAAGGCAGTTGTCACTATTGCACTATCCCTTGCTGAGTCCATAGAGGCACAGAGTGACCTCCAGTAGTCCTCAAAAACCTGGTCATGTTGCCTAAGGTGAGGGAGCTCAAGAGTTAAATCCTATTGGGACTCTAGAATCAAACTAGCAGCTGGGTCTGTCTGGCAGGCAGCAAAATTCTGGAATTAACCTGAAGTTCCAGGAGAAATACAGCAGCTCATTTACTTAGTTATAAGAAAAGTGGGGTGCTGGAGGGAACTAAACGGGGAACTTGTATGTTCTACCCAAGATGTGGGAGTACAAAGGGGGAAAGGGTTTGGATTTGATATATCACCTTTCTGTAGTTACAAAGTAGTTTACATATTATATACAGGATCTTATTCTGCACCTGAGGAAATGGACATTTAAGTAACTTGCCCAGAGCCACAAGAAGCTGCAGTGGGATTGAACCCAGTTCCCTGGTTCTCAGGCAACAGCATCGACAATTAGGTGGGGGTAGGGAGGAAGATGACTCTCCTGGGTGGGGAGAAATCTTACAGGTGATCATCTTCTGTGGACAGCAGCTGGGAGGTATCCTTACTGATGGCCTTTTTATTGCCATCATTTATATATATATATATATATATATATATATATATATATATATATATATATATATATATATATATCTCATGTGACGGAAAAATGAATAACTTCCTTTAACATGCAACCCAGTTAAAAAGCTATTTTGCTTAATGCTGATGTCAAAGACTTGCATTACTTCACATATGCATGAGGCAAAGAGATGAATCTCCCAACATCATACCCAACAGAAAGCAAAACAGGGACTCTTGCTCAAAACTGGAGACTTGTGACCTGGCTTGGCCACTGCTGGAAACAGGATACTGGGCTAGATGGCCCATTGGTCTGACCCACTATGTAAGTTCATCCAGATTTATAAATAAGAGCAAGCTGCCATGCCAAAATTAAAACAAACTGGAGGAAGTATTTTCTCTCTCAATGAAAAATCAAGCTTTGGAAAATACTGCCAGATGATGTGGCCAAGATAAGTAACATATTTGGGATTAAAAGGGATTGGACAAATTCCTAGAACTCCATAATCATTAGCCAAGTAAACCTTAGAATGCTGCTGCAAACTCCTGAAAGGAACTGTAAGAAATGAACCCATTCTTTGGGATCCGTTGGGTAATTACTGTAATTATTTTAGGAAACTGCTTTGCATTATTTAATTTACTAGTCAAGATAAACTGCTATATTTTTTTTCAAAAACCGTGTCAGTCTTTGCTGTCAGCTGAGGGGAGACATGATAGAGGTATATAAAATAATGAGTGGAGTGGAACAGGTGGATGTGAAGCGTCTGTTCACGCTTTCCAAAAATACTAGGACTAGGGGGCATGCGATGAAACTACAGTGTAGTAAATTTAAAACAAATCGGAGAAAATGTTTCTTCACCCAACGCGTAATTAAACTCTGGAATTCGTTGCCGGAGAACGTGGTGAAGGCGGTTAGCTTGGCAGAGTTTAAAAAGGCGTTAGTTTCCTAAAAGACAAGTCCATAAACCGCTAGTAAATGGATTTGGGAAAAATCCACAATTCCAGGAATAACATGTATAGAATGTTTGTACGTTTGGGAAGCTTGCCAGGTGCCCTTGGCCTGGATTGGCCACTGTCGTAGACAGGATGCTGGGCTCGATGGACCCTTGGTCTTTTCCCAGTGCGGCATTACTTATGTACTTATATCGGGAAGGGTGATTAGGCCTTGGGGCTGGGAGATAAGTGTGAAAGGAACTCAGACATCTCTGAGCCACAGTTTCACCTTTATCTTGCCTCCACTTCCTAATGAGCTAGAGAGGTCTTGAAAGAGCTTTGTTCTGACCCAGAATGACCTCTCTTATGCACTTATGTTAATTAAAAAAAGTGTATTTCTATTAAATTACATGAGAAGTAGAAATACAACTGAACCACTTTTTCCCCCATCTAGTATGGAATACTATATAAATATGGCTTTCGCATCTATTTTCATGCACCAGGCTGCCCATTATTCTATTTGTTCACGTCAGTAAAATCCCATTTTGACAAATGCATTTTGCTTTTATCTGCCCACACATGATCTTCAAGACTGGCAATGTACATGGCAAATAGAATATATAGGCAGAGAATCTGAGCCACTGATCATACCCCTGCAGAAAGACACCTTGCCATGTTCACTGGACAGCACATGGAGTAGCCACATGGGGCTGGTAGAAAGTTGGCATCTTTGTAGATCCTTGTCTTATTAAACTAGAAACTGGAGAATAAGAAGGGAATCTGTGGTTTCCCCAAAATTCATGTACTATCCTTTTGTTGGGACTTATACCCTTCTAAGTACTAAATATTGTAAAAATAAAAATATATAACTAATTGCACAGCTAAATTCTTACTGATGTCTTCCACAACCTGTGTTTACAGCCCAAGATTATAGCACTCTCTAAATAGAAGTTCTTCCAACTTAAATCTTCCCCACTCCCTTGCACAGAAAAAGTTGTTGAATTACCACAAATTTTGAAAACTTCTGAGCAGTAGAGTCAGTCATCAAGCTTCAATCCTGGTTACAATTCATTCATACATACATCAATGCTTATTTAATATTTGTGTGGCTGTGACACCATTCATGCGGCCAGAGAAAGCACCCCCCCCCCCCCAAGCAGGTGGCACAGGCCAATGATGTCCTATGGAGGACCCACCCAGGTCACAACCCCAAAACATGAGTTTTGAGAAACCCATATGATGTCCCAGCCCATAGTTTGGGAATCTCTGGTGTACATATACAATAGTTAAGTTATTGGAATTTGCTGCTAGAACAATGAACTTTCTAGAATTCAACAGATGATTGCAGAATCTGAAGTAGAATGGTTATTACCAAAGATAGGTCTTGTTAGATTCATCTGCTAAATTTCTTTGACTGGATGACCAGACAGTTGGATTGGGGAGTGCACTAGATATAAATGTACCTGGATTTCAAAAAGGGGTTTGACATGTTTCCGCATAGGCAACCTGTAAATAAACTGAGCACCATTGGTAATGGCCCTAAAAATGACTGGATGGGCTAGGAACTGGCAAGTGGGAGGTACAGAGTTGTGGTAAATGGAGTTCATTCTGAGGAAAGGGGCATTATCCCCCTGAAACTATTTATTTTGATGTTGTAAACTACATCAATGTTTTTTTTTACATAGAAATAAATCTGAACTTGAACTATCAGTGGTTAGCCCAGGGATTGGTCCTTAGTCCAATTCTTTTCAAAGTTTTGTAAATGATACTGTGGAACACTTACCAGGAAAAGTTTACCTTTTTGCAGAAGATACCAAAATCTGCAGCAGGACAGATACCATGAACAGTTTGGATAACATAAGGAGGACTCTAGAAAAGCCTGAATGATGGTCCCGAGTGTGGCAGTTAAGATTCAATGTAAAAAAATATAGATGCAGGGTCATATTTGGGCTGCAAAAAATCCAGTGGAGCAGTACAGTATAGGGGCTGAAATATTCTGTGTTCAAAAGAAGAGCAGGAACTGGGGGTTTCATATGTGATGATCTTTAAAGTGGCTGAACAAGTAGATTTGGCAAAGGCCAGAAGGATACTTGGGTGCACAGCAAGAGGAATGACCAACAGGAAAAAGGCATGATAGTATCTCTGTATAAATGAGACCTAATTTGAAGTACTGTGTGCAATTCTGGAGACCACACCTCCAGAAAGATATAAACCAGATGAGTTAGTCTGGAGGGTGGATACTAAATGTTTTTGTCATAAAGCTAGACTTAAAGATCTAAATAAGTACACTTTGGAAGAAAGGCAGGATAAGGGAGATACAACCAAGACATTCAAATGCCCCCAAGGTACAAATTCATAAGAATCAGATCTGTCAATTAAAAGGAGGCTCTAGAATGAGGTGGGTATAAGTTGAAAGTGAAAAGGGGGTAGACTCAGGAGTAATCTAAGGCTCTCCCACTCGAGGTGGTGGAAACAAGCATATAATCCAAATTCAAGAAAGCATGGAATCTGTGAAGGAGAGGAAGGGATTCTAGAGTTCAGTAGCTGGTGTGGACTGGATAAGCTGTATGATCTTTATCTGCCCCCTATTTTACTATCTAATATAATAATTTGTACCGTCAACGTTGCACGGCTGGCTGGCTGGGTTCGTAACATCCTGACACAAGCAAGCCTCCAGCGTTCCTTTCCCTCTCACTGTCCCGCCCTCGCGTAAAGACGAAATGAAGTCAGAGGGCAGAACAGTGAGAGGGAAGGGAACGCTGCAGGTGAGCTGACGTCAGGATGTTACGAACGCAAGCAAGACAAGTGAAGGCAACGGAACGCTGGACATGGAAGGGAGGCCAGAATCGCGGGTCACCAATGGGCAGTGCAGAGGAGAATCGCTGGACATGGAGGGGAGGCCAGAATCGCAGGACACGGAGGGGACGGCAGAGCAAAGGAGGATCGCTGGAAATGGAGGGGAGGTCAGAATTGCGGGGCACAGAGGGGACAGGAAAATCGTGCACATGGAGGGTAGGGAAGAATCATTGGACATGGAAGGGAGGGCAGGGGAGAGAGGAGAAATTGCTTCAACAAGAGCCTTAAAAACATAATCACCATTACAAGATAGCCTTACTAGCGCCCATTTCATTTTTTTTGAGAAACGGGGCTTTTTTACTAGTGTTTATATGTATATATATATATACTAGTATAAAAGGCCCGTTTCGGTAGGCAATGAAACGGGCGCTAGCAAGGTAATCCCCCCCCCCCCTGCAGCGTCCTTCCTGTCTCCCCTGCAGCCACCCATCTGGTCTCAGGACCCCCTCCCCACCAACCCTCCTCTGCCCCTGCAGCCACGCATGTGCAGCGGCCCTCCTTTCTCCCCTGCCCCCCCTGCAGTCACCCATGTCCAGCGACCCTCCTCTCCCCTGCCCCCCTGCAGCCACCCATGTACGACACTCCTCTCCCCTTGCCCCCCCCCCCTGTAGCCACCCATGTCCAGCGACCCACCTTTCTCCCCTGCCCCCCCTGCAGCCACCCATGTCCACAGAGGTTAAAAATCTTTTTTTGGCTTTTTTCTTTTTGTACCGGACGCTGCTGCTCCACAGGAGAAGCAGCAGCGGCCGGACAGCATTAGTATTGGCGGCTGTGGGTGGCGAGGGAGTTGATGTGCCCGAGAGGGGTGGGGGTAGGGGCTTTGGTGATGCACCGGGGGGAGGGTCTTGGGTGATGCGTCGAGGGGGGGGTAGGGGCTTGGGTGATGCGCCAGGGCGGAGGGGCTTGGGTGTTGCACCAAGGGGGGGGGCACTGAGAGCTGACTGGTAGGCAGGGGGAGGAGTAGGCGCGGTTTTGCAGGGCAGGGGCTTGGGTGTTGTGCCGAGGGGGGGCACTGACAGCTGTTTCCCAGGCAGGGGGAGGAGTACTCCCCTAGCCTTGGAATCAGCTGTCAGTGACATCACTGACGTCAGTGCAGTCTAAACTGCCTAGCAGACCACCTCCGAGGGAGCCACGCTACCAGGCACATTGGAGGTGAGAATTATTATATAGGATATATATATATATATATAAAAGATGCATGAAATAATAGCCAGAGTTCAAGGCTTCATGACTACTGCTCACAAGTTTCAAACTTGTACTATTTCATCCTCCTGTCTTTTATTAGATGCTACTCAGTGACAAATCCCAGCAACATGGATTGTGCTGATGATATAACTGAGACATGTGCTTCTCAAAGACTCCAGTGCAGCCACACACCGTGATCATGGTCAGTGTGGTCTCGAACAAAATCAAAACCGAAAAAAGTTTCATACAAGGTCACTTGAACACTATTTCTTATTTCACTACAATTATGCTTATCATCATATGCTCATGTTCAACTTTCTTTCAAATGGATACAAAATGTCAGATTTGCTATTTTGGCCTGCTCGAAGGAATTTAGATGTAACTCTGGAACAGGTGCTTTTCCAGAAAGAGGGTGATAACACTCCTCCTTCATTTCACTTTTGCTGCCTGTAGCATTGTAAAGTGCAGAAACTGATTGACGTGGGATGCCAACTCATGCTGGTTTCCAATCAGTCATTGTGGGACCACTTCTTGTAGTGAGGCCAATGCTGCATGGATGCGCACGTGCAATCTGTTCTCAAAATCGTAACCAGTGAACTCCTCCTGTGGCAAGTATAAGATAGACAGAAAGACACTGAAATATCAGATTGAGAGCTGCCAAAAATTATTCAGCCTATATCTCACTGTGTCTATCTCCATCCACACCTTCCCCTCATCTTGGTGGTCCTTTCCCACTGTTACTTGGTTCTTATTGGCAGGGTGGTTGAGACAGGAACTGTACACCAAAAATAATTCACTAGCTAGCTGGGGCACCTATGCAACATAGATCAGTCAGTTTACAATCCCAGAGCTGAATGCATTATTCTCTGCACCGAATAAGAGATTAAAACTCTGGCTTTCTTGTGTCATTGTAGGACCAGTAATAAAGCAAAATTTGCTTACCTGTAACAGATGCTCTCCCTAGACTAGACTGTAAGCCCACAAGGGACAAAGAAAGCACCTATATATAATAAATGTAAACCACTTTGGTGGTACCACAGAAGGGCGGTATGTCAAATCCATTACCCTTTACCCGTTGTTTCATCCAATGGCATGAGGATGCAGTGTACTTCATCCATCATGTAGAAATTACTAGATAATTTCTGTGTACTCTACTGTGCATTATACCCTTGCAGAATTAGATTATAGAGTAGCATCAACTTTTGTAGAAGTAAGGTGTCTTATTTATCCTATTTCGTAACAGGTAAACAGCTTTCCTTTCGCTGTCAACAAGCAGGGTAAATCAGCCATAGAAGTGAGTTTTCCCAAGCTGCAGTAGGATATGCAAGACTAAAACAAAATCCTTGCAGTGTAGACTTTGAGGATGTGGACATTGATGTTATCTTAGTTTTATGCAACCTAGATTTGATATTTCTGGGGGAGTTGTTGACCTTAGGTAAACTATTTTTCAATATGTTGTTTTTATCAATTTAAACATACTTTAATTTAAACATTGAAAATCAGTTCATTAAGTACATAGGATGTTGTTACAATGTTTCATTCAACATATATTGTACATATTCTGGAAATGTTCTTGTATTAAAAAAAAATAGAACAAAAAAAATGAACATATGTCTTCCTTGATTTTGTCACATGGATATTCTCTGTTCTTCCCAGATTTCAGTACACCACTCAAGAAGTCCATTTTTCTCTGTAGCAGACAGTTCTGTAGCCAGATGGCAGAGTTTGGGGTGTACCTACAGAAAAAGTTACTGGGCACAAAGTGTCCTCTCTGCTCACTTCCCTCCCCTTCCCTCATCTCCTGCAATTCAATTTTAAAAAATATAATTACCTGAGCTGGTGGGGATCCCCAAGCCCAGCCAGCTGAAGACCTCCCTCTGACAATACTCAGACGTCTGCAGATCAGCTTAGCAGTAAGTGGAAGTTCCATGAGCTGCTGATACCAGTACACACTTATGCTGCAGTTTTTGGTGCATGCACAAAAAAAAAAACCTGAGCATGCATACAGTGGGGGAAATAAGTATTTGATCCCTTGCTGATTTTGTAAGTTTGCCCACTGACAAAGACATGAGCAGCCCATAATTGAAGGGTAGGTTATTGGTAACAGTGAGAGATAGCACATCACAAATTAAATCCGGAAAATCACATTGTGGAAAGTATATGAATTTATTTGCATTCTGCAGAGGGAAATAAGTATTTAATCCCTCTGGCAAACAAGACCTAATACTTGGTGGCAAAACCCTTGTTGGCAAGCACAGCGGTCAGACGTCTTCTGTAGTTGATGATGAGGTTTGCACACATGTCAGGAGGAATTTTGGTCCACTCCTCTTTGCAGATCATCTCTAAATCATTAAGAGTTCTGGGCTGTCGCTTGGCAACTCGCAGATTCAGCTCCCTCCATAAGTTTTCAATGGGATTAAGGTCTGGTGACTGGCTAGGCCACTCCATGACCCTAATGTGCTTCTTCCTGAGCCACTCCTTTGTTGCCTTGGCTGTATGTTTTGGGTCATTGTCGTGCTGGAAGACCCAGCCACGACCCATTTTTAAGGCCCTGGCGGAGGGAAGGAGGTTGTCACTCAGAATTGTACGGTACATGGCCCCATCCATTCTCCCATTGATGCGGTGAAGTAGTCCTGTGCCCTTAGCAGAGAAACACCCCCAAAACATAACATTTCCACCTCCATGCTTGACAGTGGGGACGGTGTTCTTTGGGTCATAGGCAGCATTTCTCTTCCTCCAAACACGGCGAGTTGAGTTCATGCCAAAGAGCTCAATTTTTGTCTCATCTGACCACAGCACCTTCTCCCAATCACTCTCGGCATCATCCAGGTGTTCACTGGCAAACTTCAGACGGGCCGTCACATGTGCCTTCCGGAGCAGGGGGACCTTGTGGGCACTGCAGGATTGCAATCCGTTATGTCGTAATGTGTTACCAATGGTTTTCGTGGTGACAGTGGTCCCAGCTGCCTTGAGATCATTGACAAGTTCCCCCCTTGTAGTTGTAGGCTGATTTCTAACCTTCCTCATGATCAAGGATACCCCACGAGGTGAGATTTTGCGTGGAGCCCCAGATCTTTGTCGATTGACAGTCATTTTGTACTTCTTCCATTTTCTTACTATGGCACCAACAGTTGTCTCCTTCTCGCCCAGCGTCTTACTGATGGTTTTGTAGCCCATTCCAGCCTTGTGCAGGTGTATGATCTTGTCCCTGACATCCTTAGACAGCTCCTTGCTCTTGGCCATTTTGTAGAGGTTAGAGTCTGACTGATTCACTGAGTCTGTGGACAGGTGTCTTTCATACAGGTGACCATTGCCGACAGCTGTCTGTCATGCAGGTAACGAGTTGATTTGGAGCATCTACCTGGTCTGTAGGGGCCAGATCTCTTACTGGTTGGTGGGGGATCAAATACTTATTTCCCTCTGCAGAATGCAAATAAATTCATATACTTTCCACAATGTGATTTTCCGGATTTAATTTGTGATGTGCTATCTCTCACTGTTACCAATAACCTACCCTTCAATTATGGGCTGCTCATGTCTTTGTCAGTGGGCAAACTTACAAAATCAGCAAGGGATCAAATACTTATTTCCCCCACTGTAAGTATCAGCACTTGTGGCTCATACAGCTGCTGCCAACTGCTGAGCTGGGCTGCAGATTTCTGGGTACCATCGATAGAGCTAATCACTTGATGGGGCTTGGGGATCCCCACCAGCTACCACAAGGGGGCACCACTGCTGGATAGGCTTGCTGCCCACCAGAGATAATTAATATTTATATATTATATTAAATTCCAACAGAACTATGTTGTTAACATAGTATTGTTTTCCCAACATAAGATTTAATATACTACTTGGGAGTAAAGGGATATCAAGGGTCTTAGCTTGCTGAAGCAGCAGCAAAGATATTTAGAGGAAATAGACAAAAGAAAAAAAAAAGGAGAATTTAAATAAATGTAGAAGACAGGAGAAGTTTTATAAACAAACTATTATTGAGGCTACAAAAGTTTATGGCAAAACATCTGGCTACTGCAGAGAATAAACCCCCATAGTCTGTTTTCAATTATTTATGGGTTCAGTGGAGCAAAGTGAAGAAAGTATTTCCTAACATGTGAAGGGAATAATTCATAACATTTAGCACTTAATATGTATTAAAATAATGCACGATTTTGCCATTTATCATAATGCCTATTAAAATCAACACATTTATGCTCCTCAACGCCTCTTACATAAGTATTTTTCCATTTTTAAGTCCTACACTATACTAGATGCAATTAAATGCAATTTTATATATAAGATGACTCAATTTCAAATTCTATGGATGACTTTGGGAGTGGACAGTTGTTACGATTGACTGCTTTACAATACAGTGAAATAATCAATTTTCTCTCATTTTTACTGATCTAAATACCTAAAAATTATATATGGTCCAAGAAACAATGCACAGTAAAGTGTATATCTGCATCCGAAGAAATGATTCTTAGCACAGCAAATCAAAAGCTATTTCCTTAACACAGTGGAGCCCCAATGTGCTAAGCAGTCTCAGAGAGTATATACTAATGTCCATAGTAAAGGAAATAAGGTTCTGGATCTAGAGGCTGGGTTGGAAGAGGCTGATTTGGATTTAGTGGTAGTCACAGAGACCCATGGTTCAAAGAGAATCATGACTAGGATATAGTTATACTGGGCTATATAACATTTATTTATTTATTATTACATTTGTACCCCGCGTTTTCCCACTCAAAGCAGGTTCAATGCGGCTTACATAATAATATGGATTACAGAGTATTGATAGAGAAAATATTAGCTAATTATAGCAGAGTAATAAAAAGAGATAGGTAGGTAGAGATGGTGAAGGGAGTATGAGAGGTATGAACAAGGGGTAGATGAGCATTGGAGGAGGAGTAGAGGAGGCGGGAGGGGAATGGGATGCGGGAAAAGCACAGGGAAATATGGTGGGAGATGTAGTCTGTCATTGTCTTCTGGATATGTGTTGGGTAGATAGGTTCATAGGATTAGATTGGGTCATTTGGGTAGGCTTGCTTGAACAGATGGGTTTTTAGTGATTTCCAGAAGGGTAGATAGTCGCTGATTGAATATGCTCAGGAATGACAAGCCAGGAAGAAATGGAGGGGGGAGTGGCATTATATGTTAAAGATAATACTAAAGCCACACAAATGCAGAACCTACACAGAAAGGAAGAGGAACTGTGGGTCAATCTGGAAAGAGGGAGTGGAAAATGTATTTACACTGGTGTATTGTACAGGTCTCTTTCACAGAAAAGGTGGACAGAGATTTAATTGAAGACATTCAAAATATAGCTGTGAAAGGGAAACTACTACTAATATGTGATTTTAACATGTCAGATCTTGATTGGTGTACCCCTACTATACGGTCTTCTAGAAGTAGGAAGATCCTGGGTTCTCTACAGCATGAACTGTTCCAGCAGTAGGTAATAGAACCCATGTGGGATGGGACCATATTGGACTTAGTGATTATGAATGGGGAGAGTATTTCTTTTTTAATTTGCAATTCAAAAATATACATCAAAAGAATTTGAATCAAGATACAAAGGTTCAGTAGAAAGTAAGCTGATATACCTTATCAATAAAGTAAAATTAGAAAAAGAATTACTGAACTTTATCTGTTAGACCACATCATTTAAACTATAGACACAGTAAGAGGTGGTCTCCCTTAGAATAAATCATTAACATCTAGAAGAATGGGAACATCTATAATACAAGTATGATAAACCAAGACCGGTTCAGTTTTTCATACTTGTAGATGTTCCCATTCTTCTAGACCACATCATTTCCCATTAACTAAAGAAGATTAACAGTGGACACCTACTTAATACTAAATCAGACCGAACAGAGAAATCCCTCAAAACAATCAAGACACAGACACTCCTCTTCCTTCAAGAAAAAATTGCAACTGTGAGGTTTCATAAAAAACATAAGAATGTTGATCCAAATAAATCAAACATTTACATGGATATCTCAGTTGAAATCTAGCCCTCAAAGGAATTGTTTTTAAAGACAGGAATTTCTTCCTCCTAGTCCGAGTCCATTTGGAAATGTCTGGAAAAATAGATATTTTTCCATCAAAGAAAATAACATAGGGAGACCTAAAAAAAAAAAGAGGCGGAAAAGTGCCTTTTTAGCCTGCTGAAAAACAAGAGTCACCAACAACGTGGTCTTTAATTTCACTTCAAATAAACTTTCCAAGATATAAGTAATATTCAAACTAACAGAAAATACTTCCATCAAGGAACTATCAGCAGGAGAATTTATTCATCTAGGGACTGGCAAATAATATATTTTATGATGAAGAAGTGGAAAGCCAGAATCTGAATATTTACATTTTCCCATTAAGAATGTATAAAATAATTCTTTCGGAGTAGCGGTCAATAACGTTGGAAAATTCAAAAGTCAAACTCAAATGCCTAGTGAAACTGTCCAAGTTCTCCATTTTCCAATGTAATATTAATCTATCTTCAACCAAAGTCACTTGAGTTACCTGAGACATCTGAAATTGAAAATATAATACTTGTAACTTATCTGAGTCTTCAAATCCTATTCACACTTGGCAATCCTTACTGTGTGCTGTTGAGTAATGGGAGAAATTCCTGCACAAATTTTGTACATAGAGTCCACTGCTGTCCAGGTAGCATCGAGGGTTACCTCCGAAGGTCTCAGCAAAGGTGGGACATAAATACAAAAGTATTGTCATACTGGGACAGACCGACGGTCCATCAAGCCCAGCATCCTGTTTCCATCAGTGACTAATCCAGATCACAAGTACCTGGCAAGATCCCAAAACGGTACAATACATTTTATGCTGCTTATCCTAGAAATTCACAACCAACTAGTGGTAGAACATATAGTACTCTGTGCTATGTAATTTCTAATTTGTGAAGGGGAAGTCTCATAAGGTCACTTAGGCACTTTTTATCACTGGAATGGTGAGTCTGTACTTTGTGACTATTTATAATCATCGACTGCCCCCAGCCTCCCGTAGTGCAAAATTATCATTCATCAGTCAATGTAGTGAGACTGTATATGCAGAATATTCCCTTGACAAAACTGTCAATGCGAAACAGGCCCCTGTCGGGATCTTGAGTTTACCTGGGATCGCACACAGATAAGTGACACAGATGCGGTTTCAATTTTGTTGAACTAATACACAGCTGCAGTCTGGTTGTTTTAAGGCAAAGTATGGAACAAGATGTGCCAACACTGTGAAAACTGTGGCTGTATACTGATTGAAGATATTTCATGGTTTCCTGCAATCAATAGTAATCTCAGTACGAGTGCTACAAGACAGTGCATATATGTATGACTAGCAGAACAAAACAAAAAAACAAAAAAAAGAGACTAGTAAAGACATAAAGCATTAAGGGCACAGCTCTGGACACTTTTTTGAATGATAATTTTGCACTACGGGAGGCTGGGTGCAGTCAACGATTATAAATAGTCACAAAGTACAGGCTCACCATTCCGGTGATAAAAAGTGCCTAAGTGACTGTATGAGACTTCCCCTCACAAATTAGAAATTACATAGCACAGAGTATTATATGTTCTACCACTAGTTGGTTGTGTATGATCTACTCTATATAGGTGGAACATTGCCATCCATTTTTTGACATATCCTAGAAATAAGCAGGGAATGTTCCCCAAGTCCATTTTAATAATGGCTTATGGACTTGTCTTTTAGGAAGCTATCCAAATGTTTTTAAACCCCGCCAAGCTGTTTTTACTACATTCTCTGGTAACGAATTCCAGAGTTTAATTACATGTTGAGTGAAGAAATATTTTCTCCGATTCATTTTAAAATTTACTACTTTATAGCTTCATTGTGTGCCCCCTAATCCTAGTATTTTTGGAAAGAGTAAGCAAAGCGATTCACATCTACCCATTCCATTCATTATTTTATAGACATCTATCATAGCTCCACTCAGCCGTCTCTTCTCCAAGCTGAAGAGCTCTAGCCACTATAGCCTTTCCTCATAGGGAAGTCATCCCATCCCCTTTATCATTTTTGTTGTCCTTCTCTGTACCTATTCTAATTCCATTATATCTTTTTTGAGATGTGGTAACCAGAACTACACATAATATTCGAGGTGCGGTCGCCATACACTGAGCAGAGGGTTTCAACGTATCATCAACACTGCCACCTAGATCCCTTTCCTGGTTGGTGACTCCTAATATGGAACCTTGCATTAGTAGCTATAATTCGGGCTCCTCCTTCCCACATGCATCACTTTACTCTTGCTCACATTAAACATCGTCTGCCTTTTGGATGCCCAGTCTCGTAAGGTCCTCTTGTAATTTTTCACAATCCTCTTGCGAATTAACAACTTTGAATAACTTTGTGTTGTCAGCAAATTTAATTACAGCTGGAAATGTCCTTCCCTTCCATCAATCCCCCACTTGGCTGGGGGACTTGAAATGAATCCCTCAGCGCTGTTCCAACTGCTACAGTTTCCTGAAGAGTCTGCAAGCCCTCGGTCACAATGTACAGACTCCATCTTCAAAATAAAAACTTAAATTTAACCATATATTATAAATGTTGTATCATTTTATACTTATACATTTTTGACCTATTAAAGCCTAATATCACTTCACTTTTTCCAGGGCCATTGATCAATATGAATTCACCAACCCAATGTGACATGCTCTCTGCTTGCTTGGTTGCTGGCTGGTAAGACCATCACCTATCTCAGTCAGTCATTAGCTTCTTCAGTTGACAAGGGGCAGCAGGTAGGATACAGACACTTTCCTTCCTGCCTTCCTCTGCAGCATGGAATTTTTTTTTAAATTTAAATTCATAATGACAAAGAAGTTTCCCGTGAAGTCAGCTGTATTTGAGAATTTCCCCATAACTCAAGATGGAAAATACTTGTGTGTCAGTGTATGAGACAGGACCCAGACGCTGTGAGGCCAAGATCAGCACATATTCAGGCAGTGATAATGCTCCTACAACAGCTTCCAATCTCAACAGATATTTACAGCGCTTTCATCCAGAAGTACTCAAAGCAGAGAGTGAGAAAGATGACAGCAAAAGTAAGGAACCAATGCCCAGTACTCCTTAGCCAGGCAAAGAACCAGAAAACTTCACAGGTATCAGTTACAAGATATTTTGTCAGTGACAAAGTTACTGTAACAGTGATGGCAGACACATTAAAAAAAAACAAACAACTTGTTGTAAAGGACAGTGTGCCTCTATCATTATTTTCATGACCAGCTTTTATAGGTCTGAATGGAGAAATGGCCCACAAACTTGGCATTTCTCTGGAAAGAGTCAGTGCTAGAACAATGGTGTGTGAAGAAGCCCTTAACCAAAAGAAGAACTTAAAAAAACTTTCAAGGGGCACTTTGTATTTCTTCAAATGGATGCAAGCACATGCCACAGATTAAACTATTTGTCCATCTATATCCAATTGGTTTGCAACAAGAATTAAATAGTTACCAAGACACTGGCAATAAAAGACAATGAAACTCATTCACACCAAAAAGTTTCTCCCATCCTTGGTGGAAAAGGTTCTGTAAGATTATGAACTTAAAAAAAAAAAAAGAACAAGTTCTATGTATTGTAACTGACAATGCTTCACACATACTAAGTAAAATTAAATAACGAATGCAGACAATGAAAGTGATCAACAGCTAGAAGAACACTTCAAAGATACAGGAATGTAGACAATGAAAGTGATCAACAGCTAGAAGAACACTTCAAAGATACAGGAATGTAGACAATGAAAGTGATCAACAGCTAGAAGAACACTTCAAAGATACAGGAATGTTCGAAATTGAAGAATACGCTCCTGCAACCAAGGAACAAGCTGAAGTTGCTATAGAACAACTACAAAATAATAACCTTTTAGATGATCTTGTTATAGCTGCCTCAAAACTCTCTCAAATTCACCACATGTCCTGTGTTGTGCACACACTGCAGCTGGCAATAACATAGTAAGTGACAACAGATAAAGACCTGAATGGTCCATCCAGTCTGCCCAACAGTCACATTCATTCTCAATTCAAGATTAAATCAACAATGAACGTGATATTATATACTTGATCATGGTCTTTCTTTGTTGTTTCTAGGGCATAGACTGTAGAGGTCTTTCCGACTGTCATTATGTTCCAACTACTGGAGTAGTCATCAAAGCCCACTCCAGCCTATCCGAATCTGTCTTGTCATTTGCGGGACACAGACCGTAAAAGCCTGCCTGGCACTGACCTCACGCTCCAAATTACTGGGAGTTCTTGTCGAAGCTCTCTACAGTCCATCCTAAACTGGATTGCTATAGGTAGGACTCGGACCATACAAGCCAGCCCAGTACCAGCTATAGTTGATATAGTCAGTTGTCATCTAAGCACCATTTGACATGCAAACACATATGAAATCCTTTAAGTTTTTTTTATTCCATTCATTTTCTAATTAAAGATCCTCTATGTTCATCCCATGCCTTTTTGAATTCCGCCACAGGTTTTTTTTCTCCACCACCTCACTCTGGAGGGCACTCCAGGTATCAGCCACTCCCTCCATGAAAAATAATTTTCTGACATTACTCCTAAGTCCACCACCCCGCAACCTCAATTCATGTCCTCCAGTTCCACCATCTTCCCCTCTCTGGAAAATATTTGCTTCTATATCAATACTTTTCAAGCATTTAAATGTCTGCATCTCCCCCTTCCTTCCTCCCCTCCAGGGCACACATATTCAGGTCCTCCAGTCTCCTGTCACATGTCTTTTGGTGCAAGCCCGGTATCACCTTTGTCACCTTCCTCTGGACCGCTTCAAGTCTTCCCACATCCCTAGCAAGATATGGCCTCCAAAACTGAACACAATACTCCAAGTAGGGCACCACCAACGACCTGCAAAGGGGTACCAATACCCCCCTTCTCGACTGGCCACACCTCTCTCCATACAGCCCAGCATCCCTATGGCTACGGCCACCACCCTGTCAAACCACTTCGCTGCCTCCAGATCCTCAGACACCATCATCCCAAGTCCCTCACCCTGTACGTGCACATCAGCCTCTCACTGCCTAACACATACATCTCCCTTGGATTTCTACTCCCTAAGTGCATCACTCTGCACTTCTCTGCATTGAATTTTAATTGACAAGCATTAGACCATTCTAACTTTTGCAGATCCTTTTTTATGTTTTCCTCTCCCGCCGGGGTGTCCACTCTGTTACAAATCTTGGTATCATCCGCAAAAAGGCAAACATGACCTTCTAACCCTTCGGCACCGATCCTTGAGGCAGTCCACTACTCGCTTTTTCTTCCTCCAAGTGAATTCCATTAATAAGAGAGTCTGCAAGAAGGACATGCTGCTGCTCTGATTGGCAAGGTTAGGAAAGTAGTTATTGCTTTCAGAACACCTAAAGTTGATTCCATTTTGAAGAGACGAGTCAGAAAAGGGGTAATTATTGATCAAGCCACACGCTGGGGCAGTACCTAATGATTGAGCTCTTCCTTGATCTGAAATTCTTTCTTGTGGATCTGGCCAACCTTCAAGTGATGGTAAGTGGAAGTCAGTGTACTCAGGTGACAGAATTGGAAAATTGCTTTGTCACTCATTTAGTGACTAAAAAATTTCAAGCTGAGGATTTAATTCCAGGTGTATTTCTGGAGTGGAAGAACCTGATATTTCATCTGTCCCAAAAAGGAGGATTAATTGCAGATGGCATTTCTGCTTCAATGAAACAAAGAGACACAATTAATAGAAAATAAGATTCTTTTGGCAGTCGTTTATGTAGACCCAATGCACCGGACTGAACAGCTGACTAAAGGGAAAGATGCTCTGTGTGAGGTCGCAGTTAGGACGAATGAGTTGCAGGAATATCAGGAGGAAAAAGTTTGAGGAGGCTGAAGACATTGCAGCTCTAACATCAACTGATGATGAATTTGATTTTGATAAATATCTAAAGCAGAAAGAGCATGCAAAGAGTCTCCCCATAGAAAAGAATTCCTCCAAACATATAGACAACAAATTGAATACATTTCAACTTAATTTCTCACTTGCACTAAAAGAAGTTGAAAAATTTTATTGTTCATCAAAACTAATAGTGCAAAAATCTATTGACGCTTCTTTGTATTTTGATTTCAGAAAATACATTCCGAGTTCCTGATGAAGATTTTTCGAAACCCTGCAGTGTTGAACTCGTGATGCTCCAGCTATAGAAGACAGTTCGGAACAGCTGGCTGGGTACTACAGATTAAAACTGAAAAAGTTGAGAGACGTTACGCCTTTCGGGTGCGGTGCACACACCCAGGGCACTGAGATAAGTGCGCCTTTATTATTTTTGTCAATTGTCTGTTAAGAAGTTTAGATTTGAAATATCATAGTTTTGAAATATATACCAGCTCTGTTGCAGAAGTGTATATATATGGAATTGTTTAGGAAATTTGTATGCATGTAGACTAGCGTATGATACATGCTAGAACAGAAATGCATACATATGACATGCACTTTATATATATATATATATATATATATATACACACACACACACACACACACACAAGAAAATAGCTTTAGAGTGATAGAGTGCTGGTTTTTGAAAAAGATTTACAGTCTGTGTGTAGTGTGAGTGATAATTGTTAGACGGCTTAGGACCTTGTAAGAGTTGTGATCTTTTCTATGAGTGAGGTTTCATTGAGAATATGAGTAGATAGACTTTGAAGTTATAATTTATATATTATTTTTTGTGATTTTTGTCACAGTGTGTTTGGGAGCACTGGTTTAGTTTGCTCGCGCTGTATTGGAAATATTTGGGAGACTTTCGATGATCGAGAAACTTGTTCAGCCTTAGGAGCAGACATTTACCTTTGGGTGCTGCTCCGTTTGGGTGAGTTGACACTCTGAGAATCTCTCCTTCACTTTACAAATCTTTTAACAAAAGATTCACATAAGGTTTTTAGGGTATTTGTCTTAGATTCTTCAAAGTCAGTCTTCTCATAGATCTCTAAGTAATTGCTCTGGTTTGTACAGTATGTGGTTGTAGCATTTTTAAATACCAGAGACAGGGTTGGGAATTATATTAAGAGACAAGAGTGAATGGTGCAGTTGGTTCTACCTTTTCCCTTTACACAGCTCACAATCAGGATTCAGAAAATGTTACACTACTGAAACTGTTTTAGCTACTCTTGTGGCAAATTTGAGGAAATTACCTTAGGGAGAAGGGTTCTAGTGTTAACAGTTTGACATGTCGAGTGCTTCCGATGTAGCTGTCATACTACTTCATTTGCAGGTCACTTTGGAATCTGTAGTGATGTCCTTAAGTGGTTCCAGGATTTCCTAATGGCTAGGTCCTATTATTAGGTACAATTGTCTGGTTCTCTCTCATTCCCTTGGACTCCCTACTGTGGTGTACTTCAGGGTTCTCCTCTGTCTCCCATTTTATGTCATGATGGCACCTTTAGGTAGGTTGTTGGAGGCACAAAGATTCCATTCTTTTATTTAAGCAGATGATGTCACAATTTACAACCCTTTTACATGAGACTTTCAAGAAATTCTGTTAGTGGTTAAACCAGGTTTAGACCTGATGGCATCTTGGGCATCTGATTTCAAATTAAAATGGAATACGGACAAAACAAAACTCCTTGTCCTCAATAATCCTTTTGATCATACACCTTTACGACTGACCACACTGCTTATTGATCGTCACCTAACTTTTGAGCCACAGCATCCAATATTGTGTCCAAATCCTTTAAAACCTTATGGAAACTGAGAATTAAATCCTTCTTCCCTGCTGTGACCTTCAGACTTTTAGTGCAGACACTCATTTTCTCACAATTAGACCACTGCAATTCTATCTATGCTGATTGCAGGGAACTGCTGTTAAGAAAACACCAAACTGTCCAAAACATCACAGCTCGGCTTGTCTGTATAGTTTCACGTTTTGAGAGGGTATCTCTGCTGCTATCTAAGCTACACTGGCTCCCAAAAAAGGCAAGGGTACTTTTTAAACTTTGTGCACTTATCTACCAAATATTGTATGGCATTGCCCCTGACTATATATTATCTCTTGTGGATTTTCCACCACGTAATGCTCTTCTTGTGTCTAGAGATTATGTAGTGCTTCACTATCCAAGTTGTAAGAAAATTGTTTACAAATCACGTCTTGCAGTGGGATTTGTTTATCAGGGCACAAAATGCTGGAACTCCTTGCCAAAGTCAATTAGGGGTCAGTGTGATTCATGATATTCCATAAAATGTTTAAAAATTTGCTCTTTGGTCCCGAGGTTATAAGTGCTGTCTATGCTGGTTGGATCCCATTTAAATGAACACTGGACTTGGACTATCAATGACCATGTGCTTCTTACTCTGAGTAATCAGGGAGAGGGTGGGTATGGGGGGGGGGGGGGGGGGGGGGAAGGGTTGAGGGCTATGATGTTGTATGTACAGCTAAGCAAAATGCCTTATTGATGTTTATGTTAAAAATTTCTCAATAAAACTACTGGATTAAAAAAAAAACTTTGCTCTTTGGAAAAATTTTAGATGTGGATACTGATCTGCCTGCCTAGTTAATTTTTGGTTACTGAATCTTGTTTTGTATATTTTTTTTACTTTCTCTTTCTATTGCAATGTATTATGTATTATAGTCTTGTGATACGTTCACTGTGTTCTGTATGATGTGATTTCACTGTATTGTTAGCCACACTGAACTCAGGTTGCTGGGATAATGAGGGTATAAATGTCAGAAATAAATAAGGAATGTGATATAAAAATCCTCATGCTTCTGCAAATGATTTGCAGGCATCTACTAGTTTATATTTAAAAGCTTCATTCAGCTATTAGAGTGTCAAAACATCACAGTTCTGTACAACTAAATATCTTTCTTTGCTTCTTTGATCTTTTCTCCTCCTGGTTTGCCACTTTACAACACCCTTCCCCAGACAATATGCCAGGCTGATACAGGATTGCTAGTTAGCTGTGGAACACTATCTTCATGCCCACACTTCAACATGACTCTTATACCAGCAGGGGCACATCTCTCTTTGCTTTTGTTACTATTTCTGCACCATAAGTCATCTGAAATTTCTTCTAGTTGTTGGGAAGGGTAACAGATTTCATTAAAAAAAAGAGTGGCATGAGGGACTTCGTATTCTGAATATAGTATGCTATACTTGAGATGATCATGATGATTCTGAATTCAAAAATAAAAGTAAAAAAAAAAGGGCTGATATTCGATTCATTTTATAAGATCTACATTTGGGATATGAATACACAAAACTGTTGAATCTGCTGATACTTACAATATTCAAAACAATATTCAGCTACACACCAACAATGGCAAAATCAAACCTAATAAGCTTTTAGTTTACATGTAGTATCAGCAGGATGCACAACTGTTCTGAATGAAAAACATTATTATTTCCCTCTCTGCTGACTTCAGATTCAAAAGTTACAGGCAGAATTACTGAAGCCTTCTTTCCAGGACCAGATCCCCACAGACCTCATGAGGTGTATTGGAAATTTGGTATGACTAGAACACAACACACGGTTACCACTGAGTGAAAGAGAAGTGGAGGAGAGAAATCGTGGACATACACAAACATACAGACATAGGGGCCCTTTTACAACAGTGCGTTAGATTTAGCAGTTAACCGTGGCTTAACAAGGCAATTTTATGTGCAGTAGCTGCAAATTTAACATGGCAACTATTGGGGGTGTGCCCAGCAAGTCCCTGTACTGTCCCCGCATTGTCATCTCCATTAATACAGTACCTGGATGAAGTTAGCGCAGATGCATTTAATGCCTATTTAAGAGGCGCTAAGTGGACATGCATTAAAAGCAGAAGTGACAGCATGTGGTATGTGCCTATGCTACCTGCAATAAGCCTTCCATGCCCATTCACCATCCACGCCTCATCTAGTGAATGCTTCAGACACAAAATGCACTCACAGTTTATTTAAAATTTGATATACCGCCAATACAACAAAGTTGGTCAAAGTGGTTAACAAAATTAAAAACATATAATAATAAAAACGAAAAGGAATGCCATTATTGACAGGACAGTATACATTCACACAAGGGTTTGGCATAAGCTATGGGAGGGGTTTGTGATGCCGAATATGAGGGCAGCAGGGTCAAAAGCACAGATGCATGCAAAAAGATACATAGTATGCCAAGCTCTTCAGGGCAGTGAAACTTCAAAACTAAAAGCTAGTTGAAAAAGTTTTGAGAAGGCTTTTGAATTTAGGAAAGACTCAGCTCTTATTGGTGATGAAAGGTCGTTCCAAGTTTTAAGTGCAAGAAAGAAAAAAGCAGAGGAGCATGGGGATTTGTAATGAGCAGCAAGAGATGAAGGAAGAATCAGACGGTTAGCGTCCAAAGAATTAAGTGAGCAACTTAGGAGGAATGACTAAGGAGGAAAGATAGGAAGGTGAACCGAGATGAAGAGCCTTATGAGGAGTGATTTAGTATGCGGTAACAGTAGAAATATTGCAAAACCCATTACCGCGCTTGTGCACTAGCCCACGTATTAAACACTCAATTCTATTAATTTGGGAGCCAATAAAAATTAGCACTATGCGCTATTCCATAAATGGTACTCAGAGTTGGGTGCCGTTTCTAGAATAGCGTTTGGCGTCAGGATTCGCACCCAATTTTGGGCACCTGAATTTACACCAAGTAAAACCTGGTATGAAGTCTAATGCCTAAATTAGGCAGAGATCTCCCTTATTCTATAAAACTGGGTGTAAATTCCAGGAACTTCCTGATCCACCCATACCCCTCTCCCATGGATGCACCCTCTTTTCAAATCAGTGCATAACATTTATGTGTAGATCCCAGGGCCTAAAGATGTGCATGCAAATGTTAATTAATGCCAATTAGTGCTGATAATTTATTAGCACCCAATTATTGGTGATAATTGGTTCATTAATTAAATTGCACAAATGGGTACAAACCCATACTTACGCATGCAATTTTGAGTGCCATATATAGAATTAGTGTGTTCATGTTTAGCATACTTTGGCAAAAGGGCCCCGAAGTGATCTTATAAGCTTTCATCTGTACAGAAAGTAAGCTAAAAATAATGAAAAACAAAAAACACCAAAAAATAAAGGTGTCTAATTTTATATGCTGTATCTTTTACATCTCCGTGTATTATAAAAATACTAGCAGTTTCGTCAAGCCCTTTATTCAAGATTGATTAATCACACATGCACCAGTATATACAACTTCTGTTCTGAAACAAAACTTATATTTACCTTTGCCTGGAATAATAAAGCCTTGCCTCTCCCGACAGTCTGAAAAATTAAAAATTGAGGCAAATTAAATCCATTTAGATGCAGGAATACAGACAACAGCAGAAAAGGAACATGGGTCCACCACTTGGCCCAATCTATTGTGCTGTCACAGGTGTTCTTTGATCTATGGTCTTATGCGGCTCCATGCCACGGAGGTCCATCTGTCTCTATTCCACGCATGTTTGAATTCTGCATTGTTCTACACTTCATTCTATGGATAATGCTACTTTCTGGAACTATACTGAAGCATGCTTGATATTTGAACGTGTGCATCATATCTTCTCTTTTCCCTTTTTTTTTTTTTTAATTCTAGAGAAGTGGTTCTCCACTGTGTGTCACAGGGCCACCACAGACAGCTGCAGCAGGGAGAGCGGCAACAGGAAACCAAGCCCAGCTGCAGGAGGTGCAGCTACACAAAACCCAATGCCACTCTCCTTCCTGGGGTTCTCTGCAGCAAACCACGTTTAGTAGGCTTTCACTTCCAGTGTGCAGAGCCACCAGAACTGAAAGCCTGATAAACACAGTTTGCTGCTGACACAACCCAGGAAAACAGCACAGCATTGGGGTTAGTGAAGCTGCATTTCCTGCGGCCAAAGTTGTATTTCTGCTGCCATTCTCCCCTCTGTACCACTGCCCTACTGGGGAGGGGAGAGAGAAGTTAATGGAGTTGCTGGACCAAAAGAGAGGAAAGGGAGAGGGGACAGGGAAATGCTGGACAATAGGGAAGGAGGGGAAAGAAGGGGGTAGGACAGGGAAATGTTGGACCATAAGGGTTGAGGGGAAGGAGGGGGACAGAGAGATGCTGTCTACAAACGTGGGAGGAGAGAAAAGTGGGACAAGAGATGCTGGGCATGGTGGAACTCTGTGGAAGAGGCCATGGGGGTTTGTCAAGGAGAGGAATGAGAGGAGGATGGTGAGTGAACAGGGTAGAAATGTAGTAATGGGGAGTGGGTAAAAGAGAAGGGAATAGGCCAGAGGAGGAGTGAGATAGGATGGAAGAACTAGGAGGTGAGAGGAGATCAAAAATTGACAGGTAAATGAAATATAAATGGAAGTCTGAAGAGTGAGAGAGTGGAAGTGTGTGTGTTTTTATTTGCCCCATTTTGTAGTACATGCATAGTTTAACGTCTTGGGGTTCACAGTTCAACTTCCATTTCTAATTAGTGATCCCTTGTTCTGTATTTGGTGAAGGTTTGTCTGTGGCTTGTGTATGACCGAGGTGTGATATTCTGCTTGCGTGTAGTTTCTGTGTAGAACTCTGTAGCAGTCCCACTTGTTCTGTTTTAGGTATGTTTTAGGGCCCAGTGTAATTTTTGCAGTGCTGCCTACTCAATAGTGTTCTTGCTGTTTGAATCATAGGATTAATGCTACTATTGTATGGTAGGATTGCTACATGTATTATTTCACAACGTGCTTGGTATTGGAGAGATTTATGTTGCTATAACTCAGATGACAAACTGTTAAAAAAAAACTATACAAAGCTTGTTTTCTGCGTAACTGTCAAAATTTGACCAATTTCAATAAAATTTTGGGATATTTCATCCTGAATAAATGTGCAATAAGCCTACACTCATGCTGGCCACCTCATCTAAATGTCACTTCACTACCTGGTCATGAAGCCCATTTCTCTCAATTTCTTCAAAACATTCTACACTTACCTTCTTCCACCTCTTTCTGGAAACTCTTGCTCCAGTCTATGAGAACCATAACCTTTTTCCTTTCTCCAGATATAAATTTTTAATACGGATCAGATCCTCTTCAATGAAAACTACAGCAACTGTTTATATTTAAAGCAAAATGGCATCTGTGTGTATCATGAGGATAATCAACAGGTGGTAGAGACATAGTTTAGATGAAGTGGCTGGCGTGAGTGTAGGTTTATTGCAAATTTATTCAGGATTATAGTGAGACTGTGTGTGTGTGTGTGTACACACACACACACAGTATACGTTTTGTATGGTAACTTCCATGGATAAAATGTGCTAGTTCTGATCTGCACTTGCTGTTGGGGTTTTGTGGATGCAGAGCATGCTTACATTTCATTCATAAGAACTGACATACTGTGGCAGATCAAAGGTCTATGGCAGTCCATGTATACAGCGTGCCACATATGTGAGCACTGTCAGTCAGTTGTATCAAACATATAAAAGGCAAGTGACCGTACTCACTTGCAAATGCGCAGTAGAGACTTCCCTCTCTGTCCCGCCCCCGCGTCAAGACGTGATGACGAGGGGAGGGGGGCGGGACAGAGAGGGAAACTGCGCGGAAGTGGAGGGAGGGAACCGCTGACGTCGCTACCGCTCCCCCCCCCCAAAGGTAGCCGCTACCGCCCCCACCCCGCCCCCGGAGTCGCCACCACCCCCCCCTTCACCCGGCACGGGCCCTCTCTTCGTTATTCAACTTACAGCAGCGCCGAAAACAGCAGCAAGCAGCTCAGCTTCAGCTCCCGTCGGCCTTCCTTCCCTGCCTGTGCCCCGCCCTCACCGACGTGACGTCACACGAGGGCGAGGCACAGGCAGTGAAGGAAGGCCAACGGGAGCTGCTGCTTGCTGCTGTTTTGGCGCTGCTGTAAGTTGAATAACGAAGAGAGGACCCGGGCCGGGTGAAGGGGGGGCGGTAGCGGCTACCTTGGGGGGGGGGGGGACATGGGAGGTCTCAGAAGGAGAGGGGGGGCCTTGGAGCTGGGAGGGCTGGACTGAAGGGGGCCTTCCAGCTGGCTGGGAAGAAGGCACGGGGGGGGGCCTTGGAACTGGGAGGGAGGGAGGGCGGGCAGGGGGCCCCTTACAGTTGTGAGGGAATGGGGCCCCTTACAGTTGTGAGGGAGAGCAGGGGGCCTTGGAACTGGGAGGGAGGGAAGGGGGCCTTGGGAGCTGGGGGGAGGGCCTGGGGCCTTGGAACTGGGAGGGAGGGAGGGTGGGCAGGGGGCCTTGCAGCTGGGAAGGGGGGAGGACTGGAGCCTTGGAGCTGGGATGGAGGGACAGAGGGGTCCTTGGAGCTGGCAGGGAAGAAGGATGGCAGGGGGCCTTGCAGCTGCAACGGGAGGGGGGCCTTGGGAAAAAAAACATTCCAATACGCGCCCGTTTTAATGGGCTTAACGGCTAGTCTCAACATAAAAGAAAAAGTTGAGAACCACTTTTGTAGAGACTGTACTTTCAACTCTTTAAGCAGATAATTTTATGAACCTTTTTCCATGTGGAAAGTCCGTGGGTTCTTAAACTGTATGTAGATACATAAGCATAAAAAGTACACATGCCGAAAGAGAGTGCACATTTTATGCAACCACACAAGCATTCCCTTTTCTGTGAAGCAGCTGTATAAATTTGTGCACTACAGAGGTTGGCTCTGAAAGTCTATTTTATAAAGGCATATAGACACATTTTGCCTTTATAAAATAGGTGCCTTTTTATCTTTTTTTTAAGATATGACATAGTTGCTTTGCTGCACTGCTTTTGCTACCCTGCAGTCATTAGAGATGACTCCTGGTCTCCCTTCTCTTTGGAACCTGTTAGTTCTATCCAAAATGGTATTTTATTGCTTGGATTTCTGTGCCCCTAATACACATTTTCTTTTACCTTGTTAGACCAGTCACTAAACCTTGAAAATTCTTCCAGGTTTTGTTATGATGCTGCTATTGTTTGATAATCCACTTTGTTAATGAGGATTTATTACTGTTAAAATTTCAATAAAAATCTTCCAGATTTTTAAAGTCATCTTTTATCTTTATCTATAGTCTTGGTGGGGCTAATTTTATAAAGGCTTTATCATATGTACAATTTAATAAATTAATCTACTCTTACGTAACGCTCTTCCTGGTTCAAGAGAGTATTTAACTCTCCACTATCCTAATTGCAAAAAAGTGATAAACATACAAATACAAAATATTAACCCCCAACATGTACTGGATGCAACCGAGAGGAGTTCATAACTGTTGTTTAGGCACAGTGCAGACAGAATCACAAAGTACACACATGGGTTATAAAATACGCACCTAAGCGAACACTTCAACCACATACATTTACACCAGCTTCCAAACACATGTAAATAAGTGTGGCTGCATTTTAGCAGTGATTTCAGCTGCTTTTCGGGGCATTTTGATAAAAGACACTAAGATGCTATGTATTTTTATAAAATAGGCTTAGTATAGGTGCCTACTTTACCTGCCAACCTAGGCAACGAGTTCTAAAATTACTCTCAATTCTATAACTTAGAGACTAACATTTATGTTCATGTTTGTACACAATTGTATTAATTTTTATTTATTGGGATGTTTAGAATACTACCATATAGGCACATATTTATTTTATTTATTTTTTAGATTTTACTCACACCTTTTTCAGTAGTAGCTCAAGGTGAGTTACATTCAGGTACACTGGATAATTTCTCTGTCCCAGGAGGGCTCACAATCTAAGTTTGTACCTGAGGCAATGGAGGGTTAAGTGACTTGCCCAAGATCACAAATGTGCTCATTTATACATGTATATACCAGCACTCCACCTAAGTGCTATTCTGCACATATTGCTTAACTGTGGCTTATGTGCTCATGCCAAAATGTTAGGCCTGTTAATACCCAATTACACTACTGTTCTGTAAATGAAAGTAGGTATCTATCTTCCTTAATAGGATAGGCTCCTACCATACACCCTCTGGATGCTTATTGTAAGCACCTCAAGTATGCCTAATCTGTAGTAGATTTTGTTATCTGCAAACACAGAAACACGAAGGCAGATAAAAACCATATGGCCTATCCAGTCTGCCCATTCATGCCATGTACTCTCCCTATCATTCTCTTAGAGATCCTATGTACTTGTCCCAAGCTCTCTTGAATTCAGATACAGTTTTATTGAAAAGCTCATCTGTGGTTACTCTTTACCCATAAGGTTCTTTTCATGCATTTAGAAATGCATATTTCATTTTTCACTGCATTAGATATCTAACAAGTATTGTTCACTACGAATAGCTTGTTCCAATCATCACTATTTCCTGTTCTTTATGGTTTCATGTTATGTTCCAGGTCTATCACCATACATAACCCAACTTTATATAGGGTAAATTTACAATAAGATGACTATATTGATCCTGTTTTTCTTTATATGCCTAGCATTTCTAACTTATTTTAATTTTCTCAATTTTCTCTATACATTGAGCACAATGTTCGTTTTATTATTATGTGTAACCAACGATTGCATATATAGCAATACTTTTCAATTATTGTTCCAAGCATGCTATCAGTATGCTGCAGGCATATATTTACACACTATTCATTTGAATAATCTACTACATAAATATCATGCTTACATAGTGTAAGATATTTAAATCCAAAATACTCCGCCGTCCATGATTTGCATCTATCATGTCACCGGTTTTCCGGTGAAGCACTGTTGCATTGCAGAGCTGTTTCTCATTTGGGGTAAGTCACTTTTCAGCTTCATGAATGCGGAGTGTGAGTGTTTTTACCTGAGACATTGTTTAGCGTACAGGCGAGTAGATTGTTTGGTCAAGAATCGGGACTTCTTTTTTTTAATATTACATTAGGACACACAGCAATATGCACAGAAAAAGTGATAATTCTTTTCTCAGAATTCACATAGCAAAACTGTAAATCCTTTTATCAAAACTTTTATTAATGTAAGATATCCTTATATTTAATCAGCAAATTCATGCTATAGAACACTATACGACTATCCGTAACCAATCTGTTAAGCGCTACAGCCAGCAGTTTTGCGCCAATTTCTTTTTGCTCATATCACATCAGCAACAGAGCATTGTTTAGGTTAAGATATAAAACTCAGCAAGCAGAACACAACCTACTAAGAGTACATTTTAATTATTACTTGTTGATACACTTCATTACTCATAAAGCACATTGTGTATATATTTTTTATAAAAAAAATTACATTGAGCAGTTTAGAATTATTTATTTTTTCGTTTTTTATTTTTCATTTTGTCTGCATTAACTCAGGCATCACAAACTTCAAAAGTGCGCTATAATCTTTAGCACCACTCAGTGACCGTTTCAATTACCTATTTGACAATGTTATCAAAGAATCTCTTTCGGATAATGACGCTATACACTTGTGCTTTAACGCAGCATACTTCAAACAGCATTAGAGCACTGCTGCCACTTTGCTATGTGCTCTTTGATGAGCATGACAAGCCCCAATCCATTTAATATTTTGGCGCCAATCCTCACGTTTGCAACAATTTAGTAATAAAAGAATTTTAAAAGTATTCTGTATACTGTAGTATCACTCATTTGAGAACATTAAAAGTTCCTTTCTTCAATGATGTTATTAGTGTGTGTTGCAACAAAACATATTTCAAAGATAGTTGGAGCACTACTGAGATTTCACTAGGCGTTTCACACATTTTTTAATACATTTTGCTTTCGTTATTTTAATATGGCCTTCAAAAAGGGTATTTTTTTTAAAACTGCACACCTTTGTTTTGTGCTGTTTTGAAAATTTCACGTCTTTCCTATTTTAGGAAGATACAGCATTTTATATAATTAGGATTTAGCAACTTTCTACACAGACAGGTACTTTACATAACCATAATATATGTATCAACCATCTTCTCTCATCCATACCGATGTACTATGAGTATATTTTCTATATATTTCTCTAAAATTTTCATCCAATACAGGTACATTTAATAAGCACTAGTTACATTTTTCTGTTTTTACAAATTTTACATTTTTTTTAGAAAGAGCATCACTGAAATGACACACAAAGTTATACCAGTAGCACTAAATGTGTTAGGTTTAAAAGATATACATGCAATAATTTTATTTGTGGGATCATAAGTTATTTATTATTATTTTAATTTTATTCATGTACAAGTTGCTTATGTATCACTAAATTTAGACTAATGATGTCATAAGTTTCTTGATTTGTTTTTAAATTATTTTTATTTTCTAGATTTATTTGACCCCTGAGGCATGCCTTTGTGCCGAAATACGTCCGTGTCGGGTCATCCTTTTTGATTTTTACAATACAGACTTTTACATTTTGACAACCTCTTTGGACTCGCCTCACTCCTTTCCTTTGTTGCTCACAGTTTTCGTCTCCACTACCTTTTCATGAAGAAGTATTTCCTCAGGTTACTTCTCAGTCTATCCTCTTTCACCTCATCCTATGCCCTCTCATTCCACAGCTTCCTTTCAATTGAAAAAGACTCGCCTCCTGTGCATTTATGCCATGTAGGTATTTAAACACCTATTACAGCGTTTCTACAATGTCACTTAAAAACACACTACAATAATGTGTTTTATTCTTTTTTTACTTATCTCACTTTAAGCATTTTATTGGAAAGGCATATAATAAAACTGATTAACGAGGTCTGGATTCTTTTGGCAGCACACTGGTCATTTTTCCTTCACTAGAGTGGACCTCATTGACCACCACTCAGGGTCCAGTGTCTTAACTGACTTCTCATCAGAGCCAGCCCAAGGGTATGGGACGCTCTAGGCAAACCTTCAACTCAAGGCCCTATTCCCCCCTTCCCCATAAGTCAGCACCCCATTCTCCATCTCCTCTTCCTTAGATATACCCCACATCCAGCATTTCCCCTCCCTGCTTTGTCACCTCCTGCTGCTGCCACTCCACCTTACCCCTCCTTCAATACCAGCCCCAAGCTTAACAAAGGGGATGGGACAAGGTAGTGCCTGAGCATGGGCCTATATGTACAGGGCTTGTGAGTACTCACTCTACATTAAGCTTTGGGGCTGGCATGAGAGGATGTATGGAGGGGAGCAGCAGTGGCAGGTGGAAGGTTCTTGTGCATACCATAGTAACATAGTAGATGACGGCAGAAAAAGACCTGCACGGTCCATCCAGTCTGCCCAATAAGATAACTCATATTTGCTGCTTTTTGTGTATACCCTACTTTGATTTGTACCTATGCTCTTCAGGGCACAGACCGTATAAGTCTGCCCAGCACTATCCCCGCCTCCCAATCACCAGTCCTGCTTCCCACCACCGGCTCTGGCACAGACCAGATGCTGCCCCTCACCCCCAAATTCTGCAGTATGCATCTCATCCAGTTTATCATTTTTCTCCCAGCTCCCAAAATAGCTAGTAAATCCATCCTCACCTTTAATCTGCACAATTCCCATTTTGGTCTTCCTCTCTTTACTTATATGTTTACTATTACTACACTTTACATGCAATAGAGTGACAGTGACTGGCACTTTTCATGGCCTGAACAATTTATGAACACAGAAAACAACAGACACAGATGAGAGATAGATGTTCTATGTTATTACCTCTGGATTATCTAACAGGAGACAGCCAAGCTCATAGCATGCATATGGCTGAATGTATAGGTTGTTCTGACGGCCCAGCTCATCCTTAACAGCCTGCTGAAAGAACTAAGAAAAAAAAGGGGCATAAAATTATCCAGTGTTGTACTAATGTGCAGCAAGGTACAAATAAAGTCGTTACAATATCATTAATAAATGTTAAGAGTGAAAGTACATAAGACATGAAAAAGACTAAGATTAGTTATAATATACTAACCTACAACAGTATATGCCTATTAGTTTTAACCACACCGATTAATTGGAACCCCAACTTAACTACCCAGAAACACCTTGTTTTCCTAATTTTGGAATGCCAAATTTTCCTGCTTCGTGCCTTAGAAACAAACTTTTTATCTTCCAATAGCCACAGTCCTTTCAGATCAGGAACCAAAGGGTAGAGATGAGTCATGGCTCTTCCCACTCTCGGCCCCATGTCCAGTAAGATCCATTCTGCTGTAATCCGGTCCTGAATGTCTGGATGCATCGGGAAGGCTTTAGAAGGACCTCTAAGCCCCCTCACAATGGCTCCGCTGAACAGACTGTGGCCACATCAGATAAGGAGAGCGAAGCAGAGATGGCCTCATCTGTCCACTCCTGGAGGTTCAAATGAGATCTCATAGGAGTTTGAGGGGCAGCGGGGCGAGAAACTGAAACACCCTGCATAACTCTGCCTGCCCCTGCTTCAGTAAATAGGCCTGGTGTAAGAGCAACAAACTCCAGAGAAAACAAAGATCCCGATGCAGCTGAATGCTCTATTGGGTCCTGAGGCTGTAAAATGGTGGCTGTGCTCCACGCCTATTCAGACATAGGTTGCTGCTCACTGCAAATCAGCCCCAACAAAATGGCGCCTGTTCCCATGCTCTCCTGCATCAAACTGTACACCAGCCTTGCCAGAGAGCCCAAAGTTCCCAGTATATTCAGATGCTGCGCCAATCTGAAGACGTGCTGCCACAGACTCTTTCTTCTGCATCCCACCGGATTCCCAGCTTGCACACACTGCAACACCCTGACACCAACTGGTGGGTCCCACAGTGGGAACACCGCTTAACTGCATCCACAGGAGTCGCCATTCACCCCAACTGTCACAAGCACAGCACAACACAGTCTTGAGTGGTGTGTCAGGATCTTCCCCTCACACCAACAGAACTTGCAGCCCCCTCCTCAAGTGGTTCTGAGTCAAACTTCAGTCAGACATACCACTGCCAGGCACTCTCCCCAAACTCACAGTCTCCACAAGTCTTACCCCAGATGAGAAAGAATCAGGACTGATACTTCATTCCATGCTCTCCAGTAAACCTCTTTCCTTCGCCATTCTTTTTTTTTTTTTTTAAAGGTTGTGCTGGAAAAGGAGAGCTCCAAGGTGTACAGGGGAGAGGTGAAGGGAGGGAAGAAGTGAATTTGCAGGGCACCAGAGACAGGAATCTGAAGTTTCCAGATATGACTCTGCAGACTCAAGCCACCCACAAAGCTTAACTTGGGGGACCAGTTGACCAACTAGACCAGGAGCAAATCACTCAGAACCAGAGGCTGAAAAGTGTGTCCATCCAACTGCTGGAGATAGAAAATACTGAGAAGTTGGACTGAATGCCAAGAGAGATATGTCTCAACTCAGTTTTCAGTTCTCTATCTCCACTGCTGATTGATGAGACACAACTATCTCACAGGTTCTGGAATATTGGGAAGCTATGTAATGGAAACCATCTTTCTGTGGTTACAATCAAAGCTGTTTACATATTATAAATAGTTACTTATTTTGTACCTGGGCCAATGGAGGGTTAAGTGACTTGTCAAGAGTCACAAGGGGCTGAAATAGGAACTGAACCTGGATCACTAATCATTAGGTTATTCCTCCACCATAGAAAGTTACAAGTTGATCTGTTCTTCAACAGGTTCAAAAATAACCACCAGGGACAACACTATATGCATCTCTTCATTTGTCATCTACATTATTCTTTGTCCATGCCAGCTGGTATATGTGGGGAGAAAGACAAGAACTATTCAACTATGCTTGAATGAAAATAGAGGCAGGATTCGTACAGGAACCAAAACCACACCTTTGGTTGCTCATTGACAGAGGGCCATCATTCCATGGAAGATATCAGATAGAGAGTAATTAGAGAGTAATTGAAGTTAGGTCCTCCCCTCGAGGGAGGCACCACATGGATTCACAAGCTGAAAACCATCCAACCTAGGGGTTTGAATGAAGGTATTGAATGGCTAGCATTTCTGTGATTGGCCAACAGAAAACATTTGTTTTTCTGATTGGTGGAATTGTATTAACAGTTTGTATAAAAGGGCACCATTTTGTTTTAGGTAATCAACTGAACAGAGGCTGTTAAAGAGAGTCAATATACTTTTGGATATGGGGGGGATATTGACAACAAAAAATATTAATGTTAATACATTTAAGAACACTGAAATTAAAAGTTTTTTCTTTCATAAGTATCTCATACCCTGAAGCAGAGCACTGCTTAAAATGTGATTGTGTCAGTGACTCATGTTCTAGGGAACACTCTTGACAGAGGATAAATAGTGCTTTTTCCTATTTTTCACAAAAATTGTTTTTGGAAGAACATTAGTATTATCAATATAATAATAATTTTGGGTAAGACTGATATAAGTATTGCCATACTGGGACAGACCGAAGGTCCATCAAGCCCAGCATCCTGTTTCCAACAGTGGCCAATACAGGTCATAAGTACCTGGCAAGATCCAAAAACAGTACAATACATTTTATGCTGCTTATTCTAGAAATAAGCAGTGGATTTTCCCCAAGCCATTTTATTAATGGCTTATGGACTTTTCTTTTAGAAAGCTGTCCAAACCTTTTTTAAACCCTGCTAACTGCTTTTACCACATTCTCTGGCAACAAATTCCAGAGTTTAATTACACGCTGAGTGAAGAAATATTTTCTCTGATTAGTTTTAAATTTACTACTTTGTAGCTTCATTGCGTGCCCCCTAGTCATTTTGGAAAGAGTAAACAAGCGATTCACATCTGCCCATTCCATCCCACTCATTTTATACACAGATGCACTAAAAATCAATAAGCCCTATGATTACAAACTTTTGGTACTAATGGAAGTTGGAGTTATCTACATCTCCAAGTAACCAGTGTATGACAGAAAAATCCAGCTAAAATTGCAACATTAAATATTCAATATTTTTGAACTATTGAGAACCTTAAATGCAGTGGAATATTTTTCTAAAATGTTTGTATCTGAGGCAATGGAAGGTTAAGTGATTTGCCCAAGATAACAAGGAGCCACATTGGGATTTGAACAGGGTTTCCCTTGTTCTTAGTCCTTTGCTCCTCCAGTATAACATACGTTATTTTTACATATCCATTACTGTATTTTTAAGGATTTACCTGGACAGCATCTTCAGAGTTTCCTAAGCATTTGTGTATGGCACCAAGAAGCAAGTTCCTCAAACCAACAGCAGATGTATCAACCACTTCATGGCAAGCTGTGCATGGACAAAAATCACCAAAATCCAAATTGAATCTCTTCTTTCTAAGTACTGTCATGCATGCATTTCGGAATCTGCTTTACCAAATTTTCCTCATCTCACTTGGCTAATTACAAGAAAAGAATTTCAAGCAACAGGACTAGTTCAAGCAGCAAAAATATCTGATTATTTGTAAGGGGGGGCAGAATTTGGGTTATGTTGCTTTTTCTTTTTGGGTTTCTCTTCCTGCTCTTTTTTTTTTTAATCTCCATCCTTTTTATTTCTGACACTTTGCTTTTTTTTTTTTTTACAAAAACAAATGATTGTTTTAATGTGGGGTGCAGTTGAAATGGCAAACCTCCTTCCTATTCATATTCAGTATGCTAGCTGCACAGAGATCCTCTGATTTATTTTAGGCTCCTACTAGAAAGAGTGGTGAACAGGAGGGGCTTCTTAGCCAGCCTTTTGGAAAAGGGAGTTGTTTTTACTGTAGTCATATTTTTAGTTTATATTATATTAGTTGCTGAGCTCAGAATTCAGTTTCTCTGAATTGTTGGCCTCTTGCATTTGTTGCTCGTCATTTGGGGGTTTTTTAAAATCTTTTCATGTTTTTTTGTATTTCTGTTTGATGTCTTATTACCTGTAATCCACCAGAAGCAAGCTAATTTGGCCTGCTGTAAACTTTTTAAAACATTAACATATCCTTACCACAAATTCAATTCAATTCAGATCTTATATACTGCTATTATCCCCCATTCAGGGTTCAGCGCAGTTTACATTATAGATGGGTCTAGGATGGGTATAATTTTATAGATAGGATAACGGTTGTGTACAGGTTTTATTGGTTGAACGCCATAATAAGTGATCTTAGAAGGCATGGTGGAAGTATAGTATTTACTTAGTCCTTCCTGTAGGCAGTCTGGGATATAATGTGATGGTGTTTGTTATGTAGTAGTCTTTGGAAAGAGATAAGATTTTAACCTCTTCCAGAAGCTAAAGTAGATAGGCTTTGTTCTAGTGGCCAAGGGAAGTGAGTGCCATAGAGAGGTACCTAATACAGGGAAGAATGAAAAGATTTGTTCTTTCAGACTTTTGGAGTGAACAATGCAGAGAGCTGAGATGTGAATCAGCAGTTCGGAGGTGGCTGCTTCAGGATAGCTGGTAGCAAAGTCCACCACTGTCAACATATATCTTTTCCCAGTCCGGCTTGGGACAACTAGGGGCCCCAGTATATCCACAGCTATCCTCTCAAATGGCTCACTGATAATTGGTAAAGGTTTCAAGGGTGCACAGGGGTGATCTTGGGGTATTTCCCACTCTCTAGCAGACATTACAAGTCCGGAAATAGTCAACAACGGCTCGAGATACTCCCGGCCAATAGAAGTTTGGTGTCAATCTAGTACATGTGCGTGTCACCCCTTGATTGCCTGCTAGTGGAATGTCATGTGCAATCTGTAGGAGCTGTTCTCTGTATGCTTTGGGCACTATAAGCTGTTTACCTACTATCCAAATAAGAATCATAATGAGGATTTCAATGATTTTGGTTGCCAAATCTGCCAAATGAACTCTCATAAAAACATATTTCTTGTCAGAGCTGCTGCATTTCAAGCTCTCATTTCCCTATTTGCTTCTCATAACCATGAATGCAGCTAAGTATATCACAAGACAACCAGAGAAGTAGGGAAGGGATGTAGGTCAACCAAAGGAAACTCCAGAGGTTGACTGTAGTAAAAGGCGTTTGTCGAGTCTACGGTATCTGGTTTTTCAATACAGTCCTGCTTCTGCAAAAGAAATATGCCTGCTTCAGAAGTCAAGTATCTGCCTGAATTACATCTGTTTAAAATTGGTATGACAAATCAAACCAACAAACACTCAAAACTGTCAAAGAAATAGTGCCAGTTTATCGTTCTTACGTAAATAGCGCTATTTATGTGAGAACAGTAAACCGGAACGATTTGACAGGATACTCCACTCCTGAAGCAGGGATGTATTTTGTTGAAACACGGACCATGTTGAGTCTATGGTATCTGGCTTTTCAATAAAGCGAATGCTACATACCTGTAGAAGGTATTCTCCGAGGACAGCAGGCTGATTGTTCTCACTGATGGGTGACGTCCACGGCAGCCCCTCCAATTGGAATCTTCACTAGCAAAGGCCTTTGCTAGTCCTCGCGCGCCAATGCGCACCGCGCATGCGCGGCCGTCTTCCCGCCCGAAACCGGCTTCTGCCGGCCAGTCTCATAAGTAGCAAAACAAAGACAAGGGAAGACACAACTCCAAAGGGGAGGCGGGCGGGTTTGTGAGAACAATCAGCCTGCTGTCCTCGGAGAATACCTTCTACAGGTATGTAGCATTCGCTTTCTCCGAGGACAAGCAGGCTGCTTGTTCTCACTGATGGGGTATCCCTAGCCCCCAGGCTCACTCAAAACAACAACCATGGTCAATTGGGCCTCGCAACGGCGAGGACATAACTGAGATTGACCTAAAAAATTTACCAACTAACTGAGAGTGCAGCCTGGAACACAACAAACAGGGCCCTCGGGGGGTGGAGTTGGATCCTAAAGCCCAAACAGGTTCTGAAGAACTGACTGCCCGAACCGACTGTCGCGTCGGGTATCCTGCTGCAGGCAGTAATGAGATGTGAATGTGTGGACAGATGACCACGTCGCAGCTTTGCAAATTTCTTCAATAGAGGCTGACTTCAAGTGGGCTACCGACGCTGCCATGGCTCTAACATTATGAGCCGTGACATGACCCTCAAGAGTCAGCCCAGCCTGGGCGTAAGTGAAGGAAATGCAATCTGCTAGCCAATTGGATATGGTGCGTTTCCCCACAGCCACTCCCCTCCTATTGGGATCAAAAGAAACAAACAATTGGGCGGACTGTCTGTTGGGCTGTGTCCGCTCCAGGTAGAAGGCCAATGCTCTCTTGCAGTCCAATGTGTGCAGCTGACGTTCAGCAGGGCAGGAATGAGGACGGGGAAAGAATGTTGGCAAGACAATTGACTGGTTCAGATGGAACTCCGACACGACCTTTGGCAAGAACTTAGGGTGAGTGCGGAGGACTACTCTGTTATGATGAAATTTGGTGTAAGGGGCCTGGGCTACCAGGGCCTGAAGCTCACTGACTCTACGAGCTGAAGTAACTGCCACCAAGAAAATGACCTTCCAGGTCAAGTACTTCAGATGGCAGGAATTCAGTGGCTCAAAAGGAGGTTTCATCAGCTGGGTGAGAACGACATTGAGATCCCATGACACTGTAGGAGGCTTGACAGGGGGCTTTGACAAAAGCAAACCTCTCATGAAGCGAACAACTAAAGGCTGTCCTGAGATCGGCTTACCTTCCACACGGTAATGGTATGCACTGATTGCACTAAGGTGAACCCTTACAGAGTTGGTCTTGAGACCAGACTCAGACAAGTGCAGAAGGTATTCAAGCAGGGTCTGTGTAGGACAAGAGCGAGGATCTAGGGCCTTGCTGTCACACCAGACGGCAAACCGCCTCCACAGAAAGAAATAACTCCTCTTGGTGGAATCTTTCCTGGAAGCAAGCAAGATACGGGAGACACCCTCTGACAGACCCAAAGAGGCAAAGTCTACGCTCTCAACATCCAGGCCGTGAGAGCCAGGGACCGGAGGTTGGGATGCAGAAGCGCCCCTTCGTCCTGCGTGATGAGGGTCGGAAACACTCCAATCTCCACGGTTCTTCGGAGGACAACTCCAGAAGAAGAGGGAACCAGATCTGACGCGGCCAAAAAGGAGCAATCAGAATCATGGTGCCTCGGTCTTGCTTGAGTTTCAACAAAGTCTTCCCCACCAGAGGTATGGGAGGATAAGCATACAGCAGACCCTCCCCCCAATCCAGGAGGAAGGCATCCGATGCCAGTCTGCCGTGGGCCTGAAGCCTGGAACAGAACTGAGGGACTTTGTAGTTGGCTCGAGATGCGAAGAGGTCTACCAAGGGGGTGCCCCACACCTGGAAGATCTGTCGCACTACACGGGAATTGAGCGACCACTCGTGAGGTTGCATAATCCTGCTCAACCTGTCGGCCAGACTGTTGTTTACGCCTGCCAGATATGTGGCTTGGAGCACCATGCCGTGATGGCGAGCCCAGAGCCACATGCTGACGGCTTCCTGACACAGGGGGCGAGATCCGGTGCCCCCCTGCTTGTTGACGTAGTACATGGCAACCTGGTTGTCTGTCTGAATTTGGATAATTTGGTGGGACAGCCGATCTCTGAAAGCCTTCAGAGCGTTCCAGATCGCTCGTAACTCCAGAAGATTGATCTGTAGATTGCGTTCCTGGAGGGACCAGCTTCCTTGGGTGTGAAGCCCATCGACATGAGCTCCCCATCCCAGGAGAGACGCATCCGTGGTCAGCACTTTTTTGTAGCTGAGGAATTTGGAAAGGACGTCCCAGAGTCAGATTGGACCAAATCGTCCACCAATACAGGGATTCGAGAAAACTCGTGGACAGGTGGATCACGTCTTCTAGATCCCCAGCAGCCTGAAACCACTGGGAAGCTAGGGTCCATTGAGCAGATCTCATGTGAAGGCGGGCCATGGGAGTCACATGAACTGTGGAGGCCATGTGGCCCAGCAATCTCAACATCTGCCAAGCTGTGATCTGCTGGGACGCTCGCACCCGCGAGACGAGGGACAACAAGTTGTTGGCTCTCGCCTCTGGGAGATAGGCGCGAGCCGTCCGAGAATCCAGCAGAGCTCCTATGAATTCGAGTCTCTGCGCCGGGAGAAGATGGGACTTTGGGTAATTTATCACAAACCCCAGTAGCTCCAGGAGGCGAATAGTGATCTGCATGGACTGCAGGGCTCCTGCCTCGGATATGTTCTTCACCAGCCAATCGTCGAGATATTGGAACACGTGCACCCCCAGCCTGCGAAGTGCTGCTGCTACTACAGCCAAGCACTTTGTGAACACCCTGGGCGCAGAGGCGAGCCCAAAGGGTAGCACACAGTACTGGAAGTGACGTGTGCCCAGCTGAAATCGCAGATACTGTCTGTGAGCTGGCAGTATCGGGATGTGTGTGTAGGCATCCTTCAAGTCCAGAGAGCATAGCCAATCGTTTTCCTGAATCATGGGAAGTAGGGTGCCCAGGGAAAGCATCCTGAACTTTTCTTTGACCAGATATTTGTTCAGGGCCCTTAGGTCTAGGATGGGATGCATCCCCCCTGTTTTCTTTTCCACAAGGAAGTACCTGGAATAGAATCCCAGCCCTTCTTGCCCGGATGGCACGGGCTCGACCGCATTGGCGCTGAGAAGGGCGGAGAGTTCCTCTGCAAGTACCTGCTTGTGCTGGAAGCTGTAAGACTGAGCTCCCGGTGGACAATTTGGAGGTTTCGAGGTCAAATTGAGGGTGTATCCTTGCCGGACTATTTGGAGAACCCACTGATCGGAGGTTATGAGAGGCCACCTTTGGTGAAAAGCTTTCAACCTCCCTCCGACTGGCAGGTCGCCCGGCACTGACACTTGGATGTCGGCTATGCTCTGCTGGAGCCAGTCAAAAGCTCGTCCCTTGCTTTTGCTGGGGAGCCGAGGGGCCTTGCTGAGGCGCACGCTGCTGACGAGAGCGAGCGCGCTGGGGCTTAGCCTGGGCCGCAGGCTGTCGAGAAGGAGGATTGTACCTACGCTTGCCAGAAGAGTAGGGAACAGTCTTCCTTCCCCCAAAAAATCTTCTACCTGTAGAGGTAGAGGCTGAAGGCTGCCGGCGGGAGAACTTGTCGAATGCGGTGTCCCGCTGGTGGAGCTGCTCTACCACCTGTTCAACTTTCTCTCCAAAAATGTTATCCGCACGGCAAGGCGAGTCCGCAATCCGCTGCTGGATTCTATTCTCCAGGTCGGAGGCACGCAGCCATGAGAGCCTGCGCATCACCACACCTTGAGCAGCGGCCCTGGACGCAACATCAAAGGTGTCATACACCCCTCTGGCCAGGAATTTTCTGCACGCCTTCAGCTGCCTGACCACCTCCTGAAATGGCTTGGCTTGCTCAGGGGGGAGCGCATCAACCAAGCCCGCCAACTGCCGCACATTGTTCCGCATGTGTATGCTCGTGTAGAGCTGGTAAGACTGAATTTTGGCCACGAGCATAGAAGAATGGTAGGCCTTCCTCCCAAAGGAGTCTAAGGTTCTAGAGTCCTTGCCCGGGGGCGCCGAAGCATGCTCCCTAGAACTCTTAGCCTTCTTTAGGGCCAGATCCACAACTCCAGAATCATGAGGCAACTGAGTGCGCATCAGATCTGGGTCCTCATGGATCCGGTACTGGGACTCGATCTTCTTGGGGATGTGGGGATTAGTTAAAGGCTTGGTCCAGTTCGCAAGCAATGTCTTTTTTAGGACATGGTGCAAGGGAACAGTGGACGCTTCCTTAGGTGGAGAAGGATAGTCCAGGAGCTCAAACATTTCAGCCCTGGGCTCGTCCTCCACAACCACTGGGAAGGGGATGGCCGTAGACATCTCCCGGACAAAGGAAGCAAAAGACAGACTCTCAGGAGGGGAAAGCTGTCTTTCAGGAGAGGGAGTGGGATCGGAAGGAAGACCCTCAGACTCCTCGTCAGAGAAATATCTGGGGTCTTCTTCCTCTTCCCACGAGGCCTCACCCTCGGTGTCAGACACAAGTTCACAGACCTGTGTCTGCAACCGTGCCCGACTCGACTCCGTGGAGCCACGTCCACGATGGGGGCGTCGAGAGGTAGACTCCCTCGCCCGCATCGGCGAAGCTCCCTCCGCCGACGTAGTCGGGGAGCCTTCCTGGGAGGCGACGGCAGCCGGTACCGCACGCGGCACCGACGCCGGAGACCTCACCTCGGGCGATGGGTCAGCCGGCGCCACGCTCGACGGTACCGGTGGCGCAAGCACCGCCGGTACCGGAGGGGTAGGGCGCAGCAGCTCTCCCAGAATCTCTGAGAGAACGGCCCGGAGGCTCTCGTTCAGAGCGGCTGCAGAGAAAGGCATGGAGGTCGATGCAGGCGTCGACGTCAGAACCTGTTCTGGGCGTGGAGGCTGTTCCGGGCTGTCCAGAGTGGAGCGCATCGACACCTCCTGAACAGAGGGTGAGCGGTCCTCTCGGCGCCGATGCCTGCTGGGTGCCGACTCCTTCGGCGACCCAGAGCTCTCGGTACCGACATGGGAAGGGGACCGGTGACAATGCTTCTTCGACTTCTTGGGAAGAAGCATGTCACCGGAGCTTCCCGGTACCGACGAGGAGGACGTAGAATCCAGCCGTCGCTTCCTCGGGGCCGAGACCGAAGAAGGTCAGTCTCGGGGGGGGGGGGGGGGGGGGGGGCTGTACCGCAGGAGCCCTCAGGGTAGGGGGAGACCCACCCGAAGGCTCACCGCCACCAGCAGGGGAATGGACAGCCCTCACCTGCACTCCAGACGAAGCACCACCGTCCGACGACATCAGCAGACGAGGTCCCGGTACCACCGACGTCGATGCAGCTGTCCGATGTCTCGGCGCCGATGCAGAGGGCCGATGCCTCGATGTACTGGCCGCCGAGGTTGAAGGTCTGGACGCTGAAGACGTCGATGCACTCGATACCCCCCGGTGCCGATGCCGACGAAGAGCCCGAGAACAAAATGTTCCACTGGGCTAACCTCGCTACCTGAGTCCGCCTTTGCAAAAGGGAACACAGACTACAGGCCTAAGGGCGGTGCCCAGCCCCCAGACACTGAAGACACGACGCGTGCCTGTCAGTGAGCGAGATTACCCGGGCGCACTGGGTGCACTTCTTGAAGCCGCTGGAAGGCTTCGATGTCATGGGCGGAAAAATCACGCCGGCGAAATCGAAAGACAAAATGGCGAAATTTGGCACAGAAAAAAGGGGAAATTTCGACCGGGGCCTATGTAAGGCCTACCCCGACGACGAAAGAAAACTTAGCGGGCCGAAAAAACTCGAAGTAGAGGAAGGAAAAACCAAAAGTGGTTAATCCAAATAATTTCTGGAATTTCTCACAGAAAGTAGTCGAAAATGACGCGCGAGGCCGACTTTTCGGGGCACGAACGGTAAAACACAACCGTACCGAGCGCGGAGAAAAGAAGACTGGCCGGCACAAGCCGGTTTCGGGCGGGAAGACGGCCGCGCATGCGCGGTGCGCATCGGCGCGCGAGGACTAGCAAAGGCCTTTGCTAGTGAAGATTCCGATTGGAGGGGCTGCCGTGGACGTCACCCATCAGTGAGAACAAGCAGCCTGCTTGTCCTCGGAGAAACCCCTTTTACTACAATCAATCTCTGGAGTTTCCTTTGTTTGGCTGACCTATGAACCTTCCCTTCCCTATTTGTCTCGATGTGATGCAAACATGTTTATCACACCACGTGTTTCTATGACAAAGAAGGAGAAAAGTGTTTGCCCTCAGCACTGGCATTTTATTTTGACAAACTTAAAATGTCTTAAAACAATTTCACTTTATTAAAAGGCAACAAAGAGGAATTAATTAATATTTCTGGCACAGGTTCAAAGATAAATGACTAGCACTGTGACTAACACAATATGTAAAGAGTAGAAAACAACAGTATTGTGAGATGATCAAATAAAAAACACATGCGATATTACCTTGACTCATTTGTTGTAGGTTAGGAAGGGAACAGTTTGGAATAGCCTTCCACAAATACAGCACCTCAACAGCTGCCAGCACACAGAGTTCTTTGGTTGGCATTTGCTTTCTAAAACGGTCAGACTGTAAAAGATGAATAAAGAGCACAGTGTATATTCACATCAGATAAAATGTTGAAGACAATGTTGCCTACTTCATAACACATCATGCCTATGCCCAAGTATCTATTATTCTGTTAAGAAAAATGAGTTTCCATTCTACGCTTACTTTTGGTGTTTAAATCTTTCCTTCTGTTGCTCAACACCAACCAAGTATGGTGGGGGTAATTTATAAAACAGGCACTAACATTTTTGTGCCAGTTACACATATAAACGTTTAGAACACTAGCATATATGTACTACGTGCCAAATGTGCACTTAAGTGCTATTCTATAAATATCTTACCAAGCGCATATTTTGCAGGTGACGGTGCATATGGATGTGAGCTTGCGTGCACAGTTCCATGTAGAACTTAAAAATACTGTAAGTTATGTGCATATTTATGGAATTTAAGCCCACTCAATTATATCAGCTCTATGATTGGCTTCAGTGTTCATGCCTAAGCGCATATGCATACATATACACCATTAAGCTAGTATTCTATAAGGAAAGTAGATGCCTACATTCCTTTATAGAATAGGCACTTATTTCTAAGTGCATAGTTATAGAATTACCCCAACAAAGGGCAAACACTTTTTCAGGATCTTGCCAGGTATTTGTGACCTGGATTGGCCACTGTTGGAAACAGGATGCTGGGCTTGATGGACCTTTGGTCTGTCCCAGTATGGCAATACTTATGTAGGTACCCACCCTTGAATGTGTTCACAGGCTACTAGCACTTGCATGCATCAGGGTACACTTACCTGCAAAAGCACCATAAAGGCACCCAAGTATGATTTTGAAAGGGCATGAATAAGAGCAAAGCGCATAAATGCAAGGGAGGGGTGTACACATGGGTGGGACTCCCACTTACACATGCCCTTGCCACATGTACATGACTGCAGTTACATCAGGTCCAATGCTGGAGTAACTATGGGTATGTACATAAATAGCATCTCCCCACCAAAGGCACCCTACTGAAATATATTCAAAATCAGGCTTGGAGCCCTATGTGGGAGTGACTGAATGCATACTTCCCAAGTAGCCAGAAATATTTTCCTCCCTCTAGGGGAACCCTGGGCCTGCCTTTGTTCTAGCAACATTAATGTATGCAACCTATTTCTCCAGGCCCAATAGGAAGGTCCAGTTTCCCCCACCAACGCCCCCAATATAACAAGCTTACCCAATACTGCTGCTTTCCGAAGAAGGATTCTATTGCGATTAGCGATATGAAAAGCTTCATATTTGTCTAACAGCAGCCCCTTGGGTGCGAATGGCAGACAGCATCCCCAAAGCCCTTCAAAATAACGCAAAATGGCCCTCCAAAATAGCCATATCTTTGGGCATCCACAAAAAGCATGATAAAAAGAGTTATTATCTCGATTACATTTCAAGCAAACCAGTGTCCCCACTCCCCCACTCTTAAATACTGGCATTCTCGTAATTCAGCACTCACTGATATTTCAGGTATCCGCTAAATTAACTGATTATAGCTGCGTGCATGCTATATCCCCACTCCATTTAGAGATCAGACCTGCCCTAGACCTGCTAGAAGAAAGAAGCTGCAGTTTTCCATGAAGAAAAGAAATTGACAAATTACCATCTCAAAGTTTCCCCCCAAAATCCTGCAAATGACTAACCAAAGACTAAACCATTGACATCTAATGATTGTATATAATGCCGTAATTGTCTATACGCTAAAAAATCTGTATATCCCACTAGCCCTTCATTCTGTAGATGCTCTTGTACTCCTAGTACATGTTGTAACAAACAGAAGCCTCTGGATGCCCAACACCGAAAATTAATATGGTCATGACTTGGCAAAAATTGAACATTCCCAATAATAGGGAGCTGATCTGAAACCTCCAGATTCCGACCCCCCCCCCCCCCAGAAGACAAACTAAATAACGCTAGACCTCTCGCATAGGGCATAGCGCCACACTCCGATGAAGATCAGACGGTACCAACCCCAAGGGGCAGTGTAAAAGAGAATTAAAATGCCAGGGGAAATAAAATGCATTTTCATATTCCACTGGGGTAAATCCCTGTTCTCCAAGAAACTGATCCCCTAAGTGGTGCAGCAGGCATGCTCGATTATAAACACGCATATTCGGAAGTCCCATCCCTCCATACTCCCACACGCCCAACAAATAACCAAACAACAAAAGTTTACGCAATGAATGCAGATCTTGTTTCAACAGTCTCAGCAGCAACAACTGCCGCACATAAAGCCACTTAGGAAAAACAACCATATTAAAAAGTTGAATGCAGCCATGCACTGATAAAGGAAGATGTACCCAACGATCTAAGTATGACCTGGTAGCATCCAGCAACACCGCAAAATTTTTCTCATACAACTGTGATATTGTAGGTGGTAATTAGATCCCTAGGTACCGGAAAGACCCAGTCGCCCAACGTAGGTGAAATAACCCCTCCCACTGCCGCCACACTTCCTCATCTGTGGGCAACCCCAGCGATTTTTCAAAATTCAGCCTAAAGCCCGAAAAGTGACCGTACTCCTTAAAACTATCCAAAAGAACCTCCAAGGATCTCTTCGGATCCGTCAAATGCACCAAAATATCGTCTGCAAAAGTGGACAGTTTGAATTCCTGCGATCCAATCTTAACACCTTTAACATCTGGATTACCCATAACATCTCTAATCCAGGGATCCAAGGTCAAAACAAATAAAGGAGACAATGGGCACCTTTGTCGTGTGCCTCTATGTATGCTGTCTCTGTAATCTAAAGATCCAAAATGATCTTTTAACAAAGATATTCTGCAATAATCTGAAATGCAGATTCATCATTTCGTTACACACATCAATAGATTTTAGATACTTTTCAAATGCAACTTTGCATCTCATTTAGCCTGGGTTTCTAACACCTTTGTATGACTGCTATAACAGGTTTATATATCTTATAAGAAGTTTTATCTATTTTCTTGCATTTATTGGTCTATCCCTTAGTCTCAAAAGTGATCTCACAAATCAATCAAATAACTTACATCAGGAACAGTCCTTTCAATCAAGTTTTCCAAGTAATGAAGATTTGACAAAGGCCTCCAGCTAACTTGCTTATTTTTATTTGCTGTTGCTAGGTGAATTATATAAATTCTTGTTAAAGGCTGCTCACAAAAGCATATGCATAACAAAATAAATAAACCCCCCACAATCTTCAAATATCTAACCACGCCCTAAAATAACCTAAATTTATAAAACAGATCAACCCTCCCCCTAAAGGCTTTAACAATCAGGTGGGATTTCAGACCTTTCCAAAACTTTCAACAATTGGATTACACACATAATGAGATGGTAATGAATTCCATTGAATCATCACCACCTGCCCTATAACTGACCTAACCACCTGCAAAGCCAGGACTACTAACAAATTAATTCCAGATGATTTCAACATCCATCTTGGGGCACATCAACCCAATACTTCCCACAAATACCCAGGGTTCCCCATTCCAAGTAGTCTTAAAATGAAGGCGATATACACAAAGCCCGGTTTTGAACAGATTGTCTAAATGGAATGGAGGCGTAACTGAATGGTTAAAGCAGTGGGCTGAGAACCAGGGAAGCCAGGGTTCATATCTCACTGATTCCTCTTGTGACCACTTAACCCTCCATTGTCTTGTGGAATAAAACACATTCTAAGTCCTTCAGGGACAGGGAAATGCCTTCAGTACCTGAATCAAACTTGTTTTTAGCTACTACTGAAAAAAAAGGCATGAGTTAGATCTATATCATAGGTAGGAATGAGGATATTCAAGTCTGGATGTTTACAATTAGAATATTTTATTAAAGTCTTACAATGTAGAGCCTTTTGCAAAACAACCATAAGAGCATAGGGAAAAAATTGAGGCTCTGAACATGTAAAACATTCAGTGGAATTTACAATCTACATGTGTAAATGCTGCCATTTACACACTTAAGTGCCAGAATCTACAAAACTGTACATCCAAGTGATGCCAATTAAGCAGTCAAGCTACAAAAGTACAATTCCTGGGGGTTTGTTTAGGTGGTTTTCAAAAACCAGAGAGGTAAGCACAATTGTTCCCTCAATTGCTCCTCCTGAGGTCTACATTTTTTAAAGTATGCATGCATTGCCATTGCAAAATCCAAAATACATGCACACTTTTCAGGCCTGCTAAAACACACCCACTCACCCACCAAACACTCCCTTCAAAACTTTGTGCATTGCTGATAAATGTGTGTGAACAGCAGCTTCTCTAAAAATGCTACTTATATATGTAGCAAATGTATGTGTGCAAATACTATACAAGCTTTATAAAATGACTACCTTTATGTCCAAAAAAGGAGGGGGGGAGGGGCTTAACTAAAGGAATGTTATAAATGAAAGGAAGATAGCCTCCACTAAAGACCAATTTATTATAGTTGTAATCCCCTATTATATCGAGGATTACAAAAGTGTCTGTGGAACTCTCCAGAGGTAAAAGGGGGGGGGGGGGGGGTGGATTTATGTTATGTAAGGTATGAGGATCCTGCCCAAAGGGTTTGTGGATAAAGTGCAGAGAGAAATGTTTGTGTATGTGTCCATGACAGAAAAGGGGAGAAGAAAAAGGTAATAAATGCTACAGATGGTGGAGACACAAGATCTTTGGTTGCAAGTAACCCTCACCGGGACCCTTGAAGGAGAGGGGGATACAAAAGTGGCTAAATAAACTCAGGCTGAATAGAGGAGAACTTACTGCCCCTAACAGTAGCAACTGTGAAGGAGTGTGGAGCTCTGGGTGGGAAAGGGGAACGACTGTGCCTGATGAGGGAAGTGGATTGTGATCAGGGAAATTCAGGAGCAGCCATGGCTTATTACCAGCCTCTGGGAATGGTAAAGGACAGGCAGTTTTGTAAATGTGTAAATACTGAGAATTTCAAAGAAGATCAAGTTGGAAAAATACAAGGGTTGAGATTGTAATACACAGTCTGGAACAGACAGGAGGAATTCTACTGCACATATGGAGTTATAAACGAACTGATTTGCCTGCCAGTTGCAGAAAGTTCAATAAAGTTGAATTTGCATGATTTAAGAAAATCTTCAGTGCACTGTGTGGTTCTTGGAAGTGGGAGTAAGGACACTTGTTCCCAGGAGTAGTGAGACCTTACACAGAAGCCCCACTTATCTTTTTCAAAGTCCCAGATTTCTATTCCGGACCTTAACCCACACTCAAGCTCGCATTGAAAGGACTCTGCTGAACGGAAATACAGGAATGAGTGAGAGAGTGTGGTGATGGAGGAACATATCGTTGTGACTCAGGTCAGGAGTTGGGAACCGAGCTAGTGGCAGCTGAGACCTGGGTTACACTGTGGAACATAAGCTCTTCAAAATGTACTTCAACACCTTCAATAAGGTATGATGGGCATAGGACCAGGGTCGTAGCTAGGTGGGACCAAGGGGGCATGGGCCCCCACAGATTTAGCCCTGGCCCCCTCTACTTTTGACCCCCCCCCTCGCCACCGACCCTCCCCCACGTTCGACCCCTCCCTCACGCCGCCGCTGACCCTCCTCCACCGCCAGGTACCTTTGCTGGTGGGAGTCCCCAACCCCCACCAGCCGAAGTCTTCTTCAGTGCCACTCCGGCCCATTCGCTGATCTGTTTCTGTGAGTCCTGACGACCTGCATGCACATAATGTGCAGGACGTTTATGCAGGATGTCAAGAGTCAGGACTCACAGAAACAGATCAGCGAACGAGCTGGAGACCGGCGCTGAAGACGACCGGCTGGGGGGGGGGGGGGGTTGGGGACCCCCGCCAGCAAAGGTACCTGGCGGTGGCGGTGACTGGGGAGGGTCGAAAGTGGCGGGGTAGGGTTGGCAGGAGTCGAAAGTGACAGGGGAGGGTTGGCAGGCTAAAATGTGCCCCCCCCATCTGCCGAGGTCTGGCTAGGCCCCTGCCCAGGACACAAGTCAAGGCTTCAGCCTCTCTCAGCAAATGCAAGCACCACTGATATCTGGCCTAAATTCAATCCAACTGACTGAAGAATGAGGCCCTTTTTGATCAACCCTGTCATAACTTCAGAATTTTTTTCTTTAAAAGGCCAGCAGATTCTTCACACTCTAGAAAAAAGTATAAACCAGCAAAAGATGATTGGTGGAAAAAAATGTTCTCACTCCAGAAAAGAGCAGGCATGACCTGTTGTTAGCATTCACAGTTTTTAAGAAAAAAGTTATGTTTTGCTTTTAGACTAGCAATTTTCTATGCTCAGAGATGAGTCATATTAATCTTATCCATCTGCAGTTCAGAACAGTGCTGATAACAGAGGTGTTGGTGCCATGTGATTATTCTAATCGAGTGGAGAAAAAGAGGATCTTCAAGTTTGAAGCAATGCAGTCAGAGACCAAAAACAGTGGCAGAAATAACTTCATATTGGGTGCTACAGGCTTGAGTAAAAGAATTCAAGCACACTTTGATAAGTCGTCTATACATATTACATCCTATGAACTCCATAGATAAGCTCTTTTTGACACAATACAAGTAATATGACAAGCTTCAGAATTAAATTTGAGAGACCGAAATCATATTTCACATACTTCCACAGTAATGAAAATGAATCCTAAGCCAGGGTATCTGCAATACTAACCCATTTGGAGACACTGCTCTCCCGCCCACCCACCCCACCCACCCCACCCCAAAAACCCCTCAAACAAACTTAGTATCTGATCTGCATCATGTGAGGTCTCTGTGGTATCATATATGACACAACCAGCAATGTTACTATTGATCCCACAAGATAAACAACATGGGTTAAGTTCAAAAACCAGGAAGAAGTAACTGATGAGCTGATCCATCATTTCCAGAGGACAATATACTGTGCATACTGTCATTAGAACTAATTAGACTCATAATCTGAATGACAGAGCACTGCATAACAGCAATTGTTTCTCTTAAATAGGGTTGTCCAGCATCGGTCCTCGAGGGCCGCAATCCAGTTGGGTTTCCAGGATTTCCCCGAGAAAAAGTATTCCAATCTATTCCTAGGTTTGCGTACACTAGGAATCCCAATTTGGAAGAGAAATTGAAATTTGGAAAAAATAGTAATCAGATGGAAGATTATCACTCTAGGTGTGAAGTGCGTAAATAATGTCAACATGCAACTGTAACAAATAGCATTAAAATACCAAATCAAATAAAAGAGAAGATTTTTTTTTAGATCAAAAACAAATTGTGAGTCATCTTTTGTTATATATGTCATTAAGTGTCCATGTGGCTTATGGTAAATAGGACAGACTATAAAAAAAGTTAAACATTGTTTAGCACAACATTTGAGTAACATAAGATTACAAAAAAAATGGAAGCGCAAATGGTTGATCACTAGGTGAGTGCTCAACATGAATTAAATGACTTGAAATTTGTAGTTTTAGTTCAATTTGATGCTGATACAGGTGGTGATATTTTATAGAATATGTTTAATAAAGAACAAAGAATGATTTATGAATGGGAAACTGTGGCTCTATTGGTGTTAAATAAAGAAGTTGAATGGTTAGGTACTAACACGTGACATGCTCTATCGGGGTTAAATAGGAGTAGAGGGGGGGTGCTGAAGAATTCAAAATGGCCACCGTGTAGGTCAGACGTATTTTTTGAGCTCCTGTAATTTTCCTTATATACTTACTGGCTCTTAGGTTAAGCGCCACTAAATTCTTCTAAAAATGCCGAAGCGGCGAGGGAAGGCGGCTGTCGTTGCCCACCAGCGCCTGAGTACCCCTGCTCGAAGCAGCCCGATCGATACTTTTTTACAGCGGGCTCTTCAGGACACTAGTACGCCGGTGAGTGGCTCGCTGAATATCCCTGTAGCGGTTGAAGGCTCCCCGGGATCTCTAGAGCTGGAAGTCTCTTTAAGCCCCGACACTCGAACACCTCCACCACCTCCAGGGCAAAGTAGGCCTGCCCCCTCATTATCGGCGTCTCCTAATCCACACCCGGAAGGGGAGAAGGACGAAGGAAGACCGAGGGCAAATGGAGATCAGGAAGGAGCAGTAACTACACAGCCCGGAATATCTGCAGAAGGTGGAAACTCTCCTATTGGGGTAGAACTTTCCTCACAACAAGCGGAGGTACGAACTTTTTCACTTGATTTATTTCAAAGCAAACCCCCAGAGGTTACACTGGACTGCCTTTGGAATTTGATTGTAGATTTGGGCAAAGCTATGATACCACAGATACAAACCCTTAAGCAAGATGTTGCTGAAGTTCAAGATAAGGTAAAAGGATTAAAGACACAGCTGGAAAATCATGTAAAGGATTTAAAACAGACTCAAGAAACTCAAAACGTAATGTTAAGAGACTTGGCTAATTTGAGAAGGAAGGCGGAGATTATGGAAAATTTTTCCAGAAATAATAACTTGCGTTTTATAAATTTTCCATATATGCCAAGTATAGCACCGAAAGAAATGTTAAACTTGTATTTAAAACAAGTTCTTCAGATAAATGAACAAAATATGCCTCCTTTTACACAAATATTCTATATTCCTTCTTTGAAGTTACAGCAACAAGAGAGTCAACCCCTAGATGTCTCTGCTCTTTTGGAAAGCTCAGACACAGAACAAGTGCTACCAGCTACACTGGTAGCAACTGTAGCTCTATTACCAGATAAACAATGGATACTGAGGCTTTTCTATAAAAAACGAATTAAAATGTTTAAGAGGCTAAAAATTAATATATTCCCAGATGTATCAAGGGAAACACAGCTGCGCCGGAGAAAATTCTTACAAAAAAAGCAAGAAGTGATTAACCTGGGAGCTAATTGTTTCCTTAAATTTCCCTGCAAGTGTCAAATTTCATACCGTAATGAGAAATTTACCTTTTTTGATCCATCCCAATTGGAGTTGTTTATAACATCTAGGAAGAAAGATGGAGTGGTGACTCCATCTGTTGTTAATGTTTGATATAAATGTTTAAGTGTCCAGAATTCGTCTGGCCTACAAGTTGTACTGTAATATTTCCTTTACTTTTTTACTTCAGCAATGTTTGTATATTTTTGAACTCCCCATAGTGGACTTATATTGGACTGGAAGAAATAATGCTTCAACAATTATATTTTCCTTTCAAAAAAAATATTCTTTTTCTGTTTATCCGATTTTTCCTGTTGCAAGATATTATGCTTGTAAATATGTTAAAACTTAATAAATAAATAAATTAAAAATAAAATAGGAGTAGAGGAAGTTAGTGCGCATGCACCAGCGTCCGAGCATAGCCGCCGAAAGGGGGGGGGGGCAGGGGGGACAAAATTCCCTGGGCCCAGGCCTCCAAGGGGGGCCCTGCGCCGAAAGTCCCACCCGCCCTCTGTCGTCGACCGTCTGCTACCGGGCCGGGCCCCCTGCATTGAAATCACAGCGCCTCTCACCTCCGTGTGAAAGCGCTGCAGGATTTAACAGTTGTTTTTGTAATTGAAGATCCATAGAGAGTAATATAGGGCTTTAAAAGAAAAATGATAAATACTTATAGCATTTTGATAGTGAAATTCCAGCAACAGAGGGATTAGTAGACGGTATTATTTTTAGATTGGTATGAATGTAAAGGGTATTTTATGTATATTTGAGATATTTAATAAAGACGTTTTGCAATTAAAGTTATGAGTAACAGTTACAGAAATTAGTTCATGTAAATAGATCTCATGCATATTCATTAGGGAAATGAAATCCCGACCTGGCAAGGGCCGAAGTTAGAGGCCCCTGTTCTAAAAGAAAACAGCATCTCCAACGTAACAATTCATTTTCATAAAGGTTCTTTCCATTCTCAAGACACTTCTGAAAGTACAGGTCTTTAACATTTTACAAACCTTTTTCACTGAGAACTGCTCAATTTGATTGTTTTTCCTTTTAAAAAGTTTCTGCACTTCCTTGAACACAGTCTGGGCCCCATTCACGTCACCAGTAGCACCTTGACACACTGTAACAGCAATAGTAAAGGTGATCAATGAACATTTACTTTTTAAACACACAAACCGTACATAGTCTTTCAATGAGCCTCAAGTACTGAAGTGCAAAGTGACTTTGCAAAAGTGCACTTCACAAGAATAGCAGCACAAAATGCCTGGAAAGGTTCAAAAATAAAATTCAGATGTTCTGTACTATTTTCATAAAAGTGCACTTTGCATGAAGTCACTTCACAAAAGTATACTTCCTGATGGTAAACTTTCACTTGATGTACCTTTTGCACAGACGTATATATAAATTTGGCATTAATAAGCTGCTGCAATGCAAAATCATGGAAAGCACCCCATTAATACTTAAAAATGCAAAAACAAGCATGTGAAAAAGGCTCTGTGGGCTCGTTTTGATGCTGTAAAAACAACAGTTCAATTGCTGTAGTTTTTGTTTTGTTTTAACAAGAGCTGGAAAAAAATAGAAGTGTTTTTTGTATGGTGGTGTGAAAATTTAAAGGGTCATCAACCCAACTAGAAGTCTCCCTACCCCCCTTCCCTCACAGTAATCTGACCTCTCTGGGGCTAAAATATAAAACCAGCACCTCCTGAAGCCCCACCGTTCTCTTCATGTCAGGTAAGGCCAGCCCACCACTCTCCCCTCTCCTCTTGCACCCCAACTCATCCAAAGGGGATCATGGGAGAGGGTGACAATGGTGGCAGGTGTGGAGTGGGAGGGAAGGAATGATCCCCACTTGCTCCTGCTCCGCAGGCTGTTCCTTAGTGGTATTCTGCAAGAGGGTGTTTACATTTTAGCCCTGTATCAGAAGGGGGGGCGGCTTTGGGCCAGAGAGACCTTTGATTTTTCAAGCTACCACCCCAGCATTTTTGTTGATATTTTTTTCCTTCACACAGCCTGCAACACGAGATTGTATTATATCATTGTATTATATCTCTGGTATTTGAACTCCAATGCTGTTAAATGTGTTTATTTTTGATACTGTTTCACAGTAGTTCTATTATTAGATTTCAATTTACTGTTTCAAGTTTACCTCATTTATTGTATTTATGTTTATTCTTGGTTATTCTACTATTGTTATGCAGTTTACAAGTTACAAGTTTTATGTTAAACTGGACCTACTGTACACTGCCTTGGGTGAATCTCTTCATAAAGGCGGTTAATAAATCCCAATAAATAAATAAAACTAGAAGTTTCTTGCTGTGTCAACATGTGAGAAACATAGCTAAGGATGAAAATGAGCCAAAAGTTCATCTTGATTTCTTCACATAAACAAGTACTAACTTGCAAACACCTTTGCTTTTATCATGTCAAATCCTGCTGCTACAAAACAGAATTAACGTGAGGTTTATTTTTCGTTTTGTTTTTTTAATTATTCATAATCCCTTTTAGCTTGGTGCATTGCCTTATTTTGGGGGTCTTTTACTAGGCCGTGGCAGCGTTTTTAGCTCATGGTAGAAATCAGCTGGCGGTAAACGCCAAGACACCCATAGGAATTTAATGGGCCTCTTGGCATTTACCGCCAGCTGATTTCTACTGCAAGCTAAAAACACTACCATGGCTTCGTGAAAGACTCCCTTCTGATTTTTAGAATATTTTTGTTTTGTTTTAAAAGGTTTTTTGGTCTTGCTATGGTTATCAAGCTATCCTAACTCAAGTTCCAGATATCAGGATATTTGAGGGGGGGGGGGGGGGGGGGGTTCCTTCTGTAATTTTCATATATATTTGTCAACCCAACCTTTTCTACATTTTTCCTTTTGGGCACTTTGGTACAGATATTTGGCAAGAACCAATGCACATGCTTATGGAAAATGCATTTTATTTTTGTTAAAGAAAAAAAAAACTATTTTGCTCTCTCTCTCTTCCCAGTTGTAACTCACAGACATGCTGCTCATCCTCAGTCATATTCGGGGGAGAGGAGGTACATGCGCCTGAAGGATGCAGTAGGAGCCTATTCAATAACAAAAAGTAGGCATCTAGTTTCCTTTAAAAAACACTACTGTAACCAGGTATTAACGTTAACACTTAGGCACTCGCACTTATTCCAGCCACAGAGCATGTGCAGCGCACACTATTCTGTATGTTACACAAACATTCATGCTCCACTCTTGTGTATACCTCCTTGCAAATATAAACTATTTAAAAGGGTATTTGCAGAATAGTGCTCTAGTGCCATGGTAGCATTTGCATGCATAATTGCACACATGTAAGTAAATGCTAGTATTCTAAACATTTAAACGCTAAATGTGAGTGAGCACTTAGGTTACAGAATTGCCCTTATTATGCCCATCAACTCTAAGACCTTCAAATCAAGAATCGATAAAATGTATAGCAGCAGAAGGTTGGGGAATTCCTCATCTTGGGGATTTTAGTATGTATGAAGAGGGAAAGAGATGGCCAATTTTTGACCAGAGGAGGTGGTAACAGCGGTTAGTGTATCTGGGTTTAAAAAAGGTTTGGACAAATTCCTGGAGGAAAAGTCCATACTCTGCTATTGAGACAGACATGGGAAGCAACTGCTTGCCCTGGGATTCATAGCATGGAGTGCTGCCACGATTTGGGTTTCTGCCAGGTACTTGTGACCTGACTTGGTCACTGTTGGAAACAGGATACTAGGCTAGATGGACCATTGGTCTGACCCAGTATGGCTACTCTTATGTTCTTATGTTATGTTCAGTATGCAGGAGCCAGGCCTTATCTACTCATGGACCTGTCAGGTAGGCTATATCTTAGATTTGGTCTTATGTCAGAATTACAACAGGTCAAGTAGACAGCATATTCTGGACCAACTGTCTTGGTCGGATCACTTCCAGAGTCCAGTTTTGACAATGAGAATTGCATGTAGTAATCCAAATAAAATCAAAGTAGCTTCTGGTATTTGCAAAACCTTACTATGAAGGCTTGGGGGACAAGTTAAATATTGATTTGGGGGATTTTTTTTTTTTTTTTTTTTTTTTTATGTTTCAATATTTTTATTGATAACAAATGCAAAATTACAAGCAGGTTCTTGTGAGAATCTTACATATCATTTCCATTGTCATCAAACTTTATACAGTTATGTGTCCCTTTCCCTTTCCCTCCTTCCCACCCCATCCTCCCTCTCCCCCCTTTTCCCCTTTACAGATGTTACTAATAACTATATTCTAACGAGATAGAGATTAGGAAACAAACAATTGTCTCTTTGCTGATGGTTGTAGCGTGTTCCAAAATTTACTCCAGGTCTGCAGCAATCTTTTCCCTTCTGCTGAATCTAGGTCTCGGACTGCACATCGCTCTAGTCTTGATAGATCTATCATAAATACTCTCCATTGGGTGACATTAGGGTCCGTTTGTTCCAGCCAGCCATGTAATATCACTTTTTTTCCAATCTGTACTGCTCGTTGTAAAAATCTTCTGTACCCCGGCAATGACGGCTTGGCATATCTATATACATCAAATAGCATCAGTGGCTGCAATTCTGTCTTTCTGTGCCAGTATGACCAGACCTTCCCAAGCACCTGCTTCCAAAATCTTTGTACTCTAGAACAAGTCCAAAACATATGTCCCAGAGTCGCCTGAGGGGAGGCACAGCGTGGGCACTGTCCTGTTGCACCAAAACCCGCCTGGTGGGCTCTGTGCGGTGATACATGCAAACGAAGTGCAAACTTATACTGTGATTCCCAGTATCTTGTGAATGGGGAGTTTTGTAATATAGCGAGTAAGTAAGTTTGTAGTACATTCTCTGATACTTCTACTCCGAGATCCGCCGACCAGTCTTGGGCCCGTTTTTTATAATCTATGTCTTCTGTAGTGTCTAATAGATGTCTGTGATGGTATTTTAACGGGACTTCATTCTGAGACCCCAAAGTCAGTGCAGTGTTCAACGTATCTTGTACATCTTCGCTTAGGTTAATCCATCCTAATGATACAGCATAGTGTTTCACTTGCATATAAGCGAACAGGTCTGCAGCTGGTAGCGAATATTCCCTTTGTATGTCTGCAAATGTCCGTAATTGTCCTTCTTCATTTATTAGTTGATATAAGAAGTGAACTCCTTTCTGCCTCCATCGAGCAAACACTCCTGAGGTGGTGCCCACTGGAAAGTCAGGGTTATGGTGCAAGGGTAGAAAGGGTGTTGAACTCGCTGAGAACCCATGGCGTTTGCATAACCATCTCCATGTTGCTCTGGCAGATGTCACAAAGGGGTTAGTTGCGGTCTTAATATCTGGGCCGCGCTGATATTTATGCGAGTGCAGCAGCCAACCCAGATGTATCCTGGGGAATGCAGCTGACTCTATCAAAGTTGCTGAAAACTCCTGGCCCCCCACCAGCCAATCTCTTATATGCCTCATGGAGCTTGAAATAGTTAGATACCTTATACTTAGTAGGCCCATTCCCCCATGCAACCTGGGCTTCTGCAGGACACTAATTGGGAGTCTAGGTCTCCGACCCTGCCAGAGAAACCGTTGGGTCGCCCTAGTTAATGCCTTCTCCTCCCTTTGCTTCAAATACAGCGGGAGCATCTGAAAGGTGTATAGCCACCGGGGTGCCACCATCATATTAAATAGAGCGATCCTTGCAGTCAGGGAAAGCGGCAACCTTCCCCACAACAATAATGTACGCCTGGTCTCAGTCAAAAGCGGCAGCACATTCTCCCCGTACAGCCGTGATAGATCTGTGGGCACCACTACCCCTAGATATTTCAATTGCCCCGTTGCCCATTTCAGGGGGAACTCTCCCCGCCAGCCAGCCCGGATTTCCTCCTTTATCGGCATGGCCAAAGACTTTGTGTGATTTAGCTTAAATCCGGACAGTTCTCCGTATTCCTGTATCACTCTGAGCAGATTTTCCAGCGACTGTTGGGGTTCATCCAAGAGAAGCATTAGGTCATCTGCGTATGCTAACAATTCTACCCTATGTCCTGAAATTTGCGCCCCTTTGATATCTTTAGAATTCCTGATTACACACAGTAGGGGCTCTAGAGTGAGCACAAATAATAAGGGCGAGAGTGGGCAGCCCTGTCGGGTCCCCCGTTCTATTGCAAATTCCCTGGTCCTGACCCCATTAACCAGGATTGCAGCTTTCGGTTGTGTGTACAGAGCTTTAATTGCTTCTAGATACCATCCTTGGATTCCCACCCACCTCAACGTCTCGAACATGAACGGCCATCCGACTTCATCAAATGCCCGTTCTGCATCTAAACTGACTACCAATCTGTTAGTATCTGAGTCTCTTGCATGCATCAGTGCTGCTATTAGCTTCCGCACATTAAGCACTGATTTCCGCCCTCTGACAAACCCCACCTGGTCATCATGTATGATTTGGGGCAAACTAGGGGCCAATCTGTCTGCCAATATCCTGGACATGATTTTAATATCCACGTTTATTAAGGATATTGGTCTGAATGAGCCAGGTTGCAATAGATCTCTTCCTGGTTTCGGAATCAGACTTATCAATGCCGAATTCGCATGACGGGGAAAGGCCCCCTGCTTGGCCACCGTGTGATATAGCTCTAACAATGGACCCACCAATTGTGCTTTAAGCATTTTGTAAAATTCGCCAGTGAAGCCGTCAGGCCCCGGCGCCGAATGGAGGCGAAGCTTCGTGATGCTCTGCATGATCTCTTTTGCTGTTATTGGTTTATTCAAAGCCTCTACCACGGCCGGTGACAATTTAGGCATGCCAGTGGTGTTCAGATATTCCAACAATCTGGCCTTTCCTTCTTTCTGCTCCCCCGCATCTTTATATAATGACGCAAAGTGCTCCCTTAACACTTCAGCCACCCCTTCCATTGTGTTTGTCACCCCTCCCGCTTTTGTATGTAATACTGGTATGAAATTTTGTTTTCTGGCGGCTTTCACCACCTTAGCCAAATAGGCTCCAGGTCTATCTCCATATTTCTGTAGTCTAAACTTTCGGTAAATCAGGGAACGAGTCATTCTCTCGTGTATAAGACTATTCAATGCCATCCTGGTCACCATTAGGGTATCATACCCGGCTGGCGTGGGAGCTGCTGTGTATGCCTTCTTTACCTCTTTTAACTTCCGCTCCAGTGCGATGACTTTCCGATTGATGCACCGATTGCGCTTGCAAACATAGGCAATTACATCCCCCCTTAGCACTGCTTTTGCCGCGGACCAAAACAGGCCGGGGTCTTCTAGGTGTTGCTCATTATGCTTCAGGTATTCCCCCCATCTGTCTTGGATGTATTTATTGAATTCAGGGGAGGAGTATAGGTATGCAGGAAATCTCCAGCCCGAGGATTGTTGAAAAAAGAACTGCGCCTCCAGGTCTACCCAAATCAGGGCATGGTCAGAGATTTCCTCCGGGCCTATACTAGCGTCCAGCACCTGTGGAAATAGTGTCTGAGATACCACTATATAGTCTAGTCTGGACTGTGTACGATGCGCCCTTGAGGTGTGAGTGTAATCTCTTTCCTCTTGATGGAGCAATCTCCATGGGTCTACTAGTCCTGCTAGTGTGCAAAAGGATTCCAGTATGGTCTCGCTCCCTGTTCCTCCCTGCATTCGTTCTCCTGATCTATCTGCCTGCATATCATATACCTGGTTCATGTCTCCTGCTATTAGCAACGGTAAGTGCGCGTATTGTTGACATCTGTTAAGCAAGTGTGTAAAAAATTTCTTACTTTTCACCAGGGGCGCATAAACCGCCACTAGGAGCACTTCTTTCCCTTGCAGGTTAATTTGAACTCCCAGGTATCTCCCTTCCCCATCTTTAAACCTCAATTTGGTGGAACACGCTAGGGATTTGTTAATCAAAATTGCCACTCCTCCTTTCCTTCCAGCTGCCGGGGAGCAGAACACCTCCCCCACCCAATGCCGTTTTAATTTATCATGCTCCTCTTGTGATAATCTTGTTTCTTGTAGACAAGCGATATGCGCGTCATGGCGTTTTAGGGCCGCTAGAATTTTCGTGCGCTTCACTGGGGATGTAATGCCGCAAACATTCCATGAGACCAGGCGTACCGCTTTACTCTTTAATTTAGCCAGGATCTTCTGTGTGCGGTCCTACAATTATGTGATATATTAACCACCCCAGGGCGCCCAGCCTCACCCTTGGGAACTGCTGTTTCGCCACACCACCTTTACTGCTATTATGCTTCCCTCTAGTTATATCTCCGTGTCCCGGTCTGATGCGTTTTCCCCTCTCTTCTCGCCTCTTGCACTTATGTTCATCTCCCTCCCTCTCCCTCCCCCCTGACATAGTTCCCTTCCCCCCCTCCCCTCCCATCACCTCCCAAACTGTAACAGTAGGAAACACTTCAATGCACAAGGCCCCCACACCCTTTCTTATTACAACAGCATGCTATACAACCCAACATTTCAAATGTTAACATCTCTTCATATATCTCAGGCAGTCAAACCTTACAATGATGTTCAGTCTCCTGTGGGGCTTCTCTTTATTTCTCCTAAATCTTTTTCCAGACGTGAGACAAATTCTTTTGCAGCATTCACTGTTTCAAAAACTTTCCAGCTGTTATCCTGTCTGATCTTTAATAGAGCTGGGTATAGAAGCATGAACTTGATTTTAAGATCAGCCAGTCTCTTGCAGATAGGTGTATACTGTCTCCGTCTGTCCTGCAGGTGGGCAGAATAATCCTGGAATATTCTTATGAGGTGCCCATCATACTTTACCTCATCTCTCTTAAGCCGATATCCCCGCAGTATTTCTGATTTATGTATGTAATTGTGGACTTTCAAAATCACTACCCGAGGCGCCTGCCCGCCATCTTTGCTTCGCCCCACGCGGTGTGCTCTTTCCAGGCATAGTTTTCCCGCTGAATCTGACAAGGCGAATTCGGAGGCCAACCAGCGTTCTAGTGTTGTTGCCAGCACTCTGTCTCCGATAGTTTCAGGTAGGCCAACGATCCGCAAATTGGACCGTCTTGACCTGTTCTCCAGGTCATCCAGTTTTGCTGATAAAGAAACTACCGTTCCGGTAAGTTTTTTCACTTCCGCTTGAAGTGGTGTAGTAGTATCTTCGAAGTCTGATACCCTCCGTTCCAGCTCTCCAGTCCGCTCTGTAATAGCGGTAAGTCGGGCTTCGAAGGACTCAAATTGGCTGGATAATTTATCTATTTTTGGCTCCAGCGTCGTTGCTATTACCTCTGTAAGCTGCGCCAATTGTTCCGCCGAGAACGTCGGCCCAGCTCGTGATGGCGATTTCTCTCCCGCCACCTCTAGCGCCTTCGCCTTTTCTTTATCTTTCTTCGCCCCTCTACTTGCCATTCCTTTAACTGGCGCTTCCAAAAATTTGTCCATGTATAATCAGATGGCCTGCTCTGCCTGAGAGGTATTCTTTTTTTATCGTTGTTGGGTTTTTTGAGTTTAAGCGCGTCTGGGCCTCGGAGAGAGCAAAAAACACGTCTCACTCTCTCATCGCACCACGTGATCCCCGATTTTTTGTTTTTTTAATCCGCATAGATAGAGAAACACTGGAATGCTGTACTGAAAGTGGTATTTGAGTGCTGAGTGCCACAAAAAGCTCATTATGTTAGTTCTATAAAGTATTTCTCTGGAGGTACAACAATTCATGTCTATTCACTCAAAGATTTTTCTTCTGTTCTGGGATTTTTCTTTAAAACAACAAGAATAGTGTCTAGCTTGCAAGGATGTTGTTATGATATTTCACCTATTGCTATAGTTGCAAATCTGTCTATCACACATATGAAGCCTAGGAATTTATGATCTTTGCAACAAAAAACTTAAGTGGTACCCGCATTTTGGCAAAAAACAATCATTGTGTTTCTCCTGTTTCAATCTGAAAATATACATTATGGAACTCAACATTATAGGTTCACCTGGAGTCAAATTATCTAACATTTCATAGAAAACATAAGAAGGTGTAGTTTGGGGCAGTTCTATAGGACTAGGAAACTTTGGCATGGATGGTAGACGAGCAGCGACAATACTGGTGTCCACAGTGGAGATTTTGCATCAATGAACCCAATTTTGTTTCAGATAGGCATCTTTGACAGATATATTGTATGTATTTTACTGTATGTTATTTTTATTGTATTTAGTTACAAGACTGGGATAAGACTGGTATAAGAAGGGGCGAATGGGCTGGAAGAGTTACCAGTCCATAAAAGAAGGTTGGGATATAGGAAAAGGGAGGGTTCATTTGAAATGTTATTGTGAGTGTTGTGTGTCATAGTTTATTGTCTATTATGATATTATTATAATCCTCTTAGAGATTCTCTGGATTAGAAGCAGACAATTAAAATACAAATAAAAAAATATTTTATTTTCCACTGTATAAATATTAAACTACAGCTGAAATTGACATTTTGATCCCATTTTTATCTGTATCTAACCAAGTCAGGCACACTAACATTTAAAGGGATTGGTGATCTCACAATAACTGTGCCCACTTCCCCCCCAACAATCAATAACCTCATTCCAGCCTCCCCACCACCCCAACACACACACCCTCCCCCCTTCATCCCCACACAGAATAGGCCTGGGAGATCCAAGTCTCCCACTCAGAATACACTTAGACCCCCCCAAACTCCCTTCTATCCAAAATAGACCTCCTACACCAACTATGATTGGAGGAGGGGGCATGGGGGTGCAGGAGCAATGTCCAGTCACTCTTGCTCCTTAGGTTGCCAGCATCCAAATGGTACCAGTTGGGGTCAATAGCAGTTTTGAGGTACTACAGGCTGCTTTGATGCTATTTTTAAAAACTCACCTTGCTTACTGATTCATGTTAAGGTGCCATTCGGCATAGCTGCATCCATAGTTTTGGTGATGCATACTATTTTATGGTTCTGCCATCCAAAATGCATGAGACTCAATTTCAGGCCTTTACATCCCAGTTTTAGCAGCCAGTTGTGCAGCTGATGCCTTGAGGCTTTGGTGGCACAGATGGTAGTTAGGAGTAGAGGGGGTGCAAGAAGCCCTTTGGCCACGGTTTCCCTTTAAGACCTCAACCAGATGGTGCTACATAACAAATGAGCAGGTGCAGCAGGAAAAATTATAGAAAACCAGCAATAGAAGAAAAATGCATCATTATCAATTCATTGTCACTTACATTCTGTCCTTTTAGGAAAACACCCAAGGCAGATAACTGAAACAGAAAACACTAATTAGATACCAACCTGCTGTAAGATATGCATAATAGCACTGAGACCAACGTGATTCATTTTTAAGCCTTTCAAAGGACTTGAACGCATCCTTGAAGTTCATTTCTATCATACTACACCAACCTGAAAAACAAAAACGACAAGACTTTCAGCTGCAAAAGAGAGACAAGCTTCATACATTACAGTCGATTGTAGACATAAAAGCATACGCCAATGCTACATTTAATTCTTTTAATCATATTAGCTTGAGGTTAAGGAGGTAGGACATTTATGAGAATGCCACAGAGCACTGGGATAAGCAAGCGTGGAGTGGCAGTGCACCTGAAGGGACAGGTGGCAGTGCACCAGGGCCACTGCTGCCACTATGGTGGTAGCTGCAAGTTTAGATTTTTGCATGGTAGCTAGAATGCAGTCACCTCTGCTGAAGGGACTGTTTCCCTTTTCCCCAGGCTGATGATTTGTCTGGGAATGAGCCTTTACAGCATTATTCCACACAGATGATTACCCTGAAAGATTACACATTTCCTCTCTTTTCTAACCCTATCGGGTCAGGTTAAACTGTATTTTCAAATACTTGAGAAGAATAATTCAACCCTGAGATTTGACAGCAACCACCAATAGGAGGACATCCACAGTACTAGCATGTTTTGGTCTTACTGAAAACTAAACAAATTACAGCTGAACAAAAAACAAACAGAATGTATCTGAATGTTTAAATTGTTTTTAATTACTTTTACTCCAGGGTGTGAACATATTAAGAACAGAGGGGGTGCAAGACACCCTATGGCCATGGTTTCCTTTTAAGACCTCAACCAGATGGTGTTACAAAACAAATGATCTGGTGAAGCAGGAAAAATTATAGAAAACCATCAACAGAAGAAAAATGTACCAACGCCCAGTCTAGTCTTCAAAATCCTCATGGGCCATTTCACTTATACAATCTGCCATATACTTTCAAAACAAATCTGTAATCAGACCAGGTTACTGCTCTATGATTATGTTACACATAAATCTGAATTACTATGATTATAGCTACACTACCAAACTATTGTTAAGTAATAACATTTCATATTAAAATAGTTATAATGGTATTTCTTACCAATTTCATACAGACACACATGTTGGATTTCTCTCTGATCTGTTGCAAGTTCCAAAGCAGTGTGGAAGGAGGTCAAGGCACTGTTGATTTGACACTGAAAGCAAAAATAAATACATTTATCTATGTTCTTATATACTACATCCAAAGCTCAAAAGTGATCAAACTGGTGTATATACATTAAGATACAGTAGGTATTGTCTGTCCCTGGAGGGCTCACACTGTTTGTACCTGAGGCAATGGAAGGTTAAGTGACTTGCCGAAGATCACAAGTAGCAACAATAGGATTTGAATTAGGCTCCCCTGATTCTCAGTCTGCTGCTCTAACAATTAGGCTAGAAAACCAAGGAGAAAACTGCAAACCAAGAAAGTTTTTTTTGTAAGCCACCACAGAGAAAAACAGGCAAATCCTGCAGGTCCTGTGGGAAAGAAAATGTGGAATGAACATCCTCCACTCCATGATTGAACATGAAACTACTTCACAGTGTACGTCCAGACACAAAAGAAGAAATATGCTATGTAAGTTCACAAACAGGGGTCCAAAATGCAAAATTTTAACTTATTTAAGCACAGATACTCCAGACAACTATTGAAACTATATCAAAAACATTATCACACAAATACATATCAACTCACTCCTACCACATTCATACCACTCAAATCATACTACTAACAGCCCAGTTTAATTTTTGCTGGAGATAATAAAGCAAGCATATAGCCCTAAGGGACTGAACAGTAACACATTCACAAGAAAATATATGTTATCAAGTCCATTCTGTCGGCAATGTCCCAGAAACATGACAATACAACAGAAGGCTTCCCAATCACGTAACTTCAAATATCCAGTGAATCATCACAGTCACAAGCCAAACCCTGATGCTATTGGCGTCCCATGCTGATAATTTGCACTCTATTCTCTCGCTGGAATCAAGATCTACAAATCCAGTAGAGTAGACAAATAACATGGAATGCCATCATCATTCAGCAGCCATTTAGAACAGCTATTAGAAATAGTTCAATTGCTTCTCTACTCTCCATGCAAGACCACATCTTGTACATCTTCTTCAGGAGAAGCAAGTAAAATCACTGCAAACAAAACATCAAAAATAAACCTACCAACTACCCCAATAACTACAATAAATCAATCTAATATACAAATCATCAAATAAGAAAACCCCCCCAAAACATATGGCTGCTTACCGTAGGGACAATATCCAAACTGTGTCATCAGCGTCCTCACCCTCAGGCGGAAATGCCCTTACACTCTACTTCAGGGTTTAATATTGACCCAGAAAAGTAGTTCATATAATGACAAATACCACTGCAGAAAAGCAGGTATTTTCCGAGGACAGCAGGCTGATTATTCTCATATGTGGGTCGATATCCGCGTCGGCCCATGAATCGGCATTTTGCCATAGCAAAAACAAAAAAGTTTTGTTGGAGTCTTCTGGCATGCGTGCACCGCACATGCGCGGACTGACTTCCTGCCCATCGTGCAAGCGCATACCTCAGTTAAATCAAAAAGCATAACAAATTACAAATAACTCCAAAGTGGAGGTGGGAGGGATTGTGAGGATAATCAGCCTGCTGTCCTCGGAAAATACCTGCTACAGGTAAGTATCTTCGCTTTCTCCGAGGACAAGCAGGCTGCTTATTCTTACACGTGGGGTATCCCTAGTATCCAGGCTCACTCAGAACAATGAACATTGGTCAACTGAACCTCGCAATGGCGAGGACATAACATAGGTTAACCTGAAACTATATGAAGCTAGCTGACAGTGCAGCCTGGAACAGAAAAAAACGGGCCTAGGGGGTGGAGTTGGATTCTAAACCCAAACAGATTCTGCAGCACCGACTGTCACGTCGGGTATCCTGCTGAAGGCAGCAGTGTGATGTGAATGTGTGGACTGATGACCACGTTGCAGCCTTGCAAATCTCTTTAATGGAAGCTGACTAAGTGAGCCACTGACACAGCCATGGCTCTAACATTATGAGCCATGACATGACCCTCCAAAGTCAGCCCAGCTTGGGCATAAGTGAAGGAAATGCAATCTGATAGCCAATTGGAGATTGTGCATTTTCTGATGGAGACTTAGTACAGCACCTGCACATTTTATGCCCAAGAAACAGTGGCAGTCCCTGCCTGGAGAAAGGCAAAAATGTGGAATGGAAATATTTTCCTGTGAGGCAGGTGCAGATGGGATACAAGATATACAAATACTAGCCAAGGAGAGGTAAGTGTGAACCATCCCAAAAGAGTAAAATTTGTCACCCCGAAGAGTAAGAGATTGAAAGCCAAAGAGTACAATTATTTAGGTGTATGCAATATAAAAATGTAAAGACATTTAAGTATGTTGCTGTTAACAATAAAACAGTATCAGCCTTTCTTTGGAGCCTCTGAAAGAATAGATGGGCAAATGATCAAAAGCCCCATGCTGTTCCAAACAGTGCTCTAAAAATAGTGCTGGAACAGCGCAGTGCTTTACCACACCTATAATCACAGATAATTGCATGCAAATTTAAGAACACAATTCTCTCTGATCATGGGGTAGAAGTGAGGGAGGATTGTGCCTGAGCATGTGTTCAGGCACAATCCTCCCGCACTTGTTTGACAGGTCTGAGCTGTCAAAACCCCAGACCTGTCAAGCACAGGGGCTGGAGGTCCATGGGACCACCACCCCAACTACTCCCGACCAAGCCAAGAGAAATGGGGGCTGGAGGTCTGGTGGAAATCCAGTCCCCCTCCCCAAGGTTCAATGGGGGTTGGAGACCCACCAGATATCCAGCCCTCCCCCCGAACCTGTGTCGGGGGGAGGACCGGAGGTCCACTCCCTGTCGCTTTGGGGGGGGGGGGGGTGTCGGGGTCGTTTCACACGCTCAGAGGCTTTGATTATGGGGCAGTAGCAAATGCAGGCGCCAGTATGGCACTAACAGCCTCTAGTGCCTGCATTTGCTTCTGATCATTGGCCCAAGAGAGAGAGCACAGGCAAGATGGATACATTTTCTGAGCTAAAAATTGCTCTGTGCTCAGTGGCCAAAAGTATGCAAATAGCTTTCACAGCACATGTAATTGTAGGTGTGGGGAAAAGGGATGAGGGAAGAAGAGGCCAAGTTCACAGGAAGGTGTGCTCTGATTGCTTCCTATTGGTTGGGCACTTGGCTTTTCTTCTCTTAAGCTTGCCTCTCATAAAAGTAGTGATCAGGATCAGAGCATAAGCACTGAGGCTCTCATAAGTGAGAGCTTCCAAATGACTGTGATAAGTAAAAGCATCACGACAGGTCCTCAGACTGAGGAGGCTGCAGGCCACAGTTCTGAAATTTCTTTTTTTCCCCAAAATGTGCTTTCATAAATAGCAGCAGCTTTGGCAGTCTGCTTCAGCTATTGCTAAAGCATGACTGGTAAGCGGAGGAACAGGGAGGCAGAGTTCCCAAACCAACATCTCAAACATTTTAGATGCACACCCAGAAATCTCAAAAAACAGCAAGGCAGGTGGTCTGCCAAATCCAATACGAAAGATGAAACAAGGCAGACCTTGTAAAAAAAAAAGTTTTTATTAATAGATTAAAAGCTTCCAGAAATGTAACATAAAATGCCTGACATGGCCATGTTTCGCCAGTATAAAATGACTGCGTCAGAGGCAGTGGGTCACCAGCTGATAAAATTCCAAAAATAGCCTGGCTGGTGCAACTGTTAAAACATAGCAAGCTAGATTTTGTATTTCACTCCAATTACAGCGTTTTTATGAGAGACATCCCAGAATCTAGCTTGCTATGTTAAATTTCTGGGAGCTTATAATCTACTAATGAAACACGAGGTCTGCTTTGTCGTTTTACCAGCCAGAAATCTCTATAAGCAGCTTGCCCAAAGGCAGATGCAGGCACATTATGGTAATGGCTCCTGGTTTAAGGCTTAAATTGTTTTACAAACTGGATTGGTTTATAACCACCAAACCAAACGCCATTTACTAAAAATGGTTTGATATGGCTTTAAAATGGACCATTGGAGGCTGCTTTATTCTGCGTAGTGTAGCTTAAGAAGTGGAAAGGCTACTTCAACAGTCTCCTTTCTCCCAGAATTCTATGCCAATGAGGATCAATGCTGATGCTTCCCTGCATTTGTTCAACATTACATAGTCACTGCTAATGCCAAAGCACCAGAATCTCTTGGGGTCTTCAGACAGGACTGGTCCTGATGGCCTCCATCAGTGCTCAACATGGAGGGTGATCAGAGCATTCCCAATATTAATGAATCCCCAGTGACTCATGTCACTCCATGGTCCTTATAGGGGTCAATGCCAATGCACCTGAGCCACGCTTTGAGGTACTGGAGAGTCTATGCTTCCACTCTTGGCAGCCAGGAAGATCCCTAGATGTCATTCTTTGGCAGGTACCACAGCTAAAGAGGCCATATTAGGGCCCAAAGAATGACGAGCACAGATATCATTCTCCATATTTCGTGAAGCCAGTGGAGGAACCTCTGTTTTGGGGTCATAAGGCAAAAAAAACCCATTTTAAAGTATCAAATCATTTGATTTCACTGTGGCTGACAGATACTGCTCGATGCAACAGGGATGGTGCAATTTGTGGCTGTATCAAAAATTAAGAAAAAGCCTTTCAAGATAACTGAAAACTTATCAAGAGTATTCTAATGGGAGTGATGGAGACAAAGAAGAAAACTGCATACCAAGGAAGTTTTTTTTTTTTTTTTAATAATTCACCACAGAGAAAGACAGGCATATCCTGCAGGTCTTGTGGAACAAAATGTGTAATGTGCATGCCTAGATCATTGCTATAGCACTACCTTAGGTATCCTTTTACTAAGTTGTTTTAGGCACAAATGCGTGCCTAATGCAGCAAAAACAAAACAGCCTAATGCGGGATGCGATAATGAGTTCTGCATTAGTTTTGGCATGTGAATGCACTAACCACATACTAAATATTTTTATTTATTTTTTGAGGGGGCAAGTCAGGGGTAGGGAGTGGATATTCCTGCACTAACCAGTTAGCATACAGACAACCAGGAGCCCTTACTGCCTACAAAATAGGTGGCAATAAGTGCTCCAGTTGTAATTTTCAAAAATGGCTGCACATTAATGTCAACATTAGTGTATGAACTAAATCTAAACACAAGGGGGAGATCCCTTCAAATTAGTCAACATCTGAGAGAAAGGAAGACTATCCTTAAGGGCTCCTGGGTGACAACTCGAGTTTACTAAGCAGAGCAATCATAGCACTATTAACTACTTGGATGTGAAGGTGTATAAGGAATTGTCCTGTTTCAGGACCCGATTTACCAGAAGGAGACAGATGTGAATACACTCCTGGATTACTCGAGCAGTCATCCAGAAGTCCTTAAGGATGGTCTTCCTTTCTCTCAGATGTTGCGTTATCGGCGTCTGTACTCAGAAGAAAAGGATTTTCGCTGTCAAGCAAAAGATTTGGGCAAATGACTGATGTCTCGAGGGTATCCTAAGAGGGTGATTGCAGGTGCTTATCACCGTGCCAAGTACAACCATGTAAGAATTAGATTTGCCTACAGTCGTTCCAAGAATTTGAAGGAGCTGTTGAGTCCATCCCTATGACCAGCAAGACGTCTGGAGGTACAGGTGTTCAATGGACATAACAGATGTCATGATGGCACTATGTGTCCCATGATGCTGGAAATAGATAAATATACACATCCTCGTACAGCACGTGTATACCACCTGAAAGTGAACACTACATGCAAGTCAGATCATGTTGTTTATTGTTGTATGTGGGCCTGACTAACACGCCCATTATATACTCATCTGATAGAGCACAAGAGTGCCATTAGGACTAAGAAATCCACTTCACCTCTTGCGAGTCACTGCTAATACTTTGCTTACTTTAGCCTTGAAAGTCGTTTTCTGGCACTGGAAGACTGAACCAAGCCACACATCAAGACTGGTGGAATTTAGTATTTCAGACTTATAAATATGGAACATTCCAAGCTAAAAACTCATGTTGATATCTCTCTTATAAGGAGAAGTGGTCTTTGTTACTGATCTACTTTAGAGCTGCTTGTTGAGAAGTCCTTTCCCTCCCCTTTTTTCTTTCTTCTCTCTTCTTCCTCCTTGAAGCTTTTTGAAATTTGTATGCTATTACAATGATTTATGTTATTCTGTTCTTAAATCAATAAAAATATTAAGACAAAAAAAATTCTCTGATTCCTGAGGATCTGAACACGAAAGCTGAGTGGTGCCATTTCTTTTGAAAGAATTAAACTATTTCCTCTTTATAACATGTTGATGATTGAGGACACTGTCCAGCTTATAATCGAAATAGTAAAACGCCTATATTGTGACCCAAATCGGGAGATAGACGTTTATCTCAAAAAAACGAATAAAGCGGTATTAATCGAAAGCCAAATTTGGACGTTTTCAACTGCACTCCGTCGCGGATGCGGACAAAGTTGATGGGGGCGTGTCGAAGGCGTGGTAAAGGCGGAACTGGGGCGTGGTTATCGGCCGATCAGAGATAGGCGCCTTTCGCCGATAATGGAAAAAAAATATGCGTTTTTAGCGAGAATTTAGGGCACTTTTCCTGGACCCTGTTTTTCCACGAATAGGGCCCCAAAAAGTGCCCTAAATGACCAGATGACCACTGGAGGGAGTCAGGGATGACCTCCCCTGACTCCACCAGTGGTCACAAACCCCCTCCCACCACAAAAATATGCCGTTTCACAACTTTTTATGTTCACCCTCAAATGTCATACCCACCTCCCTGGCAGCAGTATGCAGGTCACTGGAGCAGTTATTAGGGGGTGCAGTGGACTTCAGGCAGGTAGACCCAGGCCCATCCCCCTCCCACTTGTTACACTTGTGCTGGTAAAAGGGAGCCCTCCAAACCGCCCCCCAAACCCACTGTACCCACATGTAGGTGCCCCCCTTCACCCCTTAGGGCTATAGTAATGGTGTAAACTTGTGGGCGGTGGGTTTTGAGGGGGATTTGGGGGGCTCAACACCCAAGAGAAGGGTGCTATGCACCTGGGAGCTCTTTTACCTTTTTTTTTTGTTTTTGTAAAAGTGCCCCCTAGGGTGCCCGGTTGGTGTCCTGGCATGTGAGGGGGACCAGTGCACTACGAATCCTGGCCCCTCCCACGAACAAATGCCTTGGATTTATTCGTTTTTGAGCTGGGCGCTTTCATTTTCCATTATCACTGAAAAACAAAAACGCCCAGCTCACAAATTGTAGAATAAAACATGGACGTCTATTTTTTTCGAAAATATGGTTCGGTCCGCCCCTTCACGGACCCGTTCTCGGAGATAAACGCCCATGGAGATAGACGTTTTTGTTCAATTATGCCCCTCTGTGTATCTCTAAGAAATTTCTGTGATTGGCTGCCACATCCACAGAGTGTCTGACGTAAATGCTTATATACAGGGGCCATTTTGTTGGGTCCCCGTCTTCCTCCTCTGTTAAGACACGTGCGGAGGTATTATGCCATACAAATGGATTAGTCGGGAGACTTTGTTTAAACATATTGACCTTTTGTTTTTGTTTTGCCTACTATGAGCTGATTTATTATTCTTTTTCACAACTGAACTTTTTGACTGCCAGACCCTGAAGCAGGCTGATGAAATGCTGGCCACCGTAGGTCACACGGTCTCTACCCGTGGAAAAGGAAGCACCAGAAGAAGATAAGTGAAAGCTGAAAGTTACTTTTCTATATATTTTTCTGTGCATTAGTGAGTGCAAACAATACATAACTGTTCTGGTTCAATATAAATCTGTTTGGCTCAATATTAAGGGGCGTTACAACGTTAAAGTAGGAGTTTTTTTTAAGCCAGTGATGAAGCAGTCCTGCTCCCGCAGCTAAATGAAGCTGGGAGCTTCTTGAGGCTTTTTTCCTCTTCACGCTTCTTAATTATTTTGCAAGTTCAGACCCTGAGAAGAGCATCTCTTGTTTGATAGATTTGTGTAACATCAGTGTATGGCCATTAATGAAATAAACAGAAAATTGGAGTTTTTATGGCTGTGGTAAAAATGGCCTTAACACATGGCAAAGGAATGTGTAAGGGGTACATTTACTGCAGCTTAGTAAAAAGGCCCCTTAATTTTTAACATCTGGGACACCATCAGATGAACCATCATCTATTTGTCAGAATTGTTACCTGTATGTCCTTGAACTACTCTGAAAGAAGAAGAAGAAGAAGAAACAAAACAGCGAAGATGACTAACAAAAACAAAAAATAAAAAATATATATTAAAAACGTCAAAATTAATCATAAAATATGTATTTAAAAAATAAATCCAGCAAGATCAAAAATTATATAAAAAAGACGACTCTTTGGATGTAAAAATGAAGAATCAACTTTATTAGCCAAACGGTAGCAGGGAGAAAGGGACTCGACACAGCTGTGTTTCGGCCGTACTGGCCTGCGTCAGGAGTCTTCTCTGCCGTATGTTGATTATTAATTCTATCCGAATGTGAAAACAATATGTGTGTTGTGAAACAGGAATAATCCAGGCTCAAGCATGAAAACTCAGACGGGCTCCAACAGATCTATTTAACTGCTCACCCCACTGCCTGGCACTTACTTCGGGTGAGTTCCCAGCTAAGGTCGACGTCCACCAAAATCACACAGCTTCACACAGAATAATGAACATACGGCAGAGAAGACTCCTGACGCAGGCCAGTACGGCTGAAACACAGCTGTGTCGAGTCCCTTTCTCCCTGCTACCGTTTGGCTAATAAAGTTGATTCTTCATTTTTACATCCAAAGAGTCGTCTTTTTAATGCAATTTTTGATCTTGATGGATTTATTTTTTAAATACATATTTTATGATTAATTTTGACGTTTTTAATATATATTTTTTATTTTTATTTTTTGTTAGTCATCTTTGCTGTTTTGTTTCTTGTTGATCTCCTTGCGAAGACTAGTTTCTTCTGTTTTTTGTACTTGAACTACTCTGCCAGGTTAAAACACAAAAAAAGTGAATATGCTTGCTTAAAGAAAAATACTTACTCGCTGAAAGTTTTTCAACGAAATAAAATGGCCACAACCATTGAATAATAAAAATATGTTGAAAACAATGCAAGAGGATCCAAAACATTGCCACAGAATCTTTAACTCCTGCTACAGAACCGTACAGGCCAACTAGTCTAAATGTACCAATTGCAAGCGAAGGCCTAACTCCTTGACCACCCCCCCCCCCCCCCGTTCTCTCTTTCTCCGCATCCCCCACTTAATAAGGTGTCCCCATACCACTGCCTTCAAAACATCCCAAAGAGTACAGTCAGAAACTTCACCTGTGTCATTAAATTCCAAATAGGATTTAATAACCTCCTGTACCTCCTGACAGATCTTCACATCACCCAGAACGGAATCATTAATCCTCCAATAAGTAAGGTGCCTCTCCCCCTGCAAACAACTAAGTTGAACTGTAACTGGAGCAAGATCAGAAACATGTATACTCCCAATTTCAGTATCCTGCACTTGACCCCACATTGACTGGCCACACCAAATAACATCAATCCTTGTGTAAATTTGCTGCACATGAGAGTAAAAAGAAAAGGATCTTTGCCCAGGGTGCTGCAATCTCCACACATCCAACAAGTCTAGCTCTTTAATCAAATGTAATAATTTCTCTCTGTGAGCTAGAGCAGTTCCTCCACCCCCTTTGGAATGGTCTAAGGCAGCTAGTGTTAAATTGAAGTCCCCACCAAGAACTACCTCTCCAGCAACAAAATGAGAAAGATTCTCCCTCACAGAATCAAAAAATTCCCCCTGCCCTACATTTGGGGCATATAAATGAATCAATGTAACTCGTTGATCTTGTAACCGACCCGTAACAGCAAGACACCTCCCTGAGCATCCCGAAATATGGATTCTTCAACAAAGGGCATTCCAGTTTTGATATAAATTGCCAGGCCCCCTGTTTTGCCTCCCCCCCCCCCCCCCCGGGGAACAGCAAGTGTATAACAAACATTATAATCTCTACTGCTATGAAAAGTTATATATCTTTACATCTTTTTTTCCTTATGTGAGTTTCTTGAAGCAAGACCACGTCCCATTTAAGGCATCCAAGCTAACAAAAAATAATACTTCTCTTTCCCAGATCATTCAAACCATTAGCATTCCACGAACCCACCCTCAGCCCTAAACCCCTCCCCCCTCCATAACCCCCAACCAACTGACCTCCCCCACCAGCCAGTTAACTCCCTGAGGAAGGACGATATCACAGGGGCAAATGTACATCAGCACACTAAACACCCCTCACAATTCCTATAACTCAATCAAGCATCCACCATGAGTTCCAAATCATCCACACCTTCCATCACTCAACCACACTCCCAGCAAACCTCAAAACAACCAAGCTTCCCCCCCCCCCCCCCCAAATACTAAACATTTAATATTGTTTCAGATAGTCCAGCTGAATCAACACAGTAAGTCCTCCCAGCAAGCTGCACCACTTCATAGTCAAAGTCACTCAAACCTCAGAATTGGTCAGGTTCCCTGATCCTCAATCCTCTGGCTTCTGGGTGAAGTGTGATCTATACCCCCTTGGACCTTCTGCCAAGTGGACTGCAGGTTAACAGATGAACTCGATGCCTGTGTAAGAGAGCCATAAGCCGGGAGGTCTGAGCAACCCAGTTCAGTAAGAACTTTCCAAGCCTCCACCGATGCCTGAGCCCTGCGGGTCTGGGCCCCCACTGTAAACTATAAACCAAATGGAAAGAGCCAGCGGTATCTTAGTCCAGACCGCTGTAAATAGGAAGTCACCTCATGGAGCTCCCTCCGGCACTGAAAAGTGGCTCTGGCTAAATCCTGAAAAATATGAACTTTACAATTATTCCACAAAATCCCCCCCAAGGATCTTGCCTTCTTCCACACCGCCACTTTCACTAACTAGTCATAGAAACATGCAATATCATCACTTGGCACAGCATCCCTCTGGGGTCCCAAACTCCTATAAGCTCTGTCCAATGTAATCTTAACCCCCTCAGAAACATTGGGGGTGTTTTCACCAGAGTTCAAAATGAAGGTGCAAATCACCTGCACGCTGTCTTTAAACTGTGCCTCTTTAGGCACTCCCTTAAAACGTAAATTAGAACGTCAACATCTATTTTCTAGATCCTCAATAGCAATTTCTAAGTCATCCCGCTTCTTGCGTTCCATTTTTAGCTCTGTTTGGAGCATTTGCACCTCATCAGCAAACCCATTCATCCGCTCTTCAGTTAGCTCTAGACGGCTGCCAATATCTCTCACCTCCACACAATTCTGAAATCGCTGCTTGAATATCATCTCTCACTGCTCCCAGATCAGCCTTTAAATCTTTAAACCAACCAGCAACATCTTTTTTGGTAAGTTCAGTGTCACTCTCCAGCAGCTCCGCGTGGTCAGGCTCAGAGTCTGAATCTTCATCTGCCATCTTGGAATGGAGCCTCGCCTGCTTCTGCTACACAGCTGAATCGCTTCCTTGCTTCTCCGCCGAGAATTTAAATTTATCAAGTTTTTTTCTTGCTGCCATCTCCCTGCAAGTCTGGGACTTCACTTGACTAGGTACTAGCGAGATTAAAATGGGTGTAGCTTATTTTTTAACCCCGCTCCAACAGAGCTTTGGAATCAAGCTGCCATATCCTCGCGGTGATGTCACTTCCACTGACTACTCGCTGTTTTCTATAATTTAACCAGTTTTAAATCCACAATAGAACACTATCTCGTGTCTGTGGCAAAATGGTGAATTTTCCAGCATATGAATTATAATAATACTAGTAAAAAAGGCCCGTTTCTGAAAAAAATGAAACGGGCGCTAGCAAGGTTTTCCTTGGCTCCCCTTCAGCCACCCATGTCCAGCGACCGTCCTCTCCCCCTGCGCCCACTGCAGCAACCCATGTCCAGTGAACCTCCTCTCTCCCCTGCCGCCCCTCCTGCCACCCATGTCCAGCGACCCTCCTCTCTCCCCTGCCCCCCTCCAGCGACCCCCTGCCCACCTGCAGCCACCCATGTCCAGCGACCCTCCTCTCTCCCCTGCCCCCCCTGCAGCCACCCTCCTCTCTCCCCTGTCCCCCCTCCAGCCACCCATGTCCAGCGACCCTCCTCTGGACATGGATCAGCTGAGGCATGTTTTTTTTCCCCCCGGGTTCTGAAGTTGACATCATAATGGCTATGGTGATGTCAGCCTGACCTACAGAGCCTAGCAGACCAACTCAGAATGAGTCACGGTCCCAGGCAGCAAGTCAGAACGTTGGAGGTGAGAATTATTATGTAGGATTTTCATGAAGTGTATTTTTCCAGTTTGACCAGCAGGTGGTGCATGTTTATGTTTAAAGCTGTCACAGGAAAAATGACTGTTCCTTCTTTAGTTAACACAGAGAGGAAGTAACCTGCAGCGATGTGGCCAGCAGCACTTTTAAAAAATGTTGTTCTGGGCTCTAACTAGCCCAGGAGCTCAAATTCAGCCAGGATGTACTGGCTTTTTCCCCAGTCTCAGCCAGGGAGATAAGAGAGAAAGATCTCTTCACTGAGACCCTGTGAGCAGTTAAATTCTGTAACCTGTGAGCAGCTATATTTCCTGTACTCCCCAAGCACTATCCAGGTAGTGACTTAGGGGGTCTTTTACGAAGGTGCGCTAGTATTTTTAGCTGGCATTAAACACTGAGATGCCTATAGGAATATAATGGGTGTCTCAGCGTTTAACGCCAGCTGATTTTTAGCGTGAGCTAAAAATGCTTGCACACCTTAGTTAAGACCCCCTAAATGTGTAGACAGTTTTAATATTGATCCATGCTCATTGTGTGCTGTTTTTGTTCCATTTGTATTTATGGTTCACTGTTCAATATTTTTATAACAATAACCATTTTTTAATTTACCGAACTCTGCTTGTCTGGACCGACTAAGAATCCTGGTGGTTTGTGTTTTTGGGTCTGTAGGTACTTTCTAGGAACTGTGGGACCCCTGGAGTGTGGCCCCAGCGTCCTAAAAATCACCAGGGAATAACTTGTGGGTGGGAGACTCACCCAGAGGCAGGTACAGGTGGACCTGAGCTGTGCTGGGGATAAACCCTCCCTAAGTGGCTGCAGGTTTAGCCCCAGGCGGGTGTAGGCATTTTGTGACCGTGTCCTATGACTCTCTAATTTCCTCTAGAGTCTTTCATGAAGTACTTTGTCAAATGCCTTTTGAAAGTCCAGATACACAATATCACATAATAAAACATCACATAATAAAAATATAACACAAACTGCCAGAATAAGGCAATCAAAATGTGATCTACAAAATCTGACTGCCTCTAGTTAGCCTGTAAATAAAAGTCACCACTACTGTGACAACTCAGTTTATCTTTCGAAAAAGGTATTTCAGTCTCTGATATAAACTGTGATGTGATTGCCCTTAGCTCCTAAGGAGGTGAGCTATGGCCCTACTACACAGAAAATCCTGGCACATGAGGCTGCATACGGAACCTGTCGAAATGAGGAGACCTCAAGGAGATCTTTGTTCACCAATTGCAACTGACGAAGTGGTTTATAAATGTACAATGAAGATGCAGTACTTAAAGGTGCATCAGTATTCACAGTCTTATGAATGAAACATGATGATCTTGAATTTAACTCACCACATAATGGGAAGCCAACGTAATCCTTTTAATGCATGCGTAATGTGATCAAAGCATGTGATCTCTAATAGAACACATACCATGTAATGTTTACAATGAGGATTGAGGCAGCCCTCAAAATAAAGCATTGTAACTGAACTATCATTTGAAAATTGGTTCATTCAATAGCTCTTAATCTGTTTCAATTGGAATTACTAAATTACTGCTGGAAGGGATCATTCTTCACACAGCCTCTAGGTACAGAGGACCAACAATGCTGAATTGTATTATTCAGATCATGCCAGATATACTGCTGCACATAACAAAGCTTAACTCTATGACAAGCTATTAAACTAATGAGCCTCGAAATACATCTGCTGTGAGCAACTAATGAGGAAGGCCTCAGATGGTTTTATTTTCTGGCCCAACACTCATGGTGAGTGACATGACAAAGTGCTTCAACTGTTAGTAGCAGAGACTTTCCACACCTTTTCTGGGGACTCCCTAGCCAGTCAATTTGCAAGATATCCACTATGTATCAGATAAATTTGAATATATTGGACACCCCATATATGCAAATCTCTCATGCATAATCATTGTGGATATCCTGAAAATCTAACTGGCTGTTGGGGTTATCAAGACAGAATTAAGATGATGAGCTAATGGGCAACCACGATCCTAGAGGGCCACAACCTAGTTGGGTTTTCAAGGTTTTCACAATGAATATGCAAGAGACTGATTTGCATGTACCGTTTCCATTGTATGTAAATAGATCTCATGCATATTCTTTGTGGAAATCTGACTGGCTGGGGTGCCTCTAGGACCAGGTTTGGGAACCAATGGCTTAGATCCCAACATCACTTCAGCAGGAAGCAACATCTTCTGATGTTACTTGACCATTGACGGAAGAGAAAGCATTTGAGTGGATAGATGATGGCAGATTATTTGTTGATGCGATTCCAATAGTTCAAACTGTCATGCTGCTGATTACCTCACAGCCCTGCTTTTCTGCATGTTTTATAAATAAAATAACTTCTTGTTTTGTGATAACACGTGATGTTCTGTCCTTCTGGGGCCAGGTTTTGGGAAATAGAAATGAGTGGATGAAGTATTTTTGGGAAGAGAAAAGGGTGTTAAAGTAACTGAGTGGCAGAAGTAGGCAGAGTGAATTATACAGATAAGCGATAGTTCCACTATAAATCAGAAAAACATCTGAGTAGATCTGTCAGCACCATAACTTTTCAACCTATGAGTCATTTACCTGCATACACATCAGTAGAATGACCGCAACACCGACAATAAAGGCCTAAGAGCCCTCACAGACTTGTGCATATCGTTTACAAGAAGTGCACACAACATCTGCACTTACAGGGCACATACTATGTGTGCTGCCTGTATACGTTTCATCAGGAAGGCAGGACAACAAGGGATTCCTTCACGACTCTTTCTCATGTTAGTTTAAAATTTGTCTTAGAAGTCCAATGATACTGTCTGAATGGGAATTTCTTTAAGTTCTGTGACTTTGAAGGGTTTACTGTATCAGCTGATTTCCACCAATTTCCCAGGTCGCAAGTAGTTAGTTGATTATTGCTACAAAAGATGGCACTACTTAGCGCTAAGAACCAAGATTTAAAAAAAAATTCCATAAGCTGTTCTCCCCATGCTTTCCCCTACTCTTTTTTTTGCAAATTCAACATAGATGCAGCTGTGTTTTTATTGTGTTGTTTCTGTGTGCATCTCTGATCTGGAACAGAGAGAGCTTGGATGTTATGAAAGGAACGGCAGCCAAACAATCCATTTGTTTGGAAAGAACAGAATGAAAAAGTGTGGCTAATATACCTAACCATTACATGTGACCATCAACAGATTTCAAAGAGTGACTTTTACAGTCTAATCACAGAGTGTCACCGATTCATGGCAGCACAGATTGCCATGCTTCTCAATTACTAGGTAGCCATACCCACAACAACCAGTAGCAAATTGCATGGTTCGGTCATTAGATGTCATTGCACACAGAGCCCATTTACAAAGCCTTTATTCGGTGACTATTTCTCTGGAATCCTCACTCTGATCTGACCCATTTTTGAACTTGATGTCTTGATGGAATGGAGGAGTAGCCTAGTGGTTAGTGCAGCAGACTTTGATCCTGGGGAACTGGGTTTAATTCTCACTGTAGCTCCTTGTCTGGGCAAGTCACTTAACCCTCCATTATCCCAGGTACAAATAAGTACCTGTACATACTATGTAAACCGCTTTGAATGTAGTTGCAAAAACCTCAGAAAGGCAGTTTTTCAAGTCCCATTTCCCTTTTCTCACTTTTCACCTGGTTTTCTCATATACAAATTTGATACCATGACAGATATTCTTAACCCCTTATGTATAATTTCTTTCATCAAGCTGCAGGGTAGCACAATTCTGGATTTCTTCCAAGCATAGCTAAGGGATCCCAAAAATCTGTCATGTACTTGAAATACTACCTTTCTGTGGTAAAGCCAGAACAAGTTGGAAAAACAACTAAACCAGTAATGTGCTTCTGTTATAAATAAAGCCTTGAACATGAAAGTTTAGTTCAGACATTTGGTAGCAGAAATGTGTACTCTAACTGCACAGGATACCAATTTCATGCCCATATGCTTCAGCAACTCTGACTCTCATGAACATCAGTGTAAGCAATCTCTGTAGGTCTCAGCACCACAGTAAACGTGTTATATCTTCTGCCGCTTCACACTGAGGGATAACACAATAGTCATCATAAGAAGAGAACTTTCCCAAACAGGAAATGTCACAGGATTTTTTTTTTTTAAAGAAAAGGTCACTGCTGAATTATAAACCTGTCCAGTAAATGACTATTGTACTCATTTTCACTTGCCTCCTAGAAAAATTCACATTTCCAAGATCTGCTTTTATATATTTAATTTTCCATCAAACAGGAGAGTGGCATAATTTTGGATTTATTCCCAATATGGATAAGGGATCTCAAATATGGGTCATGCATTTGAAATACTACCTTTCTGTGGTACAACCAAAGCAGTTTACATTATTATATGCAGGTACCTTCTCTGTCCCTGGTGAGCTCACAATCTAAGTTTTTGCACCTGGGGCAATGAAGGATTAAGAGGCAGATGCACTAAAGCTAAATGAGCCTTTAATGACTCTCCAACGAGGAAAATTTGATCCGTTGCATGCATCAAAGGGCTTTTACCGAGGAAGCCAGCAGCTAACGAAAACGGAATGGAGATGAGCAATTAGTGTGAAAACCCCATTAAAACGACATGCACTAACCTTTTCCGATTGCCTTTACGCAGGAAAAAGGCAGGAAAACTAACGAGAGGTCTGGACCACTCGTTAGGTCAGCTCTGTGGCAGGAAAAATCATTAAGAGAAAAAATAAACAAACTTTGAGCCAATCCCAGCGCATTAGCAGAGCTAAAAGCGCTGTGATTGGTCCAAAGGACGTCAGAAAAACAAAAATAAATAAAAATAAAAAAAGGATCGGGAGGGGGCAAGGGCGCTCATCAGGAGCGTCCTGTACGGACGGCCTTGCCCCCCCCCCTGCTGCTCCCCCCTTTCCGCCGCTCCCCCCACCCCGAAAAAGCAAAATTCGAGCAGCCCCTGCCCCCCTCCCTTCCTCACTACTCTCTCACCTCAGCTCCGCCTCCCGACATCCTCCGTCCTGTGTCCCGCCCCCTTTTGGGGTCGTCGCCGCCATTCCCCTCTTCCATCGGGCCCCCCTCCCTCTTACTGGGCCCGTGCAGCGCCTCTCTCCTCTGTCCGAAGGCGCTGCACGGGCAAGAAGAAAGCTGATGGCTGCCTTCGCCCAGCTTCGATGGCGCGTCTTTCTCCTGCTGGGCCCGCCCCTGTCTGACATCAGTAACCTACGTAGGTTACCGACGTCAGACAGGGGCGGGCCCAGCAGGAGAAAGCAGGAGAAAGCTGCGCCATCGAAGCTGGGCGAAGGCAGGCATCAGCTGTCTTCTTGCCCGTGTAGCGCCTTCGGACAGAGGAGAGAGGCGCTGCACGGGCCCGGTAAGAGGGAGGGGGGCCCGATGGAAGAGGGGAATGGCGGCGACGACCCCAAAAGGGGGCGGGGCACAGGACGGAGGATGTCGGGAGGCGGAGCTGAGGTGACAGAGTAGTGAGGAAGGGAGGGGGACCGGAGCAGCTAGCATTTTGCTTTTTCGGGGTGGGGGGAGCGGCGGAAAGTGGCGAGCAGCGGGGGGGGGGGGGGCAAGGCCGTCCGTACAGGACGCTCCTGATGAGCGCCCTTGCCCCCTCCCGACCCTTTTTTTTTATTTTTGTTTTGATTTGATTTGGGAGCCATGTGCTTGTGATTTGACTGTGTTTTGACTGTTTGTGGCATGCGCAGAGCAGCTAACATAACGCTTGGCTGCTCTGCGCATGATTTGGGGGCCGATTAACGATGTGTATTGTGATTCTTTGGTACATTGTACGTTTCAATACCGATCTCAGCATGTGTGACTTTTTTTTTTGGTGCATTTTTCGTTATTTTAAAATCGTTAGGGACTTTAACGATTTAGATTTTTTTACGTTTGGTTGCTGCATCTGCCTCTAAGTGACTTGTCCAGGATCACAAAGAGCTACAGTGGGAATTAACACAGTTCCCCTGGTTCTCAGACCACTATCCATTAGGCTACTTCACCACAGAATTACAACATCTAAGAGTTAAAGAGGCAACCTTTGAACAAAAGGCAACACAATTCTGGAACTGGACACTTGATGTTCTTTCTAGATACCTTTTTTTTTTTCATTAATTTCAGCACTTTATTCCCTCCTCACTTCTGAGCTTTACTCTTATGCTGCCATACTAGGGCTTCCAATGGCATGTCAGCATCATAACTAAGATTTGGAACTGTATGCTAGGAAAGAAGCCAAAGTGGTGCCATCCTAGAATGTGGTGTTAAGAGAAAAAAATCCAACAGCTGAAATGTTAAAAATGTTCAGATGGCTCATATAAGAACTTTTAAACAGCCCAAGATAAGAAAACCAAGGCAGCATACTCACTGCAAAAAGAAAATATGGGGGGGGGGGGGGCATTACACATGCATCCATTTAAATAATGAATATATCTTTGATCTCCTGATTATTCAGATTAACATGCAGATATTTAATTCAAGGTCATCACAAAATGCTGTGTCATACAAACAGTCCCTGAGCCTCATACCAGGGTGCGACAATCAGGGGTCAAGCAGCAACAAGAGACAGAATAGACATAGCTGTGGCGGATGACAACAGTACCTCTAATCGCTGTATTCTTCCCTTGAAGAACATGAAGAGAGAGGAATTTGGGTAGGCAGCTTCTTTCTGCTGAAGGATCTCCTTTGCTTCCTGCAACCCTGCCTGGTTATCACTGCCATCCAGGGCGAAAAAAGGCCGTACAACAGTATGGTACCACAGCAGGGCCAACCTAGCGCAAAACAGACAAGGAAAAAAGTTCAGACAGGAGCAATAGATTAATTTCCCTGACCAAAGGCTATCAGAAAATAAATTACACAGCAGTACCTGTTTTGCAAAATGTAAATTTTTTAAACAATATTATAAAAACATGAAAACAATATTTTCTTCATGACTGAATACAAACTCTTCTTTCTGATTTTCCTCCCCTCTTTGAAACCATTCTTGCAGAGCATAATAAATAGATCTAAGGACATAACACTGAAGCAATACCTGGTGAAAGAGAACTCAAAATTAGAGAATGACACGGGGACAAGTCTGTCCCCATCCCCGTGGGTTCTGTCTCCGTCCCCACCCCATGTCCGCAGGTTCTGTCTCTGTTCTCGTCCCCGTCCCATACCTGCGGGCTCTATCCTTATCTGCAGAAGCCTCGAACACTTATGATTTTATTATTTAAATCTTTTTATGAAAGTATAAAAAGAAATATGCTGTGCAACTGTTTATAAATCACATACAGAATGAGCAACTATAATAACCCCACCACCACCACCCTCTATCCTTCCAACCTCAACAATAGTTGACTTCTACTACCCCAAGGAATCCTAATCCACCCTGTTAAAATGTCCAGGGGTACAAACTACAACCTGTTCTATATGCCCTAGCGGGGGAGAAATATGCCCTATGAAGCACTGTTACGATTTTTTAATCTGTGGATGGATAAGTCATCAACAATCTCAGTCTAGCTCTCTTGTCTTCCATAGTCCTTCCTGTAATAGAAGATGTCTTCGTAGAAGATGTGCTAGTAGCAGGAATGTACAGGATCCCCCAAGCAAATTTTGCCAGTTGTGGTCAGTTTTTCTAAAAAATCAAAATATCGTCATCTGCATCTCTCAAATATAAATAACGGTCCAGTTAATTAACAGGCTTCAAAGCACAGAATGACACGGAGATAAAGTTTATCCCCGGCCCCACCGTGGATCCCCATCCCCGTGTCCTTCTCTAAAAATGATATCATAGGGCTGCTTATGTGGGGGGGCTTCTATGTGACTGCCTCTATTCATCTACTGCAAAGTTGCAGACCCCAAATTATTTGCTTCTTTTTGTGAGCTGATACCATACAGACCTGTAGCACAGAGCTACAACATGGGAGCATAAGTATGCAGCTGCTCTTAACATGCTTACGTTCATTTTGAAAGAGAAACTACCTGCATTACTCCTCTTTGAAAACTAGAGCAGGGTACACATAATAAAAGCACCTGTGTACTACACAACTACACAGGCTATTTTAAAATTGTCTCCTCAAAGCTCTAAACTGTGAAGCTAACAACTGGAAACAATGATTTTCAAACAGAGTGGGGTTGCTGAATATATGCATTACAGGTGCTCACAAAGCTGGGTCTGTCTATGGTTAACACTCTCCCTTGAAATTTAGACACACTGCAAACAGCACAAAAAAAAAAACATCTAAAAAAATAGGTTTCAAAAATACCAATTTGGACGTTTCTGTGAGAAAAAAGTCCAAATGCTGCTTTATGCTACTTTTTAGATGTTTTTGTCTTTTGAAAATGAGCCCCATAGTACCCTATGGAACTTTGCAAGCCTAAGTAATTGAAAATGAGCCCAAAAGTCACCTTGCCTTAACACCTATATTTTAAAGGGCTAATATTTTAGAGACAGAAATGTTTTAAAAAATTTTTTAATGGTAGTAATCAGACTATAGCACACTTACTGTTCAAGAAATATTGTGATCCTCAGGTGGAAAAGAACAAAAATACCTCCACCTGATTTTAAAAGTGATTTAACCAGGCAAGAGAGCCTCCTCCCCATTTAAACCATTTGTCGACACCTAACCATTGATATTCACCGCACTTAACCAGACAATGCCGTTGAACATCCCCACATACCACCCTGCACTGTCCGGATACTATCCCAACTTTAGCTGCCGAGTTAACCTGGCACTGGTTTGAATATTGGCCAGTGCCCAATTAAATTCCAGTTATAACACCGGGGCTTCTGCCACCCCCCCCCCCCACCTTCTCCCAGGTCCCAAAGGCTGACCCCTAGTGGTAGTAGGATGGTCAGAGTGGAATGCAATCAGGGTGGGGTAATATTGTAATCGAAGGGGGAGATTTCAAATCAGGCAAGTGTCGGGGGTAAGAAATGGATGCCAGGAGGGGGATCAAATGGAGGGAATATGTTTGTGCGAAGAACCAACATAGCATTTGGCTGTCTGTTTGGTTTATTATTTATTTCTGTTAGGTTCGCACTGCATTATCTGTAGTGACAGAGAGCATAAGCTACCTGGCACTCATGTAATGAAGAGTCTGCAGTATGGCTCTGCCCTGTGCGGTAAATTCAGGGCAGATGCTGGGCACACCCTCTGCATTTACCACAAAGGTTTTGCACTTACTGAATGTTAATTTTGCCCTTTAATGTACTGTAAATGCAAAATCTTACCACATTTTGTAAGATTAAGAGGGTCTTTTACTAAAGTGCCCTTAACATCTGAGATTCACATTACCACATACCTGGAACATGCTTGAGTGGTTTCTCAAACAAACAAGGGGTAAAATTAACTAAGTGACAACTATTGAGTGTCCACTTTTACATCACCACCAACAGATACATTCAAAATGAATCGGGATTCTCCACAGTTAGTCAGGTTTTCAGAATAGCCACAATATATAAGATAATTTAGCATTTACTGGCTCTCCAAACAATACAAATTTATGCATTTTCATTGGACATTGTGGATTATTGAGTCAGGTTTGAGATTCAGGTTGAAGATCAAGCACCTAAGAAGGAAAAACCCACCACATCATGATCTACTGGATAACAAATGGCTACCATGAACTCAGTATCTATTTTTTTTGTACTTAGAACTGTGATTTCATGCAGGGGCGTAGCCAGACCTCGGCGGGAGGGGGTGCCAGAGCCCGAGGTGGGGGGGGCACTGTTTAGCCACTCCCCCCACGTCCTGCACGGGGCTACATGCATGGTGCAGGACGTAAGGCGTCAGAATCAGATGATCACACAATGAAGGCGCCGGAGTCGACCGGCGCTGAAGAAGACTTCAGCTGGTGGGGTTTGGGAACCCCCGCCAGCAAACAAGGTGGCGGGTCAAATGTAGAGGGGGCCAGGGCGTAATCTGTGGGGGCCCATGCCCCGTGGCCCCACGTAACTACGTCCCTGACTTCATGTATTGCTCTTAATCCAGCACAAACAATTTTTTTTTACTTAGCTCTGTGACATTCTGAATGGTTCTTTTAATATGGATTTTCTATTTGGGGCAATGAGCTGCTGACAGATTGCAACGTACTTCCACATCCACATTTGAGCTTAACCGGCTGTGGCATACATGGGAACCCGTGCTTCTCATACAAAATTGACTACATAAATCCCAATAGCATCTACTGCCAAACACAAAAATGAGCTGTGTTTAAAATTATAATCTTGGAATAAGATCTCATTACTGTGAATGCATTGCAGGCCTAGTAACAGCAGTGGCTTCACTCCATTTACCAGTCTAATGCCTCCACTAAGGATAAACAGTTTTGTTTTCACTTGTAGCCTAGCCACTTTCAAAACTAAATTATCTAGCAAAGCAGTGCAATATAGCTACTCACGTAGCTAAAGGGGCCTTCATGTCCTTACTTTCACTTGCATACATCAGCGAGGAAAGCCCCTGCAGGCGGTCTCCCGGAAAACCCAGCAGGTTGATGATTTTGAGCAGGTTTGGGGGCACCATGGATATGCAAAGATGAAAAAGTCCATATCCAAAGCTAACAGCACCTTTTAGCCGGTTCAGAGAGTCCTCCGTTACGCTTTCTGTGGCAACGTGGTTATCATTTGCGGTGTCAGAAGTCAGGGGCTCCTGAGATAGCTTCTTCTGATACATTTCCTGTAGGACATTAATGTCCAGGTAGCATTTATTGTAAATTTTCCAGGCTTTACGCAGGATCCACCCACCTTTTATGTACGCTAGCAAGAAAAGAAAAAAAAAAAAAAAAAAAAGAACAAAAACATTTGAAAGAGAAAAGATGCGTTAACTGGGTTATCTTTGATCCTCAATACAGACTTACAGACATATAGCACATATCCCTCCTTCATCTTCTTTTCCCTGGAAACATACTAATGACTGCTTAAAAAGCAGCAGCAGTGAGACTGGTCATGAATACTGTCAGGAGCTGTAAAACCACCTTTTTTTTTATTTTTTCTTGGGGGAAGGGGGGGTTCTTTTTTTACCTCCTGAATTTTAATTTGAAGAGGTATACAAAAAAGGGAGGTGGATTTTTCTATAACAAGTTCACGAGACTACTGTACCCGACCACACTGTGTTTTGCTTTTTGATCTCATTAAGCAGTCAAGAGTTTGTTGATAAATGTTCAGGTAAACAGACAACAGGGGGTCTTTTATTAAAAATCAGCACATTATCTGCAGCAGGGCTCATAGGAATAGAATAGGTCCTATGGCAGATAACATGCACTTATCTCTAGTACAGAAACCGAAGAGAGTGGAGATGCAAGACTCACTTGTGCACAAACAAGACAATTTATTGCAAATTCAATTATATGGTGTACAAAGACGCCCAACGTAGACTGTGTTTCAGCGAAAAAGCCTGTGTCAGGGGTCATCAAATTGACATGTGAAATTAAAAATTCTGATTTAATGTCTCAATTTTGCTTCAGCTCATTACATCTCAACATCTGTACTACTGAAGGGAGTGGATTCTGATAGGACGCTGTCAAACCAAAATGTCTTGTATCATTGCTCTCCTTGTTCATCTCCGCTCCATTTTTCTCATCTGGATTTCTGCGGAGATTCTCCCTCTTTGTTGTTTTTTGTCTAATCTTTAGTAAAACACTCCCCCGCCCACGTTAGTTACTCTTTTTCATAATTATGTTAAGAATGTATTCTATATCATTGTTAAACTGCTTTATAAGTATTTGAATAAAAGACCTTGTTTACATTTTTAACAAAAAGCAGCAGCAGAGATACACCAGCTTGTTTCATGTCAGTGTTGCTAGAATTGGGTTTCTATAAGAAATATATGGTCCTCTAGCATTTTTGCATTTCATTTCTACTTGACAAATGAGCTTAAAGGCCAAAGAATGAAAAAAAAAATTGTCTTCTGAAGCCTGCACGAGATTCTTCCACTGAATTTGACTGTCTAGATGACATCAGTGTACAGCTCAGAAATACAGCCAAGATTTTAAAAACCTGGTTCTACATGGGTTCACTTTAGAGAGACAAAGTCTACAAAATTCTGAGTAATGTAGAATGAGTAGAAGTAAATTGATCTTTTACTCATTCCAAAAGTACAAAGACTAGGGGACACTCGAGAAAGTTATATGGAAATATTTTAAAAACAAATAGGAAAAAATATTTCTTCACTCAATGAATAGTTAAGCTTAGGAACTCTTTGCAGGAGGATGTGGTTAACTGTGGTTAGCGTATCTGGGTTTAAAAAAGGTTTGGATGAGTTCCTGGAGGAAAAGTCCATAGTTTGATATTGAGACAGACATTACTGCCTGTCCTGGAATTAGCAGCATTGAATGTTGCTACTAATTGGGTTTCGTTCAAGTACTGTGACCTGGCTTGGCCACTGTTTGGAACAGGATACTGGGCTAGATGAACCACTGGTCTGACCCAGTAGGGCTATTCTTATGTTATACAAGCAAAAGGAGGTACTATTTATAGAACTTTTAAATGGAATTTTAAATACAAATCTGATATGACCATCTACAAGGCAAACACATCACTGAATGAAGGCATAGGTTGAACTATCACTCCTATATTAAAACTTGTTTCTTTATGCTGTGCAGAGCATTAAAATCTCTACAAAGGCCCCCAGTAGCAACGCTTCTAGCCATGGCATCCTGCTGCATGATACAATGGCAAACAAAAAGTATCCTAGTAACACAGTAAATGACGGCAGATAAAGACCTGTACAGTCCATCCAGTCTGCCCAACAAGATAAACTAATTTTACATGGTATGCGATACTTTATATGTATACCAGAGTTTGATTTGTCCTTGCCATTAATTTACATTTTCCTGATTTTTAAGTAAAGATCTTCTGATTCAATTTTTTAAAACTCTGTGTGAAAGTATTCACCGGTGCAGCATATATACTGCACATATAAGTACATAAGTACATAAGTAGTGCCATACTGGGAAAGACCAAAGGTCCATCTAGCCCAGCATCCTGTCACCGACAGTGGCCAATCCAGGTCAAGGGCACCTGGCACGCTCCCCAAACGTAAAAACATTCCAGACAAGTTATACCTAAAAATGCGGAATTTTTCCAAGTCCATTTAATAGCGGTCTATGGACTTGTCCTTTAGGAATCTATCTAACCCCTTTTTAAACTCCGTCAAGCTAACCGCCCGTACCACGTTCTCCGGCAACGAATTCCAGAGTCTAATTACACGTTGGGTGAAGAAAAATTTTCTCCGATTCGTTTTAAATTTACCACACTGTAGCTTCAACTCATGCCCTCTAGTCCTAGTATTTTTGGATAGCGTGAACAGTCGCTTCACATCCACCCGATCCATTCCACTCATTATTTTATACACTTCTATCATATCTCCCCTCAGCCGTCTCTTCTCCAAGCTAAAAAGCCCTAGCCTTCTCAGCCTCTCTTCATAGGAAAGTCGTCCTATCCCCACTATCATTTTCGTCGCCCTTCGCTGTACCTTTTCCAATTCTACAAAGTTGAGTGCTAATTTCTAGAGAGGATCTCTTTTCTTAACATCACCCTGACCTATCTCATCGCACTGAAATTTCCTCAAGCAAAAGGGCCCGGCCCAGCCATTTCCAAATACCAGATTTGCAGCACACCTGACAGTTCTTGCTTGACAAAGGAAAGCACAGCCAGATACACTTGGCAGTCTGCAACAATGATCTGCCTCTGAAGCCGATCCACCATGAACTGTGTAGATCTTCCAGCAGTAACCTGTTGAAAAAAAAAAAATAATGGAAATACAGTCATGAAATACAAAGGCGTAATTATGTCTTACCAGATATTTGTTTTCTTTAGTCAGCAACACTGTTCTAAATAAGTAGGTATAAGCTCTTCCTACCAGCAAGTGGAGGTTGAGAAAACTGAATTCTGCCAGTGATATCATCAGCATAAACTGAGGTGCTCCCTGGAACAATCCAGTATGCATCTGCCCAAGCAGCAGAAGGCCCCTTTGTAAAGCACCCATGTCCAATCAACCACTGCAGCTGCAATGATAATCAAGCGAAAAAAAAAAACACTACACAGTAGCACTCACTACCCTCAGGGTACTACCCATCTTTTCCCCATCTATATATCTGCACTTGGCCCCTCAGCTACATAGAAAAGCAACAGCATCATATCTATGCTATTTGAAAGTTCTGTCACGTTGCTTATAAGGTGTTTCATTTATATTATGCTGACATTGTATTACATTACATAAGTTCTTATATTCTGCAATTACCCATTTAGGTTTTAGGTGAATTACACCTAAAAAGCTCCAGCAAGTTCTGGAGAATAACAATCATGAGAAAACACACACAATAAAAACAAAATATTACAAAAGACAGTTAAGGTTCATACAACCAACCAACCAGTTAAGAATCACTTGAACAAGTTTTCAGTGCTTTCCTAAAATGAATATAACTTTGCAATGATCTGATTTCTAGTGGAAGTTCATTCCAAATAAGAGGAGCTTGATACATAAAAAAAGTGGTGTTAACTACTCTTACATTTTAGGCCTTTATAAATTGGAAAGTGTAGTTGTATGGCATCACAAATATAGTATTTAGATGTAAATGAATTAGATCATACATATAAGCAGGCACTAATCCATAAAGTACTTTGTAAACAGTCACACAAACCTTAAAACAAAAATCTGCTTCCATAGGAAACAAATGCGGATTTACCAATAAGGGAGGTTACACTATCAAATTTACAAGTTGAGAAAATTAAGCAGGCCGCAGTATTCTGGACAAGCTGTAATATTTTAAGTTGATTCTTCAGGCTCCTGCATAGATATTACTGTAGTCCAACAGGGAAAAATGATGACCTTGGACTACAACATGAAAAACAGCTACATCCAAGAGACTGTGAATTCACCTAAGTTTACTCGGGAGTAAATATGATTTCCTTTACTAGTAAACAAATCTAGGAATCCAACTTCAATGATCCTGATAAATATTATTCCCACAATTTTGATATGGTCTTCAAAAATGAAATCAGGATTGCTTAATTTAAGAATGTTATCATTCCAAATGTCACATTGGCCTAAATATAAGAATTTGTTTTTTTCCATATATTTAGCTTTAGTCTATGATTGGAAATCCAATTTTCTACATAATAAAGGCAATCTCTAATTTTAAATGAGGTATCTTCTGCTGTCTGGTAAATGGGAATAAAGATTGTGATGTCATCAGCATAGCTAAAACTTTTTAATCCCAAATCTGCTAATGATGTTCCTAAAGACGACAATAACACATTAAACAGAAGGGGAGCGAGGGGGGAGAGAAGGGACCCCTGTGGGGCCCCCCATCTCACCTGCCAAGCTTCTGAAAGACAATCATGAAAATTAACTTTATATGTCCTGACTGTTAGGAAGCTCTCTTATCAAACAATACTTTTGATCAATTCCAAAGCTATTAGCAATTGGTAATCCACTAAATTGAAAACAATGGAAAGGTTTAGTTGTAAAATAATTTATTTATGATATTTATATCCCACATTTTCCCGTACAATTTCGAGTTCAATGTGGCTAACAAGCTAAAAAAAGAAGTCATTACAAAATATGAAACAAAATAAATAAACCCTCACATTGCTGTTTGGTCTGTCTAAAATTTCTGCCTTCTGCTAACAAATAAATAGCAAAAAAAACCTGATTGAGATTCATGTACTAACTGAAATTTCTCTTTTAACTGTTTGGTTACAAGACCTTCCATAATTTTTACAAACAAGATATAGAGGTTACTGGATAGTAGTTAGTAATGTCGGTAAGAGACAGTTGTTCATTTTTTCGAAATAGGAGTTAAAATGTTACCTGCAGATTCTGGAAAGATCCCTAGAAATAAGATGGTAATTTAAGTAACTTAATAAAAAGAGTAGAAAAGATCTGGGGCAGACTTGACCAGGTATGGCGGACATGTATCCAGAGGGCAATATGACATTCTACATTTGTTAAATAATGGCAGAAACTCTTCCTCCGATATTTCTAAAAAAGTCTACCCAGTATCTATCTACTGGAGTAGGCCCTTTTTCCTCATATATCTTATCTAAATCAACATTACGTCCTTGTTTACTAAGGTGTGCTAGCGCTTTTAGCTCGCTAATGCTAGAGATACTCATAGGAATATATGGATGCCTCTAGCGTTAGCGCGCTATAAACACTAGCACACCTACAGCATGGCTTAGTAAACAGGGTCCTCAGGTTCTTAAATGTTGGTATCTGTTGTTGTATTTTATTACCTTTTCTCTGTCAGTATTTGAACCAAAATTGTGATCTGTTCATTTGACTGTAACGGTTCCTTTGGCTTGGCAAGTGAACTAATTAATTGAAAAAGTTTCTTTTGATTGAGTTGTTCCATTCCTTCTAATTGAGAATAATAAAGTTTCTTTTAAGTCCTAACCAGACATCTACTATAATAAAACTCACCCTCAACGTTCTGAGGACACTGACGTCAGTGAAGCCCGAAGGTTCGTGGTGGTGAAGCCACCAAAATCGCTCCGGGCCCCGCCCTCGAGGGCGGAGCAATGGCAGAACAATGAAGGGGTTGGCAGGGAGGGAGGCAGGGAGGCAATGGGGGGTGGCAAATCGCTCCGGGCCGCGGAGTAATGGCAGAACAACGAAGGGGTTGGCAGGGAGGGAGGCGGGGGGGGTGGCAAATCACTCCGGGCCCCGCCCTCGCGTCAAACATCATGACGTTGGGGGCGGAGCTATGGCAGGACAACCAAGGGGTTGGCCAGGGAGGGAGGAGGGGGGTGTTGGCGATGAAAACCTTGCTAGGACCCGTTTCATTTGCTCTGAAACGAGCTTCTTTTACTAGTTTATATATATTATTAGCTTTATTCCAATCATCTTTATTATCTAGAAATCTATTTTTCTGCCTGATCCTTTCTAATTTATGATAATTAAACATACAAGTTGTCAATTCTTCACCAAACCAAGGATTCTGGGGATGATTTCGAACTGTCCTTCTCACCTGAGCAACAGTACCCATGTTAATTGAATATTCTTCCATGCTGTCTATTATGGTATTGTACTGACATCATATTTCCAAGTTTACTTGATATAGGGCCTCTTTTACAAAACCACACTAGAAATTCCCAGCACAGCAATGCCAAAGAGATCCTTATTATATTTATGTTTATATTTGGTCATTTTACTATTGATATATGGTTAACAAAATTATAAGTTTTATGTCAAAATGGACCTGCTGTACACTACCTTGAATGAATCTGTTCATAAAGGCGGTTAATAAAGCCCAATAAATAAAAATATAGCCATAACAACAGGAACCCCACATGGCTGCCAATCGTAAAATGATAAAATGTTGGGTTTTTTTGTTTTTTGAAGCATTGAAAAGGAAGCACAGAGCACACCCAGAACCCCAGGCTGAGGCCTTCCAAGGGCCGAATTGCAGAACGGTGTCGCTGACTAAACAAAAGGAAATTATCCAGTAAGACAATTTCTCCTTTCTTATAGTTAGCTCCACTGTTCTGCACAAATGGGATGTACCAAAACAGACTACTGGGAAGGGAAAGATGAGGCCCCTTGAATGACGGCTCTGCCAAAGTCTGAGTAGACTCTGGCCAGAACGTCCAATCTGTAGCGCTTAGCACAGGAAAGGATTGACGACCAAGTCGTCACCTGCAAATGTCCTCAGGGAACACTGCCTGGGCCTCCACCCAGATGGCAGCATGAGTCCTAGTAAAGTGAAACTTTAACCCTTGAGGCACAGGATGAATCTTGCAGATGTAGGCGGACTCAATAACCACCTTGATCCACCTAACAATGGAAGCCTAGAAGCTGCCTGGTCCTTCCAAGGGCCATGGAAAGCACAAAGAGGTGGAAAGAGACTAAATTCATTTGTCCCCCTCAGGTGTACTACCGTCCACCTGGCCAGGATGAACAGACAGATGTAGAAATGTTATTGGAAATCAAGGAAGCTAAAACTGGGCAACACAATAATAATGGGTGATTTCAATTACCCTGATATTGACTGGGTAAATGTAACATCAGGGCATGCTAGGGAGGTAAAATTCCTTGACAAAATCAAGAACTGCTTTATGGAGCAGCTGGTACAGGAACCGACGAGAGAAGGAAAAATTCTAGACCTAGTCCTTAGTGGAGCGCATGATCTGGTGCGGGAGGTAATGGTGCTGGGGCCGCTTGATAATCTACTATAATAAAACTCACCCTCAACATTCTGAAGACAACATTCTGAAGTCACTCAGTCACTCACTGAAGGATTCATGGATTCATGGCTCTGTCCTTTTCTGGTTCTCTTCCTACCTCTCCCTCCGCACCTTTAGTGTTCACTCTGGTGGATCCTCTTCTACTTCTATCCCTCTGCCTGTCGGCGTACCCCAGGGTTCTGTTCTTGGTCCCCTCCTCTTTTCTATCTACACTTCTTCCCTTGGTTCATTAATCTCATCCCATGGCTTTTCCTACCATCTCTATGCTGATGACTCCCAAATCTACCTTTCTACCCCTGATATCTCACCTTGCATCCAAACCAAAGTTTCAGCGTGCTTGTCTGACATTGCTGTCTGGATGTCTCAACGCCACCTGAAATTAAATATGACCAAAACCGAGCTTCTCATTTTCCCCCCCAAACCCACCTCCCCGCTCCCCCCGTTTTCTATTTCTGTTGATGGCTCTCTCATTCTCCCTGTCTCCTCAGCTCGAAACCTTGGGGTCATCTTTGACTCTTCTCTCTCCTTCTCTGCTCATATCCAGCAGACCGCCAAAACCTGTCGTTTCTTTCTTTACAACATCCGTAAAATCCGCCCCTTTCTTTCCGAGCACTCTACCAAAACCCTCATCCACACCCTTGTCACCTCTCGTTTAGACTACTGCAATCTGCTTCTTGCTGGCCTCCCACTTAGTCACCTCTCCCCTCTCCAGTCGGTTCAAAACTCTGCTGCCCGTCTCGTCTTCCGCCAGGGTCGCTTTACTCATACTACCCCTCTCCTCAAGACCCTTCACTGGCTCCCTATCCGTTTTCGCATCCTGTTCAAACTTCTTCTACTAACCTATAAATGTATTCACTCTGCTGCTCCCCAGTATCTCTCCACACTCGTCCTTCCCTACACCCCTTCCCGTGCACTCCGCTCCATGGATAAATCCTTCTTATCTGTTCCCTTCTCCACTACTGCCAACTCCAGACTTCGCGCCTTCTGTCTCGCTGCACCCTACGCCTGGAATAAACTTCCTGAGCCCCTACGTCTTGCCCCATCCTTGGCCACCTTTGAATCTAGACTGAAAGCCCACCTCTTTAACATTGCTTTTGACTCGTAACCACTCGCCTCCACCTACCCTCCTCTCTTCCTTCCCGTTCACATTAATTGATTTGATTTGCTTACTTTATTTATTTTTTTGTCTATTAGATTGTAAGCTCTTTGAGCAGGGACTGTCTTTCTTCTATGTTTGTGCAGCGCTGCGTATGCCTTGTAGCGCTATAGAAATGCTAAATAGTAGTAGTAGTAATGGTGGTGAAGCCAGAACACTGACCATGTCTCTCTGCCCCGCCCTCGCATGACGGACCAATCAGAAAAAACACCCTCAACATTCTGAAACACAAAGGACCATCACAACACCGTTCCCAGGCAACACTAGGCAACGTAAGACGGACCAATCAGAGGAAACTACGTGACAATAAGGGAGGAGCATTCCCCAGCAGAATGGCTCATTATCTGTGCAGCACGGAGAGCACAGAACCACCGCTGGAACGAGAGAAGAATATTCCTGCTGTGGGTATGTGCAAAAATAGACCAGGGGAGAGGGGGGGAGGGAAATTTTTAAATGCCTAATGCCAGTACTGAAGAGTGCCAGAGGGCCTATAGCACAGACTATATTTGGGATCGCTTGACATAGAGTCAGAGGAGCCGGAAAACAACGTGCCCGTCACCATCTGGGACAAGGACAAGCTGCGGCCCAGCTGGAAGGATTACCCGCGACCCAGCCAGCAGCAAACAGCGACCAAGGAAGGGGGCGGAGCGTGTTTCCCTACTCCTTCCCTGCCTAGGAATCGCTGGAGACTGGCTGCCAAACTAACGAAACAACCGCACACTGATGCACTACCTCCATCATTAGAAAGGCATCCACTCTTTCTTCAACAGAAATGCAAACTAATAATACAAAACAAACAAAGAATACATGATTTCTCAGGCGGCTGCAGGTAACTCCCCACCCCCTTCCTCTTCCCCTTTTGCCGAAGCGGCCAAGGACGTGCCCAACCATCCCCAGCCTCAGGCAAGCTGTCTCCCACCTCGGGGATTCCCCGAGCACCCGGAGAAAGACGGCGCTGATTCCTGCAGCGCATAAATGTTCCAGCATTCCCCTGCAGCCAGCCTGAAATGGACCAAACATACCGGATCACCCCCCCGACTGCCCGAGACCGTGCTCTTCTCCCTTCCGCCAACTTAAAACAACCATCCCCGTCCTCAGGCAAGCCGTCACCCACCTCCAGGATGCCCAGAACCCCAGCCCAATGGAAAAAGATGGCGCTGCTTCCAACAGCACATTTCTCTTCCAGCATTCCCCTACAGCAGCCCTGAAACGACCAAAAAATACCGACAGACAAAGAACGTGCTCCTCAACCTTCCGCCCATCTAAAACAACACTGCTGCCTCAGCACAACACAAAAAAAAAAAAACATGGAAAAAAAAAAAACAACACTCAACAAAGGCTGACACCCCCTACAACCACATTTACATTTCACCAACAGAAAGACCCCCCTCCACAAACCTCCTTGACAGACAAAACTACACACACACACAATACAACAGAAACACACCCTCAAAGCCACACACCAATCCAACCCACTTTGCCAGCACAGCACAGCACATCCCCCAACCCCCAAGCAAAAAACAAAACAAAACAAAAAAAGACACACATCAACAACCTGCACACACACCGCACCCTCACACACACACACACACACAAAATAACTCTGTGACACATACACACAAAAAAAACCCACATGCTAGCGCCCGTTTCATTGGTTTCGGAAACGGGCCTTTTTTACTAGTAGTGATCATAATATGATCGGCTTTGATATTAGCTTTGAAGTAAGTATACAAAGGAAATCAAATACGTTAGCATTTAACTTTAAAAAAGGAGACTATGATAAAATGAGAACAGTGAAAAAAAAGACTTAGGAGCAGCTGTGAGGGTCAAAAATTTACATCAGTCATGGATGCTGCTCAAAAATAGCATCCTGGAAGCCCAGGCCAAATATATCCCATGTATTAAAAAAGGAGGAAAGAAGACCAAACGACAGCCAGCATGGTTAAAACATGAGGTGAAGGAAGCTATTAGAGCTAAAAGAAAATCCTTCAGAAAAAGGAAGACGGAACCGAATGAAAATAATAAGAAACAGCATAAGGAATGTCAAGTCAAATGCAAAGCGCTGATAAGGAAGACAAAGTGGGACTATGAAAAAAAGATTGTGTTGGAAGCAAAAACACATAGTAAATATTTTTTTAGGTATATTAAAAGCAAGAAGCCGGCAAAAGAATTGGTTGTACCGTTAGATGACCGAGGGTTAAAAGGGGCTATATCAGAGAAGACAAAGCCATCGCAGAGAGATTAAATGAATTCTTTGCTTCGGTCTTCAACGAGGAAGATTTGGCAGAGCTCCCAGTGCTTGAAATGGTATTCAAAGCTGACGAAATCGGAGAAACTGAATGAAATCTCTATAAACCTGGAGGATGTCCCATGTAATGGGACAATTTGACAAATTGAGAGTAGCAAATCTCTTGGACCGGATGGTATTCATCCCAGAGTACTGAAAGAATTGAAAAATGAACTTGCGGACTATTGTTAATAACATGTAATTTATCTTTAAAATGAAGCATAATACTGAAGATTGGAGATTGGTCAATGTAATGCCGATTTTTAAAATAGGTTCCAGATGAGTTCCAGGAAATTACAGACCGGTGAGCCTGACGACGGTGCCAAGCAAAATGGTAGAGACTATTATAAAGAACAAAATTACAGAGCATATTCAAAAGCATGGATTAATGAGACAAAGTCAACATGGATTTAGTGAAGGAAAATCTTGCCCCACCAATCTATTATATTTCTTTGAAGGGGTGAACAAACATGTGGATAAAGGTGAGCCGGTTGATATTGTGTATCTGGATTTTCAGAAGGCGTTTGACAAAGTACCTCATGAAAGACTCCAGAGGAAATTGGAGGGTCATGGGATAGGAGGTAGTGTTCTATTGTGGATTAAAAACTGGTTAAAAGATAGAAAACAGAGAGTAGGGTTAAATGGTCAGTATTCTCAATGGAGAAGGGTAGATAGTGGGGTTCCCCAGGGGTCTGTGCTGGGACTGCTGCTTTTTAACATATTTATAAGTGATCTAGAAATGGGAGTAACTAGTGAGGCAATTAAATTTGCTGAGGACACAAAGTTATGCAAAGTTGTTAAATTGCAAGAGGATTATGAAAAATTACAAGAGGACCTTACAAGACTGGGAGACTGGGCGCCTAATTGGCAGAAGACGTTTAATGTGAGCAAATGCAAAGTGATGCATGTGGGAAAGAGGAACTCGAATAGTAGCTACGTAATGCAAGGTTCCACATTAGGATTCACCGACCAAGAAAGGGATCTAGGTGTCGTCGTTGATGATACGTTGAAACCCTCTGCTCAGTGTGCGGCGGTGGCGGGTAAGAAAGCAAATAGTATGTTAGGTATTATTAGGAAAGGAATGGAAAACAAAAATGAGGATATTATAATGCCTTTATATCGGTTCATGGTGCGAAAATATTGTGTTCAATTCTGGTCACTGCATCTCAAAAAAGATATAATGGAATTAGAAAAGATACAGAGAAGGGCGATGAAAATGATAAAGGGGATGGGACGACTTCCCTATGAGGAAAGGGCTGAAGTGGCTTGGGCTCTTCAGCTTGGAGAAAAGACGGCTAAGGGGAGATATGATAGAGGTCTATAAAATAATGAGTGGATTGGAACGGGTAGATGTGAAACATTTTGTTTATGCTTTCCAAAAATACAAGGACTAAAGGGCATGCTATGAAGCTACAAAGTAGTAAATTTAAAACAAATCAGAGAAAATTTTTCTTCACTCAGCGTGTAATTAAACTCTGGAATTTGTTGCCAGAGAATGTGGTAGTTAGCTTAGAGGGGTTTAAAAAAAGGTTTGGAGGGCTTCCTAAAGGAAAAGTCCACAGACCATTATAAAAATGACTTGGAGAAAATCCACTGCTTCTTTCTAGGATAAGCAGCATAAAATGTATTGAACTTTTTTGGGATCTTGCCAGGTACTTGTGATCTGGATTGGCTCAGAGACTTCCAAGTCTCTCAGGTGAGTGAAGCACGGCCAAAAAAGACGTTTTTTTATTATTGAGGAGGTGAATGACGGCGAAAATGGACGACTTTTTTTGATGGCCGGCCTCAACTGCACTTTTGTTTTTATTATTGCGGCCGGGGGGGGGGGGGGGGGGGGGGGGGGGGGGAGGGGCGGAATGACTTTTATAGCGGTTTTTTATCAGTTTTCAATCCCACGCAGCCCCAATGAGAGCTACAGACCTCTTGTTAGAGTTTCCAGCGTTAAGGCAATCGGAAAAGCTTACTGCATCTCATTACAATAGGGTTTCTACACAATTTGCTCATCAGCATTCAGTTTTCGTTAGCTGCTACCGCCGTTGTAAAATGGCTTTTAGTGCATGCCAGGGTTTACTACTTGCTGGTTAATGGCTCGTTAGGTTTAGTGCATCTGGCCCTAAATGTACTAAGCCCCCTCAAAGCAACCAAAAGGGCTACAATTATTAGAGAGGTTTTTACCATCAAGGATTCTGGGCCAAAAGCAAAAGAGAAATTCAACTCCTCCTTGGAAATCTTGCATCGAGGGAAAAATAAAATCTTTGTGAACGGAAGTGTCCTTGATAGATGGGTACCTAAAAGGATCACGATTACCAAAGAAACAGGAAGATCCAAAATATCAAATTTAAACATGTTGCATTGACGAAGGAAGATCTTAAATTCATATGCTCCAATAATAAATTAAAAGTAACACCTGAAGTACAAAAATTGCAGAGATATGAAGAAAACAGACGAGAGAGATATCAAAATAAATTATTTAGGGAACATCCAAAACAATTCTACAGGGAACTTGGAAAGAATATCCACGCAGTGAAAACACCACCAAATAAAGCTGAGACAAATATTCTGGAGAAAGTTATCCCTGTAGAGAATAAGCAAGATGCAGAACGGCTACCCTGCGTACAGGAGAATTTGAAATGGGTCAACATTTTCATATGGAATGGCCTGAACTAACAACAAAAGAGTTGGAACACAGGTTAAAAAGATCCCCAAACTGGAGAAGTCCTGGCCCAGATGGAGTGACCAATATTTTGCTTAAACAGTTAACGCCCCTCCAATAAGACATGGCAAACCAAAAATCAATTGATGAGGCAGCCAAATCTGATACCATATTGGATAGAACACTTCTTCCAAAGTGAGATCCAATTAACATTCCTAAAAATTAGACTGATAATTTGTCTACCTACAGTCTACAAGCTGTTCACTGCAATAGATGCTGACAGAATATGTGATCATATCCTCCTTTTTTTTGTTTGTTTGTTTTTCTTAGACCAGGCAGATTCATTTGGATTTGTTGTGTGAGAATAGATTGTTATTGTGGAGATAGAGAAGTCTCTGAAGCTTGTAAAATTGATTATCTTGGACAAAGCACTTGGGGAGTTGTATTAACCTTAAACTTGCATCACTTTGAACAGGAACAACAGAGGTACATTGCCTTGCTGAGCTACGGAATGGCATGTTTGTATTGCTATCCTGACTGGATTTCTGCCATGGGGAGGGGGATTCCCTCCTGAAAGAGGAGAGTAGCATTACTGACAGTAGGGTCACTGTGGGTTTGTTTACTTACAGCTGGCTGTGCAGGCTTTGAAGAACAGTGCTTTTTTACCTTTCTTTCCATTTATCTGCACTGTGTTTGTTCACGGAATCACTGCTATCCCATGGTTGTGCCAGTGGAAGCCAAGCAGGATCAGAGGAGGTGGTGGGGGGTAGAGCAACGGTCTCAATTCTGTGAGCTTTGTGCTCCAGAGCCCCCGATTCTAAAGGAAAGACTGTGGCTTGCTAAGCAGCAAAACATTTGTTTTAAACTTTTCTGCAGTCTCCTGTGCTTAGGGTTGAGGGGAGGAGTGAGGGACTGAAGAGGAAGCAGTCAGTAGAGGGGGAAAAAAAAGGCCTGAATTTCTCTTCTCTACCCTCCACGATAACCGGACATTTCTTACCTCTTCTCAAAGTTATGGCTGGGGATAGGAAAATTTTTGGATTTTACTCAAATTAAAGGGTTATGGAGGGCAATTATTAGAGAGAATAAGGTATTTAGATTGTCCATTAGATTGTAAGCTCTTTGAGCAGGGACTGTCTTTCTTCTATGTTTGTGCAGTGCTGCGTACGCTTTGTAGCGCTATAAAAATGCTAAATAGTAGTAGTATTTTCAAATGGGGAAATGCACAAGCTCAGAACACGTGTTTGGAGTGAGGTATTTTGAAAGCAGACTGGCAGAAAGGGGGGGGGGGGGAGTTACAATACTACATTAAAGGGGATGTAGTAGGGACTTTCGGCCTGGCAGGCAGTAGAAGCAGGGATCCTGAGCTTGTCCCTCTCCCCTCCCCACTCCATCCCTAGTAAATTTCAGCTCAAAGCAAATTAGGCTAAGAAAATTATGAAGAATGCCAAAGATAGTAAAAGGAAAACAAATAAAAGCACTGGAGAGATAGATGTATGCTACCAAAATTGATAAAATGTCACTGGGCAGAAAAGGACGGTACTTCATCGTTGGAATCTGCCACATGCGGTGAAAGTGATGAGATGTTAAATGAGCTGGAAGAATCACTAAATAAAGTGCTAAAATAAATTCAAGAGGTCAAAGATGAGATCCTTCAAATGGTCACCGGAAAGCTGGAGGAAAAATCTGATGCTATAGTAGAGTTGGTAACAGAAGCTGAGGGCTGAATAGGTGAGCTCAAATATAGACAACTGAGAGAGGAGACAGAGATCATACTGGCATAAAAGCAATTAAAAGACTGAAAGAAATTGGAAGATCAAGAAAATATAAGCTGGGGATCTAAAGAATTGATGGTCTGCTGGAGGGGCTGTTAAGCAATTGTTATTTTACTTTCCGAGCTCTCCAGCAATACTGTTTTGAAATTGAGAGGGCACAGACAGCTATACTCCAACTTTTCAAAATTATTGGAGGTGCTAAACCCAATGGAAATAACCTCTCCCTGGACACAGTCAAAGAGTTTGCTCAATATTGGGGGTGCTCAAGCACCCACAGCACCCATAGAGCTATGACTCCAACCTGGCCTGGCCCCACATGAGCCATAACAAGTGATGACTGTAAAACTCTTAAGATACGAGGATGTGGGCTATGTCCTGAAAAAAAGCCTGAAGAGAGAAATTTGAGATTTATAAACAAATGGAAATTAGGATGTATCCAGGCTTCTCTAAGAAGATGGTGCAGAAGAATAAAGAGCTGGTGCAGTATCAAGACTTACTGAAAAATAAAGGCATCAAGGCAGATACCTGATTCACTGCCAAGTTAATGACAGTGAACGATGGGGTTAAATTTTTTTCCACCTCTGGTTGAAGCTGCAGCTAAGTTTCAGGAGGGCCTAAAGATAACACCAAACAAATAGGACCCTGCTGCAGAAATGGCAAAAAACATATCCAGTGAGCCAAGCAGGTAGCTGGGTACAGACTAGGAAATGCAGGCTGTGAAATGGGAGTACACCTGATAACGAGAGAGGCTGGAGGTACAATGTTCAAGGATGGTACTCCTGGTGGAGAAAACCTGCAGAAGGGAGTAGGAGGAACTGGGAGATAATTGATAACTGGGCTGAGGATGCGACAGCAGAGCAGGAAGACAGTACAAAAAGAAAAAGAGAGAAGGACCGAGGACCAGACTGTGCACCAGAGAGTTAAGGAAATTCTGACCAGCAAACACGACCCAGAGCTGAATAATATTGGGATTCGATCTTAGGGCAGCTGATTACTGTAGGTGGTAAGGTACCTCTCTAGATAATGAAATGACTGAGTTAGATGTCACGATGTGTTATTTTGGAGAGGGAGGGGAATGAATAGGGGAGGGGGTAATGTATTCAGGTGCAGAGGGTGATGCTTGGTCGGACAAATTGTATGATCTGGGAAGCATTCCAGGATCTATTTAAAAAAAGAGAGGAGGTGGGGAGGTCGGTGAAGAAGGAGAAGAATAAGAGGAGATAGAGACAATGAGCTTAAAATGATAGAGTAACTCAAGATGTCATTTAAGATAGCTATTTTCTTTTTTTTTCTTTTTGCATTTTAATTTAATTAAGAAAGCATACAGAAAACAAAGACTTTACAGATCCATATTACGATGACAAATATCACAGCAATTACCAAGCATCTGTGTAGTCAGTTGGTATCCCCTTCGCTATAACAATACACCATATTAACATCTCTCTCCTTCCTCCCTAATGAAAAAAAACCCCACCCCACAAACCTAGAACATTAAGCAGTAAACAAAGAGGAATTGGGACTAGCAGACCATTGTATATAAGGGTCCCATGTTTGGTGATATTTCACAATAGATCCGTTGCAGCTCGCTGCTAACTTAGATGATCTGCTGCAATTGGACTACATTCACCTGATGTCTGAGGACCAGGGAATGTCAGTTGTTTCCTATGTTGTTTAAGCTTATGGGCCAAAAGCCTACTAGATTTATTGCTAAACTCAAAGTATTGTTGACGCACCCTCTGAAGCTGCTCCAAAATATTGGCCAACTGTAATTCATTAAGCTGCATACGAAGCTTGTGTGCTTGATCTAGAAGCTGAGATTGCAAGGGGGGCCTTTGACGACATAGTTGTCTCTCTATCTCGGCTAATCGTGCATGGAGTTCCTTCTCTTCCCTACGAGCCTTCAACGCTACAAAGTGGCCCCGAAGGACAGCCTTAAACCCATCCATAATGTGCCCGGCGATACCTCCCCGTTATCACTGAACAAAATATATTCTTTAATTTGGCTCTCAGTATGTGAAACATGTGGCATATCAGATAGCAAAGCATCATCCAAGCACCACTGTGTGAAAGTTCGAGGGGTCCCCAACAGATGCAACGCCAGAAAAACCGGGGAATGATCAGACCAAGTACCTGATTCAATTCGATGAACTGAGATCAATGGGAGGAGCAAAGACTCTCCAAGCCAAAAATCAATGCGGAATAAGAGTTGTGCACCGAGGAGAAATAAGTGTAGTTCCTAAAAGTAGGATTAGAATGACGCCACAGGTCTAGCAGTTGCCATTGATTAGCAAAGGCCTGTAATCGCCGCCTATCTCATTGAGCATAATGAACAGTTGCCACTGAATTATCTAATAGAGAATTAAACTTGACATTAAAGTCCCCTCCCACTAAAAGCATACCTGCACTATGGTGTATAATAGTTTGATCTAAGCAGTTGAAAAATTCCTCATGGTCCGCATTTGGACCGTATATATTAACTATAGTATATTATTATTATTATTTATTGCATTTGTATCCCACCTTATCCCACCTATTTGCAGGCTCAAAGTGGCTTACATAGTTTTGTTACACACAGTTAATTCTGGATGTCATGTACAATTAATTGTTGTGCAGAGATTAATTAGGGGAAGAAGTAGAGAGAAGAAGGAAGGAATTTAATAGGTATAGTAGACGATGGGTTTTCAGAGGTGGATTAGTATTGCTGATCCCCCAATGAAAAGGTTATTACTAAAAAGTGACCACCCCTATCTTGGACCACATTAGAGATTTCCCAGGGCCTAGAGTCATTAAATGCTATCATGACCCCTCGGGTCTTAGTGTTATCACAGTTGGAGGCAAAATATAAATGTGGATATTTACGATGTTGACAAACACGCTCATGAGCAACTTTCAAATGGTTCTCCTGTACCCAGGCAATGTCTACTTTCAAGCAAATTAACTCCCAAAAGAGTAATCGTCTCTTCATAGGAGTATTCAGTCCCCTGGCATTGAGAAGCAGTAGAGATAACAATGACATTAATGCAAAACTGACATCAATTAGACTTCCCACTTCTCTCCCCAGGACTCATATCATCACACGTATCCGCCAGTCCCCTTAAGCTACCCTTTTCATCAATTCCACCTAGTCCCCAAACCCTCTTACCCTCCCTTCCACCCTCCCCATCCAACCCACACATATCCATGACACCCTATCCATATCAGAAAAGCAGTGGCGTAGCCAGACAGCCAGTTTTGGGTGGGCCTGAGCCCAAAGTGGGTGGGAACAAAATTTTCTCTGCTCCGCCCTCCCTCCACCACTATACCCACCGTTTTTCCCTCCTCTCCACCCCATGCCTACCATTTCTCCCCCTCCCCACCTATCCCCTCTGTATGCAGCATGTGTCCCTCCCCTCCACCTCATACACAGCCAAGACTTCTCCCTTCCTCACCCCTCCACCCCTTTGCTGCATCTCCCTCACCCACCAACCAAGCCTCATCTTTCCATCTTCCCTTCCCCCTGTGCAGCTGCTGTGTCCCACCCGTCTTCCCTCCCCCATGCGACATCTTCCCCCCCCCCCCCCCCCGTGCAGCTGCAGCATCTCACCCTCCTTGCAGGCCCGCCCAGCAGCAAAGTTCCTGACGGCGATTCCAGTCGCAGTGATTCCCACATGCTGCCTGCTGGGTGCCGCTCAACAATCTCCTCGCGCTAAGCAGCGCTAATCCGGAAGTCTCTCCTGCAGAGGAGAGACTTCCTGGTTAGCGCTTAGTAGCGCAAGGAGATTGAGCGGCAGCCGGCACTGGCAGGCAGCGTGTGGGAATCGCTGCGACTGGAATCACCGTCAAGAACTTTGCTGCTGGGCGGGCCTGACCCGAAATTGGGTGGGCCCAGGCCCACCCGGGCCCGCCCGTGGCTACGCCCCTGCAGAAAAGGTGCCCAATTGAAGGAATGTGACCCTCATACCCACAACCGATATGTCAAACTTTCATAAAGACAATATATCAAACCCCCACATAGCAAAAAATTGCAGCATTATGAAACATCAATATATCCCCCAGCCCCATATAACCAACAATCCCAAGTAACAGTCAGGTCCAACTACCAACCCCAATATCAAAAGCGGGAACTGAGGAACTGAGTTCGATTCCCACTTCATGCACATGCAGCTCCTTGTGACTCTGGGCAAGTCACTTAACCCTTCATTGCCCCATGTAAGCCACATTGCACCTGCCATGAGTGGGAAAGCGCGGGGTACAAATGTAACAAAAAATAAATTCATACATGGACATCGACCCCAAAAGGGCCCGGCAGTTTCAGCATGCTTATCCGACATTGCTGCCTGGATGTCCAACCGCCACCTGAAACTGAACATGGCCAAGACCGAGCTCATTGTCTTTCCGCCCAAACCCACTTCTCCTCTCCCTCCACTGTACTTCAGTCGATAACACCCTCATCCTCCCCGTCTCATCTGCTCGCAACCTCGGAGTCATCTTCGACTCCTCCCTCTCCTTCTCTGCCCATATCCAGCAGACAGCCAAGACCTGTCGCTTCTTTCTCTATAACATCAGCAAAATTCGCCCTTTCCTCTCTGAGCACACCACCCGAACTCTCATCCACTCTCTCATTACCTCTTGCCTTGACTATTGCAACCTACTCCTCACTGGCCTCCCACTTAACCATCTACCCCCCCCCTTCAATCCGTTCAGAATTCTGCTGCGCGTCTTATCTTCCGCCTAGACCGATATGCTCATATCACCCCTCTCCTCAAGTCACTTCACTGGCTTCCGATCAGGTACCGCATACAGTTCAAGCTTCTCCTACTAACCTACAAATGCACTCAATCTGAGGCCCCTCACTACCTCTCTACCCTCATCTCCCCTTACGCTCCTACCCGTAACCTCCGCTCACAGGACAAATCCCTCCTCTCAGTACCCTTCTCCACCACCGCCAACTCCAGACTCCGCCCTTTCCGCCTCACCCTATGCTTGGAATAAACTCCCTGAGCCCATACGCCAAGCCCCCTCCCTACCCATCTTCAAATCCTTGCTCAAAGCCCACCTCTTCAATGTTGCTTTCGGCACCTACCCATTGTACCTCTATCCAGGAAATCTAGACTGCCTCAATCTTGATTGACTGCACTTTTTGTCCTTTAGATTGTAAGCTCCTTTGAGCAGGGACTGTCCTTCTTTGTTAATTGTACAGTGCTGCGCAACCCTGATAGCGCTTTAGAAATGTTAAATAGTAGTAGTAATATAGCCTCAATGGGTAATCCAGCCCAGATCTGATGTGAGGTGGCCAGCCGATTGCTGGTGCTGCAGATACCATTTAGGGTGGAATTTCAAGGTGGAGGACGGCCGAGCCATGCCAGATTTTGATGGTGTCATCGCCAGGTCCCCTCCACTCAGGAAGGACCTCACAAGCTTCTGAAATAGATTTAACCTGGTTCATGCATCCATCTTTGTAGAAAACAAGTGCAAATGGGTGCATCCATCTGTAACGGATGCCCATCTCACAAAGCCTGGCAGTAACTGGCTTCAGGTCAGCCCGGCGCTTCAAGGTGGCTGATGTTAGATCCTGGTAGATCTCCACGGAGTAAGAGTCCCATTTGAAATCAGTGGCTTGTCGCACTGCCTTTAGAATTTGTTCTTTCAGCTTGAAATCTTGAAAACAAGCAATAATATCTTTAGAGAGGTTATTCTGTGCCGGCCTGAGGGCTCTATGTGATCTCTCCAATATTACACTGTCCGGCGCAATGGGCGAACCAGTTGCAGACAGCAGCAAGCTAACCACTCGTTGAACCACCAGCTCACTGTCTTGGTATGTTGGGGTCTCCGGAAGACCACAAAACCGCAAACTGTTGCGTCAGCTCCAGTTCTCTAGATCTTCTAATTTATCAGCCATTTGCTGCTGTCCGATACGGATATCTGTGATCTGCTAATCCATAGACCCCATTGCCTCTGCATGCTCTTCAAACCGGCCCTCAGCCTCCTCCACACCGTGTCCCAACTCTCTAATCTCACCTCGTAGATCAGCCCCAAGAGTGGCCAAGTCAGAACGGACCGCCTTAAGGTCCTACCGGATCTCCTGTAGCCAAGTGCGTAGCTCAGGAAAAACTCCTTCGGCTCCTGCCTGATCTTGTGTCGGGAACATATCTCCAGGTGACAGGTCTCCAATCATCTCCTGCTCCTGGTCCGCCATGTGCTTTGCACTCGCGCCACCCGCAAACGCAAATTGGGATAAATCTACTGCCTCTGCCCGAGCCTGCATCGCCTCACCAGACCACCTGTGTGAGGTATATCTCCGTTGTATAGGACGGGCAAATGTATATCGCCTTGTGCCAGGGGAATGCGAGAAAAACGCTGCAAGTGAGCAGGAGCTTGGCGCTTAGGCAGCCATGCTACCTGGTGACGTCCCACTCACCTAAGATAGCTATTTTCAATGTGAGAATAACCCAGATAAAAGGAAAAGAATATTAAAACACTTAAAAGGAGAGCAAAGTAAACAGATTTAATTCAAGTAATATAAATTAGAAGGAGGCTCAAAAACTAAAGGAGGATACTAGGAATAAAGTATCTTCTCAGTATATAACTCCAAGAAGAGAAGTGTTGCTATTTTGATAAACAAGACATACTCTCTGTACCATACAATGGGCGCAATATGCAGTGTAGAAAGATGCGGGTATTGGGAAGTGTGGATCATATGGAAATTGACATTTTGAATATGTATGCCCTAAATTAAGAAAAAAGGAGGAAGTAAAGCCAAATGACAGTTGGCATGATTAAAAAGTGAGGTGAAGGAAGCTATTAGAGCTAAAAGTAAATCCTTCATAAAATGTAAGAAGAATTTGATGAAAATACTGTATTCACTCTAATAATCGTCCACCTCTAATAAGCACCAGCCCACCACCTGAGGGCTGGAAAACTCTGAGTCTTAACACCCAAATTCTTATTCCCCCAATAATCGCCCATCCCCAGCCATAACCTTGAGAAGAGTTAAGAAACGTCCAGTCATTGTGGGCAGGTGGAGGGTAGAGCAGAGAAATGCCTAGGTGCCATTTCAGTCATTTTTTGTACACAGAAGTGTCAAGTAGCTCTCCTCACAGCACTTTTAGGTTTTTTTTCCCTCTGCTGACTGTTTCCTGCTCATTTCTCCCCTCAACCCTAACCATAGGAGACTGCAGAAAGGTTTAAAAAATACTCTGCCACTTAGCAAGCCACAATCTTTCCCTTAGTGACGGGGTGGGGGGTTCTGAACGCAAAGCCTGCAGAATCCAAACACTCACTCCACCTCCACTGATCCTGCTTGACACAACCATGGGGTAACAGTGATTCAGTGAAAATACACAGTGCAGGTAAACAGAAAGGAATATGCCATTCCATAGCCCAGCAGGACAATTTACTTCTGTTGTTCCTGCTCAAAGCTGATGCAAATTTGACTGCTTCATCTCCACAGTAACAGTCTGCTCTCACACAACAAACCCAAACACAAGTGAATCTGTCTGGTCTCAGCCTCCATCCACTCTTATTCTAGTTATTTACATTAAATAACAAGAAAGCATGGCTAGAATACAATAAATAACAGCAAGGTATTGTTTCACTCATTTATTTCAATAATTAAAATTTTTGAACACTTCTGCAGTCTGTTGGCTGTCTTTGACTTGTGTCGTCAATTTCAGGCTTCCTAAAAAATTGAATTGACTCCAACCATAAGCTCATGCTAGACTTCAGAAAACCCAGTGTTTCTAATAATAGTCCAGGTATTTATTACAGAGAAAATGCTAAAAGGAAACAGTATAAGGAATTTTATTATTTTATTTTATTTTTGTTACATTTGTACCCCGCGCTTTCCCACTCATGGCAGGCTCAATGCGGCTTACACGGGGCAATGGAGGGTTAAGTGACTTGCCCAGAGTCACAAGGAGCTGCCTGTGCCGGGAACTGAACTCAGTTCCTCAGTTCCCCAGGACCAAAGTCCACCACCCTAACCACTAGGCCACTCCTCAAATTCAAAGCACTGATAAGGAAGGCAGAGAGACTTTGAAAAGAAGATTGCATTGGAGGCAAAAACACATAGTAAAAACTCTTGTATATTAGAAGCAAGAAGCTGGTAAAAGAATCAAATGGACCGCTACATGACTGAGGAGTAAAAGGGGCACTCAGGGAAGACATGGCCATAGTGGAGAGATTAAATGAATTGTTTGTGTCAGTCTTCAGTGATCACGACATGGGAGAGATACCAGTGCCAAAAATGGTATTCAATCCTGATAAGTCATAGAAATCTAAACAAATCTCTGTAAACCTGGAAGATGTAATGTAGCAATTTGACAAACTGAAGAATAGCAAATTGCTAAACTGGATGGTATATATTCCAGAGTACTGATAGCATTAAAAAAAATGAACTTACAGAGCTATTGTTAATAATATGTAATTTATCTTCTAAAATAAAGCATGGCACTGGAAGACCAATATTTAAAAAATGGTGAACCTGACATCAATGCCAGACAAAATGATAGAGATCATGAAGAACAAAATTACAGAGCATATATATAAGCATGGATTAATGAGGCAAAGCCAAGATGGATTTAGTCAAGGGAAATCTTGCCTCACCTATCTACTACATTTCTTTGAGGAGGTGAATAAACATGTAGACAAAGATGAGCCAGTCAATATTGTGTATCTGGATTTTCAAAAGCCATTTGACAAAGTACCTAATGAAAGATTCCTGAGGAATTTAGAAAGTCATGGGATAGAAGGTAAGGTCCTACTGTGGATTAAAAACTGGTTAAAAAATAGAAAACAGACAGACAGTTGGGTTAAATGGTCAGTATTCTCAATGGAGAAGTATAGATAGTGGGGTTCCCCAGGGGTCTGTGCCAGGACCACTGCTTTTAACAAATCTATAAATGATCTAGAGATAGTAAAACTAGTGAGGTAATTAAATCTGCTGATGACACAAAGTTGTTCAAAGTTGTTAAATCGCAAGAGGATTGTGAAAAATTGAAGGACCTTTCAAGACTGGGAGACTGGGCAACTAAATGGTAAATGACGTTTAATGTGAGCAAGTGCAAAGTGCTGCATGTGGGAAACAGAAACCCGAACTATAGCTACTTGATGCTATGTTCCACATTAGGAGTCACTGCCCAGGAAAAGTATCTAGGTGTCATTCTCAGTGACAAGTTGAAACCCTCTGCTCAGTGTGCAGTGGCAGCTATGAAAGCAAATAGGATATTGGGAATTATTAAGAAAGGAATGAAAGACAAAAATGAGAATGTTATAATGTCTTTCTACTGCTCCATGGTGCACCTAAATGCTGTGTGCAATTCTGGTCACTGCATCTCAAAAAAAAAAAAAAAGATAGATGAATTAGAAAAGATACATAGAAGGGAGTCAAAAATATTAAGGGGATGGGGCAACTTCCCTATGATGAAAGGCTAAAAGTGGCTAGGGCTCATCAGCTTGGAAAAGACACAGCTGAGGGTAGATATGATAGAGGTCTATAAAATACTGAGTGGAGTAGAATTGGTAGACGTGAATCCTTTTGTTTACTCTTTCCAAAAATACTAGGACTAGGAGGTATGCAATGAAGCTATTAAGTAGTAAATTTAAAACAAACCAGAGGAAATATTTCTTCACTCAACATGTAATTAAACTCTGAAATTTGCCACCAGAGAATGTGGTAAAAGCAGTAGCGCTTTAGAAATGATAAGTAGTAGTAGTAGCTTAGCAGGGTTTAAAAAAAGATTTGGCTAATTATCTAAAGCAAAAGTCCATAAGCCATTATTAAGATGGAGTTGGGAAAATTCACTGCCTATCTCTAGGATAATCAACAAACTCTGTTTTATTGTTTTGGGATTTTGCCAGGTACTTCTGACCTGGACTGTTGGAAGCAGGATACTGGGCTTGATAGACCTTCGGTCTGTCCAAGTATGGCAACACTTATGTTCTTATGTTAAAAGAAGCTCTCCAGGTATTTGAAGAGAAAGCCAAAGGATTATGAATAATAGGGAAAGATTATAACTGGATAGTGAACTACAGGGAGAGATTGGGTCTAAAGGACCAACCGGAAAGAGAGGTAGGAGGCAAAACTGATGACTGACAAAACTGTGCAATTTGGTGGATTTATAGTGACTATAGATTATACTAATTCAGAATAGAAGGTGTAAAGTTGACACTCAAGAGCAATAACCCTGATGAAGGAGGCTTCTATTTGAGTTTCAGTCATGTGCTAAAAATTCAGGTTTTTTTTCCTCTCTCTCTCTATATCACCACCAAAATTCTTCCCTTCCTTTCTAAGCACAAAACCAAAACCCTTATCCATACTATTTTTCACCTCATTCAAAATTCTGCTGCATGACTTACATTCCACCAGTGGTGCTACGCTCATATTAGTCCTCTCCCTCAAGTCACTTCATTGGCTCCCTGTTTCCGAATACAGTTCAAACTCCTCTTATTGACTTACAAGTGCATTCAATCTGCAGCTCCTCAGTACCTCTCCACTCTTAGTTCTCCCTACACTTCTCCCCGGGATCTCCGCTCATCGGGTAAATCTCTCTTATCCGTATCCTTCTTCTCCACTGCCAGCTCCAAACTCAGTTCCTTTTATCTTGCACCGTACGCCTGGAATAGACTTCCTGAATCAGTATATCGATCTCCATCTCTGGCCGTATTGAAATCTAGGCTAAATGACCCCTTTTTGAGGCTGCTATTAACTTCACCTGTTCAGTACCCACATCTGTAAGTAATTCCCTTATCCCTTATTTGTTCTGTTAATGTCTGTCTTGATTAGCTTGTAAGTTCTGGTCAGCAGGGACTGTCTCTTACATATTTAGTGTACAGTGCTGCAAACATCTAGAAGTGCTATAGAAATAAGTAGTAGTACATCTAATATGGGTTGGGTTTTCTTTCAACATTCTGTTACAAATCCCATTTGATTTGTCAGGCATGAATAACTTCATTTTATTCCATTCAGATACAAAGTAATATTCCCTTATACAAGAAACAAATGAACTATGGCGAGGTGGCAGAAGGGGGTGGGGGTGGAGGAGAAGAAAAAAGATCCCCTATGCAGATTTTAATAGAAGCTACAGGCCATAAAGAAAAATCTTAACATTCCTTCCCATCAACCCTGTTTTGTCAGTAATTGTGATGACAAAAATCACCCAGTATTACATCCTGGGTCTATTCACTCAAGCACTCCTTAGGGAATATGCTTGCTCTGCTTTTATCACCAGCATCCCATACATAGTACAACTTCCAGAGCACCAGCCCTACAGGCACCCTCCTACAAAGGAGATTCTAGTTGCATGAGAACAGGGAGAAAGGTCAATGCCCTTCACACATCTGCCATAAGACACTTACATTCTTCTTGATCTTGCTCTTGATGGTTTCAATAACACCCATTTCTTCACTCTCGCACAGCCTCTCTGTGGTTTTCAAGTCATCACAGGCCATTTGCATTTTTTCTTCTTCAAAGGTCATCATGGCATTCTTTTGGAAACAAAGAAAACCTGTTTATTCTTAGACACACAACTGCAAACAGGATATATGGCACAGATATAAACATGTGCAAGACCAGTGGCATAGCATGAGGTTGGAGAGTCAAAATGTGGCACCTTAGGACTCCCACTGTTGTTATCAATCACTTCACATTTTTTTTAAACACACTGAGGGATATTTTCGATATAATTTTTAAATCGATTTTGGACATTTTGTGAAATGTATCCAAAAATCCAGTAGCGAACATGGCCATTATTCAAACCAGAAAAGGTTGTTTTGTTTTTTTGTTGAAAATGGACATTTGCTGCATGTTTTAGTGCTCAGTGAACCTATTTTCGGAAAAATAAAAAATACATTCAAGGGGAAAATGCATAAAAACAAGCCAGACAAATATATAGGGGGCCAGCATTATTATTATTAACATTTGTATAGCGCTACCAGACACATGCAGCGCTGAACACCTGACATAGAGAGACAGTCCCTGCTCGACAGAGCTTACATTCTTAGTAGATTGGCCACACAGACATCCTAGCAGGGCAGTGAAGCACCCTACAGGGCACTGCTTTGGATGTCACATAAAAGGTCCCAGGTACACATCTCACCATTACCCCCTTATAATGTATGGCGAGCCCTCCAAAACCTATCAAAAACAGTAGGTTTCTGGTAGGTTTTGGAGGGTTCACACTTTCCACCACAAGGGTACCAGTTAGAGTGGGATATAGGCCTGGATACCCTTATCTACTACTGTGCACTGCACTGACCACTAGGCTACTCCAGGGGCCTGCTTGCTGCTCTAATAGGATTGGCCATTAGATTTGAAGCTGTCACAGACGTTGGTGTGTACTGTTTCTTCCACAACTTTCAGGGGGTGGAAGGGGGCCCAGTGACCACTGAGGAAAGTAAGAAAGGGGGGGGGGTTATGCCTTAATCCCTCCAGTGGTCATCTTGTCATTTAGGGTAACTTTTTGTGCCTTAGGTGTGACTGAAACAGGTCTAGACCAAAACATCCAACTTTTAGCCCTGGATGTTTTTACTTTGTTCCATTATGGCAGAAAAACATCCAAGTTTTGGAAATGCCCAAATCCACTCCCAACACACCCTTTTGTGATTTGAATGCACTGCAGAGAAAAACATCTCAAATCAAAATTTTGAAAATCATGATTTGGACATTTTTCTGCCACTTTATGTTGCTTTTGAGACTTTTTCTCTTTGAAAATGAGTCTCACTATCTGATCCAGGTAGCAGAGTTTAAAAAAGGTTTGGATGGCTTCCTAAAGAAAAAGTCCATAGACCATTATTAAATTGGACTTGGGGAAAATCAACTATTTCTGGGATAACCAGCATAAAATGTTTTGTACTTTTTTTGAGGATCTTGCCAGGTATTTGTGACCTGGATTGGCCACTGTTGGAAACAGGATGTTGGGCTTGATGGATCTTTGATCTGTCCCAGTAACTTGTAACTGTCAACAGGCCTAGATTTCAGAGTAATCAATGCATGTAAAGAATGCTGGTTCTCAAATAATACAACTGCCAACCTTTCTCATGAACATGAACTGTGAAACACTCTGACGGCCAGACCTGTTTCCCGGATGAGAGATGTACACCCTTGCAGCTAGAGAAGACTCCTCATACTGCAGTTCATGTATATATGTTGTGGAACACCGTGTACATTTTTGGACACTAGAGAGTTGAACGAAGAAAGAAATTTCACCCATCCCCAGTGGAATCTAACCCATACCTACCTGTACACGCTAAGATCCATTCCATCCCCACAACTATTGTCCTCCATCCCCACCATACCTGCAGGAGTCAGCGCTATTATTTACTTGCTCATAGCCCTCTGTTTCCTCCCAACCCCAATAGCTTCTTGGATGGTATCCACTATTCAACCAATGCTTGTTCTAAGCCTTAGTCTGGCAGTCCAGTTGCCTCTCTGGGCATTCTAAGCCTCATTCTGGTGCTCCAACTGCCTTTCTCCATGCATTCCAAGCCTCACTCTAGAGTCACCACAGAGTTTAACTACACTCCCATGGGAATCCCACGGGAATTTCTTCCGTCCCTGCAGGCATACCGCGAGAACTTCTTCTATCCCTGCGGGCATCCTTCTGAAAATGCTACCCTGGAGGTTCTTGATTTAAGATTTCTACCTAAGAGCCCAAATTTGGCTTCCAGAACCTCCCTCCCACATCTTCCTATGTCGTTGGTCCCCACATGTACCAAGACAGCTGGCTTCTCCCCAACACTGTCTAAAATGTTATCTAGGTGATGCATGAGGTCTGTCACCTTTCCACCAGGGAGACAAGTAACCAAGCAATCCTCATGTCCAGCCATCCAGCTATCTATATGCCTAATGATTGAATCACCAACTAATATGGCTGTCCTAACCCTTCCCTCTGGGGCAGAAGCCCCTGGAGAGACTTCCTCCATGCAAGAGGATATTGCATTCCCTGGGGGATGATTCATGATAATGGATGAACAGCCCTTGTTTACCATGTCCCACAGCTATGGAATTCATCATCATAACAGTTACACCATGATTAAAGTCATGGCTTGCTTTTTTCACAGGTTTCTCTCTACAGATTGTACAAAGGGAGTGAACTATGTACAAAGGGAGTGAACTATATACAAGTTTTTAGTTTAAATATTGTAAGACTACTCCTAGCAACACTGGGGGTAGGAAAACATTTCTTTTTGGGGGGTGGGGGATTGTATTGTTAGACTGTAAATTGACTGAAGTTATTTGTCAAAAATTTGACAAATAACTTCTATGGACGTAATCTACTTAGATTTCAGTAAAGCTTTTGACACGGTTCCCCACAGGAGGCTCTTGAATAAACTAGATGGGCTAACGATAGGACCCGAAGTGGTGAACTGGATTAAGAACTGGTTGACGGGCAGACGCCAGAGGGTGGTGGTAAATGGAGTTCGCTCGGAGGAGAGAAAGGTCAGTAGTGGAGTGCCTCAGGGATCGGTGCTGGGGCCGATTCTATTCAATATATTTGTGAGTGATATTGCCGAAGGGTTAGAAGGTAAAGTTTGCTTTTGCGGATGACACCAAGATTTGCAACAGAGTGGACACTCTGGAGGGAGTGGAAAGCATGAAACAAGATCTGCGGAAGCTAGAAAAATGGTCTAAGGTTTAGCAATTAAAATTCAATGCGAAGAACTGCAAAGTGATGCAATTAGGGAGTAGAAATCCACGGGAGACGTATGTGTTAGGCGGGGAGAGTCAGATAGGTACGGACGGGGAGAGGGATCTTGGGGTGATAGTATCTGAAGACTTGAAGGCGACGAAACAGTTTGACAAGGCGGTGGCCGTAGCTAGAAGATTGCTAGGCTGTATAGAGAGAGGTGTGACCAGCAGAAGAAAAGAGGTTTTAATACCCCTGTATAAGACGTTGGTGAGGCCCCACCTGGAGTATTGTGTTCAGTTTTGGAGGCCACATCTTGTGAAGGATGTTAAAAAAATGGAAGCGGTGCAAAGAAAAGCTACGAGAATGGTATGCGATTTGCGTTACAAGACGTATGAGGAGAGACTTGTTGATGTGAACATGTATACCCTGGAGGAAAGGAGAAGCAGGGGTGATATGATACAGACGTTCAAATATTTGAAAAGTATTAATCCGCAAACGAACCTTTTCCGGAGAGGGGAAGGCGGTAGAACGAGAGGACGTGAAATGAGATTGAAGGGGGGCAGACTCAAGAAAAATGTCAGGAAGTATTTTTTCACGGAGAGAGTGGTGGATGCTTGGAATGCCCTCCCGCGGGAGGTGGTGAAGAGGAAAACGGTAACGGAATTCAAACATGCATGGGATAAACATAATGGAATACTGCTCAGAAGGAAAGGATCCCCAGAAGCTTAGCCGGTGGTGGGAGGCAGGGCTGGTGGTTGGGGATAGTGCTGGGCAGATTTATACGGTCTGTGCCAGAGCCGGTGGTGGGAGGCGGGGCTGGGAGGCGGGGATAGTGCTGGGCAGACTTATACGGTCTGTGCCCTGAAAAAGACAGGTACAAATCAAGGTAAGGTATACACAAAAAATGGCACATGTGAGTTTATCTTGTTGGGCAGACTGGGTGGACCGTGCAGGTCTTTTTCTGCCGTCATCTACTATGTTACGGGAAAATTAGGTTCTTACCATGATAATTTTCTTTCCTTTAGTCTTAGCAGATGAAGCCATTACGTATGGGTTGTGTCCATCAACCAGCAGGGGGAGATAGAGAGCACTCAACTTTTCTCAGTGCCTCATGGCCAGCTAGCTCCACTGCCTCTTCAGTATTTGAAGCTTCCAAAGCAATATGGCAAACCGCAATGGGAATAACATTAACTTTCCTCACAGCGAACGATGGCCCCTTAACAAGGGCATGAACTCAAAAAAGGAGGGAATGAACTCGTCCTCCACTTTGTATAAACGGAGGGAATACTTGCATCCTCCTAGAGGGAAAAAACTCATCCTCCCAAAACATGAACTGGAGGGAATGAACTCATCCTCCTATAACTGTAACAAGAATCCTGAAGACTGTTTTCCGACTCCCCAAAGAAGGAATATAACTTCAGGAAACAAGAACAGCACTTAAAATCAGAATCACTGCAACACAGACAATCATGGAGGGAGGGCTCATGGCTTCATCTGCTATGACTAAAGGAAAGAAAATTATCATGGTAAGAACCTAATTTTCCCTTCCTTGTCATCAAGCAGATGAAGCCATTACGTATGGGATGTAACAAAGCAATCCCTAAATAGGGTGGGAACAAGCCACACCACGCGCTAGCACCTGTGCTCCAAAACACGCATCCCTCCTGGCACCCCCATCCAGCCTGTAATGTCGGGCGAAAGAGAGCTTAGAAGCCCATGTTGCAGCACTGCAAATCTCATGAAGAGATAGTGCTCCAGTTTCCGCCCAGGAAGAGGAAATCGCTCTTGTGGAATGTGCCTTAAAGGCTTCAGGCGGAGCCCGCCCAGACAGCAGATATGCTGAAAAGATAGCTTCTTTGACCCAACTGGCAATAGTGGCTTTAGACGCTGAAGACCCTCTACGAGGACCTGCAAACAGCACAAAAAGATGATCAGAGGTCCTGAAAAAATTTGTAATTCGCAGATACTGCAACAGAGTCCTGCGCACATCCAAAAGGTGCAACTGCCCAAATGAACCTGGAAACTCCTCCTCAACAATGGAGGGAAGAAAAACAGGCTGGTTTAGGTGAAACGCTGAAACCACCTTATGCATGAAGGAAGGCACGGTCCGAACCATGACCCCTGACTCTGAGAATTGCAGAAAAGGGTCTCTACAGGACAGCGCCTGGAGCTCTGACACCCGTCTCGCCAAGGTAATGGCCACTAAAAAGACGGCCCTCAGTGTCAAATCTTTCTCTGAAGCACGCCGAAGCAGTTCAAAGAGAGCCCCCTGAAGGGCCTTCAATACTAATCCCAGGTTCCAAGCTGGACAAGGTGCCCGCACGGGAGGACGGAGCCGAAGCACCCCTCTAAGAAACCGTGCCACATCTGGATGAGCAGCTAAGGACATGCCTTCAACCTTGCCACGCAGGGAGGCCAATGCTGTCACTTGCACCCGCAGGGAATTATAGGCCAAGCCTTTGTGTACACCATCCTGCAAAAAGTCCAGAATCGGTGAGACAGGAGCACACAACGGAGAAAGCGCTCTTGAAACACACCAGACTTCAAACTGGCGCCAAATCCTGGCATAAGCCACGGAAGTGGAGCGCTTATGGGCCTACAGGAGAGTGGAAATTACCTTATTTGAGTAGCCTTTATCTCTCAATTGCGCCCTCTCAATCGCCATGCCATAAGACCAAAGCAGTAGGCGTCCTCCATGGGCACCGGACCCCTGTGACAACAGGTGCGGAACCAGAGGTAACGGAAAGGGAGCCTCCAACAGCATCTGTCGGAGGTCCGCATACCAAGGCCTCCTGGGCCAATCCGGGGCGATGAGCACCACTTCTCCTGGATGCAGCCGAATCCGCAGGAGCACTCGCCCTATCAAGGGCCACGGAGGGAAGACATACAGCAAGCCCAGGGGCCAGGGTTGAGCCAAGGCATCCAACCCGGCAGCGCGAGGATCCCTCCGTCTGCTGAAGAAGCACGGGACTTTGGCATTGGAACTGGTCGCCATAAGATCCGTCACTGGCTTGCCCCATTTGGCACATATCTGCAGGAATACATCGTCTGCTAGTTCCCACTCCGCTGGATCGATCTGATGCCTGCTTAGATAGTCGGCTTGCACGTTGCTCTGACCTGCAATGTGAGCTGCTGACAGGGATTGTAGATGCAGCTCGGCCCAGTGGCAAATTTGTTCGGCCTGCATGGCTAGAGCTCTGCACTGAGTGCCGCCTTGTCGATTTATGTAGGCCACTGCTGTCGTGTTGTCCGACATCACCCTGACAGCCAATCCTTCCAGGGTCACTTGAAAGGCCAGAAGAGCCAGAAACACCGCTTTCAACTCCAGGCGGTTGATAGACCACTCCGACTCCTCGGGCATCCACAGACCCTGGGCATGCTTCCCCTGGCAATGTGCGCCCCAGCCCTTCAGGCTGGCATCTGTCAACACTAGGCACCAATCAGGGAGCGCCAGCGGCATTCCCCGCCGCAACATGCTGTCCGAGAGCCACCACTCCATACTGAGGCGGGCTGCAGGGAGCCAAGAAAGCCTGCACTGATAATCCTGAGATACTGGAGACCATCGTTGAAGTAGAGAATACTGTAGAGGTCTCAGGTGCGCTCTCGCCCATGGCACCACTTCCAAGGTGGCCGTCATCGATCCCAACAGCTGGACAATGTCCCAAGCTCGCGGGCGGGCCATCCTCAGGAGCAGACGGACCTGATTCTGAAGCTTGCACCGCCTTGGTTCGGGAAGAAACACATAGCCCGAGGCTGTGTCGAACCTGGCCCCCAAATATTCTAAAGATTGCGAGGGGGTCAGGTAACTTTTGGCCATATTGACGACCCAGCCCAGAGATTGAAGGACTGAAACCACTCTGGCTGTAGCTAGATGACTCTCTTTTTCTGAGTCTGCTCTGATGAGCCAGTCGTCTAGGTAGGGGTGAACCCGTATACCCTCTAGCCTGAGAAAGGCAGCTACTACCACCATTACCTTGGAGAAGGTTCGGGGAGCTGTGGCGAGGCCAAAAGCCAAGGCATGAAACTGGAAATGTTTTCCCAACACCGCAAACCGCAGAAACTTCTGGTGCGGGGGCCAAATTGGCATGTCCAAGTAAGCTTCTTTCAGGTCCAGAGACATGAGAAACTCTCCTGGCTGTACCGCCGCAATGACGGAGCACAGGGTTTCCATGTGAAAATGCCGCACTCTTAAGGACTTGTTTAGCTCTTTTAAGTCCAGGATCGGGCGAAAAGACCCGCCTTTTCGTGGCACCACAAAGTAAATGGAGTAGCGGCCTAGACCTTGTTCGGCGGGAGGCACCGGGGTCACAGCCCCTATCTGGCACAGACTGTGCAGAGTCTTCTCTACCGCCGCCCGTTTGGCGGCAGAACCGCATCGGGACTCCACAAACACGTCTCTCACCGGGGCATCAAATTCTATTCGGTATCCGTCTCTGATCAGGTCCAAGACCCATTGATCTGCTGAGATTTTGGCCCACTCCTCGAAAAAGAGGGAAAGTCTTCCTCCGATGACAGGAAACGAGGAGGGGGCCGGCGCACCATCATTGAGAGGGTCGCCCCTGAACCGGCAGCTGCGGAACGTTTGTCCGAGAGAAAGGAGTCTCGCTGCTGAAAGCGGGCACACGAAGTGAACCCAGCAGCACGCCCTGGGCGGTACCTTCTAGCTTCACGGAAGCGAGGTCTGTAAGAGGAGCGGACCGCCTGACCCCTAGAGGAAGGCTTTGGCCTATCTTCGGGCAAGTGCTGAGCTTTGGAATCCCCCAGGCCTTTAACAATGTTTTCCAGCTCCTCACCAACAGGAGAAGGTCTTCAAAGGGCAACTTCACCAACCTTTGCTTAGAGGCCATGTCAGCTGCCCAATGTCGTAGCCAAAGAGTGCGGCGAGCCGCCACTGCTACAGCCATTTGTTTAGCTGAAGCTCTGACCATATCATAAAGGGCGTCAGCCAAAAGGGACAAGGCCGACTCCATCCGCGGAGTCACTTCAGATAAGATCTCCGCTCCATCACCGGGCTGTTCCACTGCCTGCTGTAACCAAGCCAGGCAGCCTCTAGCAGCATAACAACTGCATGCAGACGCCCGAACAGTGAGACCTGCCAAATCAAAGGACCGCTTCAGAGCTGAATCAAGCCTGCGGTCTTGAATATCCTTCAGGGCAACACCTCCTTCAAGAGGGAGGGTAGTTCTCTTTGTCACAGCCGTGACCAGGGCATCCACTTTAGGCATTGCAAAGCGAGCCAAATGTTCCTCACACAGAGGATATAATTGCCCCATAGCCCTGGCAACCTTCAAAGGTCCCTCGGGGTCAGCCCATTGAGCCGAAATAAGCTATTGGATGGAGTCATGCAAAGGAAAGGCTCGAGCAGGCTTTCTGGTACTAGCCTTCCTTGGATTAACAGAGGAGGCTGTGCCACTCCCAGGATCTTCAACTGAGAGGGCTTGTAAGGCATCTCAAATAAGCGCTGGCAGCTCCTCGCGGTGGAAAATCCTCACCGCAGATGGATCATCAAGCTCCTGTGGCAATTCTGCACCCGACTCTGGCTCCTCAGCCAAAGAACTTCTGCCAGATCCCTCAGAATCCTCATAGCCCGACCACGGGGGGGAAAAGAGGGGTGCACCACACTCGGAAGGGGAATTAGCCTTTCTGCGTTTATCAGGAGGATAAGAAACAGGCAAAGCCAACTCCAAAAGGCCAGGATCAACCCGGGGATGGGGGGGGGGGGGGGGGGGCAGGCAGAGGGTCCGAAGATCCCTGTGGAAGAGCTCTTTTAAGCATGTATGCCCTATGCAGCATTAAAACAAAATCAGGGGAGAAAACCGCTCCCTGACCGCCCGGATCCTGCCCAGGGCTATTATTAGCCTCACTCAGAGGAACCCCCCCCCCCCCCGGATTCAGGGCTCTCCGTCGCAACGGAGGCTGCGCCATGTGGAAAATCCAAAATGGCATCCGCTGCCAGCTCAGAGCGCGAAAGATTGCCGCTCGCCATGCTCGGGCCGGCTCTACCATCTGTACAGCATGAATTACAGAGCCCCGCTGCTGATTTGCGCTTGCCACATTTAGAACAGCGCTTTACAGTCTCCGCAGCCATCGCCGAAAACGGCGGTAAAATTAAAAAATGGCGGTTCGCGCCAAAAACGTCCCGATCGCGGGCCCACCCCGGAGGAGTCTGAAAACACTCTTACCTCACTAGACCGAGTATCACAGCTCCGGTCCTGCAGAAGAATCTCAAGGAAAAAAACCTCTTTTCCAAGATCGCTGCGCTAAAGCGCGACTTTAATTAATTATTTATTTTAACGCTGTGAGGAAAGCAGAGGCAAAAGAGGTAAATAAAAACATTCCGGAGGCTCAGATAAGTGGGAAAGGCAGGGAAAGGCGAACCAATGTTCCTGCATCCACTGAGTGGGAAATAACAGGGAAAAGCACGCTAATATGTCCATATCCACGGGGGCATGGGTAAGGCAGGGAAAGGGTTGACCTATGTGCAAAGTGAAGCTGCTATAGCCTCTAACACCCCGGCTAACAACTGGCAAGCCAGGAGCCACCCCCAGGCAGATTTTTGATGGAGCTCGAAGAAGCTGCAGCCACTCTGCTTGGGGAGATAGAGAATACTGAAGAGGCAGTGGAGCTAGCTGGCCATGAGGCACTGTGAAAAGTTGAGTGCTCTCTATCTCCCCCTGCTGGTTGATGGACACAACCCATACGTAATGGCTTCATCTGCTTGATGACAAGGAAAGAATATTTAGAAATGAGAATATCTTCATAATCTGTGATAAAGTACTTTCTAAGCAAAATTTCTGCAGAGAGCAAATGGTCATAGAAAAACAGATTCTTCACTCTAATCACATTCTCTAAAACCTCCCATTTATGATGAAGATTAAGGCAATCCTTAATCCCAGACACTCATACTGCCTGGAGTGGGTGAACCTGTGGTTCCAATAGACAAGCTTCAGATCTAGCTCCTGGAGCACAGTAACTGCTTCTTCAGTAAAGTCACACAACTGAGCAGTGGTTCCCCCTAACTACCCTTCAGTCCTAGTCACAACCCTCCAAATATTTAACAAGAAAAATTCCTACGCAAGATTTAAGAAAGGTAGAGTAAAAAGGGCATATTTCTCCACAGGCTATCAACTAAGGCCAAAAATCAGAGAAGTGATCCGGTTACAGGGAATCCCAGATTTTTCCCCCGATGCATCTTCATCTGATTTGGAGATGAAGTGCTCAAGGGAACCTGAGCCATCACTCTTCAGAGAAACAATCAGCATAAGGCGGAGAAGGGCAAGTTCTTCCACCGGAACTGAGGAAAATCCCCTTCAAGGGATGAAGAGCTCTCTCTTTTGATTGCTGCAGCCTGAGCAATTAAATTTGTACTGTATTTGTTGTGTTTTTTAAGTATTTTATTATGTGTGTTTGAGCTGTACACCACTTTGGACAAGGGTGGTATATAAATGAAATGAAAATCCATAAAACCTTGAGATACATGCAAAGAGACAGCAAGAGATTATTTTAAATCTTCCTCCTGCACACTGGTAGAAACAAAATTCAAATTCCACAACTCATCAAGGGTGGAGTTACTCACTGTTCTCCTCAACTGCTCTGAAGAGGCTCCAAAGGAGTGTTCACCTTTAAGCACATCCCTTCTGGCATGTATCTAGTGCCACATGCTACAGCACAACTCACTTATAAATGGTTTCACTTGGTATACCTCAAAGACTACTCTGATCACAACTGGACATAGCACTTCCAGGTAGACAGCCTCCCTGCTCCACTTTGCTGGCATTCTCAGGCAGCCACAGGTCTCTCTTCCTGAATATGGAGACTCAAGCACCCCCAAGAATTGAAGGGGGCCACAGATAAGAGCACCACAGGGTAGGGTCTTTAACATGGAGGGAGAAAGTTTGAGGACCACAGGAAGGTAACCAAGAACCTGTGGAGGGTTGATATGGGGCGGGGTAGGGGAGGATGAGACTGGAGGACTACTGGGTGAAAGAAAGGAGGAAAAAGGGGTTGAGCATGGACCATGAGAGGGGGGGGGGGGTAAAAATTCAAGAACTACTGGACAGCGATATGGGTCATAGGCCAGGGATGAAGGACTACCAAGAGAGATAGAAGGGTAGACAAGAAAAATGGACTCTAGGGGGTTCAACACTTGTAGAAGGACTGAACTACTATAAGGGAGCACTGCAAGAATCAAGGATAAGGCTACTAATGGGGGAGCTGAAGATAAAGTTCCACCAGGGGGAAAAAGAAGGTGTACAAAAAAAAAAGGCAGATTTTCAGTGGCCAGAATAGACAAAAGTCTTAGGGAGGGTGGACAGGTACTCTATCTATGTCAGCAAAAGTAAACTTCAGGGAAGACTAGCTGGTGTATCATGCCAACCATAAATTCAGAGGGGAACACCCTCCCCCCTCCCTTTCAAAGGGATAGACAGGGGTAGAGAGAAAATGGACAGAATGGCTGGAAATTGAGCACTGAGGAGGGAGGTGGTGACTGACCCAGGCACTTAACATGTCCACTTACACCACAGATCACATCTCACTTGGTTAAGACCACCCCAGACCATTACCCAGCATCTATGCCAATTCTAAACCGAATAAAAAACTGAGAATATCACAATGCTTCTGTTTAGCTCTATAGTACAACCACACATTCAACGGTGTGCGGTTCTCAAAAGATATAGCAGAACTAGAAAAGGCAAAGAGAAGGGCAACAAAAATGATAAAGAGCATGGAAAGGATCCCTTATAAATAAAGGCAAAACAGTTTAGGACCCTTGAGCTTGACCAATAGCTGAGAGCAGATATAACAGAGGTTTATAAAATCATGAGCGGCATGAACATGATAATAGGGGATAGTTATTTACCATTTCAAAAACAGCATTAAGACTAGGAGATACCCCACAAACTAAAAAAGTAGCAGACTTAAAACAAATTCAAGAAAGAATTTTTCCAGTCAGTGCTCAAATTAGCCTGTGGAATTTGGTACAGACTATTAAGAACATAGGATACTGAGCTAGATGGACCATTGGTCTGACCCATTATGGCTGTTCTTGTTTCCAACAGTGGCCAATCCAGTGCACAAGTGCCTGGCAGAAACTCAAATAGTAGCAACATACCATGCTACCAATCCCAGCAAACAGTGGCTTCCCCATGTCTGCCTCAATAGCAGACTATAGACATTTCCTCCAGGAACCTGTCCAAACCTTTTTTAAACCCAGATACACTAACAGCTGTTACCACATCCTCCAGCAATGAATTACAGAGCTTAACTATTCATTGAGTGAAAAAAATATTTCCTCCTATTTCTTTTAAGAGTATTTCCATGTAATTTCATTGAGTATCCCCTGGTCTTTGTACTTTATGAAAGAGCAAAGATTCGATTCACTTTTACCTGTTCTACACCACTCAGGATTTTGTAGACCTCAATTATATCCCCCCCCTGAGCTGTTTCTTTTCCAAGCTGAAGAGCCCTAACCTCTTTAGCCTTTCTCCTCCACCCACCTTCTTAATGCCATCTCACCTGCTCTTATTCCTTTTATCTGTCACATTCTCAACCTCTCACTTTCCACTGCAACTGTCCCTACTGCCTTTAAACATGCTGTGGTCACACCTCTCCTTAAGAAGCCTTCACTTGACCCTACTTGTCCCTCTAATTACCGACCCATCTCCCTCCTCCCTTTTCTCTCCAAATTACTTGAGCGTGCTGTTCACCACCGCTGCCTTGATTTTCTCTCCTCACATGCTATTCTTGACCCACTACAATCTGGTTTTAGCCCTCTCCACTCAACCGAAACTGCGTTTACTAAAGTCTCCAATGACCTATTACTGGCTAAATCCAGAGGTCAAAATTCCATCCTCATTCTTCTTGATCTTTCAGCTGCTTTTGACACTGTCGATCACAGCATACTTCTCGATACCCTGTCCTCACTTGGATTCCAGGGCTCTGTCCTTTCCTGGTTCTCTTCCTACCTCTCCCTCCGCACCTTTAGTGTTCACTCTGGTGGATCCTCTTCTACTTCTATCCCTCTGCCTGTCGGCGTACCTCAGAGTTCTGTTCTTGGTCCCCTCCTCTTTTCTATCTACACTTCTTCCCTTGGTTCATTAATCTCATCCCATGGCTTTTCCTACCATCTCTATGCTGATGACTCCCAAATCTACCTTTCTACCCCTGATATCTCACCTTGCATCCAAACCAAAGTTTCAGCGTGCATGTCTGACATTGCTGTCTGGATGTCTCAACGCCACCTGAAATTAAACATGACCAAAACCGAGCTTCTTATTTTTCCCCCCAAACCCACCTCCCCACTCCCCCCATTTTCTATTTCTGTTGATGGCTCTCTCATTCTCCCTGTCTCCTCAGCTCGATACCTTGGGGTCATCTTTGACTCTTCTCTCTCCTTCTCTGCTCATATCCAGCAGACCGCCAAGACCTGTCGTTTCTTTCTTTACAACATCCGTAAAATCCGCCCCTTTCTTTCCGAGCACTCTACCAAAACCCTCATCCATACTCTTGTCACCTCTCGTTTAGACTACTGCAATCTGCTTCTTGCTGGCCTCCCACTTAGTCACCTCTCCCCTCTCCAATCGGTTCAAAACTCTGCTGCCCGTCTCGTCTTCCGCCAGGGTCGCTTTACTCATACTACCCCTCTCCTCAAGTCGCTTCACTGGCTCCCTATCCGTTTTCGTATCCTGTTCAAACTTCTTCTACTAACCTATAAATGTACTCACTCTGCTGCTCCCCAGTATCTCTCCACACTCCTCCTTCCCTACACCCCTTCCCGTGCACTCCGCTCCATGGATAAATCCTTCTTATCTGATCCCTTCTCCACTACTGCCAACTCCAGACTTCGCGCCTTCTGTCTCGCTGCACCCTACGCCTGGAATAAACTTCCTGAGCTCATACGTCTTGCCCCATCCTTGGCCACCTTTAAATCTAGACTGAAAGCCCACTTCTTTAACATTGCTTTTGACTTGTAACCACTCGTCTCCACCTACCCTCCTCTCCTCCTTCCTGTACACATTAATTGATTTTATTACTTTATTTTTTGTCTATTAGATTGTAAGCTCTTTGAGCAGAGACTGTCTTTCTTCTATGTTTGTGCAGCGCTGCGTACGCCTTGTAGCACTATAGAAATGCTAAGTAGTAGTAGTAGTAATATGAGAGGAGTTCCATCCCCATTATCATTTTGGTTGCTCTTCTCTGAACCTTTCTAATGCCGCTATATCTTTTTTGAGATACAATGACCAGAACTAAACACAATACTCAAGACTGAACTAAGCCATGATGTGCCTTCTAGAGGACATCAGTTAATGATGTAGGCTGTGGCTGAAAGTTCAAGTTTTAAAACTACAGGGAAAAGGGTTTTACACTACGTAAGCTATGCTACAAACCAAAGTTAAAACTCTAACCTGTGGTTTCCTGTAACTATGAGCTCTGTTCTACACTGATGCTCTGGTAAATTGGAACTGCAACTAATACAACTATAGCTGTAAACCTACTTTTTCATGCTTCCAAATATGATCATGTGACTCCATTGTTGAAAACTGAACACTGCCTGCCAGTAAAATATTGTATTATATATAAAATACTGCTTTTGGTGCTCAAAATTTTTCATATAGGACTACCTGCATTTTTGTGTCCTTTATGCGGTCTTATTCCTAGACGAGCCCTCCACTCTATCCAACAGTTATTGTTATTTGTTCCTTTGCAGCGCACCATTCTGTCCATATTTTGGAAAGTGATGTTTAGCATAGTGGTACCTACACTGTGGAATAACTTTCCCATACTTTTATGTTTAGAGACTTCTCTTCCCTCATTTAAGGCCGTTTTGTTTTAGTCAGCTTTCGCCAATTAAACTTGTTTTCCCTAACTGCAGGTCTGCAATAGCCTTGGGGGTTTTGTGAGATACAGCAGATTTGCTTGTTTGTATTCTGTTTGGTTTTGTTCTCTACTCCTTTTTATTTTTTTATTTTTATTTGATTCTACTGTAAAATTGTAAGACATAATTATATTGCGTGATGGTGAAATTAGGCCTTACCTGCTAATTTTCTTTCCTCGAGACCCTCCAGACCGGTCAAGACGCGTGGGTTATGCTCGCCTACCAGCAGAGGGAGACTGAGAACACTAACTTCAACTATGTACATATAACCTGTGCCCATCCCACAAAAGCCAGTATACACTTAGCAAAGCAGAGAAAACCCCCTGCAACCTGAACTCTTGAATGTAGAAAAACCCCTGTACCTGGAAAACCAATAGACAACACCAACAGTGTGCTCAGACAGACGGAACGTCAAGCGCCCCGCTCTGTCAAGTATTATGGACGAAGAAAAACTCTCCGACCCAATGAAAGATAAAAGGAATAGTCATAGCAGAACACGGCTCAAATACTTCTGATACGAACAATATCTCTGAAATCCATAGGGCGGGCTCTTGACCGGTCTGGAGGGTCTCGAGGAAAGAAAATTAGCAGGTAAGGCCTAATTTCACCTTCCTCATCGACCCTCCAGACCGGTCAAGACGCGTGGGAAGTACCAAAGCAGTAGAAACTTAAGGGTGGGACCCTCGAAACGCAGAAGACAGCACAGCCGCTCCAAAACCTGCATCCTCTTTTGCCTGAACATCAATCCTATAATGCTTAACAAAGGAATGAATGGACGACCATGCCGCTGCTTTACAAATATCCTGCGGAGGAACAAAACTACTCTCCGCCCAGGAAGCGGCAACCCCCCGAGTTGAATGCGCCTTAAGCAACGGGGGCACCGAACGCCGCCTCAACAAATACGCTGAGGCAATAGCCTCCTTCAACCACCTAGCCAGAGTCCCCTTGGAGGCCGCAGCTCCTCTCTTAGGACCTCCAAACAAAACGAACAACCTATCCGAATCCCGGAAATCTCGCGTTCTGCTCAAATAGGACCGCAAGGCGCGCCGAACATCCAACTTAGCCAACCGACGCTGAGAGGCATCCCCCGAACGATCCCCCAACACCGGTAACGAAATCACTTGATTCACATGGAACGCTGAAACCACCTTAGGAACAAAGGAAGGAACCGTCCTCAAAGTCACTTTCTCTTTCGCAAAGGACAGAAAAGGCTCCCTACAAGACAAGGCTTGCAACTCTGATACTCTCCGAGCGGAAGCAATGGCCACCAGAAAAACTGTTTTCAAGGTAAGATCCTTACATGTGATGGACGCCAATGGTTCAAACGGAGGACCCACCAGAGTCTCCAAGACCAAATTCAAATCCCAAGGCGGAACCATTGGACGACGGGGCGGCCGAATCAACTTCACTGCCCTCAGGAACCGCCCTACATCCGGAGAAGCTGCTAAGGAGACTCCTCCAACCTTACCTCTGAAACAAGACAAAGCCGCAACCTGCACCTTCAGGGAAGAAAGGGAGAGCCCCCTGTCCAAACCATCCTGCAAAAACTCCAAAATCTCCATCACCGAAGCCCGCAAAGGGACAACATTCCGTTCAAGACACCAACTCTCAAAGATGCGCCACACCCGCACATAAGCCAACGACGTGGACTTCTTACGCGATCGCAACATTGTATCAATGACTCTGGCCGAGAAACCCTTCTTTCTCAATCTGTGCCTTTCAAGAGCCAAGCCGTAAGCAAGAATGGAGAGGGGTCGGCCATCTCGATCGGTCCCTGCACCAGTCTCACCTGAGACCCCAGGGGAAAAGGACCCTGCACTAACAACCGCATCAGATCTCCGTACCATGGCCGACGAGGCCAATTGGGCGCTATCAGAATCACTAAGCCGGGATGACGACCGATCCGCTGTACCACGCGGCCCACCAGCGGCCACGGCGGAAACACATAGAGCAACTGCTGAGTCGGCCACGGCAGAACCAACGCGTCGAGACCCTCGGCTCGAGCATCTCTTCGACGACTGAAGTACCGCGGGACCTGCGCATTGTCGGCCGATGCCATGAGATCCAACACCGGCCGACCCCACTGCAACACTATCCGTTCGAACACTGAGGGATGGAGGGCCCACTCTCCGGGATCCAACATGTGCCTGCTCAGATAATCCGCGTCCACATTGTCCACTCCTGCTACGTGGCCTGCCGAAAGAGCCTGAAGATGGGCCTCTGCCCACCCCAACAACTCCGCCGCCTCTACAGCTAATCCCGGGCTCTTCGTCCCCCCCTGCCGATTCACATAAGCGACGGCCGTGGCATTGTCGGAAAGAACTCTGACCGCCTTGCCCTCTAGCAGACTCTGGAAAGACCGAAGAGCCAACCGAATTGCTCGAGTCTCCAGGCGGTTGATGGACCACGCCACCTCTACCGACGTCCATCGCCCTTGGGCCACCTGCCCTAGACAATGCGCCCCCCAGCCTAACAGACTCGCATCCGTGGTCAGTACCACCCAATTCGGCACCTCTAGCGGCATACCCTTCGCTAGATTCGGAGTGTGAAGCCACCAGCGGAGGCTGCGTCGAACCCTCTCCGGCAGCGCTAACCGCTCCTCCAACTCCTGGGATTGAGGGGACCAACGAGTCAACAACGAACTCTGCAACTGTCTCATGTGGGCCCTGGCCCAAGGGACTACCTCTATAGACGCAGCCATCAGACCTAACACCTGAAGATATTCCCGCGCCGCAGGCGCCCTCTGAGCTCGGAGCTGATGTATCTGAATCTGCAGTTTGGAAATGCGAGGAGCCGTCAAAAACACCCGGCCTCGCTCCGTGTCGAACCGAACTCCCAGATATTCCAGCGACTGTGACGGAACTAGGTGACTCTTGGCCAGATTGACAACCCAACCCAGCGACTGCAAAAAGGTCACCACCCGGGCGGTAGCCTCCTCGCTCTCCGCCTGCGTTTTGGCTCGAATTAACCAGTCGTCGAGATACGGATGCACCAAAATGCCCTGCAACCGTAAAGCCGCTGCCACGACCACCATCACCTTGGAGAAAGTGCGAGGAGCTGTAGCCAGGCCGAACGGGAGCGCACAAAACTGAAAGTGACTCCCTAACACCACAAAACGAAGAAAGCGCTGGTGCGCCTCTAGAATGGGGATGTGTAAATAAGCTTCTGTCAAATCCAATGAAGTCAGAAATTCCCCTTCCTGAACCGCTACAATGACCGAGCGCAACGTTTCCATCCGAAAGGAAGGAATCTTTAGAGCCGCATTGACCCTCTTGAGGTCTAAAATGGGCCGAAAAGAATCCTCTTTCTTTGGCACCACGAAGTAAATGGAGTAACAACCGGTACCTCGTTCTTCTGGCGGAACCGGCACCACAGCACCTAAATCTACCAGACGTGACAGAGTGTCTCGCACTGCCCTTGCCTTGCGCCTTGAATGACAGGGAGAGACGAGAAAGAAATCGGACAGAGGACCGTCGAACTCCAGCGCGTACCCGTCTCGCACTATCTGCAGCACCCACTGGTCCGACGTGATTTGGGCCCACCTCTGGTAAAACAAGCGTAAGCGAGCCCCTACACGAACCAGAGGCTGGACCCCCAAACCATCATTGCGACCCACGGGACGTACTGGCCGCTCCAGAAAAGGCAGCTCGCCCCCCCCCGGCGGCCCCCACGAAAGGGCTGGGTTCTCTGAAAATAACGACCCCGGAACCCCCCCGAGGGCCTACCCGGCCGATACCGTCTAGCTTCCTGAAAACGGCCTCGCACCGCCGCGCCCCTAGACGCCTTAGGCCGAAGCTCTGGAAGCCGCGGGATCTTAGTGTCACCAAGACCCCTAACCAACTTATCCAATTCGTCTCCAAAAAGCAAAGCGCCCTTAAAGGGAAGCGAACACAACTTTGCCTTGGACGCGGCATCTGCCAGCCAGCCCCGCAACCACAGGGCCCTTCGAGCCGCCACTGCAAGGGTCATGTTCTTCGCCGATGCACGCAACAAATCATATAGCGCATCTGCCAAGAATGACGAGCCCATCTCCAACTTTGCCAAATCCTGCACTAAGGCAGCTCTATCAACCTGCGGAGCATCTAGCAGCCGCTCAGCCCAGCGGAAACATGCTCGAGCCACCAGACCTCCACAAACTGAAGCCTGCAAAGCCAGCGCCGATAAATCAAAACTGCGCTTCAGAAATGTCTCCAATTTCCTGTCCTGAGGGTCCCGCAAGGCAGCCCCTCCATCTACAGGAATTGCAGTAGCCTTGGTCACCGCCGTCACTACGGCATCCACAGTTGGAGGCTTTAAAGAGTCTCTATCTTCCTGCGGAAGGGGATAGAGCTTAGCCATGGCCCGTGCCACCTTACAAGGTGCCTCCGGCGAGAGCCATTCCTGCGTTACCATCTCTCTAAGATCCGCATTCATAGGAAAGGTCCGAGATACCCTGCGGATCCCCTTAACCAACGGGTCCTGCTTTTCAGAGGGAGCCGGATCTACTGCCGGGTCAAACTTGAGCATAGTAGACACCTGCTCAATAAGATCCGCCAATTCCTCCCTGTGAAAAATGCGGACCACCGACGGATCCTCCCCGGGCACTGTCTCTCTATCTGGTCCGGACAAGGACCCCTCCTCCTCCTCCAGGGGACTAAAGTCGCCCTCTGACTCTGGAGGAGAAAAACAGTCCAGGTCTTCAGCCCACTCAACACGTGGCCTCTTAGCGCTCAAGCCCGCCCCCGGACTAAGGGGCTCCGTGCGCGATGGTCCCGCCTGCCAGGCTTGAAATAAGGACCAAACAAATTCAGGAGGGAAACCCATCCTTCCCGAAACGTCCCCTCCCGAAGCACCAGCCACCGGGCTGCCCTGAGGGCCGCTGACTAAATCCGGGATTCTCGGGCCCGAATCCAAAATGGCGGCGGTTCCCGCCAAAACCGGGACCGCCGCTGAACCGCTAGCCGAAGCCCCTGCAACCTCCTGCAAGGCTGGCGCGGGAAGTTCCGCCGCTAACACCGGCGGAGCGGAGGCCTGAGTCTTCGGTTCCCCGCAAAAGCGGCAGGAACCGCCAATCGCGTCGACCCCCCGACGAGCGCAAAAACGACAGCGAAGCGGCTTCGAGGACATCTTCGCGCCAAAAACCTCCCAAAGGTAAAGGAACTGGGAACTCACCCAAAGAAGCCACTCACAGCTCAACTTGCACGGCTGCCCAGCTCCGGCACTCCGGAGTGCAGCTGCACAGCTCTCCACAGCGTCTGGGTCTTTTTTTTTTTTTTTTTTTTTTTTTAAACTTTATTGCAGCACCATTTGAGCCCTGCTGCTATTGAATCCCTGGCACTCAAGGCTGCAATATAAAACTGCAGCCGAGGCACAAAGCTGCCCAAACTGGAGAGCTAGCTCGGGGGAGGGACCCGGCCACCCGGGTGTGACACCCCAGGGGGGACAATGGCAGGCCCCAGCGGCACCGCCAATCCCCAGCACACAGAGTAGTCCAGGCACAGGGAAGTTCCTCAGGAATGATCAATAGACCAGGCTAAAACTCTCAACTGATCCCTGACTCCTACCAGACCGGACAAGCTGCACAGGCTGCCTGTCTACCCTCTGCTGAGACTGAGAAAATACTGGCTTTTGTGGGATGGGCACAGGTTATATGTACATAGTTGAAGTTAGTGTTCTCAGTCTCCCTCTGCTGGTAGGCGAGCATAACCCACGCGTCTTGACCGGTCTGGAGGGTCGATGAGGAAAATGCTTTTATCATATGTAAGTCGCTTTGACAGCATTGCCTTAGGCGATTCATTAACCCTTGAACCTTAAATTCTAGAATAGTCCCTTAAATGCTAGCCTACAGAACTGTAATAGAGACTTTAAATACTAAACAAACCCTATTCCTTAAACTGCTTTTGCTAAACGAGTAGCTTGTATAGACACTGAGATTACCAATATAACTCTAAGTCTACCTTTCCCCAAGTTTAAAAACAATTCCCCAGCAAATAGCTTACCAGAGCAGAACTAATGAAACTTTTCCCCAAACACGTGTCCAAAATGTACTAGGCAGACATATCATTGAGGAGGACAAAACTGCCACCAACTATGAATGTGAGTAGGTGGCAAAGACTATCTGGCTGCTTCCAGGTGACCAACTGGAAATTGTCAGGCTAACGACCAGTAGTCTGATGCAGCATGAAACTTGTGTTCTCATATAATGGCTGGATTTCTCAATGAACATAGCTAAAAAAACACAATCTTTTTAAAATTTAAAGTTGCATGCATTCATCATTCAGTTTGCAAGAGTTGGCTTTTGACTGCCGACATCTGCATCTACTTAAGGTTGCTCACACACAGCTAGGTCTTCATAAAAATTAAAGAAAGAAGTCAACCATTGTGAAAACCCACCAGTATCATCCCTGAAGCTTCTGCAAGAGACTAATGACTTCATATCCACTAATGCTCTACTCCTCAATGTTTTCTCTTAATGGGAATTCAGAATGACGTTTTCCAAAACACAAAATGCCAGAGCTATCCTTAGACCAGTAGCTGAGAATGCAAGGTTTCACTGTTATACACTGGATCAATGACCAGGGCAGTGTGGGTTTTCAGATTTAAAACCTTATGCCATGGGCTGCGGGACCCAACAGCTTTCTTTAACAGACAGCAAACACACTTTCTAGAAGGAATTCTGATTAGCTTATATTTTATGGGTTTTATGAACCTATCTTAAAGTAGGTGGTGCAAACATTTCCAATAGCTGTCTATGGAAAGGGGGGGGGGGGGTTCCCCTTTTGAAAGGTTTAACATTTTGTTCTCCAATCAGATCTGCTACAGCTCAGCAAAACATTCTTCCATTTATATTACCTTTAACTGACAAGATCAAACAGTAACTCCGATTTCTCTGCATTTTTCTTAATAGCTGTTCATTTTACAATTTTTCTTTCCACCCCTCCCCCCTCATATAATGTAGCATTCAGCTAATGGGATGGAGAATATGGACAGGCTAAGAGATTATCTTTCTTGAAACTTAACATATCAATACCCGACAACAAAAGCATTATTATTAATTACTTACGAAACCATAGCACATTGAGAATTTGCATAACTCAGATAGGAAAAAAAACTGTGCGTGAAAATCTTTTGTTTGATAGTGGGATTGGTAGAAGGGGAGGCTTGCCAGGAGCTTCTTCCAATTCCTTTACATTTCCAGTTTAATCAGGACTAGGGCTGGATGTAGCACAAGCAGCCTTCATTTTCAACTACCCAAAGCATTCATCATCTATTGTATATTCTCTCCAAATTTAACAAACCAGTCATTCCAGTGACCAGGGGAACCACTCACCAGGACTCCTGCCAGTATCCTGCATTCACAGACCCTAAAATCAGGTGACTAGGTATTGCTAACGTGCATATTTTTTTAAAACAGTTTATTTCCTTTTTCTTTTAAAACAAAATAATAGAGAAACTCCAAACTTACAAAGCAGCTCTACACGGAACCATGAAAAAATGACACTACAAAACTCCAAAAGCAGAGAGAGGGATTTGGGCCAGTCAGGAGGGACTAAAGGAAAGTAAATTAGCAGGTAAGATCTAATTTCTCCTTCCTTAGCATCCCTCCTGACCAGCCCAGAAAGCGATTGATGGGAAGTAGCAAAGCAGTACATTTATGGGAGGGACCCTAGTAATCCCACCGTAAGCACGCTCACGCCAAAAACTGCATCCTGATGACACTGTACATCCATTCTGTAATGCTTTGAAAAAGAATGCAAGGAAGACCAAGTAGTCGCTGCCTTACAGATTTCCAAAGGAGGTACCAAGAAGCGTTCAGCCCATGACACAGCTTGCCCTCTGGTAGAATGTGCTTTCACTCCTTCCGGCACAGGTTTCCTGGAAAGAAGGTAAGCGGAAGCAATCATCTCCTTAAGCCACCTAGAAATGGTGGATTTAGACGCCGCCAACCCTTTGTGTCAACCTCTAATGAGCAGGAAAAGACAATCCGATCATTTAAATTTCTCCGTAGACTGCAAATATTGCTTAAGGACTATCTTGATAACTAATTTTTGCAAAAGCTGCTGATCCTCTGATCTGAAGGAAGTATCCAGCACTGGCAAAGCTACAGATTGGCTCAAATGGAATCTCGACAAGACTTTAGGAAGGAAAGAAGGAACGGGACGCAAAACTACTCATTCTTTAGAAAACTCCAGAAAAGGAGAGTGAAAAGACAACACCTGCAACTCCGACACCCTCCAAACTAGGGCAATGGCTATTAAAAATATCATCCTGAGCGTTAAATCTTTCAGAGAGCAAGTTGACAAAGGCTCAAAAGGAGACCTAGTAAGGACCAAGAGAACTAAATTGAGGTCCCAAGCAGCAAAAACAGATCTAGGAGGAGGGCGAAGCAGACCCACATCCCTAAGGAAACGCACAACGTCCGGATGAGCAGCCAAGGACTTTCCTTTGACCTGGCCGCAATCTGTAATCTGCACCTTAAGAGAACCAAGGGCCAAGCCTTTATCAAAACTGCCCTGCAAAAAGTCTAAGATCTGTGCCGCTGAAGCTTGGCACGGAGAAATGCCCTGGTCGTCACATCAGGATTCGAAAATATGCCAAGTCCAAATATAATTCAGACCAAAGCATCGTGCAAATTACATTGGCAGAGTAACCTCTCTTCATCAACCGTGCCCTTTCAAGAACCAAGCTGTAAGACAAAAATTGAGCCGGATCTAGATGAACCACTGGACCCTGGATCAGAAAGCTGGGAGAGACTGTCCACAAGAAGACACACGAGATTGGCATACCAAGGTCTGTGGGGCCAATCCGGCGCTACCAAGATTACAAGACCTCTATGCACCTCGATCCTTTGACTGAGATGCCCCAGAAAAGGCCATAGAGGAAATGCATAAAGATGTTCTGTCAGCCAAAGCTGTAGAAGAGCATCTAAGCCCTCCAACTTTGTGATCCTTCCTGCGACTGAAGAATCTTGGAACCTTGGAATTGAGAGAGAGATTTTGCCATGAGATCCATGACCAGAAGACCCCAGCGATCGATGACGGCCTGAAATGCTGTTGCACTGAGCACCCATTCTCCTGGGTCTAGTGTGTGTCGACTGAGCATCTGTTCCTCCTGGGTCTAGAGTGTGGTGACTGAGAAAGTGTGCCTAATCGTTCGACAACCCCACTACATGAGACACCAAGAGACTTACGTTTTGCCCAAACCATGAGAAGTGCCAATTCCTGTCCCAACAGATGACTACTCGTCCCTCCTTGTTGACTAGCATATAGGATAGATTAAACTCAAAAATCATACTCACTATTAAAAAGCTACTATCAAATAAAGCATAATTAAAATATCAGTATTTCACTGTTAAGGAGAGCCAACTGAAACTCTAATTCTCTGAGGACAAGCAGGCCATATTAATCTCACATGTGAGCGCCATCATCTTGGTGCGGAAATGCTGACTAGCATAGCTGAGTTTGAGGCAGCACTCCCACCGCGTATGCACTGGTGCCTTCCCACCCAAGTCACAAGTGCAGGACCAACAGTACTATAACACATCTAAAAATAAATCCAACTTCTAGGGGAGGTGGAAGGGTATTTGAGAATAATTGGCCTGCTGTCCTCAGAGAATACTTGTTACAGGTAAGTAACTTTACTTTCTTATGTGGGAATCCCTAGCTACCAAGCTCACTGAAAAACAACACCATGAGGACAATAGGGACTCACAACAGTGAGGAAGTGTAAATCAATTAACCTGAAAATATATACACACCGGTTGTGAGAGTGTAACCTGGAACAGAATAAAACGGCCTAGGAGGGTGGAGTTGGATTCTAGACCCCAAACAAGTTCTGAAGTTCTGTCTGACCAAACCGGCTATCGCGTCGAAAGCAGTGGAATGTGAATGTGTGGACTGAAGTCCAAGCTGCAGGCCTGTAAATATCTTCCATGGAGACATCTCAAGTGGGCTACCAATGAAGCCATAGCTCTGACATTATGAGCCTTCACATGGTCCTCCAAAGTCAGCCCAGCCTGGGCATGTGAAAGATGCAATCTTGCAGCCAGTTTGAAAAAGAGTGCATTTACCAATGGCTACCCCCATCCTGTTGGGATAAAAATAAAAAATAAAAAGTTGCGTGGACTGTTTATGGGGCCTAGTCCACTGAAGGTAAAAGGCCAAGGCTCGCTTTCAGTCCAAGGTGTGAAGTGCACTTTCACTAGGATGGGCATATGGTTTGGGAAAGAATGTTGGCAGGTCAACTGACTAGTTAAGATGGAACTCTGAAACCACCTTAGGAAGGAACTTAGGGTGGGTGTGGAGAACTACTCTGTTATGATGAAATCTCATGTAAGGTGGATCCTACTACTATGGCCTGAAGCTTACTGACCCTAGGAGCTGAAGTGACCGCCACCAAAAACAAGACCTTCCAGGTCAAGTACTTCAGAGGACAGGAATCCAGTGAATCGAAAGGAGCTTTCATCAGCTAGGTGAGAATGACGTTGACGTCCCATGACACAGGTGGATGTTTGACTGGGGGCTTTGTTAAAAGTAAATTTTGCATGAATCGAACAACTATACGATGATATAAGCACTAAGGTGAACCTTTACAGAGCTGGTCTTGAGACCAGACTCAGAGAGGTGTAGAAGGTATTCAAGTAGGTTCTGTAGCAGAATCTTTCCTGGAAGCCAGCACAACCTTGGAGACACCTTCTAGGAGATTCAAGGAAGCAAATTCTGTGCTTTTAACATCCATGCCACGAGACCCAGAGACTGGAGGTTGGAATGCAGAAGAGATCCCTCATTCTGCATGATGGGGGTGGGAAAACAGTCCAAGCTCCATAGTTCATCGGAAGATAACTCCAGAAAAAGAGGGAACTATATCTACCGGGGAAAATACGGGGTCATCAGATCAGGGTTCCACAGTCTTGCTCGAGTTTCAGAAAAGTCTTCCCTACAAAAAGAATGGGAGGATATGCATACAGAAGACCTGTACCCCAATGGAGAAAGGCATCCAACGCTAGTCTGTCGTGTGACCTGAGCCTGGAGCAGTATGGAGGGACTTTGTGATTGTAATGAGTGACAAAGAGGTTGCTCCACTCTCAGAAAATTTCACAGGCAACACCCATGCTGAGAGATCACTCACGAGGTTACATTACCCTACTCAGTCTGTCGGTCAGGCTTTTGAGTTTCCCCACCAGGAACATGGCTCTGAGATCTATCTTGCACTGGACAGCCCAGTTCCACATCCCGATGACTTGTTGTGAACTGGCACGGACCCAAGGAAGCCTATCTGATAATTTATTTTCTGTATTTCAGACTTGCTACAAGCCTCTGCTTGAGCTACTATTTACTTGTTTTCAGAATAAATGTTTTTTATTTAAGTTCTATGTATTATTTGTTTTATTAGTGTAAGAAACAAATCCAAGAACGTGGGTGTTCTAGCAGTAATCAGTTGGGGTTTAGCTAAGGTGGGTGAGATCCCAACAGCCCCTATACTCTCCTCACACCCCCCCCCCTTTATGCAGTCCTTCTCCTAAACATACTCACCCAAAAACTCCATAATAAAATATATCTTCATAGGGTGCTTATTTCACTTATTTCCACTGCTTATTTCTAGGGTAAGCAGCATAAATGTATTGTACTGTCTTGGGATCTTGCCAGACCCATGTAACCTGGTTTGGCCACTATTGGAAACAGGATGCTGGGTTTGATGGACTTCGTCTATCTCAGTATGGCCATACTTATGTACTTATATCTGTTCCCACTGAATCTCGAGACTTGCCCAAGTCTGAATAGAGGAAGGGGAAATATGCCACTGTATCACACTAAGTGTGCATGTGTAACTTGTTTTATCTCCTGAGAAGTAATTATATATTTATATGCATGGGTAAACCTGCACAAATCCTTTTCTCACTGTGATTTTGCCAGAAAGAAAAGTATCCATTTATATTTATCCCTGCACTTTGAAGGTACTCAGAAACAGTCAATTTATGGGCATACGTTTTGAATTTTCAGAGTATGCTTGTCAATAAAAATCCTGCCCCCAAAACAAGGAGGGACAGGGAGATATGATACAGACATGTAAATACTTTAAAAGGTATTAACTGCCTGGGTGGACAATTTTGTAAAAGCCCATTTCTGCAGATAAAGCACCATTTCATGAAGGGAATCCACTTCATACACATACATGGTTAGAATTAATTTTGTTAGGATTTTTTTTTTCTTAAATTGCTATGAAAGCACTACATTTTGTTCAGGCTTGTTAAAAACTGCTCAGGGAGCTGTAGTATGAGGCAGCTTAATAGGATTCTGGATCTCAAAAAACTGGTAAGAAACAAACCTTTCAGCGCCTCTGTTTAGTGCAGGTACAGCTAGTCCTATACTGGGCAGCTAAAGCATTAGAGATCTGTCTCTCTCCTTTCTATACTGGATCCTGCCATGCCTTGCTCTATCTAAACTTCCCTGCTAGAGAAGTTTGAACCAGAATAGAAAGCAATAGCATTAAAATTAATTACTTACCAAAAAACTGACAAAGCTGGCTCCAAAACTCATTAGCGGACTGTGGGTTCTGTCAAAACATAAAAAATAAGTGAAGATAATTACTACAAATGAAAAGTACATCTTCAGCTATAATGTTTCTCGTCAATAAGTGATACAGAAAAACAAAATGAACTATGGTGTGAGGTGAGAATCTGTCTAAGCAAAAAAAGTATATACAACACTGGTCAGAAAGTGAAGATGTCAAAATTTCCTATTTTTTTGTATTAATGGCCACACGATAATTTTGCCATTAGCACGTAGCCATTAAAACAGATTAGCATGAGAGCCCCTACCACCAACCATTTTGTAGCTCGCAGCAATGTACCCTACTCACTGCCCCCACTGTGAATTTCTTTTTAGCGTGTGGGTAGCAGTGCACATCCCAAAATTACCGCAGGACACCTCAACACACTCTATGGTATGCACTTTCTTTTTCTTCTTTTTTTGTTGCTGTAATAGGGATGCATTAGTACCTACCATAGCTCTCGCTGATCCCGCCTAACATTACCAGTCTCTCACTTTGATAACCAAAACAAAGGCGTTAGCTGAACATAACTTCTAAGAGCCAGCAAAGGGCAGATACATCACCAATATAAAACATATGAATTCTAGTGAGATGGTGGAGGAAAGCACTAGCTTAGCTGGTCCAAATTCAGAAGCTCTTGTCCGAGGGATATCTACAATAAACATGCAAAAGATATTTGCATACATGCATATATAAATCTCTTGAACTGCTTACTGTGGCTATCCTGTAAACCAGACTGGGTTAGCACTAAGTAAAAGGCGGCGATCCACTATTCCAAGTGCCTCTTATTAGGTTGGTTCCCTTAGTGCTAGACCCGTAACTTAGGTGTTAAGTACTTTGCACACTCGTGCCCAAATGATCGAAAACTCCAAGCTGTTCCAAACAGCACTCTAAAAATAGCGCTGGAACAGTGCGGCGCTCTATCGCCCCTATGATCAGAGAATAGCATACAAAATTATAATGCCGTTGTATCGCTCCATGGTGCGACCGCATCTTGAGTACTGTGTTCAATTCTTGTCGCCGCATCTCAAGAAAGATATAGTAGAATTGGAAAAGGTGCAAAAAGGGCGACTAAAATAATAGCGAGGATGGGATGACTTCCCTATGAGGAAAGACTAGGGGGCTAGGGCTTTTCAGCTTGGAGACGAGACAGCTGAGGGGAGACATGATAGAGGTATATAAAATATTGGAGTCGAGTGGAGCAGGTGGATGTGAAGCGTCTGTTCATGCTTTCCAAAAATACTAGGACTAGGGGGCTTGCGATGAAACTACAGTGTAGTAAATTTAAAACAAATCGGAGAAAATGTTTCTTCACCCAACGCGTAATTAAACTCTGGAATTCGTTGCCGGAGAACGTGGTGAAGGCGGTTAGATTGGCAGAGTTTAAAAAGGGGTTAGTTTCCTAAAGGACAAGTCCATAAACCACTACTAAATGGACTTGGGAAAAATCCACAAGTCCAGGAATAACATGTATAGAATGTTTGTACGTTTGGAAAGCTCGCCAGGTGCCCTTGGTCTGGATTGGCCGCTGTCATGGATAGGATGCTGGGCTCGGTGGACCTTTGGTCTTTTCCCAGTGTGGCATTACTTATGTACTTTATTTTGTCATTGGTGAGAGTTGGTCTGTGTTCTGTGAGTGCCTGAAGTAAGACAGTGTTTCCAAACTTTCTGCAATTGTGAATGTGGTTTATGTTGATGCAGAACAGACTGTTTTCTTAGAAATCCATCATAAATTTCACGCTAAGGCATTATTTAGGAGTATACCAAGCAGTACTCGCACCTATAGGCCTAATGCCCCCCCCCCCCCCCCAAATGTCAAATCTGGCTACGCCCCTGGTTTAAAGGGTAGTAGAGTGCTGCTGAAGCAGAGCAGAAATTGGGCATTGGAAGGCTCAGGGAAACAATCAATATTGAGAGAGAAGGCTGAAAGCAGATTGAGAGTTAAAGTGAGATAGGGGAAAACTGACTAAGACAGATTGGGAAATAAAAGGATGAGAAATGGAGAGGTTGTTCGAGTGGAGGGAGAACAATAGAAACAAATTATAAAGAGTCGAAGAGAGGAGAAAACGAGACTAAAGAGCCATTAGAAATTAAGGGGCCCTATTACTAAGGTGTGGTAGGCTTACCACAGGATGCGCTGAGGAGTCCTGCGGTAGTTTGGCTATCAGAGTGCACTACTCCCATGGTATAATTTTTATTTTTTGTTGCGGGAGGCATGTCTGGGAGCGGAGAGTAGGCTTGCCTGCGCCAATCAGGCAGCACGTACACATTATTGCAAGCTACCCAGTTGGCGCAGGAGTAGTGCGGGAGCTCTTAATCTCTCCTAAATAATTTGTGGTAAGGGCTTCTGACAGTAATGGCCATGTGCTAATGGGGAAATCAGCGCATGGCCATTTAAAAAAAAAAAAAAAAACTCGATTGTGTCTACTGCCACGCTAAAAGTGGTTGCAGTGTGCGGGGAAACCCACATGCTGACAGCTGCATCATTCACCTTTTAGCATGGCTTAGTAAAAGGACCCCTACGAAAATGGATGAATGAAGAAAAAATGAAAGTTGAGAGAAGATTGGGAAAAGAAGTAGAAAAACAAGATGCATAGTAAAATATGGATGGAAAAAATAATAGGGTAGACAAAGTAATGCATTTTGAGGACAATTTTCAAAAGCCTTTTCACTGTATAATGAACAAGGTTTGTGCCTTGAAAATTATTCACCCTTAACATTGTTCATGTATTCCTAGGAAGGATATGGAGGATTGTTAATAGGAGCATGTTTTAGTCCGAATTAGGAAACGGCACACTTATTACATTTTCCAGATGAAATTTAGTTCACAAAAAAAATACTGTGTTTGTACTATTATAATTTTCGTTGGGAAAGTACACACTGTACACACTTCTCATTAGACGTTTTATAAAGTCCCCTGATACAGAGATCCATGGACTTTGCACTTGGGGTAGGCTGTTTTTGAAAATGCTCTCAGTATTTTGTTTAGGGAATTAGACTGTATCAAGGCTTGAAGTATTCTATACAACTATTTTTTTTTTATGTGCTTGTAGAAGTTGACCAGAAAGCCCCTGTTTTACCCTTTTTAATGCTATCTTCTGTTTTTAGTTCCCATGTCTCTTTGTATAACACATGCAAAATATTGTTCTGGCTTTTTTCCCAGCAGGTGATAAGTAGAGGGGTATACTTGTAATGTTCTCTTCCCATTGCCTTCTTCATCCTTGAAGTCAAAAAAGCAAACTTGGACTGTATGAAAGTGTGACACAGTGCTAAGATAGTACCATTTTTACAACAACGTGTTTTCTGTGGCAGCACAACCCCCCCCCCCCCCCCCAAAAAAAAAAAAAAAAAAATAAATAACCCCAAACAAACCAAGAAATCGTAGGTGCCATGGTGATTTGGTGTCAGGATTTTTGAGCCTTGCTGTAGAAAAGTTCCCGTTAGCAAAACTACCAACCAAGGACTCTATCTGGATCAGCTGGGGATGCTGCAAGGGACATTGTTCCAGTCATTTGTGTGGGAATAAGGCCTAGATTGTTGGCCTGAGGGCTCATAACCTTTGACCCCATTTAGGAACAGATTTCTTTTTACTAGGAAAGGTGTGGTGGGCTGTAATAGAAAGTGTAAATCAAAGGGAAAACCTGGAAACAAAAACCTCATTCCTGCCACCTGTTGGCCACAACATCTGCATTGGCCCAACCTATGGAGGAAACATTGTCCTGGTCCTTTGCCTTTAGCCTCTGTTGTGACCAACTTTCCACAGCACTTTACCTGTTGCATTAGCTTTCAAAGAGAGTCGAGCTATGTGGCCCCTGGCCCGGGATGGTTACTTTAAATAACTCAACTGAAATATATATATATATATATATATATATATATATATATATATATTTTTTTTTTGGGGGGGGGGGGGGGGGGGGGGAGGGTGGTTAAGGAGAAAAACACCTTGGGTAGTAATAGTGTGAATGAAGGCTCCTTGTGCTAGTTCTGTTCCTGGTTCCCCCTTACCTGGAGAAGAAAGCAACAGAAGAGATCTTGAGCCAAAAACTAAATGTGGCCCTCTAAAACATGTGCAAATGTGTACCATTCTTGCTCTTCTCTTATTTGGCAGAATACTCATATCAGGGCACTGACCTTAACTGTGATATTTGGAAATGGCAGAGGAGAGGAATCTTTTGAAGTAAGCACAAATGTTCTTTACACCTATTCTTTCAACTCTTGTGCAGTGCCGCACAGTGAGTACGTGTGTTTGAGTAACTGCTGCTTGTATGCTAGAAGTTTTCCTAACCAACAATATCAGGTACTGTGAGAAAGGAATTAAAAGCTCTCTTCTTTGATACTTACATAGTAACTCAGAATTGTGCTCCTTAAATAAAGGGTAAGGGATCATAAATTTGATATGCTGCCTTTGTATGGTACAACCAAAGTGGTTTACATTAATTACATACAGATGCTTTCTCTGTCAGCAGTGTGCTCGCAATGTGATTTTTTTCTTTTTTAGAGCTGGGGCAATGGAGGGTTAAGAGACTTGCTTAGAGTCCCAAGGAGCTGCAGAGGGAATCGAGCCCAGTTTCCCGGCAAAAAACAATGTTTGAAAACGAAATGAAGGGCTGGCATGGTGTTTATACTTACCATACAGAGGCACCTGGGTTGGATTCCCAGCTTACGCCTTCTGCTGTCTTGGCAGCCAGGGCTGGGTTGCCATGGCGGCAGCATCCATAGCAAATGGAGGAGGAAATTCAGGCATTGTGAAATAGTGACTGGATTTAGGGCCAGTGGTTGTAGGATTCCAGAAAAAGTCGTGATTCATGGGCCCTGGCTGAGGCCTTATACCCTTTTTATTTATTTATTAAGATTTATTTACTGCCTTTTTGAAGAAACTCAGCCAAGGCAGTATATAATAAGATCAATCTTGATAAACAATAGATCATTTCAACAGAAAAAATATTCAAACAGTATATATTATGGCACAGTATGCTGTTTACAATGTCGACATAATATACAATAAAATTTCATGGTAGACAGCATAGGGTGTAAGTGAGGGTTCAACATATAGATTAGAAAGAGAGACTCATTATTCTTTAACTCCTTTTACTATAACTTGAAGAAAGGTGCATGAAAATGATCTCTGCTAGGGTAGGAATGGAAAAGCAAGTCTTGCTACAGTACTGTGTTTGCAGTCGGTGTTAGTCCTTGTGTGTATGAGACTAGCAAGTTAGTTGCTTCTTCCATTAAAGGCTTGGGAGAAGAGCCAAACTTTTTTTTTAACCTGACAGGATTAAGTGATTTGGGAGAGAATATAAAATGGAACAAAATCCCTTGGTAGGTCAGGTGAAGGCGTATGGTGTTATGTCACCACTGTGGCTCTGATCTACATTTACAGTTAGCTCTCTAATACCATAAAGTGAGTTCAAAGTGGGTTACAACCACGTAAAATTAGATTACATATAAATCTAGGAAATAACAATAAACAGCTTATATATTAGTAAATCTAGACTCACAGATCATCATAAACTATCAAAAATTGACTGATTTATCAATACTTTAAACACAATTTCTTATTACATATTTTCAGAATAAACATATTAAAAAAAATTTTTTAACTGATATAACTGAATCTGAGTTGAAAACTCAAAAAGCAAGTGAAAATTGTTCAATCTTTTATTGAAAAAACTCATGATAAAATATGTCAAAATATTAGGAAGCATGGGCAGGGGGAGGGGTATTACTGCAACATCGTGAGTGGAAATTGGGGTTCACTTTTCATTTAGCCTCCTGTCTCCCCTCTCAACCTCTTTGTAGGGCTTAAACATTGTTTTAATGGTGCCAGCCAAGACATGTAATTCAGGGGGAGGGAAGATTTGCTGTAGTGTATAATTTTGTGAGGCAGATAGCTGCTAATTGTGTTTCCGGCCCATCTGTTGTGCCTTTCCTTCTACTGTCAACAGATACAGTTTAGTCATCGCAGTTCCTCCTCCTCAGTGCCATAAGATTATATTAGCCAGCCGTCACCATCACATATGACTCCAGGTGGGAATGCCTGTGTAGCAGGACTAGGAGAGTGTGCCCTGTTGAAAGGAGAAAGTCATGCCATGAGCTGAAAACTAGATTCTAACCCCCCCCCCCCCCCCAGTTAAACACTAAAAGAAAAAAATTATTTATATAATTATTCAGTTGCAATCACCACTTAACGTTATGACACCTAGTTAAACATAGCTTTATTTTATTGATCACTCTTCTGGCATAGTGTATCACTTCCCCTTGTAAAATCCCTTCATTATGGCACCCTGCTGCTCCTGCTAGCTGCTGGTGCTCTTTGAGGAGCTTCTTTCACAGTACGTTTCTCCAGTGCCAGCACTCCATAGACAATGATCCAGCAGTAGACTGCTTTTCTTTATGAGAACAAGGAAACCGCAATTTTGCTGTCATGAATAAGGTCTCTCTTCACTTCCTCTCGCTCCTCTTTCTAGGGACAATGTCAAAGTAACACTGACAACATTGTTGGAACCAAGTTAGGATAAAATTATGATTTATGACACTCAAAAGCCTGTAAATAGCTAGCACTGGTCACCATGGCAACCAAAGGTCTGCCTCCCTTATTAGTGTGATAGGTTTGGGCTGAAATTTGGCATGAGCAAAATATAGTATTTCTGAAGAGATTTCCACCGCTCTATCTCTCTCCACCCTTTTCTGCTGATGATTTGGTTTTACGCTCCTACCTATGAATTGTGTTGCTCCTTTTCATCTCTTTGCAAATGTTTTCTCCACTATCTCATTCTCTTCTGTGGTTTAGCTCCTTCCCTGTATGTATCTGATTTACTATTTATACCTGTGCTCTGATCAATCATACTATGATGATACGTTGGCACAATTCTTTGCATTCAGCAAGTCCACGGTTTTGAGTGGAATGTCCTTCACTGTGTGTTGCTCACAAAATAGGTATTCACCCGTGTATATTTTCTTTTGCTTGTGTCCAAGCTTTGAATGCTTTACCAGTGGGTTTGTAGTCCATATTTAATTTGACGGAATTTAGAAAGAAGTTAATCATTTATGATGGCTGTTAATGGTAATTCTTGATGTTTCTGGAGGTAGATAACAACATAGAATAGTAAGAGATATAGGAGAGGTAATTTTCAGAGCTAACAGTTCAGAGTAAGAGAACTAAATAGACAGAATTTCACCTCTTGAAATGTGTAGTTCTTGTTAAATAATGAATCCAATCTTCACGTCAGGTCTATAGTTTCCTTTACTGATTTTTATTTGCTTTTCCTTTTTCTGCCGTCACCTACTATGTTACTATGTTATATGTTAGGTCTCCTTTTGTCTCATAATTTGAGGACTTGAGTGATGATTTCCTTAAATTTGCCTTTAATAGTATGGGACTGTCCTTTTTTGGCTTCATATGTAATAATTGATATCACTTTCAGTACAAATTTCGATTGCTTGGATATTGTTATATATATATATATATAAAGTTATATGAAAATATGGCACAAAATTTCCTAAATTTTGCTGCAGAATCTACCTTTAGATTGTCACAGGAAAGAGTAACTTTTAAGCATTCCTGGCTTACTTTAGATTAAATCTGGATAAATGAAATTTTTTCTGATCACAATTCCACTTCTGTTTTGGGTTTTTATCCTTGATAATGAAAATGAGGGCCTTCATACCCTAAATTTGCTCAAGACACCTGCAAATTTGCTTTTATTCTGAACGCACAGCTGCTGAAGAACAATAACAGAGAACAGACATTAAAATTATAGCATACAACCCTTTGAACAGTCAAGAAACAAGGCACCCAGAGACAAAGCCACTGCAGCAGCAAGATATGCTGTGATTGTGGTTAGGTGCCTGGTGGAACTGAACGGAAGACAGGAACAATTATCACAGCACAGCCCTGAGGGAAAAAGGGAAAGAGGATCCCTGCTTTCTCCCACAGCACCTCTGGCTCTTCAAAGCAACACTACAAAAACAAAAATTAAAAGGCTCAAGCCATCTCTGCTTGGGACTTAGGAAACTGCAACAAATACTAAATCCTGAATTGGAAAAAGGTGCCAAGCAGCCTTGCACAGGTGGAAAATAATAAACCCACCTCCATGCATAGTGTTAGGCTTCTGATCACCCCTCTCTAGCATATAATAATCTAATGCATTCCTTAAATATGCACAGAGGTAATTATTCTTTCACAGACATGCAAAACTACTCAGCTGGAATAGAATGGAGAAAGGCCAGGGAGAATGCTCATGGTATGACGTCAATGTAAAAAAAAAGGGGGGGGGGGAAGTTAAAACAATCACCCACGCACTTCAGTCACTGCTCAGACTTATTTGAATGAGGCTTTCAAACTCATACAAAAAAACGAGGAAAAGAAAGCAACTGCCACATACTGACAAAAGCTGTTATTTGCCTTCAAAAGCACATCTATGATGCCTAAGTAAGGTAAAAATCATGATACGTTACTGTTAATAAAGGCCAATGTATCTGAAAATAAAAAGCACTTTACCATTGATGCAAGCTAGCTCTCCTTAACTTAACAGCATCTTGCCTGCCTATTAAGAAGCTGGGACACAGGGCTTCATCTCAACCACTCCTGCTGTGCAGGATTCATTCCAGAGCATTCCCAGTAACTATATGTTTATACAAGAGGAACTCAGGGAGGACAAGGCCACAGCAGAGAAACTGAATAAATTCTTAGCTTCTGTCTTTACAAAAGAAGATGTAAGAGATCTGCCTGTATTACCGGAAATGGTTTTCAAGAGTGATGATGTGGAGGACCTGAAAGAAATATCGGTGAATCTGGAAGATGTACTGTGCCAAACAGACAAATTAAAATCACCTGGACCAGATGGCATACATCCAAGAGTATTCAAAGAACTCAAGCATGAAATTGCTGATCTGCTGTTAGTAATATGTAACCTGTCATTAAAATCATCCATAGTACCTGAAGATTGGAAGGTTTGATGCTGATTTTTAAAAGGATTCTAGGGGTGATCAGGAAATTACAGACTGGTAAGCCTTACATTCGTCCTGAGCAAAATAGTGGAATCTATTATAAAGAATAAAATTACAGAACACACAAACAAACATGGTTTAATGGGACAAAGTCAGCATGGGTTCAGCAAAGGGAAGTCTTGCCTCACCAATTTGCTTCATTTCTTTGAAGGCATGAATAAGCATGTGAATAAAGGTGAGCCAGTTCATCTAGTGCATATAGATTTTCAGAAAGCTTTAGATAAAGCTCCTCATGAGAGACTCGAGAAAATTAAAGAGAGTCATGAGATAGGAGGCAAGGTGTGGATTAGGAATTGGTTATTGGACAGAAAACAGAGAACAGGGTTAAATGGTCATTTCTCTCAATGGAGGAGGGTGAACAGTGAAGTGCCGAAGGGATCAGTACTGGGACCGGTGCTATTTAACATATTTATAAATGATATGGAAATTGGAACAACGCAAGGTGATTAAATCTGCAGATGACACAAAACTATTAAGGTTATTAAAACACATACATACTGTGAAATATTGCAGAAATACCTTAAGAAATTGGAAGACTGGACATTCAAATGGCAGATGAAATTTAATGCAGACAAATGCAAAGTGATGCACAATGGAAAGAATAATCTGAATCATAGTTATCTGATGCTAGGGGGTCCACACTGGGAGTGAGCACTCAAGAAAAAGATCTAGGTGTTATTGTAGACAATATGTTGAAATCTTCTGTCCAGTGTGCGGCGGCAGTGGCCAAAAAAAGCATGCTAGGAATTATTTATTTAGTTAGTTAGTTACATTTGTACCCCGCGCTTTCCCACTCATGGCAGGCTCAATGCGGCTTACATGGGGCAATGGAGGGTTAAGTGAGGAAAAGGATGGTGAATAAGACAAAAAACGCTATAAGGGAAAATTAGGTTCTTACCATGATAATTTCTTTCCTTTAGTCATAGCAGATGAAGCCATTGCGTATGGGTTGTGTCCATCAACCAGCAGGGGGAGACAGAGAGCACTCAACTTTTCTCAGTGCATAATGGCCAGCTAGCTCCACTGCCTCTTCAGTATTTGAAGCTTCCAAAGCAGTATGGCAAACGGCAATGGGAATAACGTGAACTTTCCTCACAGCGAACGATGGCCCCTTAACAAGGGCATGAACTCAAAAAAGGAGGGAATGAACTCATCCTCCTGGAGGGAATAAACTCGTCCTCCCAAAACATGAACTGGAGGGAATGAACTCATCCTCCTATAACTGTAACAAGAATCCTGAAGACTGTTTTCCGACTCCCCAAAGAAGGAATATAACTTCAGGAAACAAGAACAGCACCTAAAATCAGAATCACTGCAATACAGACAATCATGCAGGGAGGGCTCATGGCTTCATCTGTTATGACTAAAGGAATGAAAATTATCATGGTAAGAACCTAATTTTCCCTTCTTTGTCATCAAGCAGATGAAGCCATTACGTATGGGATGTAACAAAGCAATCCCTAAATAGGGTGGGAACAAGCCACACCACGCGCTAGCACCTGTGCTCCAAAACACGCATCCCTCCTGGCAGCCACATCATCCAGCCTGTAATATCGGGAGAAAGAGAGCTTAGAAGCCCATGTTGCAGCACTGCAAATCTCATGAAGAGATAGTGCTCCAGTTTCCGCCCAGGAAGAGGAAATCGCTCTTATGGAATGTGCCTTAAAGGATTTAGGCGAAGCCCGGCCAGACAGCAGATATGCTGAAAAGATAGCTTCTTTGACCCAACGGGCAATAGTGGCTTTAGACGCTGAAGACCCTCTGCGAGGACCTGCAAACAGCACAAAAAGATGATCAGAGGTCCTGAAAGAATTTGTAATTCGCAGATACTGCAACAGAGTCCTGCGCACATCCAAAAGGTGCAACTGCCCAAATGAACCTGGAAACTCCTCCTCAACAAAGGAGAGAAGAAAAACAGGCTGGTTTAGGTGAAACACTGAAACCACCTTAGGCATGAAGGAAGGCACGGTCCGAACCATGACCCCTGACTCTGAGAATTGCAGAAAAGGGTCTCTACAGGACAGCGCCTGGAGCTCTGACACCCGTCTCGCCGAAGTAATGCCCACTAAAAAGACGGCCTTCAGTGTCAAATCTTTCTCTGAAGCACGCCGAAGCCGTTCAAAGGGAGCCCCCTGAAGGGCCTTCAATACTAATCCCAGGTTCCAAGCTGGACAAGGTGCCCGCACGGGAGGACGGAGCCGAAGCACCCCTCTAAGAAACCGTGCCACATCTGGATGAGCAGCTAAGGACACGCCTTCAACCTTGCCACGCAGGGAGGCCAATGCTGCCACTTGCACCCGCAGGGAATTATAGGCTAAGCCTTTGTGTACACCATCCTGCAAAAAGTCCAGAATCGGTGAGACAGGAGCCCGCAACGGAGAAAGCGCTCTTGAAACACACCAGACTTCAAACTGGCGCCAAATCCTGGCATAAGCCACGGAAGTGGAGCGCTTATGGGCCTGCAGGAGAGTGGAAATTACCTTATTTGAGTAGCCTTTATCTCTCAATTGCCATGCCATAAGACAAAAGCGGCAGGCGTCCTCCATGGCCACCGGACCCTGTGACAACAGGTGCGGAACCAGAGGTAACGGAAAGGGAGCCTCCAACAGCATCTGTCGGAGGTCCGCATACCAAGGCCTCCTGGGCCAATCCGGGGCGATGACCACCACTTCTCCTGGATGCAGCCGAATCCACAGGAGCACTTGCCCTATCAAGGGCCACGGAGGGAAGACATACAGCAAGCCCAGGGGCCAGGGTTGAGCCAAGGCATCCAACCCGGCAGCGCGAGGGTCCCTCCGTCTGCTGAAGCACGGGACTTTGGCATTGGAACTGGTCGCCATAAGATCCATCACTGGCTTGCCCCATTTGGCACATATCTGCAGGAATACATCGTCTGCTAGTTCCCACTCCGCTGGATTGATCTGATGCCTGCTTAGATAGTCGGCTTGCACGTTGCTCTGACCTGCAATGTGAGCTACTGAAAGGGACTGTAGATGCAGCTCGGCCCAGTGGCAAATTTGTTTGGCCTGCGCAGCTAGAGCTCTGCACTGAGTGCCACCTTGTCGATTTATGTAGGCCACTGCTGTCGTGTTGTCCGACATCACTCGGACAGCCAAATCTTCCAGGGTCACTTGAAAGGCCAGAAGAGCCAGAAACACCGCTTTCAACTCCAGGCGGTTGATAGACCACTCCGACTCCTCGGGCGTCCACAGACCCTGGGCATGCTTCCCCTGGCAATGTGCGCCCCAGCCCTTCAGGCTGGCATCTGTCACCACTAGACACCAATCGGGGAGCGCCAGCGGCATTCCCTGCCGCAACATGCTGTCCGAGAGCCACCACTCCATACTGAGGCGGGCTGCAGGGAGCCAAGAAAGTCTGCACTGATAATCCTGAGATACTGGAGACCATCGTTGAAGTAGAGAATACTGTAGAGGTCTCAGGTGCGCTCTCGCCCATGGCACCACTTCCAAGGTGGCCATCATCGATCCCAACAGCTGGACAATGTCCCAAGCTCGCGGGCGGGCCATCCTCAGGAGCAGACGGACCTGATTCTGAAGCTTGCACCGCCTTGGTTCGGGAAGAAACACATAGCCCGAGGCTGTGTCGAACCTGGCCCCCAAATATTCTAAAGATTGCGAGGGGGTCAGGTAACTTTTGGCCATATTGACGACCCAGCCCAGAGATTGAAGGACTGAAACCATGCTGGCTGTAGCTAGATGACTCTCTTTTTCTGAGTCTGCTCTGATGAGCCAGTCGTCTAGGTAGGGGTGAACCCGGATACCCTCTTGCCTGAGAAAGGCAGCTACTACCACCATTACCTTGGAGAAGGTTCGGGGAGCTGTGGAGAGGCCGGCAAGGCCCGAAACTGGAAATGTTTTCCCAACACCGCAAACCGCAGAAACTTCTGGTGCGAGGGCCAAATTGGTATATGCAAGTAAGCTTCTTTCAGGTCCAGAGACGTGAGAAACTCTCCTGGCTGTACCGCCGCAATGACGGAGCGCAGGGTTTCCATGTGAAAATGCCGTACTCTTAAGGACTTGTTTAGCTCTTTTAAGTCCAGGATCGGGCGAAAAGACCCGCCTTTTCGTGGCACCACAAAGTAAATGGAGTAGCGGCCTAGACCTTGTTCGGCGGGAGGCACCGGGGTCACAGCCCCTATCTGGTACAGACTGTGCAAAGTCTTTTCTATCGCCGCCCGTTTGGCGGCAGATCCGCATCGGGACTCCACAAACACGTCTCTTACCGGGGCATCAAATTCTATTCGGTATCCGTCTCTGATCAGGTCCAAGACCCACTGATCTGCGGAGATTTTGGCCCACTCCTCGAAAAAGTCTTCCTCCGATGACAGGAAACGAGGAGAGGGTCGGCACACCATCACTGAGAGGGTCACCCATGAACGCCAGGCCTTGAACTGGCAGCTGCGGAACGTTTGTCAGAGCGAAAGGAGTTTCTCTGCTGAAAGCGGGCACGCGAAGTGAACCCAGCAGCACGCCCTGGGCGGTACCTTCTAGCTTCACGGAAGCGAGATCTGTAAGAGGAGCGGACCGCCTGATCCTTAGAGGAAGGCTTCGGCCTATCTTCGGGCAAGCGCTGAGTTTTCCAGCTCCTCACCAAACAGGAGAAGGCCTTGAAAGGTCAACTTCACAAACCTTTGCTTAGAGCCATGTCCACCGCCCAATGTCGTAGCCAAAGAGTGCGGTGAGTCGCCACTGCTACAGCCATTTGCTTAGCCGAAACTCTGACCATATCACAAAGGGCGTCAGCCAAAAAGGACAAGGCCGACTCCATCCGCGGAGCCACTTCAGATAAGGTCTCCGCTCCATCACCGGGCTGTTCCACTGTAACCAAGCCAGGCAGGCTCTAGCAGCATAACAACTGCATGCAGACGCCCGAACAGTGAGACCTGCCAAATCAAAGGACCGCTTCAGAGCTGAATCAAGCCTGCGGTCTTGAATATCCTTCAGGGCAACACCTCCTTCAAGAGGGAGGGTAGTTCTCTTTGTCACAGCCGTGACCAGGGCATCCACTTTAGGCATTGCAAAGCAAGCCAAATGTTCCTCACTCAGAGGGTATAATTGCCCCATAGCCCTGGCAACCTTCAAAGGTCCCTCGGGGTCAGCCCATTGAGCCGAAATAAGCTCTTGGATGGAGTCATGCAAAGGAAAGGCTCGAGCAGGCTTTCTGGTACTAGCCATCCTTGGATTAACTGAGGAGGCTGTGCAACTCCCAGGATCTTCAATCGAGAGGGCTTGTAAGGCATCTGAAATAAGCGCTGGCAGCTCCTCGCAGTGGAAAATCCTCACCGCGGACGGATCATCAAGCTCCTGTGGCAATTCTGCACCCGACTCTGGATCCTCAGCCCAAGAACTTCTGCCAGACCCCTCAGAATCCTCATAGCTTGACCATGGTGGGGGGGGGGGGGGGGCGCCACACTCAGAAAGGGAATTAGCCCTTCTGCGTTTATCAGGAGGATAAGAAACAGGCAAAGCCAACTCCAAAAGGCCAGGATCCACCGGGGGGGGGGGGGGCGCAGGCAGAGGGTCTGAAGATCCCTGTGGAAGAGCTCTTAAGCATGTATGCCCTATGCAGCATTAAAACAAAATCAGGGCTATCAGCTCTATTATAAGCCTCACTCAGAGGACCCCCCCCCCCCCCACGGATTCAGGGCTCTCCGTCGCAACGGAGGCCGCGCCATGTGGAAAATCCAAAATGGCGTCCACTGCCAGCTCAGAGCGCGAAAGATCGCCGCTCGCCATGCTCGGGCCGGCTCTACCGTCTGTACAGCACGAATTACAGAGCCCCGCTGCTGATTTGCGCTTGCCACATTTAGAACAGCGCTTTACAGTCTCCGCAGCCATCACCGAAAACGGCGGTAAAATTTAAAAATGGCAATTCGCGCCAAAAACGTCCTGATCGCGGGCCCACCCCGGAGGAGTCAGAAAACACTCTTACCTCACTGGACCGAGTATCACAGCTCCGGTCCTGCAGAAGAATCTCAAGAAAAAAACCTCTTTTCCAAGATCGCTGCGCTAAAGCACGACGCGACTTTAATTAGGTTTTTTTTTTTTTTTTTTTTTTTTTTTAAACGCTGTGAGGAAAGCAGAGGCAAAAGAGGTAAATAAAAACAGTCCGGAGGCTCAGATAAGTGGGAAAGGCAGGGAAAGGCGAACCAATGTGCCTGCATCCACTGAGTGGGAAAGGACAGGGAAAAGCAAGCTAATATGTCCACATCCACGGGGGCATGGGTAAGGCAGGGAAAGGGCTGACCTATGTGCCTTCAAAGTGAAGCTGCTATAGCCTCTAACACCCCGGCTAACAACTGGCAAGCCAGGAGCCACCCCCAGGCAGATTTTGATGGAGCTCAAAGAAGCTGCAGCCACCCTGCTTGGGGAGATAGAGAATACTGAAGAGGCAGTGGAGCTAGCTGGCCATGAGGCACTGAGAAAAGTTGCGTGCTCTCTATCTCCCCCCTGCTGGTTGATGGACACAACCCATACGTAATGGCTTCATTTGCTTGATGACAAGGAATGCCTCTGTATCACTCCATGGTGCGACCGCACCTTGAGTATTGCATTCAGTTCTGTTCGCCATAGCTCAAAAAAGGTATAGCAAAAATAGAAAAGGTTCAAAGAAGAGCGACCAAAATGCCTGGCAAGATTCTCTGTTGTTTTGTGCCTGGATCTTGAGGAGGGAGGTGGGAGAATCCACACTGTGTATTGAAACCCCAGCACTAGATAATTTTAGAAGATATATCTCATTTTAAAGTGGGGACAGTCTATAGCAATTGAAGGGCTTATTTCCAAAACCTGCTAAGTTCATAGAAGGGTTTGGAAATAAGCCATTCAATTGGTGATTAGGTTGTTCTAATGCACCCTTTAAGTTTCTTTGATTTTTGGAAAGGGAGAGAGATGGTTTGAGTTTGACACTGGGAGGAAGTCTGTTTAATGCAAGTGATTTCTGTTTTTTGTTCAAATTTGTTTATTGAGGGGTCCTTTCACAAAGACACGCTGAAAAATGGCTTGCGGTAGTGTAGGTGGGTTTTGGGCACGCTCTAATCCATTTTTTAGCGTGTCTGTAAAAATGGCATTTTTAAAATTTTTGCTGAAAATGCACATGCGGCAAAATGAAAATTCCCGCACATCCGTTTTGGGTCCGAGACCTTACCACCAGCCAATAACCTAGCGGTAAAGACTCACGCTGTAACCAGGCAGTAATGACCTACGTGTGCCAAATGCCACTTGGTGCGTGTCCATTATGTGCCCCCAAAAATAAAAAATATTTTTCAGACGCACGCCAAAAATGAAATTACCGCAAAAGCCATGCGGTAGTCGGGTGGTAACTCCATTTAGCTGCACGTTGGGCACATGTAGACGCTTACACAGCTTAGTAAAAGGGCCCCTGAAAGTTTAAAGGAACAGAACTTATTAGTAAACAATTCGCAGTTAACAATGTTCAAAAAGGCATACTCTACTGACCCAACTTAAATGCCTGAACCCTCCAACACAACGAAACCAAAGCTCGTAATGGGCATATAATAACTCTACCTCTCTACGATTCTCTTCCTCTCTAGATTCCCTAATGTGTCTGTATACACGAACCTTATTCTACCACAACATTACGGTATTTGTTCATACCGGAATTGGCGAACACCTTTACGGTACTATGTAAGCCACATTGAGCCTGCAAATAGGTGGTAAAATGTGGGATATAAATGTAACAAATAATAAAAATAAATAAAGGGGATGGAACTTCTCTTGTATGAGGAAAGGCTGAAGAGGTTATCATGGCTGTTCAGCTTGGAAAAGAGACGGATGAGGGGAGATATGATTGAGGTCTACAAAATCCTGAATGGTGTAGAATGAGTAGAAGCAAATTGATTTTTTACTCGTTCCAAAAGAACAAAGACTAGGGGACATTCAAGGAAGTTACATGGAAATAATTTTTTCACTCAATGAATAGTTAAACTCTGGAACTCTTTGCGGGAGGATGTGGTAACAGCGGTTTGCGAATCTGGGTTTAAAAAAGGTTTGGACAAGTTCCTGATGGAAAATCCATAGTTTAAGTCCATAGTTTGCTACTGAGACAGAAATGGGAAGCAACTGCTTTCCCTTGGATTTGTAGTATAGAATGTTGCCATGATTTGGGTTTCTGCCAGGTACTTGTGACCTGGTTTGGCCACTGTTTGGAAACAGGATACTGGGCTAGATGGGACCACTGGTCTGACCCACTATGGCTACTCTTATGCTATGCTATATAAGCAGCTAGGTCTATATACTTGCTTCAGAGAGGGCAGGACCCAGGAAATTGAACTGCATTACAGAAAGTCCTTCTCACCTCTACTTTTTATATGAGAATACAGCAGGCAGCAAGAAACTGGCAATTTTGGCAAGCATTTTAGAGCATAACAAAGTGTAAATGACAGCTTTCACATGTGTAGGATTAGCATACACACGTACTATAAGGTGAAATTATGACTTACCTACTACTATTTAGCATTTCTATAGCGCTACAAGGCATACGCAGCGCTGCACAAACATAGAAGAAAGACAGTCCCTGCTCAAAGAGCTTACAATCTAATAGACTTACCTGATGATTTCCTCTCCTTTATTCTGCTACACCATTCTGAACATGTGGATGTTATTCCCTCCTACCAGGAGATGGAGGTAGAGAAAAACTGATCACATCCAGTAAAATCGCTGGCATAAACTGCTGGTGCTTAGTGGAAAACTCCAGTATGCATCTGCCAAAACAGGAGGGTTCTTTTGAAAATGTATGCCCCATCAACCACTGCAGCTGTAATCACCATCAAGTGAACACAACACAGAGTAAGACTCACATCTCTAAGGACTGCCTCATTGTTTCCCCACATTATCTTCTTTCTTTGTGTTTTGTTTTTGTCTTTTTAAACACCATAAGAGACAGATCAGAGCAACCTGAGAGCAGGCTTCAAAACTGTACAGCTGACTAAAGGAAAGTAAATTATCAGGTAAGACATAATTTCATCTTCTTTGTCATCTGACTGCACCATTTTGAACAAGTGGGATATGCTCAAGCAGAGCTATTGGGAAGGCAAAGGCAATGTTCCCTGAATATCAAACATACAATCAAAAGAGGCACTGATCTGCTCACAGGAAAACCAACAAACAGGAGAAAGCAGACCAACTGGTATGCAGATACAATTCTTTATTTCCAAGTACCCAACATGGCCACGTTTCACCAATAAGGCTGCTTCAGGGACACTGTTAACTAGACATACATAATGAAATTAAAACCAACAATTAAAATTAATAAAACAGCATGCATAATTTCATGTGTTAAAACAAATGACCATGCATTTCTGTAAAACAGAAACCCATACATCCATGAATGCATGAAACTCACAACCATGTATAGTAAAAATTCTTACAACATACATAAAAACCAACGCTCAACTGTGTCAGACAAAAGCGTATGTCAGATTGCATTTCAGACAGAATAAACGTGACTTCACATAAGATGACTACCACAATGTGTCTTATAGTGAATTACAAATAAAAAAGATGGCTGTGTGCAGATATCTTGAAAAATAACTAGTGATCACAAATCATAAACCCAAAAGGGACACATACCTAATATAGGGTTAAAAGGTACTGCCCCTTAATTAGCAAATCTTTATCCAAGACAGACTAAAAAATATTAATAAAAACCAACCATGGACTCCAGCAACTTAATAATGCTTTAAATATGTGAAGCTTGAAACCAAATCTACTTACAAATAGCTGCCCCTGGACACCGAGTAGCAGCACTGACTGCTAATCACCAAATCCTCTCTCACTGCGCGAGTGAAAAATCTGCCATCTTAAAAAGGCTGCACCTTTTCTACACTGTGTTGAGGTTAAAGGTTACTGATCAAATTAGTTAAAAAAAATTAACTACAGTCTTCTAATACAAAAAAGTGCTGATGTAATCTATTCTTTACGGAAAAAAAAAAAAAAAATCCTTGAAAAATGTTTCCTAGTAAGGTGTTATTTAAATTAAAGGCTTAAAAAATAGTGATTTTAAAACCAAACCAATTTTAAAAAATTATGGCAAAATTTAACAGCTCTCACTATATCCTTCTTGAATTACTAATGGAATCCTCAAAATGCTATAAAAATCATGATTTAAATCCAGAAAATAGCACATAGCCTGCAACTGTGCCAAACTTAGCAACCGACCGTCATCTCCAAACACATGTTGTAAAAGAGTCATCCCTTGCACAGTCCATTGCCCAAAACTGGCATTATTCTGCCCTGGTGAAAATTGTAAATTACCTCGAATAGGGATCTGAAATTTCTGGATTTCCACCCAACAAGAGAACCAAATATCACCAAACCTCCCGCAATGGCCTAAGAATTACACTTTGACGCAACCCCTTCGGCAGCGACTTCAAAGAACCTTGCATTAAAGAACTGACATGCCATGGTGAATAAAATGCAGTTTCATGGTAGGGGGCGTGTCAAGATGGTGGCTGAGCTCTTTCACTGGTGCTCTGAATTAACAGTTTTTCCCCAATCCTGATGCCTCATGCTAAACGCAAAGGGACGGTTAAGGCTGGTTCCTCAATGGCCAGAACCTCCTCTCCACAGTAGCAATCTATTGAAAAGTTTGCCACGAGAACCCCCGCCCAAAACACCTGGAGGAGCCCTGCTGTTGCTCTAGGAAGAGGAGAAGACCCTGGAGACTTGGGGCTGGATGTCACTCTTTCTCCCCCAGCTCTCAACCCACTGCCTCTCCCAGAAGGTCGCTTGTCTCAACGGAGGTCTCCCGAATCGGAAAGCGTTGAGGGTAGGCCTCTGGATCGAGGTATTGAGAAGGCGAGTCCCGATGGAGGTTTGCGGCCTGTTTATGTCTCAACTGAGCAAGTTACGCCAACAAAAAAGCCAGAGACAGTAACACTGGAGAGCATATGGGAAGCTCTCCAACAATTAGATACTACAGTGGCCAAATCTACGGCTGAAGTTTCTGTTGATATTCTAATTCCCTAGAAGGCATTGATAGAATTTAATACTCAAGTGATTACAATCTAAGAAGATGTTAAGAAGTTACAAGACTTTTCAGGTACAATGATAAAAGACAAAATGATATTGCATCCAAAAGTTGAGCAGATTGAGAATTACAACCGCAGATTAAATCTTCGTTTTTTTAACTTTCCAAAATCCCCGGGTGTTACCCCTTTGGAAGTGTTCAAGAAATATTTGCTTGAAATTTACCCCCGGAAACTATTCCTCCGATAAACCGGATATATTATATACCAAATAAAAGAGTCTCGGAGGAACCCTTGGAAATGATAAAGAAAGATTTATTGAATATATCTGAATTATTAGAAGCATCATTGTCTGAAGATTCTGAAAGAGTGACTTTATTGGTCTCATTTGTATTTGAGCAAGACTTGGAAGAGGTGAAGCGTTTATCCCTTCGAAATCTACAAACTTTGTTCTATGGTAAAAAAATTTGGATATTTCATGATGTTACAAAACAAACACAAGAAAGGAGGAAGGCTTTTTTGGCTCTAAGAACGGAAACTTTGGCAATAGGGGCATCTTTCTACCTCAACTATCTATGTAAATGTGTAGTTAAATATATTGGGTTAAAATATGTATTTTTTCTTCCAGAACAATTACGTGCCTTTATAGATTTAAAAAAGGTGACCACAGGTAATATCCAATAGTTGAGATTAAGTAATGGCTAGGGTGGGGATATAGCGTGTTAAGCATTTTTTAAATTATTTTTTTAAGCTTGTCTCCTGAGTTTTTTCATGTACACGTCCCCCCCATAGGTGGTCTAAAGAGGAATAACTCTTTTCCTTTTTTTTCCCTATTGTGAAGTATTTTGTAATTTACTTTCTGCTTTTCTTGTTCAAGTATTTGACTTATAAGAATAGTTTGTATAATAACAATTAAAAAAAATGCAGTTTCATAATCTATTGGGGTGAAGTCCTGCCCACCTAAAAACCAATTCTCCAAGATGGTGCAGCAAGCAAGCTTGATTGTACACATGTAAATTAGGCAGCCCCATACCCCCGTATTTCCATAAACCTATTAAATATTTAAAGGCCATTTTTGGTTTCTTAACTGCCCAACAAAATTTAGAAAGAAGCTTCCACAACCGAAAAGGCAATAACTGGAAAGTATAGAGCAATCTGGGAAGCAAAACCATATTAAATAACTGTATTCTACCATGCACCAACAACGGAAGATACATCCACCGTGACAAACACTCTCTAGTTGAGTCCAGTAAACTAGTTATATTATAATTGTACAGTAATGTGGTCTTATATTCTAATCGACACGGCCGTGTTTCGGCACAATGGCCTGCTTCAGGGGTCTTTATAACCTTGAATGATGTAGTTTAGAATGTTTGTTCCAAGGGAAATAACAGGAAACAAATCTCTCTGGTCTCCTCTCTTCAAAAATAATATATATGAGATATATATATTTTTTTAAAAACGAGCATCTAAATACTCCTCTCCTAAGAGTTATCGGCAAATTGTGAAAAAGCTTTTTCACAATTTGCCGATAACTCTTAGGAGAGGAGTATTTAGATGCTCGTTTTTAAAAAAATATATATATCTCATATATATTATTTTTGAAGAGAGGAGACCAGAGAGATTTGTTTCCTGTTATTTCCCTTGGAACAAACATTCTAAACTACATCATTCAAGGTTATAAAGACCCCTGAAGCAGGCCATTGTGCCGAAACACGGCCGTGTCGGGTCGCTGTTTATGCACATGTAATTTTTTAAGTGAATTTTTTAAGTGAATAAATATAAAACAGTTGGTATCCTCATCCATTCTCCTCACTTTTTTGTTTCATCTTCACGGTGTCGTGAGGATTTTTTACCTCCTTTTTTGCCTTCGCTTATATTCTAATCCCCAGGTAGACAAATGAAATGGATTCCCAGTGCATAGGAAACGACCCTACCCAATCTCTTCGCACTGATTCAGTAGTAGGAAGAGCTAAAGACTTTTCAAGATTTAGCTTAAAGCCAGAAAAATCACCATATTCCACAAAGGGGCTCATTTTCAAAGCATTTAGCCTCCCAAAGTTCCATAGAAACCTATGGAACTTAGCCTCCCAAAGTGCTTTGAAAATATGCCTCAAAACTATCCATAAGTGCTTCTAAAGATCTCTGAGGCTCAGTAATGTGTACTAATATATCATCCGCAGAAGCAGATACTTTGAATTCTTGTATCCCAACCTTAACCCCTTTAATCTCAGGATTACCCAGGATTTCTCTAATCAAAGGGTCCAAAGAAAGGACAAATAGTAATGGAGATAAAGGGCAATCCTGCCTCGTGCCCCTACTAATCCCAAAGGATGACGAGAAAACCCCATTTATCCAGATCACTGTCTGAGGTGAGGCATACAAAGTCTTGACTGCCTTAAAAAAAAAATCTCCCATACCATATTGACGCAAAGTAGCAATCCCTTTTCCTTTGATTATCCTTTCCCTGTTTGCCTCTACATGTCCTACTTTTTTATCCTCAAAACCCCACTCACTACTTATAATAATCTCCTTCAAGACTTTGTAATTGTAACTGTAATTATATTTATTATGTAAGCCGCATTGAGCCTGCAATATGTGGGAAAGTGCGGGATACAAATGTAATAAATAAATAACTACCAATCCACATGATCAAAAGCTTTTTTGCATCAAAACTAACAAGGATGGCACCTGGGAACGCTCTACTTGCTCCAGCAAAATAAGAATTTTCCTCAAATTCCTCGTAATTGTACGTCCTCGGACAAAGCCAACTTGTGGCTCGGCTATCACAGAAGGTAACACCTGAGCCAATCTATTCATCAAAATCTTAGCAAACAACTTAGCTTCTACATTCAACAGTGAAATAGGCCTATACGAGGAAGGCTGGGTAGGATCCTTCCCCGGCTTCTGCAACAATATAATCTGGGCTAATTGTAGGGAACTGGGCATACACCCATCCGAAACAAACTGCATGAACAGAGATTGTAACATGGGGACAATGGACGGTGATAGACATTTGTAAAATTCAACTCAAACCGTCTGGGCCTGGTGCCTTACATAAGGTACTTTTCTGAATAGCCAAAGATACCTCCTCTTCAGTTATAGGCACATCAAGTTTATCCTTATCTTCTTCCAAAAATTGTGGTAGATCCAAGCTTTTAAGAAATGTTTCTCCTCCCAAATCCTCCCCCGCTGGGCGAGTGTACAAGTGTTTATAATACCTCAAGAAAACCTCTGCAATCTCCGAATCTTTTCTCACCAAAACCCCATCTCCATGATCTATCTGAGATATACTAGGAGAACCTCTGGATCTTTTAACCAAATTTGCCAAAAGCTTCCCTGATTTATTACCATGACAATATAGCTGAAATTTGTAATATTGTAATCGACTTTATCGCCCGAGCATGGAGCAACTCATGCAAAGAAGTCTGCAAAGCCAACAGTGAGCTACGCTGATGTACAGAAGAAGACTTCCCATACTGAATACGCTCCTTAATCAGTTGCCTTTCAATCTTCCGATCTCTCACCTTCCTCTTGAAAGAAGTATATGGGAAAATTAGGTTCTTACCTTGGTAATTTTCTTTCCTTTAGTCATAGCAGATGAAGCCATTACATATGGGTTATGTCCATCAACCAGCAGGGGAGATAGAGAGCACTCAAACTTTCACAGTGCCCTCTTGGCCAGCTAGCTCCACTGCCTCTTCAGTATTTGAAGCTTCCAAAGCAGTATGGCAAACCGCAATGGGAATCACAAGAGCTTTCCTCACAGCGAACGATGGCCCATCACAAGGGCATGAACTCATAAAGGAGGGAATGCACATCCTCCTGGAGGGAATAAACTCATCCTCCTTATTGTATAAGTGGAGGGGAACACACGCGCCTCCTGGAGGGAATCACACATCCTCCCAACACACTGGAGGGAATGAACTCATCCTCCTATTTATAGAACTGGAGGGGAACACACGCGCCTCCTGGAGAGAATCAACACATCCTCCAAAAAAAAAAAACATGCTGGAGGGAATGAACACATCCTCCTAAATTTAAACTGAACATGAATCCTGAAGATTGTTTTCCAACTTTCTCCCAAGGAAGGAACTTCAGGAAATTAGAACAGAACCTGGAAAACAGATTCACAGCATACAGACAATCATACAGGGAGGGCTCATGGCTTCATCTGCTATGACTAAAGGAAAGAAAATTACCAAGGTAAGAACCTAATTTTCCCTTCCTTGTCATCAAGCAGATGAAGCCATTACGTATGGGATGTAACAAAGCAATCCCTAGATAGGGTGGGAACAAGCCACACCACGCGCTAGCACTTGTGCACCAAAATGCGCATCCCTCCTGGCAGCCACATCCAGCCTGCAATGTCGGGCAAAGGAGAGCTTAGAAGCCCATGTTGCTGCACTGCATATCTCTTGAAGAGAGAGTGCTCCAGTTTCAGCCCAAGAGGAAGAAATCGCTCTAGTAGAATGTGCCTTAAAGGCTACAGGCGGAACCCTGCCGGCCAGCAGATAAGCTGAAAAGATAGTTTCTTTGAGCCAGCGGGCAATAGTGGCTTTAGACGCTGGAGACCCTCTGCGAGAACCGGATAGCAAAACAAACAGATGATCAGAAGTCCTGAAAGAGTTAGTAACTCGCAGATACTGCAGCAGAGTCCTGCGCAAATCCAAAAGGTGCAGCTGCCCAAAAGATTCTGGAAACTCTTCCTCTGAAAAAGAGGGCAAGAAAATAGGCTGGTTTAGGTGAAATGCTGAAACCACCTTAGGCATAAAAGAAGGCACGGTCCGAACCGTGACTCCGGACTCTGAAAATTGCAGAAATGGGTCTCTACAGGACAGCGCCTGGAGCTCTGACACCCGTCTCGCCGAGGTAATGGCCACCAGAAAAACGGCCTTCAGTGTCAAATCTTTCTCTGATGCTCGCCGAAGCGGCTCAAAAGGAGATGCCTGCAGGGTTTTCAAAACTAGCCCCAGGTTCCAAGCTGGACAGGGTGCTCGCACTGGAGGTCGGAGCCGAAGCACCCCTCTAAGAAACCGTGCCACATCTGGGTGAGCAGCCAAAGACACGCCTTCCACCTTACTACGAAGGGAGGCCAACGCTGCCACCTGACCCCCAGGGAATTATAGGCCAAGCCTTTTTGTACATCTTCCTGCAAAAAGTCCAGAATCGGCGAGACAGGAGCCCGCATTGGAGCAATAGCTCTGGAAGCACACCAAGACTCAAACAGGCACCAAATCCTGGCATAAGCCACGGAAGTGGACCGCTTGCGGGCTTGCAGGAGAGTGGAAATAACTTTATTGGAATAACCTTTATCCCTCAATTGCGCCCTCTCAATAGCCATGCCGTAAGACCAAAGCAGCCGGCGTCCTCCATGGCTACCGGTCCCTGAGTCAACAGGTTCGGTACCAGAGGTAACGGCAAAGGAGCCTCCAGGAGCATCTGTCGGAGGTCTGCATACCAAGGTCTCCTTGGCCAATCCGGGGCGATGAGGACCACTTCTCCTGGGTGCAGCCAAATCCGCAAGAGCAGGCGCCCTATCAAGGGCCATGGGGGAAACACATAAAGTAGACCCGGAGGCCAGGGTTGAGCCAAGGCATCCAACCCCGCCGAGCGAGGATCTCTCCGTCTGCTGAAGAAGCATGGGACTTTGGTATTGGCACTTGTCGCCATTAGATCCATCACGGGCTTGCCCCATTTGGCACAGATCTGCAGGAAAACTTCATCTGCCAGATTCATTCTGCTGGATCGATCTGATGCCTGCTCAGATAATCGGCCTGCACATTGCTCTGACCTGCAATATGAGCTGCCGACAGACACTGAAGATGCAGCTTGGCCCAGTGGCAAATCAGTTCGGCCTGCGCGGCTAGTGCTCTGCACCTTGTTTCGCCTTGTCAATTTATATAGGCCACCGTTGTCATGTTGTCCGACATCACTCTGACAGCCAATCCTTCCAGGGTCACTTGAAAGGCCAGAAGCGCCTGAAACACCGCTTTCAACTCTAGGCGGTTCATGGACCACTCCGACTCCTCGGGTGTCCATAGACCCTGGGCATGCTTCCCCTTGCAGTGTGCGCCCCAGCCCTTCAGGCTGGCATCTGTTACCACCAGGCACCAAACGGGGAGCGTCAGCGGCATTCCTCGCCGCAGCATGCTGTCCGAGAGCCACCACTCCATGCTGAGTCGGGCCGCAGGGAGCCAAGTAAGTCTGCATTGGTAATCCTGAGAAATAGGAGACCATCTCCGGAGTAGGGAATACTGTAGAGGTCTCAGGTGCGCTCTCGTCCAGGGTACCACTTCCATCGTGGCTGTCATCGATCCCAGCAGCTGGACAATGTCCCAAGCTCGCGGGCGGGGCATCCTCAGGAGCAGACGGACCTGATTCTGAAGCTTGCACCGCCTTAGCTCGGGTAGGAACACACAGCCCAAGACTGTGTCGAACCTGGCCCCCAAAAACTCTAGAGATTGTGAAGGGGACAGGTGACTTTTGGCCATATTGACGACCCAGCCTAGTGATTGGAGTACTGAGACCACTCTGGCTGTAGCTTGTAAGCTCTCTGTTGCAGAGTCTGCTCTGATGAGCCAGTCGTCTAGGTACAGGTGAACCCTGATACCTTCTCGCCTGAGAAAAGCAGCTACTACCACCATTACGTTCGAAAAGGTTCGGGGAGCTGTGGCGAGGCCAAAAGGCAAGGCCCTGAACTGGAAATGTTTTCCCAACACCGCAAACCTCAGAAACTTCTGGTGCGGGGGCCAAATCGGTATGTGCAAGTAAGCTTCTTTCAGGTCTAGAGACGTGAGAAACTCTCCTGGCTGTACCGCCGCAATGACGGAGCGCAGGGATTCCATGTGGAAATGCCGCACTCTCAGGGACTTGTTCACTTCTTTTAAGTCCAGAATAGGGCGAAAGGACCCACCTTTTCGCGGCACCACAAAGTAGATGGAGTATCGGCCGCAGCCTTGCTCGGCGGGAGGCACCGGGGTCACTGTCCCTAACTGAATCAGACCTTGTAAAGTCTCCTCCACCGCCGCCCGTTTGACGGCAGAACCGCATCGGGACTCCACAAACACGTCTCTTACTGGGGCATTGAATTCTATTCTGTATCCATCTCTGATCAGGTCCAGAACCCACTGATCTGAGGAAATCTTGACCCACTCCTCGACAAAGAGGGAAAGCCGTCCTCCGATGACAGGCATCGAGGAGAGGGCCGGCGCACCATCATTGAGAGGGTCGCCCCTGAACTCCTGGTCTTGAGCCACCGGCTGCGGAACGCTTGTCCGAGCGAAAGGAGTTCCTCTGCTGACCAAGGGCACGTGAAGTGAACCCAGCAGAACGCCCCGGGCGGTACCTTCTAGCTTCACGGAAGCGAGGTCTGTATGAGGAGTGGACCGCCTGGGCCTTAGAGGAAGGCCTCTGCATACCTTCGGGCAAGCGCTGGGGTTTTGGATCACCCAGGCCTTTCACAATTTTCTCCAACTCCTCACCAAATAGGAGAAGTCCTTGAAAAGGCAACTTCATCAACCTTTGCTTAGAGGCCATGTCCGCTGCCCAGTGTCGCAGCCACAGACGACGGCGAGCCGCCACTGCTACTGCCATTTGCTTAGCCGAAGTTCTGACAAGGTCATAAAGGGCATCAGCCAGAAAGGACAAGGCCACCTCCATCCGTGGAGCCACATCCAAGAAGGGCTCCGCTCCATCTCCGGGCTGAGCCACTGCCTGTTGCAGCCAAGCTAGGCAGGCTCTAACAGCATAACAGCTGCATGCAGACGCCCGAACAGTGAGACCTGCAATTTCAAAGGACCGTTTCAATGCTGTTTCCAGCCTACGGTCTTGAACATCCTTCAGGGCAACACCTCCTTCAACAGGGAGGGTAGTTCTCTTTGTCACCGCAGTGACTAGGGCATCCACTGTAGGCATTTGAAAATGAGCCATGTGTCCCTCACGCAGAGGGTATAACTGCCCCATAGCCCTGGAAACTCTCAAAGGTCCCTCGGGGTCAGCCCACTGAGCCGAAACAAGCTCTAGGATGGAGTCATGCAAAGGGAAGGTCCGAGCAGCTTTCTTGGTACTAGCCATCCTGGGATTACCCGAGGAGGCCATGCCACTGTCAGGATCTTCAATCGAGAGGGCCTGCAGGGTATCTGAAATAAGCGCTGGCAGCTCATCACGGTGGAAAATCCTCACCGCGGAGGGATCATCCAGATCCTGTGGTAAATCCGCACCCGACTGGTTCCTCAGACCAAGAACGTCTGTCAGAGTTCTCCGAATCCTCACAACCCGACCAAGGGGGGGGAAAAAGGTGCACCACAATCTGAAGGGGAATTAACCCTTCTGCGCTTATCTTTTAGGCCAAGCATCCGGGGAAAAAAAACCTCACTGGGCAGTCCCAGGCCAGAATCCATCGGGGGGGCAATCAGAGGAGCCTCAGGCAACCCTTGAGGAAGGGCTCTTTTCATCATGTATGCTTTATGCAGCAAAAGCACAAAATCCGGGGAGAAAATCTCACCCTGGGCACCCAAATCCTGTCCGGTGCTAGCCACTCCTGAAATAACCTCATCTCGAGGTGCCCCACCCGGCTCAGGTCTCTCCGTGTCCACGGAGGCCGCGCCATGTGGTGTAAGCAAAATGGCGCCCGCTGCCAGCTCAGAGCGGGAAGAAACATCGCTCGCCATGCTCGGGCCGGCTCCTACGCCAGTACAGCACGATTTACAGAGCCCTGCTGCTGATTTGCGCTTGCCACAAGTGGAACAGCGCTTTACATTGTCCGCAGCCATCGCCGAAAAACGGCGGTAAAATCCAAGATGGCGGTTTCGCGCCAAAATCGCCCCGATTGCGGGCCCACCCCGGAGGAGTTGGAAAACACTCTTACCTCAAAGGATCTAGTGTACAACTATGATCCTGCTGAAAATCAGGTCAAAAACCTCTGTTCCAGCGTCTCTGCGTTTAAAAACGCGACGCAACTTTTTTTTTTTTTTTTTTTTAAGCTGTGAGGAAAGCAGAGGTATTGAAGACTCCGGAGGCTCAGATGAGTGGGAAAGGCAGGGAAAGGGCGAACCTATATGCCTGCATCCACTGTTGGTGGGTAAGGACAGGGAAAGCAAGGCAATATGTCCACATCCACAGAGGTATGGGTAAGGCAGGGAAAGGGCTAACCTATGTGCCTTTAAAGTGAAGCTGCTATAGCCTCCTACACCCCGGTTAACAACTGGCAAGCCAGGAACCACCTCCCGGCAGATTTTTCTGGAGCTCGAACAAGCTGCAGCCACCCTGCTAGGGGAGATAGAGAATACTGAAGAGGCAGTGGAGCTAGCTGGCCAAGAGGGCACTGTGAAAGTTTGAGTGCTCTCTATCTCCCCTGCTGGTTGATGGACATAACCCATACATAATGGCTTCATCTGCTTGATGACAAGGAAACTAAAATTTCTCCTCGCAGCACTGCCTTAGGTGCTTCCCAAAAAAGTACTGGGGTGTGTATGCTCAGCATTATTATTCTGATAATCATCCCACCTATGCAGAAGATATTCCTGAAATTCAGCATCCCAATACAAATTCACTGGAAAATGCCAGCGATATGCCTTATCCCCCTATGGCCCAAAAGTAAATGATAACCACATCAAAGCATGATCAGAAACGCTATAGGGACCAATCTTAGCCTCCAAAACAGAAGAAAAAACCGAAGACGAGGCCAGCCAGTAGTCAATGCGAGACTGAGACCCATGAGCCCTTAACAAATGTGTATAGTCTCGATCCATGGGGTGTAATGTTTGCCAAATATCCAAAAGGTGTAAAGTACAGCAAAGCAACGGAATACCCCTATTCGGTTTCCCAACATCTCGTGTAGAATTGGGAGCTCTATCCAAGGTTGGGCCATGTACTAAATTAAAATCTTGTATACAGAAAAACAACTGTATAGGCTGTTGATCAAGCTTAGGTAATCTAATATTATACAGACTGAAACAGCCTCACACAATCCACCAGGTTATGTGGAGTGAATGTGAAAAATAAAAGAAAATGGGAAATACCCTCAGAAAGCAAGGCTCCCGCCAAGGTCTGGTCAACAAGACACTATTATCTACGAAAGATTTTGTGTCTGTGACCTAATTTCTTTCACGGGGTATATATTCCCCAAACTCTCTCATTCAAACTGCCAATATTTAAACCTTAGTTCTTAGAGTAACTGAGTCAAAAAGATTTTCACAAGCATGGTCTATTTTAACTTAGCTCAATCAATGCTGGCTTGGCTCCCCCACAATATAACTGCTGATTTTCAACGGGGCCCGAGAGATGTTAAGTCACTCCGAGATCAATATCCCTGACACTATGATTTGGCTAAATGATTCCTGATGAAGCCCTGTTGTGGGTGAAACTAAACAGGCCCCGTTGAAAATCAGCAATTATATTGTGGGGGAGTCAAGCCAGCATTGATTGAGCTAAGTTAAAATAGACCATGCTGATGCTAGTGAAAATCTTTCTGACTCAGTTAGTCTAAGAACTAAGATTTAAATACTGGCAGTTTGAATGAGAGAGTTTGGGAATATATACCCCGTGAAAGAAATTAGGTCACAGACACAAAATCTTTCATAGATAATAGTGTCTTGTTGACCAGACATTGGCGGAAGCCTTGGTTTCTGAGGGTATTTCCCATTTTCTTATATTTTTCACATTCATTCTACATAACCTGGTGGATTGTGTGAGGCTGTTTTTCAGTCTGTATACTAAATTAAAATCCCCTCGCACAAGGACTGGGAAATCAGGCATCCCCAAAATCCTATGTGTAAGTGTTTGGACAAATTTATGATCATACACATTAGGGCCATAAACATTACACAAGAGCAGCTCTCTGTTACGAATAGTGACTTTGACAATGAGGAATCTACCCTTAGGGTCTTTCCAAGTTTGCAATATTTGAATAGCCAACCCTTTCCAGAATAAGATGAACAACCCCGCTTTACGATTTATCGCTGGTGTCTATCATCAATGTTTTCAAAACGTTTCTCCCCTATTCCTTCCTTCTTGTCTTCTCCTATATTTATAATATGTACATGTATAATTACTGTGTAGTTGCATAACTATTAACAATAAACTTTTATATGAAACGCCAATATTTATAACTCGTGTTTTACTCAGTGTATTATCCCAACAATATTTACTGGTGGGTCCTCTTAATGTGCTCCTTCAAAGGATTGGTCTCCTATCTAATAATACACATACTCTACTATGCATTGAACATTACCCTTCCCACTCCTATACCCCCCTCCCCCCCAACCTCCCTCCCCCTCTACTCGCATAAAATGCTCTCTATACATTATGGTTAGTTATCTCTAACTCTGCACATGCTATTACTACCAGAGTGTAAAATATTGGTCTTACTTCTTTTGCCACTGTGCTCCTCTTATAATAGGGGCAGATTATTGAGCACTGCGCTTCTCGCTTTGTGAGATACTGTGTAAATACTGTTCCAAATTGAAATAAAGGCTTTTCTTTGGGTTGCCGCTCTAGCCTCCCATAACATCAACTCATGAAATTCATTCCCCCAAAACCAGATGGTGGGTGGTTATAGTTCAGGAGTTTAAAGATAACAACTCGAGGGCGCGCCTCTATAGGCTTCCGTGGGCCTAATCGATGTGCTCTTTCAATACACAACACTCCCGCTTCAGATTGTAGCTGCAGACTTGAAACCAACCAGGATTCCAAAAACCCCCGAAGCTGTGACTCAGCAATCTTTTCGGGTAGACCTACCAAACGCAGGTTCCCCCTTCACGACCTATTTTCAAAGTCATCCAGTTTGTCTTCCAAGGTACGCACCCTATTATGCAGCTGTAGAAAGTTGCTGCACCCTGTCCTCTAAGTCCAATATGCGTTGGCAATACGCAGTAAATTCTCCCTTTAAGGATTCTAGTTGACCATCAACAATGTCGAGGTCATCGGTGATACACTACAAACGTTTATCCAACAAAGCATTAATAGCCTGTTTAACTTCCGTCACAATCTCTGCTACCCAGGCACAGCTGATCAAACAGTGCCCTGGGTCTCCATCCTCTGCCATCTTGCTCTCACTCTGGCACAGCTTCTCTTTGTCTCGTCGCAGCACTTGCAGTGCCATCCTCTCCAACCGACAAAAATTATTTGCAAAAAAAAACAGATACAGGTAGCAATCCTTCGCTGGCCAGGTACCAATCCCCGATATACCCTCTAAAAATAACTTCTTTGAGGTTTCGGCCCAGGAGCGCGCTCCACCAGCGCCAGCTTACTAGCACGGCATCACGTGACCTCCCGTGAAGAAACTTTAAATGGTGATATTTAACTAAAAATGACATTTATATACATAATAATGTGATGAACAAAAATTTGTTTGGCCAAACTCATCAACTAAGTAGTGATTTTTAGAGAGCTGCTAGGGCTTTCTTCTTTGGTGGTGACAAGTTGGATGATTGTCTTAATATTAAATAAAAAAAAAATAATTAAATGATAATAGACAGACATGAGTATATTGGAACTTATGTGACTACATTGAATTGAACATATATAACCGCTACATTGATGATTGTCATTTCTGATAAATGCAGCAAATCATCTGTGAAATGTTGTGGTAGCATATACAGAAAAGTGTGCATGTCAGTTCTAATAAGACCAACCTTCTTCCTTAAAACTGTATATGTATAAAACAACGAGGTGAAAAATAGACCTATAAAATCTGAAGTAGGCTTATTTCACTAGTGGCCTAGTGGTTAGGGTGGTGGACTTTGGTTCTGGGGAACTGAGGAAGTGAGTTCAATTCCCACTTCAGGCACAGGCAGCTCCTTGTGACTATGGGCAAGTCACTTAACCCTCCATTGCCCCATGTAAGCCGCATTGAGCCTGCCATGAGTGGGAAAGCGCAGGGTACAAATGTAACAAAAATAAAATAGATACTATTGGAGATTCTACATGGAATGTTGCTACTATTGGAGATTCTACATGGAATGTTGCTATTCCACTAGCAACATTCCATGTAGAAGGCTGCGCAGGCTTCTGTTTCTGTGAGTCTGCGCGGCCACATTGATGATCTGCAAGGGCCGACTTCTGCTTCAGGCACCGGCAGCTCCTTGTGACTCTGGGCAAGTCACTTAACCCTCCATTGCCCCATGTAAGCCGCATTGAGCCTGCCATGAGTGGGAAAGCACGGGGTACAAATGTAACAAAACAAAAATCATTGTAAGAGATAGAAAAGTACCAGGATTATTAAGAATAAACTGCACTGATCACTGTTTGTTATTAAAAAACAAAAAAAGAACACAATACGTTTCTTTACTGGTATCTAGTTATTCTACTAGACTGCTTTCATGTAAAAATGGAATGTCTTACATCTTTTTTTTTAACGCCTAATATAAATTACTAAAAAAGCTAAAAATAAACCACCAAAGTCAAACTGCTGAGGAAAAGGTGCCAAACTGAACAGCTGTGAAAGTAGCATGTCGAAGTGATTTGAAACATAGTAGTTAAAAGGGAAGCAACAGTGTTTTGGACAAAGCTTTCAATATCTTTAAATTATTGTCATATTGAGACTCCCATTTCAACAGTTCCACAACAGTCACCTCAAAGAAAACCTCCCTTACTCCCAATTTTTGCGTCTAAGAAGACTCTGCAGCAATTCTGAAGAATTTGAATCACAATCTAAGACCATGATGTAACTTTTTCAAGATAGAGGCTATCCTTCACAGTGTATAAAGAAAGGGTTTTTCAAAGCAAGGGCAGCAGATTCCTTATCAGCACAAGGTTAGAGTAGGTTTCACCAAACATTGTATGTAGTCTGAGATTTTCAAACTACATACAATGTTTGGTGAATCCTTATCAGCACAAGGTTATCAGATTAGTCTTGTTGTTGAGACCTGCTGGAGAGACAGTATCCATCTCAAAAATACATCTCTGTTTCTTCTGTAACTAAACTGAATCCACATCTCCTGCATGCCATGGAGTATTGACAACTTGGTAAGTAAAAATTCTGTGGTCAGAGAAAGAGTGTGAAAAGTCCATGCAATGTTGGACAAGTGGAGTGGTTAAATTATTTATTCGTATATTACTCCTATTTTCTATCATGCGTGTTTTGATTTTCCTTTGCCCCATCAACTCTGCCAGATCCCACTGTTCAGATGAGAGATGCAGGACACCATCCATGCTGTGCTTGTTCAGTTTGTTCATCATCAGTGGACATCACAGAATTCAGACATCCACATACTGGCAAGATATATCTGTTAAACCAACATACAGAATGCAGCACAGAACAAGTTGTTTACATCATTATTTGTCCATGCTCATTACTTTATGTGGGCAAAACTAAAAGGTAGTGTGCTTTCCACTGAAAACATCAAGGATTTCCCTTATCATAACATCCTTAGATCTCATATGCATATATGAGTTGATCCACCATCACACCGTTAAGGTATTCATTTCACACAACAAGCTGAGTAGTGTTACTATGTTCTCTTTTGTGTATAAGAACACACTTCACCATCATTGTCACTAAGATTCACGTCACTAAGATCTTCGCCACATGTACCACGCCAAGCAATGTCACTGCTGTTTGATTCATTAATCAGAATATGAAGGGACTGTTCCAGTTCTAGTTTCACTGAGTGATTCAGAATATCTTATTTGCAAGAAGCAGGGTAAGTCTCAATATTGCTGTTTTTGATTGTTCCTGTTTTCAATCATTACCATGTTTATAGCAATAGTGCGCAATACTGAAGAAAACTTTACATGGGCGTCTCAATTTGACAATAATTTAAAGGTATTGAAGGTTTTGTCCAAAACACTAACGTTGCTTCCCTTTAACAATAACAAATCATTTCAGCACGCTACTTTCACAGCTGTTCAGTTTAGCGCCTTTTCCTCAGCAGTTTAAGTTGGGGGGGGAGGGGTTAGCTTTTTTACTAATTATATTAGGCATTTTTTTTAAATGATGTAAGACATGCCATTTTTACATGAAAAGCTGTCTAGTAGAATAACTAGATACCAGTAAAGAAACATATTGGGGTTTTCTTTTATAATAAACAGTGATCAATGCAGTTTATTCTTAATAATTCTGATACTTTTAAATAGCCTGTCATTGTCCTATCTCAAAGTGACTTACTGAAATAAGCCTTCGGATTTTATAGGTCTATTTTTTACCTCGTTTAATACATATACAATGCAAGAAGGTTGGTCTTATTAGAACTGACACGCATACTTTTCCATATATGCTACCGCAACATTTCACAGATGATAAGTCTATCTTGCCACATTTATCAGAAATAATCATGAATTGCTCATGTTTGATCTATTCTTACTGTACACCGCCTTGAGTGAATTCCTTCAAAAAGGCGGTAAATAAATCCTAATAATAAATAATGTAGATGTTATATATGTTCAATTCAATGTAATCACATAAGTGGTTCCAATATATTCATGTTTATTCATTATTTTTTTATTTAATATTTATTATTATTATTATTTATTGCATTTGTATCCCACCTATTTGCAGGCTCAATATTAAGAGAATCATCCAAATTGTCACCACCAAAGAAGAAAGCCTTAGCTGCTCTCTAAAAATCACTATTCAATTGGCGAGTTTGGCCAAACAAATTTTTGCTCATCAATTATATACGTATAAAGATATTATTTTTAGTTAAATATCACCATTTAATGTTTCTTCACATCACTTGTAGGTATCACTTTATCCAAGATCTTGTAAGTTATCCAAAAAAAAAAAAAACACTTCACACCTCCCAATATGTAATATGGACACAGCTGCATGTTTAATATATTTCACTTCAATCAAATATGCATGTTCACATCATTATTATTCATTTGCATTAGGTCTCACAAAAGGTTCCATTATGAACATATCTATTATTTTTCATGTTTGATTTGGATTGTCAAAATACGGCCCTGTGTGAGCTAATTTAGGAAGGAATGGATGTTCAAGGTGTACGAATAAAGAAATTGTGTCCCAATTTTGAAGGCTCCTGGTGCTTCTTTTCAATATTTGCAAAATAATGCCATTTAAACAGACTATCCTCTAGAGCAGCTGGTTATTTTTTGGGGGTTGTTTGCTATGTCCTAGAGGAAATACAGGAATTCCATTACTGCATATAAAGTGTGAATAAAGCCCATAGGAAGAGGAGCAGCTTTTATTGGCATTTTGAATGTCTGTGATAGTTTATCTTTTTAAGCTGTTTGTGGTTTGAGAAAGAAAATAAATACATCTTGAAATTAAAAAATAAAAAGCAGCTAGTTAAAAAAAAAATACCAAAAACAAATAAAATATTGGGGAAGCCGACTCAGGCAGTGGTGGCCCTGACAGACCAATAATAAATGTTAGAAAAACTAGAAGAGGTATTCAACACTAACAGATGACACCAATTCTAATGGGCGTGGTTTTTCTACAATTTTGAAGGCAGACATTATATGTTTAAAAAAATGTAAAGATAATGGATTCCTTGACTTTCAGATGTAAATGCAACTTAAGTACTGCTAACCTCTGCTAGACATTAAATCAACAGTTGCAGATTATCATCCGATGACAATCCAGTCAATGTCATCAATGCTCAGTGAACATGGGTCTGAGAATCAAATTCACAAATTCTAGAGTCATAATGGGACTCGAACCCGAAACAAATCTTAATAGCACAACCAACAAAAAATTCAGATGTGGACTCAATCAAGATATCAAAGAAAGGAATGCTACAGCAAACTGTTCTTTCACTTCTCTGCAAAATACCACTCACTTCACTCATCTCACTCACAGCTCTACACAAAACACAACATAAATATATGTTTAAAAGATTACAGGAAAGTTCCAATAAATTACTACTACTACTTATGATTTCTATAGCGCTACTAGATGTAAGCAGGCTGTACACTGACAATACATCCACTGCATGCTGATTATCTTACATATTAATTTGAAAAATACCTAGATCCATCCAGATGTGCCCTCAAGTCAGTGTCGACTCCTGGTGGCTACACAATGAGGGAACTCCCCCTCTTCATGGTATTCTTGAACTGATACAGATGTGGCGGGTTAAGTGACTTTCCCAAGGCCAGAAGCAGCTGCTGTGGAATTTAAACCAGGGCCTTCCAGATCCCAACTTGCTGCTTTAATATATATATGCATGCCAATTCATGCCTTTCTCAGAAAAACAAAACCATAAAAGCTAGTAACTCATTCCTGCTCCGACTGCAACAAGACCATTAAAATATTACTCATCCAACCTGCTGTTCTTTTCTCCGTGAAGGACCACCATAATAAACCACAGGAGGTTTACTACACAGCTTAATGTAGGTTCTGCACCGAGATGGCCACCCAATGCCAAAAGAGTTTAGGGCACAAGAATACTGTGCATATAGAAATGCATAAATATTAGCAAATTGTTCATTTAAATCCAGCAGTAACAAAGATATTGGATACTAAACCTAGATGCTATGGACCTAAAGGCTGAACACATGGAGGGGCATAATCGAACACGAATGCCCATCTCCATGGGCGCCTATCTCCGAGGACGGGTAAGTGAAGGGGCGGGACAGACCTATTTTCGAAAAAGATGGGCGTCCATCTTTTGTTTCGATAATACGGTTGGTGCCAGGCAAATGCATTGGATTTGGGCGGATTTGAGCTGGGCAGTTTCGGTTTTCAGCGATAATGGAAACCAAAGGTGCCCAGCTCAAAAACGAACACATCCAAGGCATTTGGTCATGGGAGGGGCCAGGATTCGTAGTGCATTGGTCCCCCTCACATGCCAGGGCACCCTAGGGGGGCACTTGTAAAAAGTAAAATAAAAATTTAAACTACCTCCCAAGCCCATAGCTCTCTTACCTTGGGTGCTGAGCCCCCCCAAATCCCACTCCCTACAACTCTACACCCTTACCATAGCACTTATGGCTGAAGGGGGGCACCTAGATGTGGGTACAGTGGGTTTTGGGGGGGGGGGTTGGAGGGCTCCCATTTACCAGCACAAGTGTAACAGGTAGGAGGGGGGATGGGCCTCGGTCCACCTGCCTGAAGTCCACTGCACCCACTAACAACTGCTCCAGGGACCTGCATACTGCTGTGATGGAGCTGGGTATAACATTTGAGGCTGGCATACAGGCTGGAAAAAAAAGGTTTTAAAGTTCTTTTTTTTTGGTGGGAGGGGGTTAGTGACCACTAGGGGAGTCAGGGGAGGTCATCCCCGATTCCCTCGAGTGGTCATCTGGGCAGTTGGGGCACTTTTTGTGGACTTGTTCGTGAAAAAAAAGGGTCCAAAAAAGGTGGCCCAAATTCTCGCTTCTGCCGCCCTTCTTTTTTCCATTATCGGCCGAGCGTGCCCATCTCTCCTCGCCCGATAAACACGCCCCAGTCCTGCCTTCACCACGCCTCCGACACGCCCCCATCAACTGTGTTCGTTCCCGCGACAGACTGCAGTTGGAGGCGCCCAAAATCGGCTTTCGATTGTACCGATTTGGGCGCCCACGGGAGAAAGGCGCCCATCTCCTGATCTGGGTCAAAATATGGGCATCTTTCTCTTTCAAAAATAAGCCTGATGATTTTCTAATTCTGAGAATTTTGCACGTGGTCTGAGGAGAAAGTGAATACACTAAGAATACTGTCTTTTTAAATATAAGAACAGCTAAAATGCATTCAGCATATAGAAAGTAATAAACATATATGATCTTACTATCTGAGCTAGCCACTGAAGCACACAAGTTCTTTTTTTTTACATTGCCTTCCCTGGCCTTATTCCCTAGTCTTTCACCAAGTCTAATCTCTCTCTCCCCCTCTCCTCCTATCTCTCAATCTCCAGCATCTCCTTATTCCCCCTATAACACAGTCTTTCACCCCTCCTCCCAATTCAACATCAACATGTCTCTTCACAAACCCACCCCATCCAGCTTCTCTAACTCTCTCTTCCCCCCCCCCCCCCCACCTCATCTGGCTCACATGCCCTTACTTCATTTCTCCCTTCTGCAGTGGTTCAATATTTGACTTCCGCTTCCTTAATCCCTTTGGTTTGGTGCCTCTCTCTCCCTTCTGCCCCCCCTCCTCCCACAGGTCCAGTGCCTATCTTTCTTCCCTTCAGCCCCCCCTCCTCCCATGGGTCCAGCACCTCTCTCTCCCTTTCCTTCAGTCCTCCCTCAGGTCCAATGCCTCACTCCCCCTTTCCTCATCCCCCCTCTGCTCCTCGGGTCCAGCGTCTCTCCCCCTCTTCCCTCCAGCCCCCTCTTCCCATATGTCCAGCACACCTCTCCCTTCCCTCCAACTCTCCCAGTCCAGCACTTTCACCTTACACTATCAAGTCACTTGATCAGCGATTCATACAGGCCTGCTCCAGGGCCTTCTCTCTGCTGCAAATTCCCGTTTATGCGAGGGTGGGACAAGGCAGAAGAAAGGCCCCAGAGTAGACCTGTGTGAATCACTATAATTGTATGCCGGGCAGCCCGATAATGTAAGGTGGAAGCATGCACCCCAGCAGGGGTGGGATGCTGGACCTGTGGGACAAGAGTGGGAGCAGAGGGAAGGAAGAGAGGTGCTGGACCCATGGGAGGGAGGGAGGAAGGAAGGGGAGGGCATGGAAATAAGTGAGGAATGTTGGATCGCATGTGGCCAGTGTGTACCATCTGTGGGCCTTAGGTGAAGGTGAGAGGGTCTGGGCCCACCTGTAGGTCCGCCCCTGGCATCAGTCATCAGCAGTCACCGATAAGAGCAGCAGCACACTTCTCAGCAGCAGGCAAGGGCATAGCTAACAGCAGTATAGGGGCAGCACACGCTCCTCAGCAGCAGGCACAGTGGTGTCAGCGGTCCCACACGCTCCTATCTAGCAGGCTCCCCAATAGCAACCCATTGGTTCCCTAATGACCTCCTGAGATCTAGCCAATCCATATAGATGATGTGGTGCTGGATCTCTAAGGCCAGGCCCAGAGTCACAATAAGTAAGTGCTGTTGGGGAGGAGGGGGAAGGAACAATATGTTGGCTGCATGGGCAGGGGAATGCTGTGATTGTTAATCACAATTAATTTTTTATATAGTAAACAACACGTTAAATGCGATTAATGTGCAGCCTCAATAGGCCACATGGTCTCTCTCTGATTTCATGTTTCTCTGTTTCTACCTAGTCATTTGCCCATCCCTGTCATTTACTATAATTTCCTTTTGAGTAGTACGTACAGGTTCTTTTTCTGTCTCTAGTGGGGTCAAAATCTAAGTGCAAGTATAGCAAAATGCAGAGTTAAAGGGGAGATGAGCACACTCCATGTCCATTTGACCTCTGTGGCAACTACAGAAACATGTACAATATTATGCCAATATTTGTTCACGGAATATGCATTTGGCATTTCACATATTTATTTTATTTTAGTTACATTTGTACCCCATGCTTTCCCACTCATGGCAGGCTCAATGCGGCTTACATATACAGGTACTTATTTGTACTTGGGGCAATGGAGGGTTAAGTGACTTGCCCACAGTCACACGGAGCTGTGCCTGAAGTGGGAATTGAACTCAGTTCTTCAGTTCCCTAGGACCAGAGTCCACCACCCTAACCACTAGACCACTCCTCCACTCCATAAGCTTATGCACATAAGCTAATATATATAACCCAATAATTGTATGCAGAAACGGTGCTCCACCTGGTCCTGGTACAATTTCTGTACAAAATATTTGATTCTGCAGCTAATGCATGCCAGATACAATAAATTGTACACACGTTTCCATTTCAACTGGTTAAACTCTTCTGTTTGTGCACATAATTTGGCACATCAGGATTAAAAAAAAACATGCACCTTTGCAAACTGTTTCAACTCACAAGCTTTAGCACACAGATTATTACATTAGATCCCTCCTCCTCCGCCTCACCATGTTAAGTAGAACAAAGACAGCCAGCAACATAATTAACCCAAACTGCAATTGGCAGACAAGAACAGAAAGAACACAGCATAGAAGGTCCTGGGCCTTCACTGGAAAAAAAAAATCAATGAAGTAGATCAGCAAACAAAGAAAGACTCATTTAAGAAACTGAACACCTACAAATTGCAACAGACATATGAAACATGAAAGCCAATTTGCCACCCACCATCACTAAGGAGAAGTGGTTAGGGGCCCATTGCTTCCTCTAGCATGGGGTAGATACAGGGCCGAATTTATTTTTTTATTATGGCCCCCTAAACTAACATTTAAGAGCCCCACTCAAGTTGGAGGTAAATTTTAGGTTCAATAGTTTGCCATGGTTGTGACGAGTGAGGACTCTTATGTGACCTCCCAAGCAGATCCTCGGCCCCCTTCCCCCTGTCAGACACCCCTACCTGTATTTCCTGAAGAGCTGGTCGGACTCCTTGAATCCGTTGTTCAGTAGCATGTTGATGCCGACCAAGGCCAGCTCGACATCGTCGGCGGGCAGCTCCGACTCTTTCTCCGGCTCCTGTTCTACCTGCGGCGGCGGAGAAGGGGGCAGCTGCTCAGAACCAGCCATGCTCCCGGTACGTGATAAAGATAAATAACTGTCAGGCACCTCCTGCACCGGATACCCTAGATCCACCCCTAGCCCTGGCAAGAGGAGGAGCCGCCACCACTGCCGCGCCTTGTCCACCTGCTTTTTTTTCTCTATCTACCACTGTCTATTGCGAAGGGCAACCATGCGCACAAGGCAAGACGAGGAAGGGCTGGGGTCTTCCCACGCGTAAGGGATTGGTAGCTGCATGCTGTGAATATGCCAGACTGGCTCTTCAAGACGCCACTTTTCTTCTGAACACTCAGAAGCGGGGTGGTGGCGCAGTTTGATATCGTAGGCGACAAAAAGAAAACGGAACCAAAACCGGCGGAAATTGCAGTCGTCACCAAAACAATGCAGATTTTAGTTACTGCGTTTGCTGGTGACTAAGGGGATGCTCGTGTTATACGAGACAGTTCTATAAATTCGCCCCAAGTTCAAGTAAAGGGATTTGGATTTAGCTTATGCCTTTCCAGTAGCGGCGATTTAGGGGCACTGGGCATTTTTCTATCCCCGGTGCTTTTAGTCTAAGATTGTACCTAAAGCAGTGGAAGGTAAAGGGACCTGCCTAATCCCAGCAGAGTCAGTGGGTGTAAACCTGCCTTCCCCCCCTTTTCAGCTCCACAACTTTGTACGCCCTTGTAAGTTATTATAACTCAGTATAAAGTGGAAACGTGGCCAAACGCGGTAGGAGTGGCAGACAAGGACTACTGTGCTTTGAAGGGAATCGGGATTGAATTTGTTGATTCCCGTATAAGAAAGGCAAAGCTGAAGGACACAAGCTGAAGCAAACGCCCTTTAGCCCTACAAGGAGTTAAAATTTTCTGCCTTTCTGTTTCCGGCGTCTCGCTGCTTTTACGTCATTTATTTACCACCCGCCCTCTCAGTTTACGTTAGGCGTCGCGAGCTGGCGGAAGTAGAGCGTTTGCTTTGTTCTTCTCTCTATGATATAGCCAAGGAGGTTTAATGTTAATGGTAAAGGATAATGAACTGTCTGCAGTGTACCATTGGCGGAACGGGGGGGGGGGGTCATAGCTGTAGACGACGTCATTGACTAGCAAGCCCTTTCTTGGATGCTGGGTTAGCGTTGTTTCTACGCAAGGGAGAATTTAAATTAGTACTTTTTGTGTACAAAGAAAAAAGCTGTGTGATTATACCGGTTAACCCTTTGAGTGCCAACGTGTTATTGCACATAAAATCGAGGGACTTATTCAGTAATAAAACTATGGAAATACAGAACTATTGTTAGTAATGTGTCATTTATCTTTAAAATCAAGCATGGTACTGGAAGATTGGAGGGTTCCAGAGGTAATCTGGGAAATTAAAGACCAGTTAGCCTGACTGTGCCAGGCAAAATGGTAGACACTATTATAAAGAACAAAATTACAGAGCATATTCAAAAGCCAACATGGATTTAGTGAAGAGAAATCTTGCCTCACATTTCTTTGAACAGATGTGGATAAATGTGAGCCAGTTGATATTGTGTATCTGGATTTTCAAAAGGCATTTGACAAAGTACCCCATGAAATACTCTAGAGGAAATTAGTTGCCAGATGACAAACATTTTTCCAGCCCAAATGTAGCCCAATATAAATGAGGTCAATATGAATAAGGTAACCATAATCATCATAATCAGAATCAGCATAATTAGTACAATCAGCACCATAATCTGCAGCATCATCATAATTATAATTAGCACAAACTCATAATCCATCCATTCACCCACAAAAGGAGCAAGTTCCCACCACAAACCATCTATCTCTTTTGATGTAGGCACAGAAAAACAAAAAAAGATTTTACTTCTCCCAGGTTTCAAACTAAATCACATTTAATGTGGGATATAAATGCTGTAAATAAGTAAATAAATAGAAACTCTGAATGTTGAGCACCTGATTCTTATGATGTCTGGTTTAGTAGCCCTTTACCAGGAGAAAAACTCTCTTTAACCAGCCCCTCCAAATGGCACACTTATTACAATTTATAACAAATTATTACTGTTTGAAAATATAAGTGAGATTAAATAAAAATGCTACCAACAATAAAGCACAACAATGTGGTTGTAGCAGCTCATAGCTCAGTCAGCTCTGCTTCGGCTATGCCCCCTCCTTCCCGAACTCACTGCTGTGAATGACTCACGCGCTTTCTGCCTCCTCCGTTCCGGCTCTATCCTCATCTCTGGTGGCAGCCGTGGGTCCCTCTCTCCTGATCATCTGCTCTGTCTCTAGGAGCAGATCAGGAGGAGGGGAGCCACCACCATCTGTTGTCCTGCTCCATGCTCCTTGACTCCTCAGGCCGGCAGGCCACATGGAGCGGAGCTGTGGTCGAGGCACAGAGAGAGACCTGTGAGAGGCATCAGGCAGGGTACAGAGACCACCACCATGTGAAAGTATAAAGGCACGCAGAGCATGCTGCTCCACAACTTAAATAGGGCTAGATAGATCTCACCTCCTACTGTTCCAATTAGGACCAATAGGAAGGCCAGCTGCAAAGGAGCAGTCAACCCGCGGGCTGTGTCGATTAAAAATAGCCTAATCGGGCCAAAAATAGCCCAAAAAGCCACAACCCGTGGGCATTCAAAAAAAGCCTTGGGGAGGCGTGGGAAATAGCCCAATTCTGCGGTTTTACCACGGAATTGGCAACAGCAGTCATGGAATACGAGGTAGTGTTCTATTGTGGATTAAAAACTGGTTAAAAGATAGAAAACAGAGAGTAGGGTTAAATGGTCAGTATTCTCAATGGAGAAGGATAGATAGTGAGATTCCCCAGGGGTCTGTGCTGGGACCGCTGCTTTTTAACATATTTATAAATGATCTAGAGATGGGAGTAACTAGTGAGGTAATCAAATTTGCTGGCAACACAAAGTTATTCAAAGTTGTTAAATCGCAAGAGGATTGTGAAAAACTACAAGATGACCTTACGAGATTGGGCATCCAAATGGCAGATGACGTTTAATGTGAGCATGTGCAGATTGGTGCATGTGGGAAAGAGGAACCCGAATTATAGCTACATGATGCAAGGTTCCACATTAGGAGTCACCGACCAGGAAATGGATCTAGGCATCATCGATGATACGTTGAAACCCTCTGCTCAATGTGCGGTGGTGGCTAAGAAAGCAAATAGAATGTTAGGTATTATAAGGAAAGGAATGGAAAACAAAAATTAGAATGTTATAATGCCTTTGTACCGCTCCATGGTGCGACCGCATCTCAACCTTATCTTGCACAAACTGTCCACTGACTAGAACCTAATAATAACAAATACTCAATGGTCAAACACACCATGGTCAGACCACTACAAACTAAACCTATCCCTACAATGGTGGGAAAAGGGTTCACACCGCAGACAATATACAGTACAAGAGGCCAAATAGACCCAGAAGCATTCTGGTGACAGATATACAATAATGAATGGACAGCACAAACGGACACAACATATTATCTCTCAGATTGGGACGAAAGATGCAAAAGCACGTTAGACGAAATAGCATCCTTACAAACAAGAACCTCACGCAGACATACCTCGATACCATGGTACAACGAAGAACTGAAAAAACTAAAAACACAATCCAGGAAACTAGAACGAGCATGGAAAAAACTAAAAGACGTACAAACACAACGCATGGAAACAAACTCAAAGAAGCTACAAATGCGCAACAAGACAAGCCAAAAGGCTGTACTACAAAACCAAAATAGGGCCAGACTACAAAGACACAAATAAATTATACTACTTCGTGAACAAACTACTAGACACCTCCTTGGTCACCGCGACCAACACAGACAACCCATCTGCAGACAAACTTGCCAAATACTTCAATGAAAAAATTGTAAACTTACGTAACACGCTACCTCAGAACATCACTGACATCAAAAACTTCATTGAGTGTATGGATCCAATCCACGGTGAACACCCAGCGGACAGAACCTGGACAAGCTTCGCCCCCTCACCGTTGAAATTGTCACCCAAGCGATTAAAACGTTCTCCAAGGCTCACTGCAAACTAGATACCTGCCCCAGTTACCTACTAAAATCCGCTCCCCATCGCTTCATAGCAGACCTCACATCCCACTTAAATTACATGCTCCAACATGGTCTCTTCCCTAAGGATAATGGCAATATCCTACTCACCCCAATACCAAAAGATACCAAGAAAAAAACAGCTGATATCACCACCTACCGCCCAGTAGCATCCATTGCACTGGCAGTCAAACTGATGGAAAGCCTGGTAACCAAGCAAATTACTGACTACATAAACATTCTCATTATTACACGAATCACAATCAGGATTTCATTCCTCCCACAGACACCGAAACAGTACTAATCACTCAGCCAAATTCAAACATGAAATTGCAACAGGCAAAAGCGTTCTTCTCCTACAATTCAACATGTCTAGTGCGTTCGACATGGTAAATCACAAAATATTATTAAATATCCTAGATTACTTCGGGATTGTTGGTAGTGTACTCAATTGGATCAAGGGCTTCCTAACTACTAGAACATATCAAGTGAAGTCAAATTCAAACATATCCTCACCATGGAAAGCAGATTGCGGAGTACCTCAAGGATCACCACTATCACTGATCCTTTTCAATCTAATGATGACCCCACTAGCCAACGCCCTATCCAACCAAGGCCTTAACCCATTCATTTACGCAGACAATGTCACATTACACATCCCTACAAACATGATCTAAAGGAAATCGCCAACAAAATCAAACTCAGCTTCAACATCATGAACTCATGGGCGGATGCATTTCAATTCAAACTTAATACAGAAAAAGCACACTGTCTCATCCTCTCATTCCAATACAACTTGAACAAACCCACCAATATACACACCCCAGACCACACCCTACCTATCTCAGACAATCTGAAAATTCTCGGAGTTACAATTGACTGAAACCTCACGCTAGAGAGTCAAGTGAAATCAACAACAAAGAAAATGTTCCACTCAATGTGGAAACTCAAACAAGTGAAACCTTTTTTCCTGAGGGAAATATTTTGCAAATTGGTACAATCTATGGTACTAAGCCATCTAGACTATTGCAACGGAATCTATGTGGGATGCAAAGAACATCTTATAAAGAAACTCCAAACTGCTCAAAACACAGCAGCCAGGCTTATGTTCGGAAAAACGAGATTCAAAAGCACCAAACCCCTCCGAGAAAAACTGCATTGACTTCCAATCAAAGAACATATTGCATTCAAAATCTGCACCCTGGTTCATCAAATTATATATGGAAAAGCCCCGAGTTACATGACAGACCTTATAGACCTACCAACCAGAAACACAACAAGATCAACATGAACATACCTAAATCTCCACCACCCAAGCTGCAAAGGTCTCAGATACAAATCAACCTATGCATCCAGCTTCTCCTATATAAGCACACAAATACGCATTACCGACCGCCGTGAAAACAACGTATGACCATCTAAGCTTCAGGAAATTTCTAAAATCCAACCTGTTCAAAAAGGCATACCCTAACGATCCAACTTAAACGCCTGAACCCTGCAACATAATGAAACCAAAGCTCATACTGGACATAACTTAACCTCCTCCTCTTGATTCTCCAATGTGTCTGTCACACATTAACTTTTACTCTACTAGTATACCACCTTGTATTTGTTCTACCGAAACTGGCGATCGCCATTAAGGTACTATGTAAGCCACATTGAGCCTGCAAATAGGTGGGAAAATGTGGGATACAAATGTAACAAATAAATAAATAAATAAAAGATATAGTGGAATTAGAAAAGGTACAGAGAAGGGTGACGAAAATGATGAAGGGAATGGGCTGACTTCCCTATGAGGAAAGGCTAAAGTGGCTAGGGCTCTTCAGCTTGGAGAAAAGACAGCTGAGGGGAGATATGATAGAGGTCTATAAAATAATGAGTGCAGTGGAATGGGTAGATGCAAATCACTTGTTTACTCTTTCCAAAAATACTAGGACTAGGGGGCACACAATGAAGCTACAAAGTAGTAAATTTAAAATGAATCAGAGACAATATTTCTTCACTCAACGTGTAATTAAACTTTGGAATTTGTTGCTAGAGAATGTAGTAAAAGCAGTTAGCTTAACAGGGTTTAAAAAGGTTTGGATGGCTTCCTAAAAGAAAAGTCAATAAGCCATTATTAAAATGGACTTGGGAAAAAGTCACTGCTTATTTCTAGGATAAAATGTATTGTACTGTTTTGGGATCTTGCCAGGTACTTGTGAACTGCTTTGGCCACTGTTGGAAACTGGATACTGGGCTTGATGGACCTTCATTCTGTTCCAGTATGGCTATACTTATGTACAATAATGTATTTGGGTTTCTGTAACCCGTCACAGTTTAGTAAGGTCCTGCTTTCGAAATGGTGAGAGACCTAACAGTGTGGAATCTGTGAAATAGTAATTTAAGTAGAACCTTATAGATTTACTTTCCTTTACTATGGTCTACTTTGTTACTGGCGTAGCTAATTTAATTTTATTCTGTTATTTAGGTAGATATTTATTTGGTGGATACTCATGAGGAAGTAGTCACCTGGATATTGAATGTGCAGGGCCAGTGTTATTTGTTTTATAAACCTATACCAGTAACTCTGTGATACCCCTGGAGTTTTTCTAAACCCACAGAATCCTCTACACCAAGTTTCTATATTGCTGCAATTGTATTCTAATTTAGGCAAGACCTACAAAATCCTAGGAACAGAAGAAAGGCATGCAACTTTGGGTGTAAAAATAAGTGAATGTGTGAAGAATGATGGCAAATTAACTCTTTCATGGATGCACTTGTAATCCAGTGTTTCCAGGTATTCATGAAAAACATGCCTGTTTTGCTTAAAAAACAAGCAATATCAGTTAAAAAATAAGCCCAAGGCTTGTTTGGTTTCTTTTTGCGTAAGTTTAATCATACACTAAAACACTCTTTTAAACAGTTAATGTTGATATGTATAAACATAACATAGCTCTCAAACAGTTATTAAGGTAGACCTGAGGAAAGCACTATTTAGTCCTGGATGTATGTAGCATGATATTCTTGCTGCTTTCTGGGATTCTACTTGTAACGTGGCTTGGCTACTGTTGGAAACAGGATACAGAGTGTGAGCACTCTGGAGGGCGGGTACGAGGGAGAGGGGATAGTGGTTCTTTCAGCCGGCATCATCCCCGGTCATTCAGCCCAGCTAGGAGAGCAGGGCGCCCTCTAGGGATCAAACTGCCAGGGAAAGCTGTAATGCAGGAGAAAAACTACACTCCCCAGAAGCCAGTGCAGGGTCAGCTGAACTCTCAGGAGGGGGAGGGTGGAATGACTGATTGGGAGATGAGGTCTGATCCTGGAGATGGGGAACAGCTGGTGGAGCTTGGGGAGGAGGAGGAGATGGAGTGGAATAAAACAGAGGTAGAAGGAGAAGGTAAGGGGGAATGTATGGAGGTGGGTGGTTTGGCTCTAACCCGTGCAGACAGGGTGAGAGCTTTTGTGGCCTCAGCATTGCCCCGGTTGTGGAGTTGGGAGAAGCTGGGAGCAAAGCAGTGGGGGAGCAACTGGAAAGCACAACTTGCTACCATATTGGCTGTTCCCAAGAGGTAGTGCTGTGGAAGGGGGGGGGAAGGGCTTTAAGACAGAAAGGCATGTGCATTTTGGGGGAACTTAAACTGTAAGAGGTGAGAGAGGAGGTGGTTCCAGCTAAATCTCCAAAACTATCTGCGGTGAAGATAGTGTGGCTGGAGGTTTGGGGAGAGAGAATTTAAAACAAAAGCCTGTAATTGAAAATGGATTAAAGTTTGCTGATAATTGGAGGTGTTTAGACAAGGCTGACATCTGTAACAATAAAGAACTTGGATTGCTCTTTCTGCTGGAGTGGGACTGATTTTCTCAGCAGCTGGCAAGGTGGAGAGGGAGAGCAAGTGAAAGTGCGGTGGCTGGCTAGGAAAGCAGACGGAAGCCAGGGAAAGCTAAGCAGGGTCCACCCTGGCTCCCACCTGGAAGGGGGACCTGGTTACAAAGTGGTGGCAGTGGTGGGATGATCTGAACAACCCGCTGGATAAAGAAGCGTGTATTACTCCGAGTTCCGGTAAGCATATACGGGACTCGGGTAACCAGGAGGAGGGGGATATAGAGGGCCAGAGTGGTGGTAATACCGCACTTGGAGAGTGTTCTTTGTCTTTCCCTTTCTCACAGGTACCAGTGGCTAAGACGACATGGAGTCGAAGGAGCTGCTGTCTTTTATGGCCCACCAGTTCCAAAAGCAGCAGGAAATGGCTCAGAGACTTCTAGAGGATTCCTTGGCTGCTTCTCGAGCACAGATACAACCGGTGCTGGAGGTGGTGCAGGAATTGTTACGGGCAGTACCCCTACCGAGGAAGGAGAGTACTTCGTTGGAGGCTACAGCTACTGGAGCTGTGCCTGGAAGCATGGAGCCTGGACGAGTTAATTGGTTGCCTTGGGGCAAATTAACAGAGCAGGACGACATTGAGGATTATCTGGGGACTTTTGAGAGGGTAGCATTGGCGGCTGCCTGGCCTCAAGAGCAATGGACCATTAGACTGGCTCCTGCCCTGTCGGGGGAAGCCCTGGCAGCTTTTCGGAGCCTGTTGCCAGGGGACGTGGTGGATTATCAGAAGCTGAAAACGGCTATTTTGGACCGGTATGGGGTAAGCAGACAAACTTATCGCAGGCGCTTTCGGAGGTGGAGGGAGGGGGAGACTCCGAAGGCCTTGGCTCAGAAGCTGATGGACTTGGCTACCAAATGGCTAGAGCCTGATAAGAGGGCAGTGACTCAGTTGATGCAGGATCTGGTGCTGGAGCAGTTTTTAGAGGCTCTACCGGACAGTATCAGGGTTAATTTGATCAGGAAGGGATGTGAGACTCTGGAAGAAGCTATCAAAGGCTTTGAATACTTCCTGGAGTCACAATACTCAGGGGGGAGAGAGGGGGTCTGGCGGGGTGGTCGGGGTAAAATGTTCAAAGGATCTGGGTGGAGGGAGGACGGTCCTAAGGAGGATGATAGAATGTGCTACCGATGTGGGAAGTCGGGACATGTGAGGAGGGATTGTAGGGCCAAGTTGGGGCTCATATCTCAGGTAACCCCCTCTAAGGAACCCCAGTTTACGCATTGGGTTAAGATAGGAGGGGTCCCGGTGGAAGGACTTTTAGACTCAGGAGCGGACCAGACAATGTGCTCCCAGAAGTTGTGGGGGCAGATTGCCCGGAAAGGGGGTCAGCAGGGTAGGAAGAGAGACCGGTCCGTGGCTATTCAGTGCATACACGGGGCCTCCTCAAGGTATCCGGTCCGGCTGGTAGACATACAGGACCAGGAGGGCCTTCAGTGGGTGTGGGTGGCTGTACTTCCTAGGCTACCTCAGGATCTCATTTTAGGACGGGATTGGGCTCCATTCACATACTGCCTTGGTGGTAAGCAAGCCTTGGTATCTACCCGGGCCCAGGAGAGGCAGGAGAAGGAGCAGGAACTGTCCCTGGCACAAGTATTTCCATTCCAGGGAGAGGTTATGGGGCGGCCGGGGAAGACCAGGAAAGGCTCTCAGCAAAAGAAACGAGGTCAGGAGCAAAGGCGGCAGCATTGTCAAGAGCTCCTTCATCAGGGGAGGTTCCCAGGGGATACGGAACAGGTGTTAGAGAGATTCCCTGATTTTTCCAAAGAGCAAAAAGATGACCAGACATTGCAGTATGCGTGGGAGCGGGTAGATCAAGAGGGAGAAACCAGCTTCCCTCGGTTTGTTAGTGACAAGGGGTTGCTATATCGGCTGTCCTGTTTAGCAGGGGGGAAGGAACCTCAGAAACAGTTAGTAGTACCGAGGGGGTTTAGGGACCTGGTGTTACGGGTATCTCATGATCATATCCTAGGGGGTCACAAGGGGGCTCAGAATACTCTCCGGCAGGTATTAAACAGATTTTACTGGCCCGGGGTGTATAAAGAGGTGGAACAATTTTGCAGCTCCTGTAGTCAGTGTCAGAGGGTATCAGAGCAAACACCGAACAGAGTGCCCCTACGACCCCTTCCCCGTATAGGGACTCCTATTACCCGTATGGCAATGGATATGATCGGGCCCATTGATAAGTCCCGAAGGGGGTATTCCTATATTCTAGTGATCATGGATATGGCCACAAGGTATCCCTGGGCCGTGCCGCTTCGTACCACCTCAGCGAAAGTTATTGCGGCCCAGCTAATTCGGATCTTTTGTGAGGTGGGGTTTCCTAGGGAAATGATTACCGACCGGGGGACCAATTTCATGTCACAAACCCTGGCCCAGGTGTGGGAGGCTTTCGGGATACAGCATATTCGGACCGCAGCTTACCATCCTCAGACTAATGGCCTGGTGGAGAGATTCAATAAAACCTTGAAAATGTTGTTGAGGAAAGGGTTAGGTTCCTCCCATGAGGAATGGGATCTATTGTTACCATTTGTTTTGTATGTGTGTAGGGAGAATGTTCAGGCCTCTCTGGGCGTATCACCATTTGAATTGATGTATGGGAGATCACCCCGGGGAGTGTTGGATGTGTTAAGGGAGCAGTGGGTTCCTCCGGAAGAGGAGGATCGGGATGTAGTAAACTATCTAGTGAAGCTGAAGGAACGGTTGCATAAATTGAGCCGCGGGGCTCAGCAACACTGGGAGAGGAGTCAGGATTATCAGAAAGCCTATTATGACCGGAAAGGGGAGGAGAGGGCATTGGAGGTGGGGGACAAAGTCTTGATCATGGTTTCAGACTCACCTCATAAGTTCACGGGACGCTGGAGGGGTCCTGCGGTCATAGAAAAGAAGTTAGGTCCAGTCACCTACTTAGTAAGGAATGAGCAAGGCCGGGGGCAGACCTATCATATTAATGTGCTTAAACCTTGGCAGGAGAGAAGGGGACTATTTGGTCAGTCTAGGATAGAAGCTGAGTAAGAATTAGGACCACAGATCACGGAGATATTTAAGGCAGGAGAACCGCAGATTGCGACTACATTGCCAGGGAGTCAGCAGAAAGAGGTTCAGGCACTTGTGGAGGAGTTTCGGGATGTCCTGACTCCTTGCCCAGGGGAAACCCACCTTATCATGCATGATATCATCTCGGAGCCGGGCCGGGTGGTCAGACAGAGACCTTACCGTCTCTCACCCCCAAAGAAACAAGAGGTGGTCCGACAGGTACAGGAGATGCTGGATTTTGGGGTCATTGAGGAATCTGTCAGTCCATGGTCGAGTCCAGTGGTGTTAGTGCCCAAGTCCGATGGTACGTGGCGGTTTTGCATCGACTTTAGACAAGTTAATGCGCTGTCAGATTCTGATGCCTATCCGATGCCACGTATCGATGAACTATTGGATCGGTTGGGTACTGCCCGATATCTGTCCACCCTGGACTTGACCAAAGGGTATTGGCAGATCCCTCTGACTCAGGAGGCCAAGCCTAAGACAGCCTTTTCTACACCCATGGGGCTCTATCAATTTAAACGCATGCCGTTTGGTCTTAATTCCGCAGCAGCTTCCTGCCAGCGGTTGTTAGATCAGGTTTTAAGACCACATCAGCAATATGCGGCGGCTTACCTGGACGATGTTATCATTCAGAGTGAGGATTGGCCCTCTCATATGATAAGAGTGAGGGCGGTATTAGAGGCTTTCCGTCAAGCAGGTTTGACTTTGAACCCTCAAAAGTGTTGCTTTGGGCAGGAGAAGGTTAAATATCTGGGATACCGGGTGGGGAATGGTCAGATAACTCCGCTCTGGGATAAGGTAGCGAGTATCCGGGACTTTCCCTGCCCCCAAAATAAGAAACAGTTAAGGAGCTTTTTGGGCCTAGTGGGGTACTATAGGAGGTTCATACCCCACTTTGCCTCCATTGCTACACCCCTCACTAATAAACTTCAGAAGGGGTCCCCCAACAGTCTACGATGGGAGGAGGGAGGGCTTCGGGTGTTCAATGAATTGAGATTGGCCCTGTGTCAGGAACCCCTGCTGAGAGCCGTGGATTTTGATAAGCCCTTTGTACTGCAAGCTGATGCCTCGGGGGTAGGTTTGGGGGCTGTGTTGTCTCAGGTACACGAGGGACAGGAACATCCCCTGATGTATCTGAGCCGGAAACTGCTCCCCCATGAGGTCCGGTACTCGACCATAGAGAGAGAATGTTTAGCGATAAAATGGGCAGTGCAGATGTGCCATTACTATTTAGATGGGCGTAAATTTACTCTGGTTACTGATCATGCGCCTTTGAGGTGGTTAGGCCAGATGAAAAATAGTAATGGTCGTCTCACAAGGTGGTATCTGGCTTTACAGCCCTATCAATTCAAGGTGGAGCATAGATCAGGCAAATTTCTGACAAACGCAGATGTTCTTTCTCGAATTGCCAGTACAGGACAGGAGAAGACTGGCAATCGTTTGAGCCGGGGGGTGTGTGAGCACTCTGGAGGGCTGGTACGAGGGAGAGGGGATAGTGGTTCTTTCAGCCGGCATCATCCCCGGTCATTCAGCCCAGCTAGGAGAGCAGGGCGCCCTCTAGGGATCAAACTGCCAGGGAAAGCTGTAATGCAGGAGAAAAACTACACTCCCCAGAAGCCAGTGCAGGGTCAGCTGAACTCTCAGGAGGGGGAGGGTGGAATGACTGATTGGGAGATGAGGTCTGATCCTGGAGATGGGGAACAGCTGGTGGAGCTTGGGGAGGAGGAGGAGATGGAGTGGAATAAAGCAGAGGTAGAAGGAGAAGGTAAGGGGGAATGTATGGAGGTGGGTGGTTTGGCTCTAACCCGTGCAGACAGGGTGAGAGCTTTTGTGGCCTCAGCATTGCCCCGGTTGTGGAGTTGGGGGAAGCTGGGAGCAAAGCAGTGGGGGAGCAACTGGAAAGCACAACTTGCTACCATATTGGCTGTTCCCAAGAGGTAGTGCTGTGGAAGGGGGGGGAAGGGCTTTAAGACAGAAAGGCATGTGCATTTTGGGGGAACTTAAACTGTAAGAGGTGAGAGAGGAGGTGGTTCCAGCTAAATCTCCAAAACTATCTGCGGTGAAGATAGTGTGGCTGGAGGTTTGGGGAGAGAGAATTTAAAACAAAAGCCTGTAATTGAAAATGGATTAAAGTTTGCTGATAATTGGAGGTGTTTAGACAAGGCTGACATCTGTAACAATAAAGAACTTGGATTGCTCTTTCTGCTGGAGTGGGACTGATTTTCTCAGCAGCTGGCAAGGTGGAGAGGGAGAGCAAGTGAAAGTGCGGTGGCTGGCTAGGAAAGCAGACGGAAGCCAGGGAAAGCTAAGCAGGGTCCACCCTGGCTCCCACCTGGAAGGGGGACCTGTTTACAAGAGCTAGATGCACCTTCAGTCTGACCCTATATAGCAACTCTTATGTGTATGCTCTTAACATTCATTAATACAGCATTGAGTTCTAGACTCAGCAACTCACCCCTCTTCTAATGATAGGTAAACAAATACACAAGCAAGCAAAATAGATTTCAGTGTAGAATTTGCACCTTTCTAGCTCTTTGAGCAGGGACTGTCTCTCTTTGTTAAATTGTACAGCGCTGCGTAACCCTAGTAGCGCTCTAGAAATGTTAAGTAGTAGTAGTAGTAGTAGTAGTCTATAATCTGATTTCTATCCTGTTCAGTGACAAACCCATAAACAAGCCAGTCATTCAAAAATTACACCAGCATTTTGATACAGTCAGTGAGGAAACATTAATTCTGGTTCCCTAGTGTCATGAAAATAAACGCTCTTTAGAAGTTGCAAGATCTATCCCTACAAGACCCATATCAAAACTAAATATATCCATTGGTAATGATGAGACAAATAAACAATGGACAGCGCACAATGTTGAAAATCATTAAGTGTATCCTTCACAGACTGTGATCCATGTAAGAGCACAGGGACCACAGCCGGTCACTTGCAGGAAGGCCCAGGAAGCTCCCATGCTTCACTCAACAGAGTGACCAAAACACACTACCAACACCCAACAGGAAAACAGGGACCTTTGGGCTCATGACAGCACACACTCCCAGCCTACCTGTGTGCGGGATGGCGCCGTCAGCGCTCCCTGTACCACTTATCGCTCAAACTGTTCATCAGCAGCCACTGCCAGTTTCCCAGCTAAAAGCGGTGTAACCACACCAGGAAGGCCCACTCTCGCATCTGTTAGTGAAGCCACACAGCCAGGCAGTGGCTCCTCAAGCTACACGGGCAGGCGGGAGATACAGGTATGCAGCTGGCCTGTTCCTTCTCTTCTTCTACTCCTGCCCGTGCAGCTCCAGCCAAACACTAATTGGTACTGCTGCTTCTGCAGTTCACTCAATCCCCGGTTTAGCAGTTAAGCATAAGTGCCATTCCGCTCCCCTCCCCTATTCAGCACACTGTGCATTAAGGGAAAGCCTGAGCAGGCAAGGAAGCAGCCAATCCCAGAGCAGCAGCATGGACACCACCTCTGCAACTGAGACAGCCAATAGTGACTGAGAGCTGGCTGGAATGACGAGATTGACGGTTCTTATAAGCAACTAGGCAAGTTCCCAACATAGAAACAATGTTGCCAACCCTTCTTATTTCCCATGAGTTTGGGCGGTGGTAAAGGTGACAAGCCGAAAAATAAGCTACCCACAAATTCCCCCAAAAAACCTGCGAGTCCTAACAAAAACAAACCCAAACTCATGGGAAGTAAGCGAGGTTAGCAACACTGTGATGTAATCTGTCTTGTATTTTCTTAAATGTTTGTTTATAGTATTTAACGTAGCACTAGCAGTTAAAGCTTTGAGGAGGTTAAGAACCGGGAACTGTACAGGTTTAATCACTAGCTGTTGATGGGAAAGACCCAGAGCCCCTCAACCCGAAAATAGGGGCATCACCCTGAGGTGGTTTGAGGATCCTTTAAACTGAAAAGAAGGGTATCCCCAAACTAACCCTGAGAGTGAAACACTGAGATAAGAACAGAAAAATTCCCAGCTGTGAGATGGAAGTAACAAAAGTACAAGCTGAAATATTTGACCACATTTTTTAAAACTTCAAAGTTTCTATATTGTTATATTGGCTTTGTACTAGAATGAGGAAAGAAAAGTGAGAAGTGAGAGATTGAGAGACATTGAAGAGACCGCAGAGAAAACCCAGCCATACACAGCATGTAAGAAGAAATATTCTTACGTGGCACCAAGCAGTAACTGGTATCCCTGGGTGTTATGCTTCTGCTAAACAGGCTAAGGAGAGGCTGGAACCCACTCTGCTAACAGGCTAGGAAGGGGCTGGAAACCTCTTTGCTTGGGAAGCTGGGTGGGACTTGCATCTGATTGGGCAGCTGGGTGGGGTCTGACGTCTGCAGCTACAGACCTCAGTAGCCAGGTAACGCTGCTTTGGCATTAGGATTTTCCTGCTATAAGCCTCTGACCTTAATTTCTTGTGAGCTGGTTGCTCTGTGCTCTGGGGGGAGTCTGTTTCCTCCCTCTTTGTGTTTGTCTGGTTGCTACTACTACTACTACTACTTATCATTTCTATAGCGCTACAAGGCATACGCGCTGTGCTCTCTGTTTGACTGGCTGTAGTGTTTGTCTTCTGTGTCCTTCAAGCTTCTTTGTTTTAGTTATCTTTCTGTTGTGGTCTTGCCTTTGTTTTGTTTGGGTGTGTGCTATTGTTAGCACGGCAGTCTCAGTCCTGGCTGTGTGGGTTGTTTGTGCCTAGTGTTTGTCTTCTGTGTCCTTCTAGCTTGTTTGTTTTAGTTATCTTTCTGTTGTGGTCTTGCCTTTGTTTCCGTTGGGTGTGTGCTATTGTTAGCACTGTAGTCTCAGTCCTGGCTGTGTGGGTTGTTTGTACCTTGGAGTTCTGTGTGCTGCCTATTTTCCCTTCTGGTTTAAGTTGTCCTGTTTTCCCTGTTGTGCTGGGCTCTGCCTGGTCTGCCTTGTTTCTGTCAGTCCGGTTCAGCTTTGCCTGCTTCAACTTCTGCTTCCGCTGTTTGTCCATCAAGTCTTGCCGGCTGCCTGCACCCAGGGGCTCAACCCCTGGGGAACGGTGACCAAGCGCAGGTGAAGTCTTGGTTAGCTGTTCCAGTATTTTGTTCCTGCTTCACCACTTGCAGTACCCTATTGCTGCCAGCTGGTCCCTGTATCTCCTCCTTTGGTATCTGGGTCCTGCCTATCTGCTGGTGCAGTCCGAACATTGTTTGTAGTTCCCTTTCCTTGAAGGTGTTCAGCCCCATTCCTTGGGTGCCTGGAGTTCTGGGTGAGTACCTTAAGTTCTATTATTGTCCTGTTGCGGTTCTGTCCACCCCAGGCCTTTCCTAGACCCCTTCTGACTTCGGCCTGGGCCTAAGGGCTCATGACCAGTGGATCGGAGTAACACTGGGCAATCCAAAACAGTTCAATTCAAAGTCTCTAGATTTCCATCCACCAACACTGGTTGAGAATTAAATAACCAGTTCCCATAGCATTATAAGAAAATGTTTATTGTATCAGCGCTGAGAAACAGGGATTAAATAATCAGATTCTCTGTCTGAATTACAAAGCATTGTGCTGCACCTTATAGAGCGTTACAATATTGTGATTTCCATAAGTACAACCCACAATAATATATACATGGCTTGTTAGTGCATACACGTAATACTGATTTAAAACATAACACTTGCTAATCTTGTTAACTGCCTCTCACTAATGAGTGATGCCCTTTAGCACTACCTATTTTGTCAGAAGGTGCATAAAATGATACAGGCCAGACATGTGTAGTTAGTGAAAGTCGATTAAGAGGTAGCTTGAAGAGGTCAATGTCTGACCTCTCATGTCTTCACACACTTATGAGGAAAACAAATTCTGCCCAAAACCAGTTTGTACTTATGTTTAAATCTTTTTTTATTATTAATAAACAACACATGGTAAATATACATTGTATGTTTTCTACCAGTTCTACAATCATTCATATTAAACCATATTTGGAAAACAGTGTTTTTAATTTTCACCCCCCCTGCCCTTAACTTCCTCCCCCCCACCCACCCCTACCCTCCCTCTCTCTTTCCCACTCCTACATCCACTTATTTCCAAAGTCTTATTATCAGGGATTTAAGATATGACTTCTCGCTGCTGCTGTCATGGTAATCCAAAACGGGTTCCAGCGTTGTTGGAATTGTGTTCCTTCTGTAGAATCTAGGTCCCTTATAGCCATGCGTTCCATTCGCATCATGTGTATCATATGTGTCCTCCACTGTTGCACCCTGGGGGGTTGATGGGATATCCATTCTGACAGTATTGTCTTTTTACCTGCAAGTGTGGCTCGCATCACAAATGCTGTGTATCCTCGTTTGGGTCTTTTCCCCAGTTTTGGTTGTCCAAATAATAATTGGGCATCATAATGCCACGTTTGTCCCCACATAGTGGTTACCTGGGTCACAATCTGCCGCCAAAAACTTTGCGTATATTTACAATGCCAGAGCATGTGTCCCGTTGTCGCTCCTGGAGCTCCGCATTTTGGGCATTCGCCCCAAGGGGATAGTCCCATGTGGAATGCCCTTCTCGGTGGCACGTGAAGTCTCAAAGCCACCTTATATTGTAGTTCCCAGTGTGCAGCTGCATTTGTGGTCTTCCGAATCTGCAATATGTGAGATTGTAACATCTGTGCAGTTATTTTAGTTTGTAAATCCAGGGTCCAGGTATGTGCTAATTTGGCATAGTCCAGTTCCAAAGCTGTATCTCGTATATGTCTATGGTGATATGCCATAGGTACTTTTTGCTGGGATTCCAAAGAATATGCTGAGGAGATTTCTTCCTGTACGTCTTCTGTTAATGATGTCCATGGTAAGGATGACACGTAATGTCGTAGTTGTCTATAATAAAACTCATCACTGGCAGGCAAACCATATTTGGTTTGTAGTTCATTGAATGATTTGAGTCTGCCTTCAGCAGTCACCACCTGGAGAAGGTATACCACACCTTTCCTTTCCCACCTCTTGAATACAGTGTACATTTGTCCGGGTATAAAGGAATGGTTGTTACAGATAGGCAAATATGGTGTCACCTTAGGTGAAAAATGGTGGAGGCGGCACACCCATTCCCAGACAGCCCTGGCAGTTGTCATTATCCCAGAGTGCTTCAGGGGGTATGGAACCTCCACTCCAGTGCCATGCAGATAGTTACTAAAATGCATCCCCGGGGACACCCCCAGCTCCAGGGCTGTGTTAGTATAATCACTGGTCTGCCTGAACCAGTCATTTATATGTCTCATGCCATTAGCTATACTCATGAAGCGAATATTCAATAATCCTAGCCCCCCATATTCCACCGGGATAGTCAATATAGAGATCGGTAGTCGTGCTTTCTTCCCCCGCCAGAGAAATCGTTGCGTGTAGCGGTGTAATGTGCGCTCATCTTTTTTTTTCAGGTATAGAGGTAAGGTTTGGAATATATATGTCCATCTTGGTGCAATGACCATGTTAAAGAGTGCAATCCTACCCAATAGGGATACTGGAAGGGCGCCCCAGGTCCGCAATGTCTGTATGGTCTCTTTGAGTAAGTTGTTTACATTAAGATCGTATAGCTGAGAAAGATCTGCCGGTATTTGCACTCCCAAATATTTAACAGAATTTAATTCCCAGACAAGGGGAAATCCATCAGTCCATCCCCTGTGTGGATGTTTTACTATTTCCAGGGCTACAGTCTTAGTCAAATTTAATTTAAATCCTGAGATTTGTCCAAATCGCTCGATCTCCTGTATCAGACGTGCCATGGATCTAGGGGGGTCTGTTATGGTCATCATTAAGTCATCTGCAAAAGCTAATACCTTTATATGTTGACCTGCTATCTGTACTCCCGTGATGCTTGTCTGTTTTCTTAATATATGTAACAGCGGCTCCAATGATATCACAAAAAGGGCAGGGGATAATGGGCACCCCTGTCTAGTTCCCCTCATTATTTTAAATTCAGTCTCTTTTATACCATTGACAATAATACTCGCCCCCGGGTTACAATATAGTGTTTCTATTGCTTGCATGAACCAGCCCTCAATCCCCATCGTCCTCATAGTCTGGAAGAGATAGTCCCACCCCACCCTATCGAATGCCTTTTCTGCATCTGCACTCATTATTACCGCTGGCGTTTCCTGCCCCTGACATGACGCTATAGCTAATAACAACCGCCGGACATTGTGTGTGGCTTGTCTATTTCTAACAAATCCAACTTGTTCCGGACTTATTAGGTTAGGGAGGCATTTTGCCATTCGGTCTGCCAACATTCCTGCCAGTAATTTAATGTCAACGTTTATGAGGGATATTGGGCGATAATCTTCTGCTTTAGCCAGCGATTTCTTTGGTTTAGGGATTAAAGTAATTAAAGCTGTATTTGCATATTTGGGAAATGTCCCTGCCTTGATCACCTCTTCGTAGTACTCCAACAGTGTCTTTTGGCCTTCTAGGGGTAGGATTTTATAGAATTCCCCAGTATATCCATCTGGCCCTGGTGCCGTTCGGTTTTTCAATTTTTTTATAGCCTGTTGGAGTTCCGTTAGGGTTAATGGAGCATTGAGTATAGCTAAGTCTTCAGGTGTTATAATGGGCAGACCCGCCTGAGTTAAGTAGTCTTGTATCACCTGCTTATTTACTTGGTTTCCTTGTGTGTACAGTTGTGTAAAGTGTGTAGTAAAGATTCTCCCAATTTCACTTTGTGTTACTCTAAGCCTACCCTGCTCATCTTTCAGGGCCGCCACCGTCCGGGAGCCCCCCCAACGTTTTATGACTTTACTCAGTAAGCGTCCCGCTTTGTTCCCAAATCTGTGTAATTTATATTTATAATACACTGCTGATCTTTGTTCTTTTTCATGGAGCAGAGTATTAAGTGTGACCTGTATGGTCTTTAAATGTTCCAATGTGACCTGGGAGGGTCTTGAAATGTGCATGCGCTTAGCTTTGGAGAGCTGTTTTTCCAGTTGTAATATTGTTGCCATTCGGCGTTTCTTTTGGGTACTACAATATGCAATAATATTCCCTCTAAGAACCGCCTTTAGTGCGGACCAAAACAAGATTGGGTCTGTCTCTGCATGTTCTTTATTATGAAATGAGTAGTCTCCCCATTTATCCAGTAGATATTTTTGAAATTGAGGGTCTCCGTCTAAATATGCCGGGTATCTCCACCCTGCCCCTCTCGGCCTGTCATCTGGTAACTCTAAATCCATCCATACCGGAGTATGGTCAGAGATCTCCTCCGGTCCTATGGTTGCCCCCCTCACCTGGTGGAACATAGTACGACCTAAGAGAATATAATCCAATCTCGATTGTGTGTCATGGGCCCTTGATCTATGTGTATAATCACGTTCCCCAGGGTGTAGTGTTCTCCACACATCCACCAGGTCTAACGTCTTTAACAACATTGGCAGCTCTCCTGCTCGTTGTCCGGAGTAGTGTGCCGACTGCGGATTAGTGGTGTCCTCTCTTGGGTTAAGAACTAAGTTGAGGTCCCCAAGTATTAAAATCCTACCCTGTTGGTATTGGAGACATTTACTTCCCAGCGTCCGGTAAAATTCTTTATCATATTCATTAGGCCCATATACCCCAATCAAGTAAAATTCAAACCCTTGTAGCCAGACTCGTAGTGTTATATATCGACCTTGTTTCTCTTTTTCTACCACTGTTACTTTACAGGCCAACCCTTTACGAATTAGGACCGCAATTCCTCCCCTCCGCCCCTGGGCATTCACCGCATAGCATTCTCCAACCCATAATCTTTGTAATTTAGAATGTTCTATATCATTTAATCTGGTTTCCTGTATGCAGGCTATATCTGCCCGGTGTCGCTTGAGGGCTGTGAGTATTTTGTTCCGTTTTATAGGGGATGTTATGCCCCCTACATTCCATGTTATAATTCTAATTGGCATTGTTGCATGGCTATACACATATTTTTACGCTTATAACCCATAACATTTGTGCCCGCTAGGGACCTTGCATATATCTTGATCAACATATTTCCATGTTTTACCATAACCTCAATATTTCTGAAGAGTTCTGTCTTTTGTCCCTTATTTACCATATTTAGAGTAGGTTCTTCTTCCCTAATCCCCCCCCTCTCCCTACCATCCCATCCACGCATGTGACCTTTGTACATCCACCTGGATATTCCAGGTGGATGTCCTGTGACCTCGGTGATCACCTGGAGCTCCCGATTCCCCAACATTTTTAAACAATAAACAATAATCTTGCTATCCACATATTCAGTAATACTTGCTGTGATTTGTATATTATTTCAGTTGTGCCAGATGGCTAACTTAAACTGCCTCCAAGATTTTATTGTCCGTTAAATGTTTCCTGGCTTCAGTTGCCGTGGAAAAATGCTGCCATTTCTCCTGTATATATATTCTTAATTGAGCTGGGTATTGTAGTCGAAATCGAATTTTTTTCTGTGCCAGTTCTGAGCAAAGCGGATGGTATTGTTTTCTTTTTTCTTGGACAGCAGTAGAGTAATCTTGAAATATCAAAATATTCCTCTGGTTATACTGTAGCGAGTCCCTTTTAATTTTGAAGCCTTGCATTATCTCTACTTTATGTCGGTAGTTCATTATCTTCGCTATGACTGCACGTGGCCTATTTCTATTCTCCATTTTCCTGCCCATGCGGTGTGCTCTTTCGATGACCATTGGGCCCATCGTGTCCGTGAGCGCCAGCTCTTTAGATAGCCAAGTTTCCAACCATGTTTCAAGGTTGCGCTCCGGGACAGATTCATCTAGTCCAATAATGCGTATGTTATTCCTTCTTGCTCTATTTTCATATTCATCTAGGAGGTTGCGCTGCTCCACCACTTGTTGCCTTAATTCTGCGATATCGGGGCCATATCCTCGCGTGTCATTCTCCGTTGCCGAGACCCTCGTCTCTAAATCTCCAAGCCGGATACTGAACCCGTCCAGGGTCGTCTGATATGCCTCCAGTTTGCTATTCAGGCTTATCCATTTGGGTTCCCAGGCCCTCTCGGTCGCTTGCGTCAGTTGGTGGAGCTGAGCCTCTGTAAATATAGGCCCTATTGGCGCGGTTTCCTCCAGCGTCTTAGTGTCGCCGCTACTCGCTTTGCTTCTATCTTTTTTCAGCGTTTTTTGCGCCATATTTGTGGGCGAACTTGTTAAGTATTTTTCCATATAAAGTAAGTACCTTGCTTTGATTTTTATTGTGGATTGCGGTGGTTTAAGGGGGATTAGGCTCGGAGCTTCAGTATCGAGCTGCACTCGAGCTCATGACGTCACCGGAAGTCCCAGTTTGTACTTATATGATAGGGCTATACTGTGTGCCAGGTAATAAGACTGTAATCCCGACCCCTGCTCCTGGGAAGGGAACTATACTCCAGCCTTAAAGAAGTTCTCCTTCCTTGGAGAAAAACTCCTTGACTGTGTTTAACCTTATACCTATGCCCCCTTATCAGACAGGCTGTAAGATGCAAGGCTAAACTTTCAGACATTTATTTTCTGGATAAAATAATTTGGATTAAAGAACACAGGAAGAGATACACCATTAGCCAATCATAAAGTTATCAAAGAAGCTTATTTATTACAAATAGGAAAATAGACTTCTAATTGTGTCATGTCCCCTACCTCAACGCAAGCGGTGTCCTCGGGCTGCGCGAGGTCCCGTTGACACACACACGTGACTGGCACTGCCTGAGCCATGTATGTGTAGTCCTCTCTGGGTTTGTTCAGAGAGCAGTGGTTGCAGGCTCCTTAATTGCTTTGCTTCCATGCACCTGTTTCTGCTCTCTCTATCTCTCTGCCTGGCTTCCAGGCTCCTTAATTGCTTTGCTTCCACCCACCTGGGTCTGCTCTTCCTCTGCCTGGCTTCCGTTGCTTCTCTCCTATTGGTCTTCTGGTTCCTCCTTCCCCTGCTCTTGTCCTATGGCTGAGCCCCTTCTCCCTGCTGATGTCAGATGCCAGCACTTTATCAGCTGAGCTCTCCCTGGACTCCATGCTTCAGCTTCTACTTTGGTAGGTGTTTCTAACTCTGTTGTCTGCTTCTTATCTACTGGTCCCTTGTTGCTGACTTTGCCTGTACCTGGTTTACCCTTCTGCCTGCCGCCTGCCTACTGACTTTTGCCTGTACCTGGATTACTCTCTTGCCTGCCTACTGACTTTCACCTGCATCTGGATTACTCTCTTGCCTGCCGCCTGCCTACTGACTTTCGCCTGCATCTGAATTACTCTCTTGCCTGCCTACTGACTTTCGTCTGTACCTGGATTACTCTCTTGTCTGCCGCCTGCCTACTGACTTGCCTGTACCTGGATTACTCTCTTGCCTGCCGCCTGCCTACTGACTGCAGCTTCTACCTGGATTACTCTCTTGACCTGCTGCCTGCCTGGCCGATACATTCATCACCCCCCCTTCCAGCTTCGTCCCGTAAGTCCTGCAGGCCACCCGCACCTAGGGGCTCAACCTCTGGGGAACAGTGGTCAGCGCAGGTGAAACCCAGGGTTGTCCAGCCACCAAGCAGAACCTGGTCCAAGTACCGGGCTCAGCAGCGCTCTACTTGGTACAAGAACTCACAAGTCTGACAAATTGCTGCTTTGCCAATTACAATTCATAAGTAGTACATACGAAAAGTCCTTTTTCTTTCTGCTCCTGTGGAGGAGTGTGGTAGCCATGTTAGTCCACTCTTAAGGTTATCAATAGAAATCAAACAAAATAAAACATGGAAAAGAAAATAAGATGATACCTTTTTTATTGGACATAACTTAATACATTTCTTGATTAGCTTTCGAAGGTTGCCCTTCTTCGTCAGATCGGAAATAAGCAAATGTGCTAGCTGACAGTGGACTTAACAAGGATCTGGGTTTCCTAGCCCATTATAAACCATAAAGCTGTATTTCTCTGTTGATCACCCCTCCCCTCACCTATCCACACCCATCCTGTTAGAATATCAATGATATGCTTTATGTCCCCATGCATACCTCCTACCCACCCCCATCCTCCCACCCTGTCAGACTGTCATAGTAATGCTTGAATGTTTTCACTTATATACACTGTCAGCTAGCACATTTGCTTATTTCCGATCTGACGAAGAAGGGCAACCTTCGAAAGCTAATCAAGAAATGTATTAAGTTATGTCCAATAAAAAAGGTATCATCTTATTTTCTTTTCCATGTTTTATTTTGTTTGATTTCTATTGCTCCTGTGGAGGAATTACCCGCCTGAGCAAAACGCAGTCTAGTAAGATTCCTGTTTTTATTTGTAATAAACCATTCCTTTTATACCTTTTTTCTAACTATGTGTACATGACAATTCCCAGTCTGCTGTCTCAGTTGATGGCCCCCTTATCTAAAAACAACATTTGATTTACTTGTTCCAGCAAAACCAGTCTCACGACCTCCAACCACAAACCTTTGCACAGAATAGTCCTAGGGCTTGTTTAATCTCCTTCTTCACCCCTCCATGTTGCTGTGCTTGCAAGTAGAATATTAAGATTAGATTATACTGAAATACTGTCTGACCTTACTTTGCTGTTTTACAAATTTGAGCAAACTCTGCTTCACAGAAAAAAGGCAGGCATCTTAAGAGTTACACAGTGGTCCACCATCTTATTGACCACAGATTTATATAAGACACATCCCTGTTATTTACATAGCTTTTACGTGATCACGTCAATTCATTTCTGAGCAGACCCCCCCCACACACACCCCTCCTGTATGCCTGACATGGCCTTCAGTGTGTATCACTGAATACTTGCTTCCATACTCCCCTGCATTCTTTCACTTACTGACTGTGCAATTCATAATAGCAGAAAACATAGGACTATAATTTCCTTCACTGTACTGAAGAGAAGTGGCATTAGATGAGCTGCTGTGCCTTTCCACATGTGATATGACATGCAGAATACCAAACCAAAAGGAAAGGCGGCAAGCAGAGACAGGGGCAGCAGAACACCTTTTTGGTTAGAAGACAAACAAACTAGTTTCCAGCCCCATATCCAAGTCCTCTAGTTGCTGATGCTGTATTGGCAAATAGTGGGAGAGCCATTGCCCCAGAGGCTCACCCCATTCTGCTGCCTATGGGCAGAGATACTCCCTCCTGTAGCGGATTGTTGCTGTGGAAGGAGAGAGGTCAGGCATAAAAGGAGCATTCTATCATGGTGTTTCCTGTTGTGTGTGCATTCAGAGTGTTGATGTTAACAGAGTTAGGTGGCATAGGTAGCATCTGTTACAACAAGCCACAAAAGGTACTGAGCAGCAATACTAATAGTATGAATGGAAGCCATACGGGTGAACACCAATAGCATACAATGGAACTGGGTCTGACAGTGGGCATGTGCCCAGCCATAAGTTGGGTCCATAGGGCTGCTGGCCAGCCACAGCCCAGCAGGGAAAGAAGAGGAGGTTGGTACCTGGCACACAGATGTCAGCTACAGCCATGCAGTGAGAGTGAACAGTAAAATCTTAAAGTATAAAAAATCAGGGTTATATCCCACACAAAAAGCTGTATTCTAAATACACCACAGCGTATGGAAACAATTCAACAAAAGAATAATTGTGAAAATATATTTTTTAGCATTAATATCTTTCTGATGTATAAACAGAGGAAAAAGACATCAGGCAGTTTCACACATCATGAATTTGACTGGGTTTTTTAGTTGCCACAATATTGACTCATAAAATCTTTGGTCTAAAAAACCTCCGAACTCTACCAATACCACATAGAATAACATACAAAACAATGCTTTTGGTTCATAAAATCAAAGTTTCTGGTAAACCTCAATATCTTTCTCACCTCCTAACTCCTTATGTCCCCACACGATCATTACGATCAACGGGTCAATCCCTTTTGATTGTTCCATCTTTCCGGGAAATTTTCCATGAGCATATTCGATCCACTTTCTTTTCAGTTCAAGGCCCGAAAAACTGGAATAAACTCCCATAACTGCTGAGGGAACATACGAAGCTTCAGGATTTCAAAACAGATTTGAAAATGTTCCTTTTCTGAACGCTTATGGATAGAGCTGTTGTGTAACATATACAAATCTTCAGCTCCAAGGCAGAGGGTGACCAAAACCAGGGCTTTTGGATTCAACTGAAACTGAATCTGTGGCCAAAATTTGCCACTCAGTTTTGGCCAGAGCCGAAGCTGAAAACAAAACCATAGCCCTGCCCCCAGCTGCAAGCCCGTCCCCCGAGTCAGCCTTCTCCCTTGACAGAAAATCTGTTCACCTCCCAGGCCACACACTCCCTGGGCCTACCTTCAAAAATCCTTGGTGGTCTCCTTGAAGCAGGAGCAAATCTGTCCTTAAGTAGTGTGGAACCAGCCTTAAACCTGTGAACTTTGGGTTGAATGCCAGTCACCTACCAGAATAAACTCTTGTGTGCCTCAAAGCACTGTAAGTACTGCATCTGAAAAACACCTGCATGGCCTCACTGATGTCCCAGGCATACCAAGGAGATCAGGGAATACCGACAAGAGTCCACCAGCCACCAAAAACAAGAAACTCTCAGAAAGAGGGTGCCAGGAGCCCCAGGACAGAGTGAATCCCCCAAAACTAAAGAGAACACCCCTAAAGCCAAGGACAATAAAAAAGGCTCAGGGAACCAAAGGAGACTCTACAAAGGCAGTACAGTCCATGTGGGGTTTTTTTCAACTGTCCCTGACCAAAAAAGGCAGGTCACAAATTTTCCACGACCTCTCTTTGATGTATCATGTTTCTTGCTCTTCTAAATTACATTCTGTAGATGTTTCTGAAGATCTGGATTATAATCAGCAAGAAGCTTCACAGATGCCAAGAAAGTTCCAAGATGTTCAACTTGATCATCAAATGCAGTTGACAAAGCTTCTGTGTGTTTGCTGCGGTAAGGAAGTGCTTGAAACCCAATATAAAGCAGAATATCAATAATACAGCTTAAGACAGCCTGACGCTAAATTATTTGCTTTTTCCTCAGCAATAACTGTTCATGTGAGAAGCTGTGATTAATAGATTTGCCACAAACACTGATGAAGTATGCCTCACTTCTCATGCTCCATTAGTCTGACTGTAACATGTCTCCAGTCAAAACAACCCTGGATCATCACTGAGTGACAGAATGCTGCTGGCGTATACATCAAGCAGAAGGAACCATGCAAGGTCATGTTTTCTTCATTGTAAGTGCCCCATTTTCGGTCAATATTTGTCCCATCATGTATTCCTTTGTGAAAATAAACCAGCTAAGATCAGGAGACCCTCAAGGGGAGGCATGCTAGCTTCAGCCTAACCCCTGGTAAGCCTTATCTTGCCTGGGAGGTGTGTGGTGGAGGTGCCCAGCGCTCCTGCTAGCTGCCTTCCAGGTGCTGTGTAGGACTTGCAGCCCATCTGCATATCCTCATAGCCTTTTCTGGGGTGACTCCCAGGTCCACCCCGATCCTCCCAGGGCCTTCATTCCAGGTGCCGAGCACTAAAGCATTTTCTCTATACACTTTGTATTTTCTCCCAGTTACGTCTAATGGCTCCAGTACACTTTCTCTTCTTGGTATACTGCATTCCAGACCCATTTCTGAAAAAAATTCTATAAGTTACAGGTCCCTAAAACCACACAGGACAAGACATTCCAACAGGTCCACTACAGGCTCTATTGCTCTTAAATTGCAAATGGAAGCAGTGGCTGCCAAATCAATTTCTTTATAGTAATCAAGAAGTAGCCATAGAACTTGAAAAACTCAAGAGGGACTAGAAGAGGGAAAGAAAGAAGCTACTGCCACTGCTAATGCTGCTGCTGCTGCATCAGAAGCCACTGCTGCCACCATAGCTGCCACCACTAAATGCAAGAAGGGAGAGTTAGATATCGCCTTGAAGCTGCTCCAGGAAGAGAAAGAAGCAGCTGTCCTTGAGGCCCAGGTAACAGCACTTGATGACATAAGACAAGATGGTGGGGAGAGTCAGCTCAGCCACATCATCACCAAAGATTCTGCTCAGAGGACAGCAGAATATGTGAAAACTCACACCCTGGCTCATAAAAAGTCATCAGATTCTGAGCAAGCAAGTTCCTCTACACCAGAGTCTAATTCAAATGAAACAGCAAGGAAGTGGCTTGGCAAGATGGTGACTTGAGAGGAAGCAGATTCTGAGCTCTCGAAACCTGACATCATTACCTGAGAAAGCGGCACTTTCCCCCTTGAAGATTCATGGGGAAAAGGAAGGGGAAAACAGGGATTCAGTCCTCCTGCCCTCGAAGCCCGGCGCTCCGGCAACAAACGTTGGAGAAGTACAGAGTCCAGATGAATAGAACGCCAGTACCCGCGATGATGGGGTCCGTAGCTGGTCTATCGGACCGCAGCATAGAGGCGGTGTCACTTAGCCCACCTCCACTCACAGCTCCACCACGACCCGGAAGTATTTGCTCTCTATCGGAGGGGCAGCTAACGCAAACCGGTGTTCACTGCATTAGTAACCGGAGGAGGCCCCGTGGAAGCATCGACCCCAGAGAAGACAGCGGTTACAGATTTGGGTGCAGGGTGTCCTGCACTCACTCCTGTCCTGGTGGCACCTCCGGGGGTAAGCGGTGAAAGAATAAAACCGGCTGTGATAACGCTTGAGCGGTTGTGGGACGCCATACAGGGGATGAACACCGGCCTAACTAAGGTAACAACTTCCATAAAAGAAGAAATTGTTAGTTTAAAACAAACCCAAGAGCAGCTTTGTGGGAAGATACAAGAAAATCAAGAAAAAACTGATGCGCTGGGAGGAGAGCTTAAGAAAATACAAGACCTGACAGGAACTTTGGTAAACGACAGAGATACTCTAGCTAAAAAGCTGAAGTATCTGGATAATCAGGGGAGGAGAAATAATTTGAGATTCCTTAACTTTCCGAAGTCTCCTCTAATTCCTGCTAAAGATATGCTCAAAAAATATTTCGGAGAAATTCTAGGAATTGCAGTGGAGGGCTTTCCTCCCATCACTGGGGCTCGGTCTCAGCCCCTGGTTTCTCTCATCCGGACCTGAACTTGACCTCGAGAGTTCATTAGAGGTGGTTACTGAACATACAACTTTCCTGGTGTCATTCGCTCTTGAGTCTGATAGAAATAATATCTTCAAACTGTTTTTCCGACATATGAATGCACTCTTTTTTTGGAGCCAAGATCCAGATTTTTCCTGATCTTAATAAAGAGACACAAAAGCGTAGACGAGAATTCCTGGTGCTTAAACCACGAATCCTCGCAATACCTGGGACTTTTGTTCTTAAATACCCATGCAGATGCTTTGTGTCTATTGATATGTTCCTTGACCCCAGAAAAATGCAAACATATATTGAATCAAAAGAACATAGTAAGACTGAGGTTCAGACTTGAGGCCCCACTTTAAATATGCTGTTATATCGGCTAGCGAGTAACTGGGGGTTTCTTCCTCTTATTAGAGTAAACTAAACTCAATAATTTTTTTTCCTTTCCTATTTTGTTTTTCCTAGTTTCTTGCCTCATAATGTGGTGCTGATTGTGGTCGAAATAGAAATAATAATATTCTTTATGTTATAGTATGTTTAATATATTCTCTGTATCTAATACATTTTTGAAATGGATGTAATATTGCAAAATCATAAATAAATAAAAATGAAACAGCAAGCCTAAGGCAAAGTACGCTAAGGAGGCAAGATGCTATCACAGTGATCCACACACTCACATGTATATGGATGCACTACCACTACTGGCTCTTGATCCAGGAAAGCACACCAAAGGAAATGCTTAATTTCACCCAGAGTCTAGCACTGCCCAGAAACTGAGCTCAGACAAAAGTTGAGCAGTTACACCCAGCAAAACACACCCTGTGATTAAGCAACAGCCACCTGACCAGCCACACTTCAGACAAACCCCAGCATACAGCCAGCCACAGGTACCTACTGCCAGTGCTCTAGAAACTTCAGAGAGAGAAGATCTAGCAACATAGCTCGCAAAAAGATGGTGTCTATGGGTCTTACCCAGTTCAATGACTGCCCTGAAAAATATAGAAGATGGAAATCTAACTTTAAGGATGTCATAGCAATTATGAAGCCCACCCCAAACCAAGAAATTAACCTGATAATAAAATGGCTGGGAACAGAGTCAGTCGAGCACGTGCAGGGATTACCAGATGCATATTTGCACGATCTCTCCAGAGGACTGAAAGAGATATGGGAGAGACCTGACCACTGTTATGGCAGCCCAGAAGCTATCCAGCAGGCATTGATGAAGAAAACATGGGGTTCCCCAAATGTAACGAATAAAGATAATAACAAGTTACAGGGGATTGGGAGACCTCCTCCAAGAACTGGAGGCACTCAACACTGATCCAAACCTTCCTGGCCTGCACTACTTGGATACAGCTTGGAGCATACATGAGATTATATCAAAGCTGCCATATGACATAAGAGAAAAATGGTCACCAGTAGGCGCCAAGTATAAAGAGGACCCCCAAGAAAGGCTTCCTCCCTTCAGTCTTTGTGAAGTTCATCTGAGATTTGGCAAAGAGGAGAAATCACCCCAGCTCACGTTTGATGTGCCTGAAGTATTCAAGACAGGCTACTTCCCAGTGAAAGGCCAGTCAGGAAGTACAGCATCACCAAGAAGCCTATAGCTGTACATATGACAGATGTGTCACCCCCAGCAATCCCACCATCTGATTGTCCTTCTACTACAGAGAAAGTAGAGGACCCCGACAGACAGTGTGATATACATAAGAAACCTCATCCTCTCAAGAAATGTTAAGGAAGCTAAGGATAACAAATTCATGCCCTCATTTATTAACTCACAATAACATGCTTAACACAAATTAGATAATGCAGGGCCTATTATTCTCCATGGGACCTATTTACTAACTATGCACATAAAAAGAATGAATGCATGCTAAGTTGATAATGATTGTAAACAAGGGCCTAAATTGATGAGAAGACCAAAAGGAACTATGCCCTGGGAGTAAAAACATATGTTCAATGAAAGAAAAATATAAAAGGAATGAGGCAGAATAAAAAGAAGAGAGAAGAAAGAAGGAGAAAAAAAGGAAGCATAAGAGAAAAATAGAGAGAAGGAAAAAGAAAGAACACAATAAAGTTGTAAAGGAAAAGTATAAGGGAAAAGGAAGTGGAATGAGAACATGCAAGATGTGAGACAATGAAGAGAGAGAGAGAGAGAGAGAGAGAGAGAGAGAGAGATAATCCTTACAAAATGATTCAGAAATATTAAGCAAATGTCACTGGCACCGAGGATCCTTTCAGAACCCCATCTGCCACTAGATGATCAGGACTCCCATTAAAGAGGGGCCATAAACAGTGTTTGCCACTGAGCCACCAGACTGGCTCAAGACCTGGCTTAATTATCGCTTTGAAAATAAACACCATCGTTTTAGGCCATTTTACTCTTAGAAAAAAAACCTAAATCATCCCTGGGGGTAAGAGGTAGTGCTAAGCTCCCACAGGATTTAGAGTACCTTAGTATACAGTCAGGGGAGCAATGAAACGAAATAGAAAACATAACGAAATACATAAGAGCAGAAAAATCAAAGAAAGGTTCGTTTCGGCCACGTGCTTCTTATTGGCAGAGAAAGTTGGCGGGACTTTTCCCTCCTGCAAGGCGAGCTGCAGGCGACGCGCTGAGTCCCGCAACAATGCGGGTCTGTTTGGTCTGGCCCCGCCCACAACAATTAATATTGCGTCGTGGTAGGGGGGTGCTGCGCGCCATTTGAAGGCTGCCACAAGGACAGAGCGCCGGAGGAGCGCTAGGGCAACGAGGAGGGAGTTAGGCGGCGCGCAGAAGGGGTAACATCACACCACCACCACGAGCAGCAGCAGCAGTAGCAGCACGAGCAGGTGCAGTAGCCGGAGCAGCATTTGCGCCAGCCGGAGCACCTGTTCACTGTTTGCGCGTTTGAAGGTAGGAAACAAAAGGTGGGGAGTGGGGAAAGAGGAGTTTTGAAGTCAACCGTCTTTTATTTTCCTCTTGCTTAGTAGTTAATTCATCATATGGTATCCTTGTTTTGCATTAGATTAAGAAAAGTCCGGGGGCTTAGAATCCTTTTCAGAGGAATGGGTCACTTGTTTAAATTAAAATGCATAAGTAGAGGGGAGGTGCCCCTTTTCTGCTATACAGTCCTTAAAGTGAGGTGATTTGTACAGTAAGATCACTAGAGATTAGAGGCTGACCGAAATCACAGGTTTTGGTTCGGGCTGAAACCGAATCCGTGGCCGAAATCTGCAGTTCGGTTTTAGCCGAAACTAAAGCCAAAACCCAAAACATCATGCCTACACGCCTCCCACACCATACTCCAGGCCACAGCTGCCCTTCCCCGCCACCCTGCAGGCCACAGCTTCCCTCCCTCTGGCCTTTCCTGGGCCTACCTTAACAAGCCCTGGTGGTCTAGGGGTCCTGCTGTGCCTGGTGCTGCTACTGCTTTAAAATGGCTACTGAGATTCCCGCGGCAGCCTTGCCAAGAGTGCCACAGGAGGAGTAGCCTAATGGTTAGTGCAGTAGGCTTTGATCCTGGTGACCTCGGTTCAATTCCCACTGCAGTACATTGTGACTTTGGGCAAGTTACTTAACCCCCTCTATTGCCCCAGCTACAAAAAATAAATTAGACTGTGAATCTTCTGCGCATTCCAGGCTTCATTCTGGCACTCCAGTTGTCTCTCTCATGGGCTGATGATCAAAGGCCCCATGCTGTTCCAAATAGCGCTGGAACAGTGCGGGGCTTTACCGCACCTATGATCAGAGATAATTGCATGCTGTAAAACTTTGCAGCCCCGGGGCGAGCCAAAATGCGGTCCCCCGCTCAGTGCCATAACGAGGGCTAATGGCACCCTAGGCGGGTCGCCGCTGCGCACCCCCCCCCGGGTGCAGCAGGCGCGACCCCCCCCTCTGCGGCGCACCCCCCCGGACCGCATTCTTACCTGCGGGAGGGCCGATCCGCCCCGAGTGCACGTCACTCGGAGCTGCGTCGGCCCCGCTGGTTCCCTGCTCTCTCTGCCCTGGAACAGGAAGTAACCTGTTCCGGGGCAGAGGGAGCGGGGAACCAGCGGGGCTGGCATCCCCCGAGTGCGTGCACCCGGGGCGGACTGCCCCTCCCGCCCCCCCCCTTCGTACGCCACTGCCCCCGCTGTCCTGAGTCTTGTAAAGCTGCCTGGCACAACTGCTGTCCTCCCTGTGCAGCTTAAAAAAAACTTGTCAGTCCACTGGGAAGTTCCTTGGCTCCCAAGATTCGATACACCTTGTAACCTACAAAGTAAAGTAAATATTGTAATCCACAAAGTAAAGAAAGTATTGTAATCCACACCGTAAAGTAAATATATACCAGGCAAACAATCCCTCCCCTTTAGAGTTCAGCCAGTTCACCTGTTTCTCCAGCACAGCTCCTCAGCTGCACCTATGTTTGTTTCAACCTCACCACTCCCTTCCTTCCTCCCTTGCTAACCGGTAAGAGGAATGCAAGGATCTCACCCTTCTTTGTCAGCTCCAACTCCTGACAACCTCCCACATGATTCTGGTTGAAACCAAGTGTTCCTCAGATCCCCTTCTGGGATAGCCACCTTCTTCCCTCTCTCACCAAGCCCCCAAACCAAACTCCTACATGCTGTTTAAACTCTCTACCTTTGGTTTTTGCCAGAGCAGAGATATCCATGGGGTCCTCTTGTTCACTGTCCTCCCTCTCTGCTGCCTCTTGCCACTCCATGGGTTCCTCTATCCACTTGCCTTCCAGCTGCACCTCATTTCCCTGATTAGACCTGCTCAGAGCCTCCTCCCTTCCCAAGCTCTCCGGGACAGGTATTGCAAGCCACCCTCACCTGTCCTTACCTGGATTACCTCTGAGGGCTGCTGGGAATGGTAGTCCCTGACAGAGGCGTAGCCAGGTTTTTATCTCAGGGGGAGCAGACATTTATAAAATAGGCGCCGGTTGGTATCAGCTAGACAACAGTGATGTGTTGTTGCTCAGGGGCTGTAGCAGGCACTGATGAATACAGGCTGTCTCTGTTGCGTCCTGCCTACAAGGAAACAGTAAGTTACATCAGGAGGCAGGACGCAGAAGAGGATCCTGAACTGCCCAGAGCAGGCAACCTGTCTTCTTAACCACGAAGTAAAAATGTTCAAATCGTGACCATCACCTTAGGAATAGCACACATTCCTTCCACTGCTAGACACCTTGTTTAAATCAAATGGGGTTTTGTTTGTGAGGTGACTCTACAGGATGTGAAGAACAATAGCCCTGAGCATTTTTATTTTGAGTGACAAAGGCCACCAAAGTTGGCCCTTGCCCCACAGCCTACATTCAAATAGGGCTAGACAGTTTGTGAAATAACACAAACCCCTGCAAAAAGACACCCAAAACCTATACTGAAAACTTAACCACATCCAGGGCCGGTCTTAGCAAGTGCGGGGCCCTATGCAGACCAATTTGGTGGGGCTCCATCCTAGCCCCACCCCACCGTAGCCCCGCCCCCCACCATAGCTCCACCCCATTGATAAAATTATTCCATTTTTAGAACATTTTTTTATTTATGAAATTTCAAATAAAGACAAATGAAGCTAAACTTGTACAAAAAACTGATTGAAATAATAAGCACAATGCTATCATGAAACCTCCCCTCCCCAGAAATTATTCAGTTCAAGTCCACTACAATTAGTAGTTCCAATTCTCATAACAAAGGAGAATAAAGGAAAAATATTAAGAAAAGATTCAGTACTTTCAAATTCCCCTATTACTCTGTAACCCATATATGCAATAAAATAAAAATGAAATGAAAAGATATACAATAAAATTAAGTGATATGTAAAATATAATGTACAATATAAAAACATATAGACCACCAAGGTATTAAAATTGTTTTAAAATATATACCACAACTCTCTGACTCAAGAAGACTCCGACTCTGTCATCCATAATTGTCTGACAACACACAGAAAAAAATAAGTAAAAAAAAAAAAGTCACAATTAATACCTTATACACCAATATACAAGCCATACGGAAAATGCAGATTATCAACAATATGAAGCTAGCAAGGGATCATAATATCACAATTCTCATGTAGAGCCACAAAACACCCTTTTAGAGATAGTGTGTCATGATTTAGGCTCTACACCCTTTCCGATGTTTGGTGCCACCTTAGTAAGGCCAACACACAATCTCTCCACTGCAAAACACTATACACAAACGTGTGCAAAAACACACTCATAACCTTAACAAACCATAAACAGCACTAATTCCAAGGACAGGACGAGCTACAACCTTATGCGTGGCGTGGAAAGGCAACTGTAATTACACCGGGCTCTAAAACACCAGTGCACAACCTAGTGAAAAAAAACAAACAAAAAGGGCTGCAAACTATACGCTAGCAGAATACTGCACCTTCCTTGATCACACCTGAAAAACACATGAATGCAAAATACTGAACTGGAAAGTTACCTCAAGAAGTCAGACTCAGTATGTAGCAACACTACAAAAATTAAAACTTACATGAAAAATATCACAGATGCACATTTCCAAAAACTAACATATTCCAATGAATAAATCCTGAATAAAATAGTTTTTTCTACCTTTGGTGACTTTGTTTTTCTGATCATGCTGGCTCAGTATCCGATTGTGCTGCTATCTGTCCTCTTAACTCCGTTTCCAGGGCTTCCTTTCCATTTATTTCTTTACTTTCCGCCTTTCTTCTTCATTTCTTGCCCTACATCCGTAAGTAAAAGCTGGGTCCTCCGCAGACTTGACTGTCCAGTGGATCCAGCTTCTGCCTATTTTCTATATCCATGTGCACTTTTTCTCCTCTCTTCCTTTTCCCTCACCTCATCTCCTTCCTCATTCTTCCCTCGCCTCCATCCATGTCCAGCATTTCTTCTCTCTCCTCCATCCACCCATGTCCAGCGACCCTCCTGTCCCCCCTGCCATCCATCTATGTCCAGCAACCCCCCCTGTCCCCTCTGTCCTCCCCTGCCATCCACCTATGTCCAGAGACCCCCTCCCCTCCATCCACCCATGTCCAGCGACCCTCCTGTGCTCCCTGCCCTCCCCTGCCATCCACCTATGTCCAGAGACCCCCTCCCCTCCATCCACCCATGTCCAGCGACCCTCCTGTGCCCCCTGCCCTCCCCTGCCATCCACCTATGTCCAGAAACCGCCTCCCCTGCCATCCACCCATGTCCAGCAACCCCCATGTCCCCTATGCCCTCCTCTGCCATCCACCCACGTCCAGCGACCCTCCTGTGCCCCCTGCCTTCCCCTGCCATCCACCTGTCCAGAAACCCCCTCCCCTGCCATTCACCCATGTCCAGCGACCCTCCTGTGCCCCCTGCCCTCCACCTATGTCCAGAACCCCCCTCCTGTCCCCCCTGCCACCCATGTCCAGCGACCCTCCTGTCCCCCCTGCCATCCATGTCCAGCAACCCCCCCTGTCCCCTATGCCCTCCCCTGCCATCCACCCATGTCCAGCGACCCTCCTGTGCCCCCTGCCCTCCCCTGCCATCCACCTATGTCCAGAAACCCCCTCCCCTGCCATCCACCCATGTCCAGCGACCCTCCTGTGCCCCCTGCCCTCCACCTATGTCCAGAACCCCCCTCCCCTGCCATCCACCCATGTCCAACGACCCTCCTGTCCCCCCTGCCATCCATGTCCAGCAACCCCCCCGTCCCCTATGCCCTCCCCTGCCATCCACCCATGTCCAGCGACCCTCCTGTGCCCCCTGCCCTCCCCTGCCATCCCCCTATGTCCAGAAGCCCTCCTCCCCTCCATCCACCCCATGTCTAGCGACCCTCCTGCCCCCCTTGCCAATTGCCATCCAGCTATTCCAGTAACCCCCCCGTCCCCCCTGCCCTCCACCCATGTCCCGCGATGCGAGTCTCCTCGTTCCCCTGCTGCTCCCCCTCCCTCCAGCCACCTGAGACATCTCCCGTCTGACCCCCCCGACCCGCCAAACGACCCTCTTCTGTCGCCCGCACCTCAACTGACCTGACCCAGCATTTTAAAAAAAACCTCCAAGCGGCGGTGCCGGTGCCTCGCGTCTGAGGGAAGAAAACGCGCTTCGTCGTTGGCCGGCCTTCCCTCAAGTCCCGCCCTTGCGGAAGTTACATCAGAGGGCGGGACTTGAGGGAAGGCCGGCCAACGACGAAGCGAGTTTTCTTCTCTCAGACGCGAGGCACCGGCACCGCCGCTTGGAGGTTTTTTTTAAATGCTGGGTCGGGTCAGTTGAGGTGCAGGCGACAGAAGAGGGTCATTTGGCGGGTTGGGGAGGGGGGGGGTCAGACGGGAGATGTCTCAGGTGGCTGGAAGGAGGGGGAGCAGCAGGGGAACGAGGAGACTCGCGTCACGGGACATGGGTGGAGGGCAGACGAGCGTGGTCGGCGAGGCAGAGGCGAGGCACGCCGCGCGGGGCCCCCTTAGGCGCGGGGCCCTATGCGGCCGCCTCGGTCGCCTCTGCCTAAGACCGGCCCTGACCACATCATAACAGCCCTAACCTACCTATGAAAAGACAGTGCCATATATATTACACTGGGCTCTGGATCACCAATATACCTATTATTGGGAAACTGGAACAAGCTGCACTGTTACACATTCCTACACAGACACTACATGCTAGCAGAATCCTTCACCTCAGTCACACATACATATCATGGACAGACCCTCATCGCCATACTGAGTCAGACCAATGGTCCATCTAGCCCAGTATCCTGTTTCCAACAGTGGCCAACCCAGGTCACAAGCACCTGGCAGAAACCCAAATTGTGACAACATTCCATGCTACCAATCTTAATACAGAATAGAGAGCAACAACAACAAAAAAAAACTACAAAAATTGAAATAGAGACCCCCCTCCTCTCTGCCCAAGGAAGCCAGACTCTATAAACAGTGCAATATTGGTAAAAAAGAAACACAAATGCATTTTCTCCTGTACTTTGCAAAATAAAAATAGAAAAAAATGTACCTTTTACAAAGCAGGTACATCTCAGTCTTTACAAAGTATTAAATAAAAATAATTTTTTTTTTACCTTTGTTGTCTGGGAATTTGGCTGGTCCCAGTCTTTTTTTCCATGTTCCACGAGTCAGCCATACAAATTTCCAGGTTGGCCTTTCCATTCCTTCTCTCGCCTCTTGTCTTCTTCCTTTCCTTCTTTACATCTGTTGGTACTGATCTTTCGTTTTATGTCCCCACTATGAAATAGCTGTGCATAAAGCTGCCAAGTGATCGAGCTCCACAGTGGAGATTTTTCAACCAGTCCTAGTGTGAACTGACATCCCAAATTTATGTGGGATTTGCAGTCCCTGAGTCTACCCCTCAAAATCTGTGCTGCACTACATTCAAAATTACTTAAGAAAATGCACTCGGACCTCTGCAGGATTGCTAATTTGAGGACATCGGAGATGTGCATTTTTAAATACTGTCATATTCCTAAAGTCAAATTCAAAATAAAATACCTTTTTCTACTGTTTGAACAATTTATTTTCTCATTTGCTTTTGTCCCACTTTCTCTTTTCTGTTTTTCTCTGTTTCTTCTGCAATTACAGTGTCTTTTGCCCATCTGACATTTATTCTGTCTCCAAGTGGACCATCCTTCTTTCCTCTGCACTGCTGTTTGTCCTGTCTAATATCTCCCTTCTGTGTCCCTTGTCCTTATCCTACCCCCAAGTTCAGCATCTGCCCTTTCTGTGTCCTCATCTTCCCCCTTTTTCAGCACAAGCCTTCCTGGTTTCATCTCCCCCCTTTTCTAATATCTGCCCTCCTCCTCGTACTACTACTTATCATTTCTATAGCGCTACTAGACGTACACTTGAACATGAAGAGACAGTCCCTGCTCGACAGAGCTTACAATCTAATTAGGACACCTCCTGGTATCTCCAACTCTCCCTTTTTCTAACATTGTCCTGTGTCACCATAGTCCCCCTTTTTCCAGCATTACCTCTTTCTCCCCATCTCACCCCTTTTTCACCATTCTCCCCATATTCCTCCCTTCCAGTAGTGCCTCTTTGTGTCCCTATCTCCTCCTCCCCATTCCAGTAGTGCCCTCTCTGATCCTATCTCCTTACCCCCCTTTCTAGTAGTGCCCCTGTGTCCCTATCAGTGAACAGTGAAGAAAAATGAGCTCAACCTATAGAGTTTATAATTGCGGTTTCTACCGGCTATAATAATTTTTGAAGCTGTTTAGTGATATTCGGTTACAGTGGTGGAAATAAGTATTTGATCCCTTGCTGATTTTGTAAGTTTGCCCACTGACAAAGACATGAGCAGCCCATAATTGAAGGGTAGGTTATTGGTAGCAGTGAGAGATAGCACATCACAAATTAAATCCGGAAAATCACATTGTGGAAAGTATATGAATTTATTTGCATTCTGCAGAGGGAAATAAGTATTTGATCCCCCACCAACCAGTAAGAGATCTGGCCCCTACAGACCAGGTAGATGCTCCAAATCAACTCGTTACCTGCATGACAGACAGCTGTCGGCAATGGTCACCTGTATGAAAGACACCTGTCCACAGACTCAGTGAATCAGTCAGACTCTAACCTCTACAAAATGGCCAAGAGCAAGGAGCTGTCTAAGGATGTCAGGGACAAGATCATACACCTGCACAAGGCTGGAATGGGCTACAAAACCATCAGTAAGACGCTGGGCGAGAAGGAGACAACTGTTGGTGCCATAGTAAGAAAATGGAAGAAGTACAAAATGACTGTCAATCGACAAAGATCTGGGGCTCCACGCAAAATCTCACCTCGTGGGGTATCCTTGATCATGAGGAAGGTTAGAAATCAGCCTACAACTACAAGGGGGGAACTTGTCAATGATCTCAAGGCAGCTGGGACCACTGTCACCACGAAAACCATTGGTAACACATTACGACATAATGGATTGCAATCCTGCAGTGCCCGCAAGGTCCCCCTGCTCCGGAAGGCACATGTGACGGCCCGTCTGAAGTTTGCCAGTGAACACCTGGATGATGCCGAGAGTGATTGGGAGAAGGTGCTGTGGTCAGATGAGACAAAAATTGAGCTCTTTGGCATGAACTCAACTCGCCGTGTTTGGAGGAAGAGAAATGCTGCCTATGACCCAAAGAACACCGTCCCCACTGTCAAGCATGGAGGTGGAAATGTTATGTTTTGGGGGTGTTTCTCTGCTAAGGGCACAGGACTACTTCACCGCATCAATGGGAGAATGGATGGGGCCATGTACCGTACAATTCTGAGTGACAACCTCCTTCCCTCCGCCAGGGCCTTAAAAATGGGTCGTGGCTGGGTCTTCCAGCACGACAATGACCCAAAACATACAGCCAAGGCAACAAAGGAGTGGCTCAGGAAGAAGCACATTAGGGTCATGGAGTGGCCTAGCCAGTCACCAGACCTTAATCCCATTGAAAACTTATGGAGGGAGCTGAAGCTGCGAGTTGCCAAGCGACAGCCCAGAACTCTTAATGATTTAGAGATGATCTGCAAAGAGGAGTGGACCAAAATTCCTCCTGACATGTGTGCAAACCTCATCATCAACTACAGAAGACGTCTGACCGCTGTGCTTGCCAACAAGGGTTTTGCCACCAAGTATTAGGTCTTGTTTGCCAGAGGGATTAAATACTTATTTCCCTCTGCAGAATGCAAATAAATTCATATACTTTCCACAATGTGATTTTCCGGATTTAATTTGTGATGTGCTATCTCTCACTGTTACCAATAACCTACCCTTCAATTATGGGCTGCTCATGTCTTTGTCAGTGGGCAAACTTACAAAATCAGCAAGGGATCAAATACTTATTTCCACCACTGTATTTCTTTTCTCCTCCAGCTTTTAAGGCACTGCCTATCCAACTGAAACTGTTTTAGCCTTGTTACAGATGGCCCAACAATACAAAATTACAAGGTGGATACAGCAGCTCATAAGTTTGCTTGCTTTGTTTCGCGTGAATGGCAATGACAACTGCGCGGGGGAGTAGACACAGACTAACCAAAACTGGCTTCCTTGCTTACAACAGACTAGATAGGCTCAGTTCTACTCCTGTCTATTAAACCTTTTTGGGCAGCTTTCTCCCTTCTCCAGCCCCCCCCCCCCCCCCCCCCCCCGAGTCTTACATGTTTCATTGCCCTCCTGCGTGAGTCTTGCACCTACTCCTGTCTCTTCCACCCACTCTCTCCCATCCGTGTGGTCACTCGTTTTTAAAGTCCTGAGGCGTTCTCCCTCCGACACCGGCGATTCACGTGGCCAGCCTTCTGCCAGCGTCGGAGCCTCTCCTCAGGTGCGTCCCGCCTCCTCTAATGCAACTTCCTGTCTTCCGCAGAGGTGGGTCTGATGGAGAGGCCCTGACGCTGGCAGAAGGCTGGCTACGTGAATCGCCGGTGTCGGAAGGAGAACACCTCAGGGCTTTAAAAACGAGCGACCACGCGGATGGGAGAGGGCGGGCGGAAGAGACAGTAGGTGCAAGACTCGCGCGGGAGGGGGTTGGAAGCAGAGAAAGCTATTAGCACTGCAGGCATTTGGCGCTTATGCACCATCTGTTCTAAAAATCTGTTTGGGAGAGCGACCGCTCCCCCTGTGCCCCACCTAGCTACGCCACTGGTCCCTGATCCTAGTGTGTGGTTCTCTCAGGGGTTGTTGGGAGTTGTAGTCTTTACCTTTCCTCCACCCCTCCGGGGAAAGTGATCCACTACTTTCTCTGACAGGCTGGGTCCTCGAAGGACGGAACCGGGTCAGCCCTCACCCACGGACCGGCTTTGTTCCCCCTCTGGGTGCCCTATTCTCCCTCCCATCCTCGTACCCTTCACAATGCACACTTGTCAGTTCTCCCGCACTTGACAATCTTCCTTCGCTTGTTTGGCAGGTCTGGGCTGTCAAAGGTCCAGACCTGTCAAACACAAGGGACCACAAGACCCCAACCACCCCCGCCCGAACCAAGCGAAACGGGGGCTGGAGGTCCGGAGGACCTCCGGTCCCCCCGACCCAGGTTCAGGGGGGGATCTGGTGGGGCTCCAGTCCCCACTAACCCCCTCAGCATCCCACCGATATCCCTGGTGGCCCAGTGGGCTGCAGGTAAATTCCCCCCAACCTGGTGGGCTAGTGGCCCTTCTCCACCCCCTACCTTCAGTTGGAGGGGGGAGGTGGTCTCCCTCCTCTTCCATTGGTGCCTCCTGGAAAATGGCGGCTCCCAGCTTTGCCCAGTTCATCCTGGGGTGCGCTGGGCAGGGCTTCACACCATATGTGGATGCACTGGCAGGGCTGAGCACCGCCGTTTTCCAGGTGGCGCTAATGGAAGAGGAAGGAGGCCACCTCCCTCCTCCAACTGCAGGTAGGGGGGTGGGGAAGGGATTAACCCATGGCCCACTGGGCCATCAGGGACATTGGTGGGATGCTTGGGGGAGGGGGTTAGGGGGAGCTGGAGACTCATCAGATCTCCAGCCTCCCCTGAACCTGTATCGGGGGTCGGGGGGCCATGGGTTTGCTGGACCTCCAGCTCCCTGTCGCTGGTGGGGGGGGGGGGGGTTCGGGTTCAGCTTCCTGCGGGGGCTGCTGCATTGGGGGAAATGGGGGCCAGCTAGCATGCAAATGCATGCTGGATAGGGCTCACCATTCCTCCCCAATGGTCTGCAAACCCCAACACCAGCTCTGAGCTGGCGTAGGGTTGGTGCGGCCAATGTGCTAATCTTTGGCTCGCTGGTCGCTGATCATATGGGATGAATAGGTTTTAGCATGCATTTGCATGCTAGTTGCGCTAAGAGCCCCGTTTTACATGCATTTGCATGCTAGTTGCATGCAGAGCCCGTGAGCGCGTTGTTTCATGCACTCAGGGGCTCTGATCGTGGGGCAGTAGCAAACGCAGGTGTTAGTATGGCGCTAACAACCTCTAGCGCCTGCGTTTGCTTCTGATCATCGGCCCATCAGTTCATTCCAAGCATCATTCTGGAGTCACCAGAGATTTTGTTTACATTCCTGCGGGAACCCGTGGCAACTTCTTCCATCCCCATGGGAATCCTGTGGCAATTTCTTCCATTCCTATGGGAATCCTGTGGCAACTTCTTCCATACCCGGGGGATTCCTGCAATCCCCATTCCCATGCAGTTTTGTACATGGGAGATTCTGGCAGCCATATTAAGACTGACGGGGGTATAAGCAAGAGCAACCTTGCTTTGCTGGTGCTAATCTCAAAATGGCTGCCGGGACCTACCATGACAGTCAGGCTGCCACAGGAAGTTTCAGCTGCCATTTTAAAGTAACTGCAGCATTGGATAGGAAAAAGTAGGGCTCTTTCCTGTCCCTGAAGAGGCCACTAGACCACCAGGGTTTGTTAAGGTAGGCCCGGGGAGGGCCTACTGATGGTCGGGGGACCAGGTTGGTGGGGGGGACTCGTTTTCGTTGTGAGGTGGGGGTGAAGAGTGGTTGGGTGTCTCGGGGGGGGGGGGGGGGTTAGAGAGTTTGTTTCAGACAAAAATACACCTGCATTTTCAGCCTAAATCCAAACCCGGAATTCGGACTGAGTGGGGAGGAAACCCCTCCTCCTTTTTTGTGTGTGGAACACTGCCCTAGTCCTGACTGAACATGATAGTCTGTGTCTGTTGGCCGTGATTCCTTTGTGGGGCACAGTTCTATTTCTAATGATTGGGCACAGCTCTATCACTGCCTGTTGAGATCTGCTCCATCTTTACGTGCTGAGTCTTTTATTTCTGGTGAGTACAGTGCCATGGGATTGGATCCATTTTTGCCTGGTGAGCATGACTCTCTGTGCATGTTGAATGCAGTTCCATCACTGAATGAAGACCACCACTCCATCTCTACATGTAGTAGAGCACATCTCCATTTCTGAATGTCTCTGTATTATCTCTGTATGTCTAGCAAAGCTATCTTTCTCTAAATTTAGTGCACAGCTCTCTCTCTCTCTCTCTCTCTGCATGTAGAGAGTGGTGCCATCTCTGAAGGTAGGTTTACCCTATTTGCCCCCCCCCCCCAAAAGAGGACATATGCCCCGCCCCCACCACACCCGCCCTGCCCCTTTCACACCCCGCTCCGCCCCATGTCACATCGCCCCACCCCTTTCACACCCCATCACACCCCCCCTAAGGGTGTCCTCCCCTCCCCTTACCTTACTCTACTGCCCTGGTGGTCTAGTGACCTCTTCGAGGCAGGAAAGAGCCCCCTCTTTCCTGCCCGGAGTGCTTCTCTGCATCCTGTTCCTCTTGCAACAAAGAGTGCTGATGGTCCCGGCGCCGATTCAAAATGGCCGCCGGGAGTTGAAGTCTCGGCCGCTTCAACTCTCGGCGGCCTTTTTGAATCGGCACCGGGTCCGTCAGCACTGTGCATTGCAAGGGGAACAGAACGCAGGGCAGCGCTCTGGGCAGGAAAGAGGGGACTCTTTGCTTCCCTGAAGAGGTCACTAGACCACCAGGGCATTAGAGTAAATAAGGGGAGGGAAGACTAGGATAAGACACCATTAGGCCCGCCCGCCAACCTGCCCGTTTGTCCGGAAATCCGGACAAACGGGTAGGCTGGCAAAACCCACCCAGTTGCCCAGCCATGTCCTCAAAAAGAAGACTTGTCCGGATAAAACTGGACATATGGTAAACCTATCCGAAGGTAGAGAGTGGCGCCATCTCTGAAGGTAGGGCACAGCGCCATCTATGGTTGTAGAGCACAGCGCCATCTATGGTTGTAGGGCACAGCGCCATCTCTGAATGGGGAGAACTCTGTTATTTCATGCATATGTTTCATACATACAAACATGAGGGTTACACACATTCAAAAAAGAAAAGAAAAATCAAAGACTTTTCCAAAAAATTGAAATTAAAAATAAAGTAAAAAAAATTGGCAGTGCAGTTTTCTCAAATAGTTAAACAAAATTGAATTTAAAAAATCTAATTAAAATAAAACAAAAAAAATTGAATACAGATGTATAATGATTAAATTTAAACTTCTATTCCGTTAGTACCAGTATTAATAATTTGTTTTTCTTTTGCTGGGTTAAGTACATGTCATCTTATATTTATTTATTTTTCTTTACCATCTTCTGTGGGACATAATTCTTTTGATCAGAAATGTCTGTTTTCTTTAAAAAAAAAAAAAAAAAGTCTAATAGATTGTATTAAATACAATTTGGTTTTTTTTTTTGGGGGGGGGGGGGTCCCTTAAGCACTAATGTGTACATGCTCTGTGGAAAAATGCATTCCATGAATCACACTCAGGCGTCCCATGGTAGTTTTGGCATCTGTGCATGCTTCCCATGTGCTAAAAAATACTTTTTTTGTGTGTTGGGGTCATGTTCAGGGGGCATAGAGTAGGCATGCCCAGCGCTAATTGGTTAGCGCAGCCACATGCTTACTGATTAGCGCATGGTTAGCACATGAGCCCTTTCCTTCTACTAAATAGGTGTCGGTAAGGCCTCACGCACTAATGGCCATGTGCTAATTGGGAAATTAATTGGGAAATTAGCACTTGGCCATTAATTGAGGAAATAGAAAATTGGCCATTTTACAGCTGCGCTAAAAGTGACCTCAGCGCACAGGGAAACCCACATGCTAGTCATAATGCGGGGCCACCTTTTAGCGTAGCTTAGTAAAAAGGTCCTTTTGTGTTTTAGAGCATTCTTTTTATTATGTTTAGAAAAGACCTATCTGCACTTTCTTTCAGGCATAGAGATAAAAGAAACATATCTGGTCACTATTCAAAAGGTTAGCCAGCAGATAAGTGGCCAGAAGTGGAGCCCTTATTGCCACCTCAGTGAGTGGGTGGTAAGGGCTCCCCGCTGCATAGCCATGCAGTAAGAGTTCTCTTACCCCATGCCCATTTGTGTCTGGGGGCTTTTTACCCGCTGCGGTAAAAGGGTCCCTGGCATGCGGGAAAAATTACCCCCACTGCTAGCGCAGGGCCCTTTTTCCCACAGTTTGGTAAAAGGACCCCTAAGTAATTTAATTGTCTTTCTTGAATCAGAAAGCACTTTGAATTCTGCTGAAGAGAGAGTTCTTCTGTCTGAGGCAATTGTTGTAGTCCTTTGATTCATGTACTCACCTTTTGGCATGCTTAACTCAATATTTCATCCTTTTGAGGTAGATAAAATTAGTTTTGAGTGCTAATATATTGACATTCTTTGGAGATGTACATTGTAAGAAAATTAATATTTATTTATTTATTTATTTTTAGGTTAAGTTAACTCTTCAGATTTTTTTTTTCAAAATGATGACCGCAAAGCCTAGACTTGTTGTTCCTTATGGCCTGAAGACTCTACTGGAGGGACTAAGCAGAGCTGTTCTTAGAATACAGCCACCAAGTATTGCTCAATTTGCATGTATATATTTTACAGAGTTACTTCAATTTAGAGATGGTAGGTTCATACTTGTATTGTATAAACTATTATTACATTTGCAAACAAAGTGGGTCTATCTACTAAACTGTTATGGCAATAGCACACATTATTAGCCAATTAACGTGTATGTTAGCAGTTATGTACATTATTTGCCAATAATTTAGTGTGATGCAAAAGTTTAAATCCTAACATGCATTAAGTAATAATGAGCTGCAGAGCATGCAAATGCACACATTGTAGCTTATTATGCAAAATGAATAACACAGCTTGTGGTAAAATTCTCAAGTGCATTGTGCATGGAAAATTAACCACACCTTGAGAGGTGTGGTTAATCTGCTTCCCCCCTCCCTTCCAATCACTGGCTTGCTAATACACAGGCCAGTGTTCTTGGGGAACAACTGAACGAGCCAGTAATCAGTAAAAATACCCCTCTACCCCCTAATCCCTATGAACATTTGCGTGTCTTCCCTGGACCCATCTGCGTTCCACAAGTATCCCTTGTTTGGCAGCCTGATCCCTAGCTGTACTACTGCTAGGACCTATGGGTGACTCAGGCTTGATCCTGCCCCCCTCCCCATACTACCCACCAGAGACACCCTAGGAAGTGTTGAGGTTTGGGATGAGTTTGGGGAGAAACTTTGAATTTTGTAAAGGGCTTGGGGATTGGAGAGGTGGAGGATCGGGGGTAGGGGGGGGTTATGAATTTTCTAAGGAGATGGCTAGGTCTAAGTTGAATGCATATTCTTTAAAGGGTTTGGGGCATTGTGTGTGTGTGGGGGGGGATCTGTTTTTTTTTTCTAATCACAGGCTTTTTAAATGGCCTTTTAATGGGCACAAGTTGGGACCTGCTACCTTTTCATTGCTGCACCCAGGAATGTGCGATTTTCCTGACTGCAGCAACAAAGAAAAATTATCTCAGGATACATTAACCTGTATTACTGAGATACATTTTCCTACAGTAAAATAGTGCACAGATATGCTATTTTATGATGGGTTAGTAAATAAATGCTAAAGTACTTGAAAAGGAGATTTGCTCTCTAATCTTTATTCTAATCTATTTTAGCAAATCCTTCCCTGGATATAAAGGATCTTGTTAGAGAATTTCAGCATGGGAAAGGTAAGAAACTAAGCAGCTACTTCCTTTATATATTATTTGGCTTTTCTATACAGTGCACATAGACAGGTTTAGTTAGGGTTAGCCCAGTGGTAGTCAAATGCCCTTATGTGGTTCTCTGCTTTCTGTGGAAACCTGTGTGACAATCTGTAAATGTTATAGGGATCTTGTTCACAGATCACTGGAGGATGCTAGCACCAGACACAGGACAAACAGCAGCACCTATGGTTAACTATGACACTTAGGGCCCTGTTTACCAAGGTGCGCTAGCGTTTTTAGCACATGCTAAATGCTAGAGATGCCCTAAAACGCTAGCGTGCCTCCAGTGCGGCTTAGTAAACAGGGTCCTTAGGGCCTTATTTTATAAAGACTATGCTCCTACATTTATGGTCCTAATTTTACGCTCCCAAATTGTGAGCGTAATCTACACTCCTAAATTTAGGGCCTATTATGCTAATAGATTTAGCATTAATTTAGGAGCATAAATTAAGCTCCTAAAATTAGGAGCATAACCTTTACAGAATAAGGCCCTAAGGGGTAATTCTGTAAAGGTTGCCTAAATTTAGGCACCGTGGAAAATAAGCCAGCAGATCAGTATAACATCTTTAATAAAATCCTTTTGATGTTATACAGATCTGCTGGCTTATTTTCCACGTTGGATTTTGCAGTTCACTTGCCTTGTTGTTTTTTTGGGACCTAAATTTAGGCACCTAAATTATGATTGCCAAGTGTGAATTTTATAAGGGAAATTATTGGTTGATTATCTGGGGTTATAGAATAACTTAAATCTGCATTTATGTGCATAATTTTAGGCGTGACCACATATGCCATGTCAAAAGCTGGTTTAAATGCTCGTGCCTAAGTGCTATCAATTGCATGCATAACTAACAGCATTCTGTAAACTTAACATGCAAGTGCTGGGCAAACCCCTGCCCCTCCCACGTCTATGCTCCCTAGTTGTCACGTGCTAAAAGATTTATGTGCTAAGGTTATAGAATTACAACTGTGCAATTATGCATGCAACTGCATATTAGTGCCAATTAGCACTAATTAATAGGGCTGTACTGAATATTCGGGTTCAATTCAATTTGGCCCTGAGTACATCCTATATAATAATTCTCACCTCCAACGTTCTATGCTTGGGACCGTGGCTCCCTGGCTGCAGGTGGTGTGCGAGGCAGACACGCACGGACGTCACTGACGTCAAGACAGCTGATTCCAAGGCAAGGGGAGGCGTGTTTCCCTACTCCTCCTACTGCTTCGGAATCAGCTGTCACCCCTCGCGCTACGGCCCCCTCGAAACCCACCCCCTTCCGCGAACCTGTCGATTTCCCCCCCCCCCCCCCCCCCGGAACGCCGAAAACCGCACCCCACACCCCTGCCACTGTTGTGCACTACCTGTGCTGACAGCCGAAGTGTTGTTGTGCCCTTCGGGTGGGTTCCTCAATCATCTTCTCAGAAAGTTTAACTCCTTGCGTCTGACGTCAGACGCATGCAGAGGAACTTCCCGACAAGATGATTGAAGAACCTACGGGAAGGAAAGAACAACACTTCAGCAGTAAGAACAAGTAGCACAACAATGGCAGCGGCGGCGGGGGGAGGGGGGCAGTTTTTGCAGGCACGGGGGGGGGGGGTTCAAGGGGGCCGTAGCACGGGGGGGGGGGGGGGAGGAAATTGCCTGCCTAAGGCCCGTTTCCTTGCCTACAGAAACGGGCCTTTTTTACTAGTAATTCATAAATAAACATAACAGTAGTATTTGTATACTGCTGTAACTGCAAGTTCTAAGCAGTCCACAACATTTAGGGGATCTTTTACAAAGGCATGGTAGAGATGCCCCTAGGAATATATGGACGTCTCTAGCGTTTAGTGTGTGCTAAAAATGCTAGCATGCCTTTGTAAAAGGACCCCTAAAGAAGCCAGGATGGTGTCCCAGGAATTACAATAAAACATAATATGTATAGATCCAAAATTATTTAATCAAAACAAGCTTCTGAAAAAAAAACTCTTAAGGTTCCCCCTAAATGACGCATAAGAATCAACTTGAGAAAAACAAGAAGAAAGTTCTTGCCAGAGCTTAGGAGCCTGGTATGCCAGCAATAACTTGTGAATTTTTGCATCCTTTAACAGAAGGAAAACTAAAAGGAGAGTTATTGTTAATTCACTGAGACCGCGACAAAAATGAGAACTGCACATTATCTAGCATATAATGTGGGACTGTAACATCTAAAATTTTAAATAAAAAGCAAGCAAACTTAAACCAAATCCTTGCTTCAGTCGATAGCCAATGCATTTCAGCTGAATAGTGATTTAAATTCAAGTACGAATAATCCGGGGCTCAACTGTGCTAAATCCTACTGAAATAAACACTTGATCTCTGATTTCACATTACTTCTTTTATTATTTGTTATGTTAAAGCTCAATGCACATTATTCGAACTTAGTATTCATATTCAGGTGAATAGTTTTAATTATTTGTATTTGGCTGAATAGTAAAATATGTTATTCAGTACAGTTCTACCGATTAACTACAATTATAGCTGATTATTGGTATTTAGAGCCAGTTGGCACCTAATTTATCAATTAAGCTACATGCATAACTGGCACTATTCTGTAACGTGTGCACTCAAAAATGTGCACACAAGATTATAGAGGGGCCCTTTTACAGAGCAGCGCTTTTTCAGGCCTACTTTCAGCCCAATGCAGCTGCCGGCGGTAGTCCCGCCCTGAACGCATGCCATTTCCAAGGGAAAAAGAAAACCCCTGGAAATGGCTTGTGCAGCGGTAACCTGGCGGTAATCAGGCATCACCAATTGTTGCCCGATTACCGCCAGGTTAGCGCGGGAGCCCTTTTCGCCACCTCAGTGGATGGTGGTAAGGGCTTCTGCTGCATGGCCATACGGTAAGAGTTCTCTTACCGCATGGCCATGTGTGTCTTGGGGCTTTGTACCTGCTGCGGTAAAAAGGGTCCTGGCACGCGGGAAAAACGGCCTCTGCCACTAACGCAGGGCTCTTTTTCCTGCAGCTTGGTAAAAAGACCCCAGAATGATGGAATAAATATGCTCAGGGCAGCATAGATAGGGGAGAAGAATAACTGTACCTTGTCTTTTTTGCCACTGGAAGTCACCATAATCTCTCAGATGCTGCGCCTGAGTGGGAAAAGGGCAAAGGTTGAAAAAAGCATTAAAGGAGAAAATTCCAATATATGGAACTCACTTGTCCCACAGTGGTAAAAACCTGAGTTCCTTTGCTAATGTAGAAAATCAAGTGCTGAGAAGGTCCTGAAGTGATTGGTTAAAAGAGAAACAGCAAGAGCAGGCACAAAAACACAAGCTAAATATAATAGGGGATGGGTCTTGGATGGGTAGCTCTGATTGGGTATACAGGGTGAGGCAAAAAAAAAAAAAGTAACCCCGTACAGTTTTCTCAGCAGCCATTTCAACGAGAAATTTTATATACTTATTATTTATTTATTGCATTTGTATCCCACATTCTCCGAGGACAAGCAGGCTGCTTGTTCTCACGACTGGGTGACGTCCGCGGCAGCCCCCACCAACCGGAAAAAAGCTTCGCGGGACGGTCGGCACGCAGGGCACGCCCACCGTGCATGCGCGGCCGTCTTCCCGCCCGTGCGCGACCGCTCCCGCCAGTTCCTTTTTTTTCCGCGTCTGGAGAGAGTCGTGCCCCGCCGCTCTCTCTGATTCAGCCGCCGGATTTTCGATCGCGTTTACGCCGATCGTGCTTTTTCTTTGTTTATTTCGGTTTAGTTACCGTCTGGTTTCTTTTTGAAAAAAAAAAAAAAAAAGAAACCCTGCGCGTGTGGAGCACGCGCTCACTTTTTTCCTTCGCTTCCAGCGGGGACGCTGCGTTGCGGCCTAGTGGCCGCACGGTCGTTTTCCTTTTCGTGGTGTGATTTCAGCCACCATTGACGACTTTGACTTCGCCGACGCGATTTTTCCGTCGATGTCCTCGAAGGTCCCGAGTGGATTTAAAAAGTGTGGTCGCTGCGGCCGGCCGATCTCGCAGACCGACACCCACGCTTGGTGCCTCCAGTGCCTCGGGCCGGAGCACAATATCAAG